>NC_087484.1:1245833-1868750 GCF_036417665.1 Passer domesticus
TAAAACATCTGCTGAATAAGCTTTCCATCATTAACGCTGCACCTCGGAGGAGCACGGGGCTTTGGAAGGGGAAGACGCTTCCAGCAGCACCTCATGTCACAGCGGCAGCAGAGCTAAGCACAGCAGTCACTTGGGCACGGAAGGAAACCAGGGGAAACAGAACAGAGGCAGCACCTCACAGGAAACCTTACTGGAATTCATTCACACCAGCACTGATGTGGAAGCGGCTTGGCAGGCAAAGCTTTGTTTGCTGGATTTGTAGAACTCTTTGTGTAAATAAACATGAAACTGTAGAATGTAGGATTGGAAAATCCTCGAGCTTACCAAACCTGTTGAGGCAGGAGCTGTCAGGTCTAGGCTCACCTGATGTTTGCCCTGACGTTGCTTCCCTAAGCAAAGCTTTTCAGCACTCCACAATTAGGAAATTACTCATTAGCCAGAGACTTTTCCCTACTCCATTAGGAACAGACGACACCAGGTCACTGGTTTGTTCTGGTGTCTGGATTAATGATTCTTTGCTCTCTCAGATGTCTCTTTTTGAAGGAAATATCTCTTTATTTTCATCTCTTTCTCACTCTGCTCATGTTGTCCTGCCCTGTTCCTGAGCAATCCTCACTAAGTTTTCATTTCCTCAGTTTCTCTGTGTTTTGGGGATTTTGTTAGTTTGGGTTTGTTTATGGGGTGGTTGTTTTGGGGTTTTTTGTGAGGTATCCCTGTTTCTGTTTTTCTTCCAACATCCTCCCTAACCTGAGAAGCTCCTGCTCCAGAAACCAACTCCCTGAATTTTCAACACATTTTGCAGAGAAACCATTTTCCTCTCATAACTTCAAAATTTAAACCAATAGATCCTGCGAAATAAAACAAGATCTGATCCTTTGTGTCCAAAATGTGGTTCCTGGCTTTTCCCCAGCAGGTCTGAATTTATCAAATCGTGAGGTGTACACATTGCATTAAAACCAAGTAATAGAAAATTCAGTGTTCACCTTTCAAGTCCAACTCTGTAGGAAACCAATTCAATTTTGCTGTCAATTACGTTAGGGAGAAATAGGAGAAAATAGAAAAAAAAATCAGATTAATGCATTCTGAGATAAATGGTATTTCAGATAAGTTTAATCTTACTTTTGAGAGGTGCAAACTCATCACGTGCATCTACATTGAGGAGCCTGGGAGGCACAACACCAAAATTGTTTCACCCTCATTCAACTGAATTAGGGTTTCCTTTTTTTCCCTCAGCAGGACTCTCAGGACAGGATGAGGATTTCAGCTGGGGCCTGAAATTCCATATCCACTTTAAGTGGCTTTAACCATGAAGGCAATTTTCTCCTAATCAGAAGTGAGATTGGCCCTCTGGTCTCCCTTGTCAGGCTGTAAATAGATGCTCCCCTCTCTCCTCAGGAGGACAAGGATTAGAGGAAGGCAACACGGAAAAGAGAGTGAAACCCATGGGAGCTGGGTTGGAGACCATGAACTTCAGAGATGTTTTTAGGAGGTTGCAGATCTCAGCTCAGCAGATTCTTCAGCTTAGCTTCAACCACCTGAGTAAGAGTCTGATCTTTGTGATTATTCAGTGTCCCACGCTTAGAGTGGGATTGGGACTGGAAGGTTCCTCCAGTGGCCACCAAGCCCAGCCCCAGCAGGGTGGTCAGGGCCACCTCCGGCTGGATTTTGAACCATTTCCATGGTTCTCCCCTGGATTCAGAGCATCCCTGTTCTTCTCGTACTGAGGAGTTTGTTTTTAGAAGTGAAGTGCATTTATCACCTCTCATCCAAAGAAAAAAAAACCTTCCTGAATGTCTTCACATCTTTAACATTACTTCACCTGTTAAATGATAAAATCTACTTTGATTTGCCACTCTAGCAGTGCCTTCAGCCACCCTGTATTTTGCTCCCAGGAGGGGTTAATGTCACACATATATACACACAAAGGATTTTTATATTTGAATAGCAAGGCAACAAAGAAATTCACTTAATGACGAGTTCTTGGACTGATGCATTATTCATTTTCTTATGTGACAGCAGAACAAAACTGTAGCCATAAATATATAATGTTACACACCACTTTTAATGTCGTTTACATTTATGGAGTAATTGGCTGTCTTCCACATTATCCTCTCTTTAGTCACTTCTTTTTTAAGGGAGTGTCATGAAATGTAACTCGTGGCATCAAAGATGTGTTTATTCAGGAACAGGGACAGCAACAGGCCTGGATAAACACAGGAATCTCAATCTCTGATTCTGAAAACTTTTTTTAGTCTCTGGAAGGATTTTAGAGTTATCTTTACACCACTTTTCCACACACAGATTGCTTTTTTGCTCCTTTTTTCCTATGATTAACATGAGTTTTTAAAAATTCAGGAACAAAAGGAGACAAGGTGAGAAAGAGGACCTGTGACAAGGCTACAGCAGAGATCCAAAGGAAGCAGGGGTGGATTCAGGCCAGCTGGACAACGTGCTTGCATGAAGGGTCAGCCCATCCAAGGTGTCCCCTCCTACAACCACAGAATCCTGGAGTGCCTGGGATGGAGGGGACACCTTCCACTCCAGCCTGGTCCTCCCCACATAACAAATCCTATTCCTTGCACAAGCCTGCCACCAGAACTGTTACAAACACTCCTGCTTTTGCCCATCCCCAACAGACGAGTGTCATGGACATATCAGGGAATTTCACCGTGCCAGACAAATGCAGCTCAAGTGCCAAAACCAGCACTGAATCATTGCCTGAGCAGCAATTAAACCAGAACAATGCAGATACCCAGAGCCTGCCTTTAATCATTCCCCCAGCCCCGTGTTAATTAGCTAGGCTGCAGCAACCACTGACATGATGAGCCTGTATGAGAATAAAAAGTAAAACTGTATTAAAAATTCAGTAAATTATACAACACTCTTCCCTATCAAAATATTTTAAAATATTCATGTTTGGCTTTCCGGGACCTAAAGGGGGCTTGCAAAGAGGCTGGAGGAGCACTTTTCACAAGGCTCTGGAGTGATAGGACAAGGGGGAAGAGCCTTGAGCAGGAGGGCATGGTTAAATGGGATACTCGGGAAAATCCTTCCCTGGCACAGGTGCCCAGAGCAGCTGTGGCTGCCCCTGGATCCCTGGAAATGTCCAAGGCCAGGCTGGACAGGGCTTGGATCCACCTGGGATAGTGGAAGGTGTCCCTGCCCATGGCAGGGGTGGAATGGGATGGGATTTAACATCCTGCCAACACAAACCATTCCATGTTTCTAAAGGGACAAAGATCGCTACAAAGATCCTAGGATTGTTAATTAGAATTCTTTGTACCGTGGTCTTTGTTGATCAGATTAACCGTGTTTAAGGCAGCAGGCGGGTGCTGGCGCCGCACCGGGAAGGTCTCGTGATGCTGTTGAGGTCAGGCGGTGATCCCGCCCCTCTGCCCAGCCCTGGAGGGCCTATTTGTACCAGGGGAGCAGATCACCCTCTGTGTGCCCTTCCAGCCGTGCCCAGGGATTCAGGGATTCAGGGATTCAGGGATTAAATCCCGCCTCGCGGGGTGCCCGGGCCGCAGGGCCAGCGCCGCCCGGCTCGGGCCAGCCCGGCCCTCAGGGAGCTGCGGCCGCCCGCCGCCAGCAGGGGGCGCCCCGCGCCCGCGCTCTGAGGCGATGGCGGCGGCGGGCAGGGCAGGGGCGGCCGCTGTGGGGACGGTGCTGCCCCGGCCATCCCGGCCATCCCGGCCACCCCGGCCATCCCGGCCATCCCAGCTGCACCGACCATCCCGCTTTCCCCCTGCTCCCCTTCTCCCTCCCCGCCCGCAGGGTCTCCTTCGAGGCGAGCCCGCCGCATGCCGGAGCGGCAGCCGCAGCCCTGCAGATCCGTGCCGGCCCCGCTCGGGTCCGTGTCCCCCGCTGCCGCTGCTCGGGACCGGTCCCGGCGCCGTTCCCGGTTTTATTCCCGTGTCTCCCACCAAGACCCGCTGCCTTCTCCGCAGGGAAAAGGGGAACGGCAGCCCCGGGAGCCCCGTTCCCGCAGGATGCGGCTCCCCGGGATGGGATGCCGGGCTCCCCAGAAAGGCGCTTCCTTCTGTTCAGTTCTTTGGTTTATTATTGTTCATAAAGCCATAAAAGCCTAGATCACAGCATCAAAGAAGCCGGAGTGGTTTGGGTTGGAAGGGATGGTAAAGCTCATCCCGTTCCAGCCCTGCCATGGGCAGGGACACCTTCCCCTATCCCAGGTTAAGAAAAATGGAGATTGTTCTCTGGGAGCTGGCCTTGGTTTCCAGGTGAAATCTGGCCAAGCAGAATTCACAACCAGGAGTGCCTAAAATGCTTTCAGAGAACAGTTTTGGCCGAAATCCAGTGACCAGGTTAATACTAGGGCATGCTTGTAAGAAGCCCTGGTTACTCCACAGCCCAGCTCCACCTTTTCCTTCCCCAGCAGGAATTAAATGATGAGCACTGTAAAACTGAACCCCTTCTGGGGCTTGAGCTGTTCTTAACTGCACTTTAAAGACCTTTGGCACAGCAGCCAAACACACATCTGACATCCTCATACATCACTTGCAGTCCTGGGTATTTGACATCCAGAGCGCAGGGATGTTCACAGCAGCTGGAAAGGCAGAGGAGCTGTGCCAAATCTCCCAAATCTCCCAAATTCCAGGGAAAACATGCGTTTCCTTGTCTGCACTGGGAGGCTGTTCCTAAGCATGTAGATTTCACTTCTAAACCATTGTCTATTTCTGTTTACTCACTCCAGAGTAAGATATTAAAATGAAAAAAAAGTGTCCAAGCGAGAGGCTCAGGTTACTGATTCCTTATTCCTAAATACCTTGGACCACAACAGTGTTGTTTGTAGCTGAGCAAGCACTAAACCTTTGCAGAAGGGGATGGTGCCAAGGGTCCAGGTCACACCTTCTCTGGAACTTCTCCATATGGAAGTCACCAGTATCTGAGCAGCAATCTCCGACAGAATATGAGGTTACAGGCAAAGAATTGTTATAGGAACAGAAACCATTTTTAATATAATTTTATAATTTGGGGGTTGGAACTGGATGATCTTTGAGATCCCTTCCAACACAAACCATTCTATGCTTTTCTCATCACTGACAACTGCAATACTACAGCAAGCAAAGAAATGTTCTGGCAGTCTCCCTATCCTCCTTTCATGTGGAATTCCTGGGTTTGCTCTTCCTGGGACGGGACATTTTGCCAGGGATTTAAGAAAAGTAGCAATTTTTGTAATAGTAAAATTATAGTCTCAGGGAGTGGCAACACAAATATTCTGCTGCATAAATATTGAATAATAACAACCCAAAAATCAAATTTAAATACCATGTCTTGTTTTAGTGAGTCTGCTCAGCTGCACAGTGCCAGAATGGGATAAAAAGTACTTGAAACACTACTTGCAACATTTTTTTAAATTTTAAAAGTTATTTTCAAGATAGCTACAAAGTCTAGTAACTTCCCCAGTATAAGCAGAATAAACTGAATATATCCTCCAGGCTCAGGTGATTTCTCAGTGTATAAATGTATTTTTATTGTTTAATTGGTTTAGGTCCAATGATGACAGTTCTCTGGAGAGGCAGCCAACTCCTGCAGGAAACTTGTTCCACCATTTAAAGCCACAAAAATATGAAGTCTCATGGAAAGAAAAAGGAGTTTCTGGTAGATGAGCAAAGTGAGTCCTAATTTTACAGAGAATTATGCTCTGTGAAAACAAATTTTGAAACCTTTTCAAGATTGGAATAGTTTGGTGCATAACAGTGGCATCATTTAGGGAGTTTTGGGAGCAGGATCACCCTACAATTGCCTTCTGCAAGTTTTTTATGCTTCCCATGTTTCCCGTGGAGTGTTAAGTAGCACAAACTCTTTGACACTGTTGAGTCACTGATTAGGCTGGATGCATTTTAGTGACTTTAAAGCTCACCTGGAATCTGAGTCATAACTCGCTTCTTGTTCATAGCATTATCTCCAAATTAATTGCATGGAACCAACAGATAGATAAATATTTTATATAAATATATTTTTAAAGAATAGCATGTTCAGATTCTGGGTAAGTACCTCTAAGGAAAGTATTGCGACTTTATTAGCATCACATTGAACATAAAAAAATCAGAGTTCTGGTCTTAGATTCCAATAAATTCCCTGGTTTAGCTTATCCTGTGGCAGATTTCTGGCCCCTCATTGTCACAGACCACCTCACCCACCACGAGCTCGCACTAAAACGCTGCAGTGATAAATCTGGGGTGTTACATATTGGATCCACAAAGTATTTCTCTTTCTTGGAAGTCCAGCTTGTCTGTGATGAGCGAAGAGGAGCGAGCATTGTGTGGGTGATGCCTGGTTCGCAGGGGCTGTGTTCATTCCCTGGGATCTGGCGGGTTCCTGCGGGAGGCTGGGGCTGCTGCAGCCACTGGATGAGCAGGGCTTTGCACAGAGCATGTTCAGCATCCCTAACCGGATTTGGGGATTTGCACGGGCTGCGAATGGAGGCAGAAATCCAGGAGGGATGGCTCCCCAGCTGCTCTCAGCAGCTCCCCAGCGGAGAGCAGGAGATTGTGCAGGATCGGAGCGCCCTGGGTTTGGCACCTCCTGCAAGAATGTGCCAGGGATGTGTGGGAGGGCTGGAGCAGGGCTCACTGCCATTGTCTGCTCGCTGCTGCTGCACTCCCCTAAGCTGAAAGTCTTAAGCAGTTCTCAGATTCAAACATGAGTAATCTTGCCTGAAGCCTTTTGCAAAAGCTGCCTTTTTCTTTTTCTCTCTCTTTTTTTTTTTTTTAATTTTATCTTGGATACGTTCCTCTATCTGCATAATACAGATAGAATAATATGCCAGAGAAGCATGTTGTTCATGTTTGCAAAAATATTTGGTGGTTGACAAATGAGTTTGATGTACTGTGCTGTTGTACTGACTTGACACTAATCTCTGCCACTTAGAGCAAATGAGAATAAATCACCTCTCCTCTCTTATCTTCTCCACCCCGAGTTGTGTGTGCACTTGCAGCTCAAGCTGGCTCAAGGTTTATTTAAATCCATGCTTTCCCAGCAATCCTGTCCTGCCAATTCAGTTTGGGTTGGGAAAAGGTCAGGAGCAGCCCTGGAGCTGGCACTTGCACAGTGCTGAATCACTTGGTCACTGCATTCAGGTTTCAGACATGCAGGTAGGACATGACAAAGGAAAAGGGGAAATTATCTCAGCAGCTGAAAATGCCTGGAAAAAAATGGGGTTGACTCCAAAGTCTGTTCCCATAATGGGGATCTAATTTACTGGCCTGGCAAAAGGGCTGTGGAGATCAAGTGAAATAAAACCACGCTTGCTCAGCTGTTGAGCTGCAGAAATGTGAGCTGAAATATTAATTGGAGAGGGGCTTTACATTAAAGCTGTCGTGTTTGTGAGCACGGAATTCAGCGAGGTATGTCCAGTGGGCTCAGGTTTGGGATTGCTCCCTAGTCCTCACTGTCAATCTGAATCACAGCTCTCCAGTTCAGGGGCTTTAGTGGAGTTGTGAGCTCCCTGTTCATTCTGAGCCCTTCTGTGTTTAACACAGGGTTCTTTTATTTCTGCCATCTATAAACCAAGCCATAATTGGCCAAATATTTACACTGATGTTTATTTCTGGCAGTGATTTGGTGTTTGTCATGCACATTAGGATTATGAAGCAACATTTCTGTGCAGCTGAGAGGTATTTCAAATTACTTGCCTACTGAACAAGCAAATGTTTCATTTCCTTCAGATTGTCACTGCTGCTTTTTGTGAGAACAAGGACCTGATTATGATTTCACAATTTGTGTACTGTAAGCTCAAGAATCAGAAGGTGACAAAAGGTAAGTTTTTACAACAATAAAATGTTCTCCCTGATGTAGCACAGCCTTGACTGAGTGATTTTCCTACAGCATCTAAATACATTTTATTTCAGAGGGATCCAAAAATAGAGTGTACAAATTCTGGAGTTCTGAGACCTGTTGCCTCCAGCTTTCCCTTGCTTCTCATTTCTGACCCACACACATCTGTGAATATTTTCCATGGAGTATTTTCAGTTGATATAAAAAATGCAATAGATTTTTGGAATCTGGTTCCATATTTAACTGATTCCATGGTTTTTGTGGAAATGTGTGGGAGTTGAAACCAAGCCTCATTTCTTTGTGGGGTTCAGTTGGTTTCCTCCCTGTTGATTGAATGTGGGCTTTATTTGCTTATAGCATAAAATATGTTGACATCTTCATGCGTTCTGTTTCAATATATGCATTAAAAAAACATATTCCAGGGAATGAAATTACTGGAGTTGTGCTTGAGCAAATCCTGGTGGTGGCTGGAATGTTCAGCCTGCCCAAGGACTACTGTTTTGTCTGAAATGGAAGACAGCTCTCTTCATTTTGTATCAAATCAAAACCATTAACTCATCAATTTAAAAAAAATAGGAAAGAAAATCCATGGTACAGCAGAGGTAACAAAAAGCTGAAGTAAACCAGATGCCTCCCCACAAACTAAATGGGGGTAAAGCAGATTCAATATGGAACTGATAATAAACCTGGAGATAGGGCAGTGCTGAGGGATTTCCTTCCTGCTGCCTCCTCTGGACACAAACCCAGGCTTTGGAGCATGGAACGGCCACTGCCTGGTCCAAAATGACACAATCATCAATATCTTAGTGAGATTTGACGAATTCACATTCCAAATATCACTGCTTTTGCAGTTTTTTATCAAGATGTGTGGCAAGAAAGTTACATTCTGTTCTATTTATCAGTTTTGTTCATTAGCTGTGATTTAATCATAAATTAGATATCATACACAATCATAATAAAAGAGAGAAGGTGAGAATGGACATTTCCTGTCAGGGGCAATGCCCACCAAGGAGTTCCCCAGCAGTTCCTCCACTGCCACCCTCAGCACTACAACAGTGAGCAGGGCTGGGCACAGAGCCCAGAAAAAAGGGGTGGAACTTCCACTGCTGCCAAGAAAAAGAGACATGAAATTCTACCTTTACATTTGCATATTTGTACTGCAAACAGAAAGTGACCTCAAATCAACAGCAGATGTTATTTTTCAGCTAATTTGTTTGTGTGTCGTTCCAGGCAGTCCCAGCCTGAGGAATTTGGGCACAGCCTGGATTGTGGGGTGTGGAGCTCTGAGTGGCACTGCCCTCTGTCAGCTGCTCCTCAGGAACCAGCAGCACAGGCCAGCAATCCCAAGGAATAATGTCAATTCTTACCTGTTTCCATTAAAAAAGAAAAAAAATCCCACCCAGAAGTGTCTTGAAAAGTTTGTGTACTTTAAAAAACCCGGAGGATTTTTTAACAAGGATTTAGCAATCATGTATGTGGATGTTTTTCCCACCCATCCCAAAATAAAAAAGTTGTAAAATTGCTTCTTTTAGCAGCTTCCCAGGCTTGTTGTGTCCTTTGGGCCCTGAGGATGCGCTGCTCTGAACTAACAGAACATAAATGTTGTGTCTCTGCCTCTGGGAAATGCTGTAAACATCCACGTGGAGACCACAAAAAAATCAATAAAAGTGGAAAATCACCATTGTACCTGCTGCTGTCAGTGCAGCAGGAAAGTTCACAGCCCATTCCAGCAGTTTGATGGCCCTCCTGCTAATGCCAGGGAAATAATTGTAATCCAGCAGCACAGCCCAGCAGGGAGGCAGCTTATTTTCAAAACACAGCCACAGTGAGAAAACCAGCAACTCTTAAACTGTGAAAAATGAGTAGTTTGCTTTCTCCAGACAGGATTTTTTTTTTCATGGCTCAAGCTACAGTTTTTAGTTTTGATTTGAGTTATTGTGCCCTGGCTTTTTTAGCAGGAGGACTGGATTGATGTCGGTGTCACATCCCAAAGCCTGGCAGCAGTTTTGATCTGCAGTGGTGTGAGATGAAGATTAAACCCTTCCTAGCCCTCTCTGGTCATCTGAAGAGCAGCCCTGCCCTGCCTGAAAGGAGTTCTGTCCACAAACTCAGCCGTGGACTCTCAGTTTCATCCTCTGAAATGCCTCCGAGCATTCTTGCCAAAATCCATGTGCTTTTCTTGTCCAGAGCGCCCCTGACCTGATTGAAATGCCAGGCTTCATTTGTGGCTGTGTGTCCTGTGTTTTCCTGGGCAGCAGATTCCCTCAGCTCTGTAAAAACGTGAGTGGCTTTTTGGCAATTGTTAATTTGATTTTCTGTTCCTTCCAGTGTTGGGCTCTCCCTCACACCGAGCACTCCTCAATTCAAACCCCCACTCTGCTTTTGTCACTGAAAAAAAGGGGATTTTTTCCCCCCCCCATTCAGAGAAGGATGATGAGAATTTTAGGAAAACACTGGTCTTTGATTGCTGGAAAAAGCCTGATTGGCAGGGGAAGAATTTACAGCTGGATTTATCAGCAGAAATCTGCTTTCTATGATGGTTGTCATGAACAAGTAGCATCCCCCCTTTTCTTTCTCCAAACTATTCCACCCTGGGAATAAGAGTTACAATTAGATGTAAATTAGTTTTAAATCTTAATCCCTTTTTGCCAAGGTGCCATTACCTTTCACCACAGCCTCTTCACTATCAGTATATTTAAAAAAAAAAAAATCAGTATATTAAAAAAAAAAACAACAAACACATCAAAAGACCAGAAGATTTTACTTACTCAGGATGGGCCCTGAAATTCCAGTGCCATTCCCAAGCCCCAGCTTGTGGGCTGGGTAAAACCTTCTGCACCAAGGAACACAATCCCCCACTGAGCTGGGGACACTGAACTGTGGGGCCTGGCCTGTTCTGAAACAAATTCTGCTGTTCTCTGTTATGGGACAGTGCATTCTGTGAGCAGACTGTGGGATTCAGGGGGTCATTCCATGAACCAAGTCCTGACTTTCTCCTGCTCCAGCCCCCAGCTGCAAATATAAACCAGGCAGTATTTATTTACCCCAAAACCCCCAGAACTTGATTTTGACGACCCTCACAGTACATTCTGTACAGATTTGCAGATGCTTTTCTATGATAGACTCTGAAAATCAACTTTTTATTGCCCCCAAAGCTCCCCCGCTCCATTCCCTGCCCGGGACTGCAGTGCCAGCCTGCACATGACATCAATTCCTGGGCTCTGCCTTGATTGGGGTCTGAATCCAATCTTGTTCATAGTCCTCCAGTTCAAATTGTATTGGAAACAGATGCTTCCAAATCAGGTTGAGGAGCTTACAGGAATCTGGTCAAGTATAAAGTGTTGGTTGGGAATGGATGAAGTATTTGCAATCAAGAGAAAACAAAAGCAGACCTCCTGCTTGGAGAGCCCTGAAGGTAAGGGAGGCACTGCTTTTAGAAAGAGCTTCACTGCTGCCTCTTGCCAAGCAAGAAGATAAAAATCTGACAAATTTATCCATCACTTCAGTCCAGAAACCAAAGGATGGGCTCACCTGGGTCTTGGAAAACAGAAATTTACCTCCAAAAGTCCTAATTTCTAAGAGGAAGGCGTTTCATCATTGGTATTTGTGTAACAGTCTGTTTTGAGGAGAAGTTGCCTAATTCTGGTTGACTTTAGTCCTGATTGTGTCCAGAGTTTCATTAGGTGGAAAATAAACCCTCATTTCTCAAGGTCCAAGGCAGGATTAAGAGTTCACTCACTCTGTGTCTGCTGCACTATTCCTGTGCTTCCATCTGACACGGACTAATCCTGGAAACAAATGGGCTCCTGCTCAGGCTGGAGCAGCAGCTCCAGGGCAGGATTCCCCCAGAGCCCCTTCAGCCTGGCTTAGAGGAGAGCAACACCCTCACCCAGAGCTGTGCTGCCTGCAGTTAAAGGGTTTGGCTGCACAAACAGCCAGTTATTCCCATAATTAATGGGAGTGTCCTGCACTGTACAGCACGAGCTGCCCTCCTGTTCACTTTGAGAGGAGTTCCATCACTGCACATTTCAATTATAAATTGGACAGAATTTCCTTTTCCAGTCAATGTTTCCTCTCACTTTGCAGCAGGAGATGGTTGGGATTCCTCGAGGTATTCTGGAGCTTGTCAGAGATGCTAAATCCAGGTTTGGATTTTACTAGAGCTTTATGTTCTGTGCATGACTAATGTATAGAGGGCTGCCGTCCTACTTGTTTGAAAATTCTAAATCAGTCCAGCCCTTGGTCTTGGAGCAGCACCATCCTGAAGTTTCTAAGAGCCTGAATCTAGTGCAAGGTTTTCTGGAAAACTTCATCCTTTCCTTTTATTTCCTCCCATGTCCTTTCTCCCCTGCTCCCTCCAAACCCAAACAACTCTGCTTTGTGTTTAGTTCAGAAAAAAACCCTTCACTGAGATTTTTTCCTTATTTTTTAGCTTTGACATCATCCTATTGTCTGGGAATTTTGTCCAGCTCTTCCACATGTTTTCCTTTTCATTAAACATGGCCAGGCTGTGACTGGATGGCCAGAGTTTATTCAGCAAGCGCCAAGCTGCTGTACACAGACTTCTCCTGCACCTTTGGAATCCTTTCTAACCCTCCACAAAACATCAGGCTCTGCAATTTAATTACTGGGCTAAAAATAGAAGCCTGGCCTGACGATTGAGCCAGGGGAGTTTCCCAGTCAGACACTGAACTTCTCTGCACTCCTGTAAATGCTTGGGGTTGCCTCCGGTTTTTAAACTCAGTTTTCAAATTCATCTCAGATTTTTTAATTGCCAGTACATTGTTTAATTTCATGGAAAAAATGTGCTGCAGTAGCTCAGTGGCTGTTGGAAAGTTGACCCTGAAACCCATTTTGGGTGTCTCCTCCACCCTGGGCTCTCTCTTGAGGTCTGAAAGTTCCTGGATTCAGTATTTTGGCAGTTTAGCTTTTATTAGCTTTTGTTTGGTTGGTTGGTTGGTTGGTTGGTTGGTTGGTTGGTTGGTTGGTTGGTTTGTGTGTGTGTGGGGGGGGTTTGTTTGTTTTGTTGTTGTTATTGTTGTTGTTTTAAGAAGCAGCTGATATATTTGCTGCACGAACATTCTGGAAATACTCTTTGATAAGCTGCACATCATGAGTGTTTATCATTTATTCACCTGCAGAGCTCTGGGGCTGTTGCCAACGTGGTGGCTCAGGGTGCTGCAGCCCAGGGGCTTGGGGATGGCTTTTCCAGCCTTAAAAACTCCAAGGTTCTGTCATTCTGTGATCCATGGTGGGACCTCCATCAGATTCTCCCAGTTCCCAGGGAAGCCTCTGTTAGAAGCCAAAGTGGTTTGTACCAAAGTGAGAACTCAAGTACAAAACTCTTCAATTATCCAGCAAAACTTCAGGAGAATTGTGATTATTTCGTGTTTCAGGGCTGCCTGTGCTCCAAGCCAATGATTTTCCTGCAGAGCTGACACCACCAGCAGAAAGGACAAGGACACATTTGTTAATTCCTTTTACAGAGCAGTGTTCCAATGGCCTGCTTTACAATGGGGATAAATAATTATGTCTAATTGCACAGCTCGTGCTGAAAACAGCTCTAAATGTTGAGTCATTTGTTGTCTGAGTGTCAGTGCCTGGAAATTTGGCTGCCTGGAAGTTTTGCAGGAGATGCGAATTGTGTTTTGTGACCAGGCCCTGCTGAGCTATCCCTAAGAAGTCCTTAAAAATAATTTTTAATAACTTTTTCTCCTTACCAGCATCTCCTTTCCTTTTAGACATTTGTGGGCTGATCCAGAAGCTCCTTTGATTTCAGATACTTAAAGGGACACAATATAAATTCTGGTTTTAAATAAAAACTAGGCAAAAAAAATATTTTGGTTTTAAATAATAAATGAATGGATTTAATGAATTGCATTTAAATTCCTGCCAAAAGCACCCCCTGGAAATGAAATGTTTTCCCTGTGTTTTTGAGGCTCCACCTTGGAGAACTCCATTACTTTATTAGTTTCAGTCTGTATTTCCCTGATTTCTGGAGTGAGTAGAGGGAATTAAAAATTAACCTTTTCAGTCCATAAATTAAAATGCAATTTGTTGTCCTCCCAGATTTGTCTGCTGTACACATGAGATTAGCAATCTCCTGCCTGGCTGTGATTGAAACCATGACTTGTTCCTTCTTAATGCCCTTAGAATTTGTTCTTCCATCATTTCTTCAAAGATTATTTCTCCTTTTATTGCTGCTCTGTGTAATCCTGTTTTGGGATGTCTTTTTATCCCCGTTTCATACTGCTGGTTAGAACAGCCAAATGTGGGGTGTATAAAGTTGCTGTGATTTAATTTGAGGCTTTTGACTGAAAATAATTTGAATTTTTGCATGTGAAGCAGTGGTAGTTATTTACTGATAGGTCATATATAAGTAATTGCTGTGTATGGGTTAAATCAAGGCTTCAGTTTAAGAAAATATTATTTCTATGCTCAAACATTCCAGGTTAAAGGCAGATCCTGATCACCTCTTCCTTAATCCCGGGAAAACACAGCATGGATCTCCCATCCCAGCTACTTTATTGGAGAGCAAAGTACTTTAAATCTTCTTGATTTATTTTACTAATTCTTCCCCAGTGCTGCTTGTAATCCGAGATTAACGGCATTGTTTGCTAATTTCATTGTTTTAACTATCATGGAAATCTCATTAACTAAAGGAAACATCTAAAATGTCTGCAGGCCTTTATTTTTAAACAAATTAATCCCATTTTAAACAAATTCACCCCACCACAGTTCTCTGCTGTTGTCAGCAGTCTCCTCCAAGGCTGGAGTTACTCCTGGTTGTTACATCCCAGCTTTGATGCCTTGTTCAATAAGAAAACTGAGTCTAAAATAAGAAAACTCTATTTTATTTGCACCTTCTGCCTTTCTCCTGGCATGTGAGCTTTTCCCAAGTCCATCCTGGTGTTCCCCCTCCCCAAACTCGTGTTCCTGGGAAGGGGAGTTGGTTCAGCACGAGTGTGCAGCCACAGCTGGTCACTCCAGCCTCCCATTCCCTGTCCCCTACCAAGGAGCTCTCCAGAATCCTCTGCAAGCAACAAAAGCTGCTCCCACAGTTTTTAGGGTACAACCCTTGTATTCCCAAAGGCACTGGTGGACACGGCCCTGCTCCCTGCAGGGGCTGGGCAGTCAGGAGCACGGTGATCCTTGGGCTCAGGGAGCCTCGGGACAGCATCTATGGGTGTCCCAGCTGGAGCAGCCCAGCTCCCTGCTCCGTGCTGGGATGAACTGGGATTGCTGGTGAACAGCCCAGTTCCCTGCTCTGTGCTGGGATGAACTGGGATTGCTGGTGAACAGCCCAGTTCCCTGCTCCATGCTGGGATGAACTGGGATTGCTGGTGAACAGCCCAGTTCCCTGCTCCATGCTGGGATGAACAGCCCAGTTCCCTGCTCCATGCTGGGATGAACTGGGATTGCTGGTGAACAGCCCAGTTCCCTGCTCCGTGCTGGGATGAACTGGGATTGCTGCTGGAGCAGCCCAGTTCCCTGCTCCATGCTGGGATGAACTGGGATTGCTGGTGAACAGCCCAGTTCCCTGCTCCGTGCTGGGATGAACTGGGATTGCTGGTGAACAGCCCAGTTCCCTGCTCCATGCTGGGATGAACTGGGATTGCTGGTGAACAGCCCAGTTCCCTGCTCCGTGCTGGGATGAACAGCCCAGTTCCCTGCTCTGAACTGGGATTGCTGCTGGGCTGTGTCCCCTGCCCTGGGAGGTGACAGAGATGCACACAGGCATTCCCTGGCAGCACAGCCTCACTCCAAAGGCTCTAGACCCGTCCCCTGGAAGCTGCTCCAGCTTTTCCAAACCCCAGGCCCGGAATTTCCCGGCCCTCCTGCCGGCTAAGGAGCCCCATCGCAGCGGGGAGTTAAATCCAGCCCCTGCTGGGGGGCGTTGAGGGAATCTTAACGGCACGAGGGAGGATTCATGAATATTAACTGCTTCCAGTGCCTCGGTGTCCATCGTGTGGCTGCTTGTGAGAGGCTGCTGGAAATATATGGGACGGAGACAGGGCATTGATTCATTCCAGGATGAGGGGGGTCGCCCTAATGTGCTCCAAACAGCTTTTAAATAATGACTGCGGAGGAATTAAGACCAGTTTAATCCGACTAAATAATACTCCTAATGATAAACCATTAAAATCAAGTTGACTTTTAGATTCTAGCAATTGTATCAGACAAGGTGATTACACTCACCATCAGTATTGATAATCATTAAAATAGATTAAACCATGGACTGGGAAATGAGAGATGCTGGGTGACTCTGGCAGAAATGCTGCTTTGACTTTCCAGCAGGGCCCCTGCTGCTCCCTGGAAGTTCTGCTGCTCCCTGGGGATTCAGGGACCAGGCACTGTTCTCCACGAGCCTCAGAATGAGCAACCCTTGAAACAGCACATTTGATCTCAAAATGTCTTGGGAGGGTGGCTGCAGACAACGGGAAGGAAAAGGATTGTGTGGTCTTGCCTTGGTCCACCCGCTCTGCTTGGAGCCCAACCCTTGTTCTGCTGGAGGACATTTTCCAGGGTGGGAACATCCAGAGGAAATGATCCTCACTGGGAACTGAGCTTTGATTCCTTCAGCAGCAGCCTGAGGTTTCTCCTCTTAAAGGAAGTTCTTGTAGATGTGGCCCAAAGCGACTCTGAGGAAGCTGAGCGTTCAGAGCTGCCGAGCAGAGCCTCAGCTCTGAGCTGCACGTGGCTGGACACCAGCTAGCCCTAAAGCCACCAGTCCAAGGGCCAGAACCAGGTGGCCTTTGAGGTCCCTCCCAGGCCAAGCCATTCTGTGATCCTGTGGCAATGGGAAGGACCAGAAGCAGCCAAGGCAGGGGGGACAGAGAGGAGGAACCACCTCGTCAGAGCTGCTCTTTGCTTGCCACAGGCAGCACCTCTGCCCCGTGGATTGGCCAGAATCCCAGAGCTTGATGATAAAAATCCCCCCCACATGAAGGGAGGAGGTGTTCTGTGAGTGGACAGTGCAGAAGAGCTCTGGGGCACGCTGGAGAAGGAATTTCTCAGTGTTCCAAAAGGCTCCTTGGCAATGGAGCCTCCCCCTGCAGTGCTCCCTGCGAGCCACCTCATCCCTCTGAGGGCTCTAACTGAGCCTGGCGTGTTTGGGGTGATCCAGGGCAGCGTGGCTGCTGCTCTGCTCTGGGGATATTGATATGGAGCACTCACTTGTCTGTGCCTTCAATTGCAAAGGGCTTTTTAAAATTGATTACTGGTCTGGCTCAAGCTATTGGATGACCCTGTAAATACAGAGCGAGGATGGGCGTTTTATGATGTCTGACTTCCCTACAATATTTTTTTATTAAGTAAACGGTAATGGAAATATTGGGTTTTCATTCCTTGCTTGCTCCTTTTCCAACAATTGCCAGTAAATCAAAGTTGCAAAGAGCTGCTCCGTGCTGGCAGAGCTGACAGAGCCTGGTGGGCACTCATTTTGGAGATGATATCCCCTTATTTCTAGGCACTCAGCAGACTTCAGCGCTGATGTATTGACACTCCCAGCTTTCAGGTCAAGGAAATAGTGCAGGAAAGCATTTCCAGCAGAGAAATGCCCATATTTTAAAGTAAGGACTGCCGGTGGTAGCGACGCCAATTTGCTGAGGTACAAAAATGCCACGCTTAGAAAGCAAGGAAGTATTTCTTCCCTTCTTCTTCCAACATCATGTCTGGGTGTCTCCATATCCATCAGGCACTTTGGACAGCACAGAAACCCCTGTGAGCCCCTGGCCACGGGGCCAGGCTTGGGCCATCTCTCCCATCACACATCTCTCACCCACAGCCAGGCACCTGGGGCGCCTCGCCACCCTCCCAGGAAGGATTTTCCCCTCACATCTGATCCAAATCCCCTTTCTTTCAAGTGATTTGTTTATAACCCAAGAGCAGCCAGCCCGGCTCATCCTGGTTTCTTTAGGATGGGTGATTCCAGCTGGGATTCCCTGGGATACTGGGAGCCCCGGGATGCTGGGAGCGGCTGGGACATCACTGCCGCTCTGCCAGGGGAGCTGTGAGCCCACATTGCTCATCACATCCTGCATCCCCCATCACATCCTGTATCCCTCATCCCATCCCGCATCCCTCATCCCATCCTGCATCCCATCCTGCATCCCTCATCCCATCCCACATCCCTCATCCCATCCTGCATCCCTCATCCCTCATCCCTCATCCCATCCCTTATCCCATCCCGCATCCCTCATCCCATCCCGCATCCCTGATCCCATTCCACATCCCGCATCCCATGCCGCATCCCTCATCACATCCTGCATCCCATCCCTCATCCCTCATCCTACATCCCTCATCCCATCCCGCGTCCCTGATCCCATCCCTCATCCCGCATCCCATGGCTGCCGGAGCCGCTCCCAGCAGATGGAGCAGTTGCTGTTCCAGCGCTGCCGAGCCGTGAATCCCAAACTCTGCGGAGCTGCGGCCCCAGCACGGACGCGCTGATCCTGCGGCTGCTCCCGGGTGTGGATCTGCCGCGGAGCTCCCGGACCACGAGAACCAAACCCCAGCCCTCCTTTGCTTCGCTGGTTTTAGCAGCCTTTCCTTCCCGAGCACATTCCAGCTCTGCCCGTGTTTTTTCCGGCTGTGCCCGGTTTTAGTTGGGCCGCTGCTGTTTCAGCAAACTCTTTTCACTGGTTTGGCCAAAAGGACAAGCAGGTGATCAGAGATCAGACAACACACAACAGTGAAACGTGCTGCAGGTGTGGCCTGGGGGTGTCTCTCCCGGGGGCAGCAGAGGATGCCCACAGAGCCACCCCCTCCCTTGGCACAGCTCTGGGGCTGGGGCTGCACCTTGTGGCTCTGCACAACCCCCAGACAGGGACAGGAGGAGAGGGAACGGCCTCAGGCTGGGCCAGGGGAGGGGAGGGTTGGATATTGGGAGAATTTCTTCTCAGAAAGGGCTGTCCAGCCTGGCACAGCTGCCCAGGGAGGGATTTATCAGATGTGGCACTTGGGGACATGGCCAGTGTGGCCTTGGCAGTGCTGGGGGAATGGTTGGACTCCATGACCTCAGAGGGCTGTTCCAAACTGAGCAATTCTCTGAGTCTGTTTTAAAAAGAAATTGTTCCTAAGCCGTCCTGCCCTGGCTGCACACTGCCCTGGAGGGTGCTGTTAAACCCTGCGTGTCCATACTTCTGTGATAACCACGAGAGGTAAAACTTGGGATTCTTCCATCTGCTCTGCTGGAGGTGAACCTCGGGGTCCAGGTGCCCCCAGAATTTGGCAGGCTCAGCCAGAACTCCAGATGTTGCAGTCTGGAGCTGGCTCTGAGTGGTGAAACACCAAGGTGGGATTTATTATTGCATCATTCATCTGCACATCGAAAATAAGATTGTGTTACATAATCGCATCTCATTTGTTATTTATTGCTTTCTCTCCCTGCACAGATGTGGATGTTCCTCCCTCTCTCCTGGTGGATAATCCCTGTGGTTTTCCTGCTGGGCTGTGGGATAGGCGGGGAGCCAGGGGCTGGAGGGACAGCATGGGTTGAAGTTTTTCCAAAGAAAACCAACATCTTTTGCCTGTTAATGCCTACAAAACTGCAGAAACTTCTGCAAACAGCGAGTTCAAGGGCCATGGAGGTGAAATGCTTGAATGTCAAGCTGATACTACTACAAAAAATGCCCCAAAAAAATGTTTGGTGACACCAAACCCCACCACTGCTTGTGCAGGTAACTCTCCCGTGCCTGCCTGCTGCCTTTTCCAGGCAGGGCAGGCAGAGTCACCCCCAGCTCCTGCTCTGCTGCCTGGCCATGACAATCCTGATTCAGGTGCTGCCAAAGTGCAATCCTTGCTGCTCAGTGCAACAAAAACCTGCAGCAGGAGCTTTCCCCGCTGCCCTCCCTGCCCAGCAGCCTTCCAGAGCTCAAGGGGTGTTTGGACAACGCTCTCAGGGCATGGTGGGGGTTTGGGAGTGTCCTGTGCAGGGCCAGGAGTTGGACTGGATGATCCCTGTGGGTCTCTCCCAGCTCAGGATGTTCTGTGGTTCTGGGACTCTTCTGTCCCACAGAGCATCCCACAGTGAGCTGAGCCCATCCACACCCCGGCTAAAATCCACATCCTGCTGAGAGAAAGTGAGATTTAGGATTTAGAAACAGTGTGAGGTGAAAGGGCTTGGAAGGGGCTCTGCATTGCACCAAAATCTACAGGTGGCTGTGGGTGCCAACCCTGCTGCTCACACAGAGCACTCGGAATAGATTCTGCTCTCTAACCCAGATGGATCAGCCCTTGGAGCACGTCCTTCCTCCCAGTCTCCCCCATGCCCACACGTATCAGTTCCATCTCCCAAACCACAACAGACAAATGATTTGAGTTGTGTTTGGATCCCCACAGCAAATTTAACACGGCCCCGGCGGTGCCGGCACTGCAAGAACTCGCCCCAAGCACAAAGCTGGAGACAGGTTTGATTTTAAACCTCTTTATCCAATATTCCAGCTCCTACTTAAAAGCAGGTGTGTGATGGGCACATAATAAATGTTGATCTTCTCGCTCCAGCTCTCTGCTAATGTGATTTTTGGTGCTGCATCATGTAGAAAATATGAATTCTTGTTTTCTTATGTAAAAGTGCTGTCACAAACCCCAGCAAGTTTTCAGAGTGATGAGACCCTTAAAAAGGGGAGATTTTGTTGTGCTGTAGTTACTGATGTCTTCTGCAAAGGCGATCCTTAGGACACAGGAGCAGCTCTGGCTGCCAGTGCTGGGAATCCCTTGGACCCTCATGGAACGCAGGGACAGCGATGGAAAACCTCCCCAGCTTCTTGGCAGGGTCTGTCCTGCCTTGCTGTGTGCTTCTCTCAGGTTTTTCCCTTGGGACCAGCCTGTGTGCCCTCCCTGCCTGTGTCCCTCACTGCTCTCACACAGAAAGACTTTTCCTGCCAGCCCACACCGCTTGTCTGAACCCACTGCTGTCCCTGAGGTGACCTGGTGGCAGCACGGGGCACAGGGACAGTCTCCTCTCCATGCAGAACTTCCCCCAGCAATGCTGTCCTGGCCCTGCCTGCTGCACAGCACGAGGGTTTCTCGCTGTCTGTCCCAAAGGTGAAGTTGTGGTGAATGTTTGATCATTCCTCTGCAGCCCAAATTAATTAAATGACATTGGATCTGTTGTGTGGGATAAATGGGAATCATTTTACGTGGTGGAGTGATTACAATGTGTGCTCTTCCCGGGCAAATATGGGGAAGCAGGGTCCTTTGCTGGGTGGGGAGGGTGCTCCCCTGCTTTTCCATACATCCCCGAGCCAAGAGGGAACGTGGAGTAACGCAGGGTGACTGAATACCCAACATGACAGATGGATAATCCACACCCGTGTAAAACGTTGTAAGCACCAGCTGCACGTGACCAGCCTTCATCCAAAACATGTGTGGATCTCCAGCATTCCCTGCACAGCACTCCTTGTACAGCATTCCCTGCGCTGCATTGCCTGCGCAGCATTCCCTGCGCTGCATTCCCTCACAGCATTCCCTGTGCTGCATTTCCTGTGCTGCATTCCCTGCACTGCATTCCCTGCGCTGCATTCCCTGTACAGCATTCCCTGCACAGCACTCCTTGTACAGCATTCCCTGTGCTGCACTCCCTGCACAGCATTCCCTGCACAGCATTCCCTCACTGCATTCCCTCACTGCATCCCCTGCACAGCATTCCCTCACTGCATTCCCTCACTGCATTCCCTGCACTGCATTCCCTCACTGCATTCCCTGCACTGCATTCTCTGCACTGCATTCCCTCACTGCATTCCCTGCACTGCATTCCCTGCTCTGCATTCCCTGCTCTGCATTCCCTGCACTGCATTCCCTCACTGCATTCCCTGCACTGCATTCTCTGCACTGCATTCCCTCACTGCATTCCCTCACTGCATTCCCTGCACTGCATTCCCTCACTGCATTCCCTGCACTGCATTCTCTGCACTGCATTCCCTCACTGCATTCCCTGCACTGCATTCCCTGCTCTGCATTCCCTGCACTGCATTCCCTGCACTGCACTCCCTGCACAGCCTTCCCTGTGCTGCATCCCTGCACCAACACTCCCTGCACTGCATTCCCTGTGCTGCATTCCCTGCACAGCACTCCCTGCACTGCATTCCCTGCACAGCACTCCCTGCACAGCACTCCCTGCACTGCATTCCCTGCACTGCATTCCCTGTGTTGCATTCCCTGCACAGCATTCCCTGCACTGCATTCCCTGTGTTGCATTCCCTGCACAGCATTCCCTGCGCTGCATTCCCTGTGTTGCATCCCCTGCACTGCATTCCCACCTGTCTCATTCCGACCCCTTGCCAGGGGCAGGGACAGCCCCCAGACCTCCAAGTGTTCCAGGAGAAATGACATTACTGACAGCCCGCTCAGGAGCAGTGCAAGCATGCATTTCCTGAAAATTCTGTGTTTTTAACTGAACACGGGGATGTGGAGCCACCAGCCGGAGAACAATGGTGACAGAGCTGTCAGAACCGAGCTTTGTCTTCAGAACCATCATTAAATCATCAGATGTTGCTGAGAGAGGAGCACCAGCCCAAATTCCTTTAAAATCCTTTCAGATAATAAGACCACAGTCAACAGTACGCGTGGAAGAGGAGGAAAATTGGAAATTCCTTTGGAAAAGATCCAGCTCCTCTCAGAATTCTCCTCCAGGATGTTTGGAGCACTGGGGAGTAGCTCCAGGAGTGTGGGGGAGGCTGTGCCCAGGAGCCCAGACCGGTGCAGAATGGAAGGAAAAGCTCTTCAATCCTCTAGAAAGCAACCAAAAAAAAAGAAAATTTGGGTGTTTAATACATTAAATTTCCAGTTTCTAGGAGAGTGGTTGCTTCTCTCCATGCTCGTGGTGCTCCCTCAGTCCTCACATCTCCAGGAGTTTGGGGTCCCTGGATCCTGTTTAGGGTAAAGGGAGCAATGCATTTTTGAAGAGGAGCTTTTTGGATTAATATATTGATAATTTCGGGGTTTGCAAAATTTCTCAGCTCCTGATCCCTCCCACTGCTGGTATTTGCTTTCCAAAAGCGAAAATGGGGTTTGCATTTCCCAGCCACGCCAAACTTGGGCTCCTGATGCTCGACTCAGATCCTGTCCCAGCCAAGCTCTCAGGGCTGCCCTGGAGGAAAATGGGAATCTGAAGGAAGTGTGGGAAACGGGAATCAAACAGAGTACAAAGAAATGAAGAGCCCAATTTTGGGGAGGGATGAGGAGCACTCCTGCACACAATCCCCCCCTCCTGTGCTGCCTGTGTTCAGATTCTTGTTTTGACTCGTCCTGCAGCTCCAGCTGTGGCAGCAGCTTCTAAGAGAGCGGCTCAAATACAAATTTGATGTTCAAGTGGAGGAATCAACAGAATTATTCAAGTGGTGCAGAAACAGCCTCAGAAAAGAGAGTGTGCAGCATCTCAGCTATTAATGTATTATTCCCCAACAGCACTCCTCGCTCATTGAAAGAGCAGAAAGGCCTGATTTGGAATGCTCCAGTTTATATAAGAATATTAAATGTGCCAAAGCTTTTCCAAATAATAGTTTTATTAGTCCCTGCTGGGATCACTCAGGGATCCAATCCTGCTCCGTGCAGCACCCAGGGCACTCCCACCCACAGCTCCCAGGGTGACATCACACCTGGAAGGATAACTCTGTGCTTCATTTGCATAAGAAGTTCATTAACAAGTAATTAAATGGCAGGAATGAGGGCCCCACACCCCTGAGCTGTCTAGATGGGCAGGGTTTGGTGGAGGAGCCACGGAGCTTCTCTGGTACCCCTGACCCTGTCTGGTGATTTTGTAAAACCATCTCTGGGTGCAGCAGAACCAGGGCTTGTGGTTCTTATCAGTGCTGCAATCAGTGCCTGGGTTTGGACAGCACAGACCTGGGGGGGCAGGAGGGGAGCTCCAGCTGTGGCCTGGGGATGATTCCTGTTCTGGTGTGATTCCAAACACCCAGAAATAAATGCCCAGGAGTTTGATCTCTGTTCTGGTGTAATCCACACACCCAGAGGTAAATCCCCAGGAGTTTGATTTCTGTTCTGCTGTGAAATCCCCAGGTGTAATCCAAACACCCAAAGGTAAATCCCCAGGAGTCTGATTCCTGTCCTGGTGTGATTCCACACACCCAGAGGTAAATCCTCAGGAGTCTGATTCCTGTTCTGGTGTAATTCCAGAGGTAAATCCCCAGGAGTCTGATTTCTGTTCTGGTGTGATTCCACACACCCAAAGGTAAATCCCCATGAGTCTGATTTCTGTTCTGGTGTAATCCACACACCCAGAGGTAAATCCCCAGGAGTGTGCTATCTGTGTGGGGCACACAGCTTTACTGGAGGGTGCCTTTCCACCCAAGCTGGCTGCAGGGACACAAATCCATCCCTGACCCAGCTGGAGAAGGGCAGTGGCAGCACCCAGAGTGCCACCCCGCCGTGCTGGAGCAGCATTCCCAGTCCCAGGAGCAGAGCCCACCGGGGGCAGCTGGAGCTGGGCACTGCTCTGTTGGCACCGCTGCTGGGCCAGCTCACCTTGCACCCTTCTGGCTGTACTCCCAGCGTGGTTCCCTTGCCCTGGGGGCTGCCACGTCCCCGTGTCCCCTGGCTGGTGTCACACCCGGCCCTCAGCTCCGGGGCTGCCTCTGGAGCTGCTCCTTGGAGCTACTCAGTATTCAGTGGCACCACTTGCCTAATGCACACGGATTTAATTCATTTCTGATTGATCCCATAATTACAAAATTTGTTTAAAGCTGTTATATTATCTCCTTATTTGACACAATATGGCACAATTTTGTTATAGTATTGAAAACCAAATAAGACAACTGCAGCTGGTAGCATTTCAAAGAGCCATTCCCTTTAAGATGAAATCAATCCTGTTTCAAGTTTATTCCCTTGCTTTAGGATCGAGGCTCTAGGGGTGTTATTTTGCTGAAAAATGTCTTTTTGATTTTTCAGAAATTCTTTAGATTAATATGCAGCTGTCATTGCAAGGCAAATCCAGCCCGGCTTTCATGTGCTCCTCTCTCCCCGGGCTGTGGCGAGTGCCCGGCCCTGCCGGGAGCCAGCGCGGCGCTGGTGACAGCCGGGACAGGGCCACCCGGGCAGGGCCACCGGGCACGGCCACCGGGCACGGCCCGGCCCCGCCGCTGCCCGGCCCGCACCCACCGCTCCTGCCAGACCGCGTTAAAGCACAGCGAGTTCGGGTCCTTTGTGCGGCCCCCGGGGTGTCCTTTGAAAAGTTGTTTAACTTGCAGATCATGTCGGCAAAACTTTCCAAGGGGATGCTTTGGAGTAAATAGACGCTGACGGCCCTGAGTGAAGTTTAAATATTTATATCGATATTTGACTTATTCTTTCAGCAGCATCGATCACAGAAGCACGGAAGGGTTTGGGTTGGGAGGGACATTAAAGCTCATCCAATGTCCCATGGGCAGGGACTCCTCCCACTGTCCCAGGTGCTCCAAGCCCTGTCCAGCCTGGCCTTGGGCACTGCCAGGGATCCAGGGGCAGCCACAGCTGCTCTGGGCACCTGTGCCAGGGCCTGCCAGCCAGCAATTCCCAATTCCCAATCTCCCATCCATCCATGCCCTCTCTCCATGCGAGGCCATTCCCATTTCCCATGGATGTGCCCTACAGAGACTCCACCTCAGCCATGGCTCATCCCTGGTGTTCGGGAAGGAATTTTCCCGTTTTCTCTCTGCATTCCATCCCTGCGGAGCCGCCCGGGCTGCTGAGGACCGGGATGATCTCAGCCCAGCAGCTCCTGCCCAGGGTTTGCCTGGGTGGGCAGAGGAGACCCTGGGGGCTGCTGGAGCTCCTGCCCTGCAGAAAACACTGCCACAGCTCTCCAGACGGCGTCAGAAAAAAGGGAAGAAGTTCTCTTTTTATTCTTTTCCTTACTGAGTGGGAAGAAAGAAGGAAAAGGGTTATTTGAGTGCTCCTGTGGACTCCCGAGCACCGCTCTTTCCCTGCTGGAGCATCCAGGCAGGTGAGAGCAGGGATGGAGCGCTCCGGGAAGGGGAGCGGGGCCGGTCTGGAGCGTTCCCGGAGGCCTTAAAGAGCTCGTCTCAGAGCGGGGACAGGGATCAGTCTCTTTTCTTACAGCTCGCTTCACAGAGAGCGCCGCTGTCCCCTGACATCTTCAAAGGCGGCGCTGGCAGAGCGATTGAAGGGCGGCCGTGCGGGAGGAGCGCTCCCGCAGGCGCTCCCGCAGCCAGATGAGATGCGGGAGAGGCTCTCCCCTCCTCCCAGCCCGGGGCTCCCCTTCCCCACCACCGCCGAGCCTTCCCGAGCAGCATTCCTCTGCTGCCCCGGCCCCAACCCGGCCTTGGCCTCTGCGGGGGCTGGGGGAGCTGGGGGGACTGGAGTACTGGGGTTCTGGGGGTGCTGGGGGCACTGGGGTTATGGAGGGCTGGGGGTATTGGGGTTCTGGGGGGGGCTGGGGGCACTGGGGTTATGGAGGGCTGGGGGTATTGGGGTTCTGGGGGTGCTGGGGGCACTGGGAGTATTGGGGTTGTGGGGGTGCTGGGGGTATTGGAATGCTGAAGGCACTGGGAGCACGGGGGTGCTGAGGGTGCTGAGAAACTGGGGGCACTGGGGGTGCTGGAGGTACTGGGAGTACTGGGATTGTGAAGGTGCTGAGGGCACTGGAGGGTGCTGGGGGTTCTGGGGCTTCTGGAGGTGCTGGGGACACTGGGGTCTGGAGGGTTCTGAGGGATCTGGGGGTGCTAGGGGGGCTGGGGCTGGTTGTTGGGGGTTCTGAGGGCTTTAGGGGATCTAGGGGTTTTGGGAGCTCTGGGGGTGCTGGGGTTCTAGGGGATCCGAGGGTTTTGGGGGCTCTGGGGGTGCTGGGGTTCTAGGGGATCTGGGGGTTTTGAGGGCTCCGGGGTGCATCACCTCGGGCTGCACCGCGCCCCCAGCCCTGCCAGCCTGGTCCCTGCCGTCACCCTCAGCCGCTGTCCCCTCCCGGTGTCCCAGCCGGGGGTCCCGGGGGCTCTCAGGGGCTGAGCCCGGCCAGGACCCTCCCGAGCCCGGGGCCGCCCCGGCCGCTGCTCCCGCCAGCGGGATGCAAATGAACGGCTCCGGAGCGTGTTGGATAAATACAATGTTTGTTCTGCCTAATGGATTGCAGCAAGATATGGTAAATATTAACTCCCAGGTGGGGCAAATGCATTATTCATCAGCAGGCTCGCTCCGCCGGCTCCTGATGAACGCGTGGCAGCCCTGGCTGCGGCAGAGTTAATTCTGCTCCCAGGAGCGGGGCTGGGGCTGGGGTTTGTGCTGGGAGCAGCCGATAACCCAGAGCTCACCCAGCAGCGAGGGCTTTGCTGCAGAGCTGGGGGACCCAGCCCGCACAGCTGACCCCAGCTGACCCCAGGGGTTTCATTCGATCCCTCCCCAAATCCCTCCAGAGGAGTTAGGAGTGACTCTGACACCTCCGGGAGGTGAGTGGTTGAGCTGGGGCCAGCTCTGACACCGTTTCTGGGCGAGAAGATGGGGTTCAGTCATTAATTATCCCTCTCCCCTGTGTCCACACTCTCCTCTCTGGGTCAGCCAGCACATCCCTGTGCAAACCTCACGGCACCCAAAATACTCCCTGCTGCTCCACCCATCTCCCAAACCCCGGTTTTTGGTAGGTGTGTGCTGAGGAAAGGGTTAAGAGCTGAAACCGTCCTGCATCGATCCTTGGCCATGTCATTTAACCCAATTAATTCCAGCGCAGTAAATAGGATTTAAATTTCTGCTGAAGTGATTTGTTAAGTCAGGAGACAAATACAGGCCCTCACCTCCTTCCCGTTAATTAGATGTCAATTCATAAACGCAGGAATTTGATGCCACGGCGAAAATTGCCCCCAGAAGTGATTACAGCCTCTCTTAAACTGGTGGAGGAAATCTGTTTTTACAGACTATTGGCCCTTCCACTTTTCCTGGGCATAAATTAACCCCTGCAGACACCTCGGTGGCCCTGGTGACAGCGCTGGGTGACACTGTCACCCTCTGGAGCTGCTCCCTCGCCCTGCAGTTGGATTTAAGCCCAAGCCTAAGAAGTCAAGGCTGGTGCACTGACTTAGCAGTGCCCAGTTTTAATGCGTGTTTGAAGCTGCCTTTGCCTGGTGTGGTGACAGCCCCACCGAAAGCCATCTCCCGAAATGAAAGCAGTGACATTCAGCCGTGCGATTCCAGACCTGGCTAAGTCAGATGTTAAACACCTTAGGGGTATAATCTCCTTTTAATGTGAGCACAACTCCCATTAACATTAATAGGGGGTTGTGTGGCGGCTTCAAAAGGAGAATATGCACCTAAAAGTGCAAATTAGCACTTACAAACTCTATTGATAAATTATTAAAGCGGATCATTAAAGCATGGCCACGCCTCCAGATCATTAGAGCAAGTCCAAAACAGCACGGGGGCATGCGCAGTGCTCCCTCATTAAAACACCTCCTAAAATGCCATTTAGGCCCCAAAATGAAGCCAGAGTAAATATTGGTTCGTCAGCGCTGCTTCGTGCAGAATTTGGAGCTTTAAGAGTTTGAACTTCTCTTCTTTAAATGCAAATGAGCAGCAGGCAATGCTTTAATGCAGGTGCCCGCTCAGAAATCAGTGTTTAGTAGGTAAATTAAAGCCCAAATTAAAGCCAGGCTGTCACCAGAGCTCTTTGTTGTTGTTTTCGTGGTGACAGAGCTGCACCCCCTCCCCAGGAGGGCTCAGGCCCCAATTCCAGATCTGCCACAGCTCATTTTCCTCTGTCCTGGTGCGTGGGGGCCGTGGGTGACACCGGAGGCTTTGAGGGACACTGGAATCCCCCTTGCTTGCCCTTCCTGGCTTCCCTCGTCCCCAGGTCACAGCGCCCAGGCTGCAGGCTCATCCCCATCCTGGGCTTGTGCAGGGGCTTTAATTTATTTATTTATTTATTTATTTATTTTAGTTTGTTCCTCCCTGGGGCTGTTTATTCCTGCCCGGGGTGGCCCGGAGCAGAGCCCTCCAAGCTGGATATTTATGGAATGCAATCACCCCAAAATCCCTGAGAGGGGTTCGGCAGGACGTGGTCACCCTGTGGGGTGTTTACCCAACCTGTGATGGTTTTTAGTGCACTAAAATGGTATTTCCTCAACTGCAGTATTCAGGTTGCCATGGTTTATGGCATCCCAGTGACCAACACTCCTAATTTATGGGGTATTGCCTTCACCCTTCCAGGGATATTTTTTAATTTAAAAAAAATGGGTTATAGTGTTATAACCACTATCCTAAACACAAATCCCAAACTCCAAACCCATTCCCAGAGCCATTAACCAAATTATTTTTGAAAATAAGGTTATTTATATCAATGCAGCAGCAAAAAGGAGTAGAAGTCAAGAAAGCAGCCTGTCGGTGTGATCCTGAGTTTGGGATGATGCCAGTTCTTTCTGCTATTGAGAATTTTGCAACAGGTGAATGCGAAGATAAATAAATTTTATTTATTTATTTATTTATTTACATAAATCATGTTTCTGCAGATAAATAAAGACACAAATTCGGGTGGGGAGGTTAGAACAAGAATGAAGGCTTGGTGCGCCATCAGCCAGAGCTGCTTAGGCGCTGCTGTATTTCCCAGGAAAATTGAAAATGTGCATTTCGGGGTCGGGTTTTAGCAGGTTCAGCGCTGAGCTGGAGGCTCCGGGAGCAGCATCTGCCCAGGCACGTCTCCAACAGCCCCCGGTGTCACCAGAGCCACCAGTGCCCCCAGCAACACCCCCCGAGGAGCCCAGCCAGGCTCGGCCCCATTAAACGAGTTTTAATTATTCCACACATTACCCTGAAAACACTCGTTCCTTTTTAAAAATAATTCTCCCCAGAAAACACGTTTTATCTCTCTAATAAGAAACCATTAATTAGGAGATGTTGACCCGACGAGCTGTGATAGTTTGGTGGCTGATGAACACTGCCTTTAATCAGACCTTTTACAAGCTGGTGGATGTTAACTTGTGGCTGTTAATTATTCACACCTTCAAGTATTCCGATGGTCGGAATATTTCATGAATGCCCTTCTTTTTATTTAACAGCGACGATGGATTTTATGAGCCAGGAATTGCACTTATTAATTTACAGTCGTTTTGCACTTCCATGCCAGTCGTTTGGCATTAACTCTCTGTTTAAAAATAATAAATGACCCCTGACTCTCTATTGTCTGTCCTAATTAGCATATTGTCTTTTAAAGAGGAAAGCGTGTTTTCTCTTCATTAACAGCAATATTACCTCGGCAGACAATCAGCAGGTCCGTGATCTAGAAGCTGCCGTGGACGCCAAATTACCTCCTCTACCAGGACAAAATCAATTAACACCACTAGGGATGTCATTATTGTCACATTATGTCACCGGATATACTCCAGGGTAAATAAATGATTTGTGGAATTTTTAATGCGGCTGGTGGCACCGCACTGCGGGCGCTGCCCTTCCCCGGGGCCGGAGCGGGACAATCCCGGGGGAAAGGGCACCTGGCTGGGCTGGGGGACCCCAAATCCGCCCGGGTCACAGCGCCCAGCTGCAGCCCGCAGAGAGCTGGCAGAGGGCTCCGCCGGGGCAGAGAGCATCTTACAAACAATTTTATGGCCAGGACTGCCCGCTCGCCGCTCCGACACACGGAGCAGCCGCTCCTCGGCGGAGCGTCCGCAGCGCCCCGAGGTGCCGGCCCTAAAAGCGTCCCCAAGTTGTGCGTCTGCCCTGCGTCGGGGGGTGTTTAATTAAGTCTGCTCTGTCTGACACGATCTGATGTCATTGTACAAGGAGATGTTCTTTGTTAGCAGCGCGCTTAGTTTCGGGCTCCTCTGTGTATTTGAAACCATGGTAACAGAAGAGTAAGCTAAAGCCAATGAGATAATGAGATATTCTCATTGTAATTGTGTTTCACGAGGGCACACGCTCCCATGGGTGGGATCCGACTGTCTTACAACTGCGAACAGAATTTCAGGGACAGGAATAAATGAGCGCGGCGGCGTTTGCCGCAGCAGCCGTGTACACACGCTCCCGACGCGGCGCTGCCGCTGTCCCGGCGCCTTCCCGCGCCTCCTGCGCGGGGAAAAACGCTGCCAAACGGGGAGCGCTGCGCTGAAACCCCTCAGAACTTCAAGGAAGTTCAGGTTTGAAAGGCACTAACGAGCTGCGAGGTGCTGCTTTGCATGATAATCGCGGCGGGCGCTGGAGAGGAGGCGATGGAGGCAGGGGAAGGGGACCGGGCTGGAGCTGCCGCGGCCCCGGGCTGGTGGGGAGATGATGGAAAATCCCACGTGGGACGCAGCCCGAGTGCCCGTGGGGCTCGTCCTCCTGCTCCCCTGGAAGTGAAATCCAAAAGTTCAGCCGTGATTTAAATGATAAAACTTTCTAGAGGCGTTGATGAAGGGAGGAGTTTGTGTTCTCCCATTGTGAAGGGAGAGACACTCAAAGCGAGGGGTTGGCTTTGGAGAGCCCTGGGTGAGGTTTTCGTTCTGCTCCCAGACGGGGACAGGGGGCCACACCGTGGGCAGCACTTCGCACACGAGATGGACTCCGAGCACCACCAAAGCAAACTAGGAAATGTGATTTGGCCAGTGGAAACAGGATCAGATCTGCTTCATGCCCTAATTGTCTTCATCCTATAATTGTCTTCATCCTGTGTAATTCCCAGCAAATGTACAATCATTGCTCTTTTCCTCAGAACATCTCAGTGCAGGCAGGGCCTTTTCGGGTGGTGAGTGTGAGCCCAGGGAATATGGGATGGTCTCCTGATAAAAGTCACAAAATGTCTGGGAAAATCCCTTTTTCCTGGAGCAGGAATGGCAAGGGGTCCCCGGGAGCAGAGCCCGGAGCTGCTCCTCCACCCGGGCAGGCTCAGGCAGGGGAGCAGCCACAACTTGCTCCACATTGTAGGCAGGGATGATTTTTATTAATGTAATTATTACTGTTGCTCAAAGAGTGCACTTCTGATGTGGGGACAGCTGACAAGATAAATTATATCTGTTGTCAGCTGCATGGAGAGACCTTTGGGAGATTTTAATTAGGAGCAGGCTCCCCACAGCCCATTGTGCATCTTCCCCAGAGCGGGGCTGGAGCTACACAGCCATCCAGCCTCCTGAACCATCCAACCTCCTTCTCAACCATCCAACCTCCTTCTCAACCATCCAGCCTCCTTCCCAACCATCTGAGATCCTCCCCAACCATCCAGCCTCCTCCCCAGCCATCCAACCTCCTCCCCAACTATCCAACCTCCTTCTGAACCATCCAACCTCCTCCCCAACTATCCAACCTCCTTCTGAACCATCCAACCTCCTCCCCAACCATCCAACCTCCTTCCGAACCATCCAACCTCCTCCCCAACCATCCAACCTCCTTCCGAACCATCCAATCTCCTTCCCAACCATCCAGCCTTCTTCCCACAACACAGAAATTTGGGGTTTGCCTCACGCACCCCAAAAATTAGTGCCTGTATTTATTTGGTGTAAAACAGGACCAAGAAGTGCCATATTTTACATGGGCACCACTCCTGGGGGCATTTCCCATTAAAGCTGCCAGCAAATCACCACCACAAGGGAGATAATCAGATGTAAAAATCCCCTTTAAATGGCTGACTACCTGTGGGCTTCTCCCTGGCACGGAGTCCAAAGGAAAGGTTTGTTTAGACTCTTAAGGGAAGGTTGTTTTCAGTGCTGCAGTGCCTGGGCACACTCTGGCCAGAGCCCGGGGACCCGTGTGGGATGAATGGTGCTCCAGCTGCAAAGGTGATGCAGAGGGATCCTCCAGCACCCGGGTGTGGGGTGGACTGGTCAGTCCCACCCTCTGAGCTCTCCACACCCATCACCCCCACAGGGTCCAAGGCCTCCCACGTGGACAGATGCACCAGGAAGGAAGAATATTTCAGAAATTGTTCCAAAAGAGTCTGCCCAGATCCTAATGCAGCCTCATCTTCTCACTGACGTGCCCATGCACAGAACAAGTTGCCAAGAGCCTTCTCTCAGAATTTACCACAGAAGAGCTGTCTGACAGCCTTGTACAGGAAATCAGAGCTGTGTCGTGGCTTTTTGAAATTTCAGCAATACACACAAATCAAGTGCATTTATTAAATCAATGTATAATCATTTTTACAAGGAAGTGTAATATAAAAAAAAAGACATAAAAGATTTCTAAAGTAATGCTACACATCTCTTTTGGACAAATGTTATTTCAGGGATTTATGATAATTCCTTTTCTGAAAGAAAAACGAGGCTAATTGAAACAAACTTTGTAGTTTCTATTAATGCCATGGAATACAGTATGTGCTGCCAGTTACAAAGTGACATTGAAAGCTGATGCTGTTCTCAACAACACCATGATTTCTCAGTTTTATGTACTTTTTAATTTCCTCTGTGGAAAATCTGTTCTTCATAAAAGGGCTGCTGAAGAAAATGTGGAAAAAGTTGATTCATTCCATATTTACATTCTTGCAAGTACCTGGAAATGAACCAATTACCAACGGGAGCCAAAAGAGAAGTTAGGAAAGTCATTTAGAAAACTCATCTTCTGACAGGCTTGCCTCAGAAGTGCCTGGGAAAGTCCTGCTCCGATTGCAAACCCCTTCCAGCCCAGCAGGACTGGGATCCTTGGCCCTGGTCCTTGTCCCACTCTGAGCTCCAGACCCTCTGGAGCTGGGGGACAGCTCTGGAAAGGGGCCTGGACTCCTGTCCCAAATTTGAACTCACTCTTGGGCTGGGACCCCAACACGATCTCAAACCAAAACATGAACATGAACTCAAAACCATGGCCAAAACCAAACCCAAACCCAAACCAAACCAAACCTGAACCTAAATGCAACCCAACCCTGATGTGAACCCAACCAAAACCCAAATCCCAACCCAAAACCAAGCCTACACAAAACCCAAAGCTGAGCCCAACCAAAACACAAACCTGAGCCCAAATAAATCCCACCCCCAAACCTGAATCTGAGCCCAACCCAAACTAAAACCCAGCCCTAAGCCAACCTCCAGCTAAACCCAAACCAAAAATAATCAAACTCCTCCACAAACCCAAACTCCATACCAAACTTGAACTTTAACCCAACCCAAATCTAGTCTCAAACCCCAACAGCCCCTCAGCCCAGCACATGAGGGCAGGGCTGCTGTGGCTGCAGGAGAATGCTCTTCCTATTAAACCCTCAGAACCTTTCCTCATTAAATTAAAAAAAAAAAATTAAAATAAAAATTTAAAAAAGAAAAAAAACCACACCAAAATTCCTAAAAATATTAAGAAGGGGGGGTTACTTGTACTTTTGCCAGTCCCACCCTGAAACCACCGTGAGAGCAGAGCTGCCTCACCCATCCCCAGACGTGGCTGCTGCCAGCCCCACCTGAGCCATTCCCACCTTTTCCCCTCAGAGTTTCAGTGGATGTGCCCTGCTAAAGAAGCCCCCAGCTCAGGAGGGGCTCTTTGGAGCTCCTGTGCTCCCTGTTGGTGACTCAGCCGTGCAGGAGCTGAGTTTTTCCCTAGGCCTGGCTTTAATAAAGCCTTGCTGCCCCGAGGTGCTGCTTGGGGCTCGCGTGGCTTTCAGCGGCGCTAGGCCCGGACACGGCTTTATTAAATTCTGCCAGAGGAAGAAAAGGGGAAAGCTGAGTTTCCTGCACTAATATGATTTTTTATTCTCTTTTTTTATCCCCCCTCAGCCTGGTGGCTTTCACAGTCGTATTGTGAGCTCGTTTCCAGCAGGGGTTTGATGGCTGCCGGGAAAAGCCGGGCCTGCGGCCCCTGGCCCCGGAGAAAGGGAGAAGCCTTGTCCCACCTCCCCAGACTGAACACAACCTCCCTGAGGGTGGATAGAATGAGGTGGAGCGTTTTGCCTCTCTGAGGTTTTCACACCCCATCCCTGTAAGCCCTGTTTGGGTTTCTTTCGGCAAGGAAATAAACTCGGGATCAGGAATCTGCCCCAGCACCCGGCAGCCCCGCTCTGCTTCCCTGCTGCAGGTGCAAAGAGGATGGGGAGAAACTTCCCACATTCAGGAGAGCTGGCAAAGAAAATATTTGTTTTTTTGAAGAGGGAGAGGGAGAGAAAACCATTCCCCAGTCCTGCCCTGGCCACGGAGCCAGCATCCAAGGGGGATTGTCTGAGCTCCTGGCTCATGGCTGTGCAAACCCTGGCTCAGAGCCCCCCGAGGTGCTGCTGAGCCTGAGGATCCCAAAATTCTCATGGAAAGGCAGCACTGGGCAGGTGGGATTGACCCATTGATCCCAATCCCCGCAGCCACGCCACAGCTGCTGCACAATAAACACAGCTCGGAGCAGATATACCAGCATTGATCTGATACTAATAATCCTTTGCACTTCCACAGGGCTTTTAGGGGGTCTCCAGGGTTTCTAGGATTGTGCTTCATATCCAGAGCCCTGAAACAGCAGCTGGCTTTGGTGATCCCCTTGGATCTCTGGGAGCATCGGAGCCATCAGACTTTTATAGGAGCAAAAATTAAAATTGCTTGATATGCAACAGGTTTCTCAGGCTCCCTGTCCCAAATCCTCTTTGTAAACCCAGCCTTTTGTCTTACTCCCATCAAGCAGTGAGTGGGGAAGTTGGTTTGTGGCCTCCAAATTAAATTAGGATTGATTTTATTTTGATTTTTTTTTTCCTACAGACAGACTGAAGAAATATCTCCAGTTAAAATTGCTTTAAGTCCATTTTAAAGTATGCACTTTCATACCGAATTTAGCACACAGGCTGTTAGTCTTGTTATTTTAAATTAAGTACAAAATCAATTGGAAAAAGTAATTTCCATGCACAGCTGCAGGAAACTCTGGGGGCACTAACATCTGCTGCAATGGGGCATCTGAACATCTTAAATATTAGAGGGTAAATGAACCACTGAATGTGGACACTTTAAACTCAGCTGAAATACACCATCATGGCATTAATTAACTGCATCTGTATGGATGTGTCAGTGTTAGGTTAATTGTTGGACTTGATAGTCTTAAAGGCCTTTCCCAATATTAATGATCCCGTGATCCTATATTTTATATAGCATATATATTATTTTGTTCATCTTTTTCCTCTCCTTCTCCTTCTCCTTCTCCTTCTCCTTCTCCTTCTCCTTCTCCTTCTCCTTCTCCTTCTCCTTCTCCTTCTCCTTCTCCTTCTCCTTCTCCTTCTCCTTCTCCTTCTCCTTCTCCTTCTCCTCCTTCTCCTTCTCCTTCTCCTTCCTATGAGTATTTTTAATTTTTAGCCTTCCTCCTTCCCATCTCCTCCTGCCATTTCCATCCTCCAGACCCTGAGCACAGAACATTTCTGTGTCTCTTTAGAGCTGTTTCTGAATGGTCTTTTCCGAGTTTCCAGGGGACAGAGCCCAGGTAATTTGTGGGCTAATGGGGCCCTTTGCTGTTAGGACTGGCAGAAGACATGCTGTAATATCTTTGCAAAATTTAATGAAAGGAGAAAAACAAATTCTTAACTGAGCAAGGGGAGTCAGATGTGCAGCTTCTCCAACAGGAATGCTTGTTTTCTCCTTGGGTTCTCCATCCCAAGAAGGGTGCAGGTTGTACATGGGATTTACGTGCTGGCTTTTGTTTCGGTGTTGATTTATTTATGCTGAGGCTATGAACTGAGTGACTGCAAAGTGCCTGCTGAATGCCATTCGGATAAATCACTGCTGGTATTTATTGTATTCCTTGCTGGACCGGTGTTGCACACACTGATATAAAAAAAATGGACGGGAAATCAATGTGGCTCAGTGTAAAATATCTTGACTATAAAGATTTTTCAGATCTATCAAACATACAGTGTGTTTGCTGTGTCTGGAGGCCGTTCCCTTGACATGAGCATTGTACTAATTGTCCGAGTATTTGATTTAATTTGCCGTGGGAACCAGGAAGGAGCACACCGTTCCTACTTCAGGGATTTCACTGTGAGTTCGGGGCAGGAAAATGCTCTGTACATACGCAGCCATGGGACAGAATCCCTTCCATGAATTTGAGCCCAATCCAAAGCCCCCAAGGCTGTTTTCCCTTCCTTCCCCCACGCTCCCTGGTGTAGGGATGCTGCAGGACTTCTTCACACCACAGAAACCAGAACAGCACAAACTCTGTCCGTAGACACCCCACAGATTTGTTATTGAGTTAGGGATGTCCTTCAGCCTGGACAGCTCTGTTTCCTGCTGGGATTGCACAGCCAGCGGGGTCCCCTGAGCTCCAGGTGCCTCCTCCTCCACCACAACACCTCTTGAAGAGGATTCTGAGCTGAGCAGGGCTTGCCACATGAACGGATTCACACCGATGGAGAGCAGGGCTGGATGGGATATTGGGAGGGAATTCTTCCCTGGGAAGCCCTGGCAGAGCTGTGCTGCCCTGGATCCCTGGCAGTGCCCAAGGCCAGGCTGGACACTGGGGCTGGAGCACCAGGGACGTGTCCCTGCCACGGCAGGGCTGGCACTGGGTGGGATTTAAGGTCTCCCACCCAGCTCTGGGCTCAGGGATGCCCTCAGTGAGGCTCGGGGTGCATCGGGGGGTGCCCGTGTGTGCAGACACCGCAGCGGCTTTCAGGGAGCCGTGAGGGGGGTGAGGTGCTGCTGTCCCTGCTCATCCCTGCTCATCCCTGCTCATCCCTGCTCATCCCCGCTCCAGGGAAGCTCCACATCCCGGCACCGCCTGTCCCGCCTCACCGCGGCACCGCCGCCTCGTTAATTCGGGGTTAATTGGAGCTCCCCCTCGGAGCGGCACCTCTCCTGTTTGGAGAGAAACGAGCAGAACAACTCCGGCATTTCAAACATCACTCAGGCCGCGCCGCTCTAATCGCTGCCCGCCCAACCTGCCTTCGGTCACTAATGCGCCCAAACACCGCTAATGACACCGGGGGGTGACAAGATAAGCACGGGCTGCGGGTGAATGGCTGCACAAAGGCAGGAGTCATTAGAGCCTCACGTGGGCCCAGACGCCGAATTCCGTGTACAGCTGCACCCCCCCAGATAACCCCGTGTGCTGGGAGCTGGGCTGGGCCACCCCTGGAACCCAGCTGACACTGGCTGCCATGAACATGAACCAATTTGCAGCGAAGAACCAGCCTCCATTTCCCCCCATTAATTAGACAAATTAATTAAAGCGCTCTTTGGAATCTATTCCCCATTCAAGACGAGGATGCTGCAGAGATTTTGTTAAATGGTTCAGAGAAGGCTTATTAATCCTGAAATGAATTCTATCAAGCCCTGTAAAGCACCAACTTCAAGTGCATTTGTGGAGAAGAAAGCTTTGCAAATCAGATAGCAAAGCTACAAAAGTGCTGGGTATTATCCTAATCTGGGGAGAGTTTAATTTGACACTCTTATGTCAAGATATTAGAAGAGAATGAGCAAATGGCCTGATAAATATGTACTTAAAGAATGACAATCCTCATAATCAGTTAATTTCTATTTATCTTGTGATACCCTTTTCCGCAGAAACTTGTATTAGAAAATAAATAAGATTACAGGGTAATTCTGAGAGCTGTAAAAACATGAAACACTTAAAGGCAGAAGTTGTGTTTTATTGTGCAGCACTTCCACAGTGATTCCATCCACTCCCAGTGTGGGATTGTCTCCTGCAGGACTGGTACCACCAAACCCCCACCGTGGGCATCTCCCTGCAGCCCAGGGACACGGAGCAGCCAAGAGCAGCCAGGGAGAGGCATCAGAGCTTGGAGAACTTCTTATGCCAGAGCTTGGTGAGTTTTTCTGCAAACCACATTGCACTGAGGAGCAGAGCCTGTCTGAGGGAAGGCTTGGTTTGGGGGTCTGTTCTGCTCGGGCAGTGCCTGGGAGGGTTTGAACTCAAAATTCCTCGTCACAGAGGCCAAAGAACAGCCTTAAAGGCTGCAGGATATGACCCAGGCCTGAAACAATAGCCAGCCCAGAAGAAACGAGTTTATTATCTGCTCTAAAGGGATTTTATTGACTTGCTGAAAAAAAGAGTCATATTTAATATTGAAGTATAACTTTTAAAAACAGAGATGCTGACTCTATAAAAATGTGCTCTGGAGCTGAGACCTTGACTCCAAAGCGTAATCCAGAGTTTTTTTATAGCTGTGCTATAAATCATCAAAATTAAATGTTTGCATTAGCAGCAGTGGGAGAAGCCTATGCAGAGTGTGGGGATGTGTCACCCAGCACAAAGCTCAGCAACTGCACACCCTGGGGTGGTTCTGACAGGGGAGGGCTGGGGGTGATTTTGCCTCTGTTTCTGCTGGGGTTTGCTGTTCCCCTGTGGGGTTTTTCCCAGTGGGGAAGGCAAGGTGTGGGGAAGGTCACAGTTCCCTGAGGAGGAACTGGGGCAGGGTGCTATGGGGGTGAGCTGGGAGAGCAGGAGCAGGATGGGGAGAGGCTGCCCAGGACAGTGAGGGTGAAAAAATGAGGGGTTTTCCCCCATTCACATGGAGGGCACCAGGCTGGCACCACCAGCCCTGGGCTCGGCCTTGCCGGGCCCATAATCATCACAGGAATGTCATCTTTATGCAGGAACTGTCCAGATCCCCTGGCCAGGCCGGCCCAAGGGGGTTTGCAGCCCTGGCCTGGCTGGAGGAGGGTTTTCAGTGCTGTCCTGCACATGAACCCCTTCCCTGCACCGCTGCAAGCGCTCTGCAGTCCGGCCAGCCAACCTGTTAACATCCTCTCCTTCACACTCCCGCAACGAGCCAGCTGCTCTGCTAGGAAAATACAGCTGGAGAGGTTTATAAATAGTAAATTAAGGCTTGCTCCAGCCACTCCAGCTGGGCAATGTTAGAGGAGTGAGCAATTCATCAGCGGGGTGTCATCCCCCCTTGATGTGCTGCCCACCAGCCCCGCGCCGGCGCGAGCCGGGGACTCCTCGCCTCGCTTGGCTCAGCTCCCAACCTAGTGTTTGATCCTTCTCTCAGAATTAATTTTGCCAGTGTAACCCAACCAGCTGGGGAAGTGTCGGTGACAGGTCGCTCACAGAGGCTCAAGGACGTGGCTCCCAGGCAGGGACGGGTGCTGCAGGGCCCAGGAGCCCCCACTCTGCCCCGCTTCTCCTTGGCCACTGCGGGGACGTTTCAGGGCCAGTCCTGAACAAGCTCCATCTCTGCTGGGCAGGAGGGGCTGGAGAGATGAGCCCGGACATCTGACACATCCTCCTGCTGTGACTGTGCTTCAGGGAGAGGGGAGAGAGGGCTCGGTCCCTCCATCTGTTGTGTGCATCAGCCGAGGGTCTCCTGGGTGTGTATCCATATCAAAACTCAATTAGAAAATGAGCCCTGCAAGTGAAGGACTATTGTGTTCCAAGTATTTTTATAATTAAATCTGAGAAGGTGGGATAGGCTCTTTATGAAGGGCCTTCACAGAACGTTTGCTAGAGGAAGGGGGTAGGAGAGTTTATTTTATGTGTGGTTATATCATTTTCAGTGCACAATGGGAAGAAATCTCTCTGAGGGGTCAGGATCCCAAATGCACATCATCATCATGATCATCGTGATCATCATCACAACCACCATCACCCTGTACTGCTGCCAGTTAATTGTTTAATACCCCCCAGTCACTGAGCAGAGGTTTCATCCCAGGAGCTGGAGGGGTGAATAGCAACCTGCACCTCCATCCCATGGAGCAGCCTCCAGTGGAATTGCTCAGAATCACTGAGTCCCAGAATGGCTGGAGGAGGAAAGGACCTTAAATCCCCTCCAGTGCCACCCCTGCCATAGCAGGGACAGCTCCCACTGTCCCAGGTGCTCCAGCCCCAGTGTCCAGCCTGGCCTTGGACACTGCCAGGGATCCAGGGGCAGCCACAGCTGCTCTGGGCACCTGTGCCAGGGCCTGCCCACCCTCCCAGGAAGGGATTTCTCCCTAACATCTAATCCAAACCTCTCTTCCTTTATTTTAAGGCCATTCCCCCTTATTTTATCACTATCTGCCTGTGTAAAAAGTTGCTTCTCTTCTATTTTATAAGCCCCCTTCAAGTGCTGGAAACTGTAGGGCTTCGGCTTTGTGCTGCTGCTCTTGAAGTCCTGCACTCAGAAGAAAAGTTATTCCCTTTCTACATCCCTGCCTGAATTATTTCCCACTTGCAGAGCTGCTACCTACAGGATATAATCATGAGCACAGTAAATCATTGTGCCATGTCAAGCTGCAAGTGGTTTTGGAGTTAGATCTGGAGTTCAAATCTGCGTCTGACTGTGTATTTTATCTCAAATGTACTTTTTAATTTGTCCTTCTGAAATTCTTCTAAATTTAGGGGGTATCCAGCAAGAAGAGGAAAAGTTTTTTTAAGTAACTGTGGTTATTTTACTGCCAAAGTTTCTGCAAGAAATCTCAGCCCAGTGCTGGAGTTAGGGCTGTGTTCAGGACTGGGCGTCCCCTTCCTGCACCCCAGACTCTGCTCTGCTCTGCCCACAGAAACACCCAGAGCGTGAACACAGATTTTTCAGCCACAAATTACATTTCTGTTCTTTGCACAGATCTATTTAATCCCCATCATGATTCTAATAATTTTTATCTGTCCATTTTTTATTCTGTTAAAAAGCCAGTACGACGGCTCCCGTTAATCACCCAAAGGAGTGGGAGTTTTAATATTCTTCCTAGCAGGTGAATATTGGATGTGCAGATGTCACCTGCTTTGGTGGCTCTGTGATGGGGACATTGTGACAGCACAGGGCAGCGCTGAGGGGACGGGAGGGACAAACTCCTCAGTGCTGTCCTTGAGCTCCCCTTCCTGAGGGGTGGCAGGCGGGGGATGAGGAGGACTTGGCCAGCAACAGAAGAATTCAGGGCCCAAAATGAGACGTCTTGGCGTTTTCTGGGCTGGCTCCCTGGAGCCTGGCTTGGAGGCTGGGCTGACTGAGCCATTATCCCCTGCCAGGGCTGCCGAGGCGAGGGCTCCGCGCCGCAGCGTCGCTGCAGTCACACTCGTGCCTCAGAGTCTGCATTGTCTCCAGAAAATAATCCCCACTCCATAATTCCCCGTAATTCTGCACATGAGGGTCTTCCCTGCCCAGCCAGGGGATGGGAAGGCAGCAGAAGCTCTTCCACAGGCGGTGACCCCAAAGTGCATCGTGCCAGGCACGGAGCACGGCTCTGCCGGCACCAAACCCCGCTGGCACCCACGGGCCATGGAGACCACAGGTCATCACAGCTGAATCAGCACATTAAAAAATAACATCCTGGCAGAAGGGACTGCCTGCAAAGCACAAAGGCCAGAAAGAACAATTGTATTAAACTGCATTCATGAATTCATAATAAAGTTCAATTTGCCACCATTTATCATGTGACTTAAAATTAAATTGAGTTTTTAGTGCAAAAGAAAAGGGTTTTGTGCTTTTTTTGAAAATAATACAAAATCTTTCATGCCGTTCACAAATCATTTGTATTAGCACTAGTGTATACAGATTAATTTATTTATTTTCATTAATTCGTCACTGCTTCCCATTGTTCCATTATCCTCAGGGACAATCCTTATTCTTTCATGTATTTTTAAGAGCTAAAGAGTCACACAGACAAATAACAGACTAAAAAGGCACAGTGGCTTTAGTTGTCTCTTGGGTTTGGAGTGCTGGAAGGAGTTAAAAGCCATGAGCTGGAGGAGGCCATTGTGGTGGTGGCATTGACCATGGCATCGGTGTTGGCACTGGTATTGATTTGGCATTGATGTTGGTGTTGATGTTGGTGTTGTGCTGGCTTTGGTTTTGGTGTTGATTTTGGCATTTGTGTTGATTCTGTCTTTTTGGTGTTGATTATGGCTTTTTGGTGTTGGTGTTGGCATTGACATCGGCATTGATGTTGATGTTGGCATTGATGTTGGGGGTGGCACATGAGGACAGGACCCAGGAAAGAGGGAGGCACCAAAACAGAGACTCTATCCCATGAGAGCTGGCCTGTCGGAGGGAGCCTGGCAGCAAACCCTCGTCCCCATCAACGCCCACATGGAAATCATGGAAATTCAAGTGCCGGAGCCACAGCTGCCTTTGGGCACGGCACAAAGATGTGCAGGTCTGCAGCAGGAGCTGCTCACAGGAAGCCATCACCCCGTGCAGGATAAAGAGCAAATCCAGCCCAGCGTCCCCCGGTCGCCCCTGCCGAGCGCGCTCCTTATCAGCGCCGTTTGTGCGCCCGCCGAAAATAATCATCTGTGAATGGAGCCCTAATTACATTAGAGCTAATCCATTTTCCTCTCTGAAGCTGGTAGTCAACAGTTTATTCTCTCACCTCCGAGATGAAACCGAATGTCAATTTTGGAGATAACATTGACGTGAACTTATGTATCAGGCAAGTAGACAAATACCATTATAATCATTTATAATCCTTTAAAGCTGTGACTGAGAAGTGGCATTTGGACTGGATTTAAACTTGGCGTTGTCCGTGCGGAAGATTAACCGCTCCATAAGACTTTGATTTCGGAATATTGCCCATTAGAGAGTTTTGACATAGGAAATTGAAGTATTATATATAGTTTTAACGTGGTTAACAGAGTCTGACACAAACAATAACATTCCAACTTCAGTTAATTCTTTCGCATCCCATTTTCCCCAGCAGGGAAAACTCCGCTGTCATCCAAAAGCACCCCAGCAGGACTTTGAAGATTATTCCTGCTGGATGGGAATTACACATCCCCAGCTCATTCCTGCTGTTGCCGATCACTATCGATGCTCTCCAGGAGCTGCTCTGCATCAGCCAGCTCTGTTTGTGCAACAAGGCCCAGCCAACACCACCCACAAAATCATAAAATCATGGAACTGTATAGGTTGGAAAAATCTAAGACCGAGTTCAACAATTCCCCCAGCGCTGCCAAGGCCACCACTAACCCATGTCCCCAGGTGCCACATCCAGGGCTGTTAAATCCCTCCAGGGATGGGGACTCCACCACTGCCCTGGGCAGCTGTGCCAGGCTGGACAATCCTTTCCTTGGAAATTTTCCCTGGATGGAGCAAAGGAATGGCCAGAGTGCTGCAGTGTTTGGAGTTCATCCTTCCCAAATGCTCTCAGAGGCTGATGGCAGAAGTCAGTGCTGACTGCTGACAAAGGAATGGATCTTATCCACTGCCACTGGATTTTCTTGGTGACTTGGCACTAAAACTACAAGTTCCAGACATTGCCCATGCAGAGGTAAAGATCCAAAGCCCAGCAGGGGATGGTGCTGTGGTCCTTGCTGGATGCTCCCAGCCCTACAGCTGCTCCAGGGGAAATGAGCACCAGGATCTCACTTGGAGCTTCCAGGAGGAAATTAGTGATTAGTGTTTAACACTTTTTATTGCCACTTGTTCCTCAAAATCGCAAGCATCTTAGGAGGGATAGAAGGGAAATTTCAATGGTGGTGCCTGCTAGATGAGGAGAAGGCAACAAGGGAGAGGTGGAAATGCTCAGTTGCTCTGGTTTAGATGTTCTCCAGGCACAGGGATGTGCCAGGCTGCTGTGGGCTCCTGGTGTGGGCTGGGCCCTCTCCAACCTTTGAAAAGCTTGAGGTGCTTTCCATGCGCCATTCGTGGTTTCCAGGACTGTGCCCCGATTTGAGGCCTCTCCTTTTACCACAGGAGGGACGTGAGTGACTGTGAGCAGGTCCCAGGGGAGCAGGAGTGCCCAGCTGTGGTTGGACAGGGATGTTTGGGGCTCTGGAGGAGGAGAGGGGGGAAGGAGCCACCCAGGGCTGCCCCCACGTTCCCCCCTGGGTCCCCAGCCCGGAGAACTGGGTGTCTGTTGGAGGCACATTCCAGCCCATGCAAACAGCTTGCTGTCATCTGGCTTCAATCTGGGGATAAATGGGCTCCAGAAGTTTTGGAATATTTGTATAAGACCACAACGCTTCTTATCAAAACATTTCCCATTATTATTTTCCAGTCTTCCCTCCATCCCCAGCTACCTCCTCCTTCCCGTCGGTGCCCAGCCATGCCCCAGCCATTAGCAGTGCTATCATTTTTTCTCTCCATATGGGAAGCAGAGGAGAGCTTTCCTCTAAAGAGGGCAGCCCAAATCCTCCTGGGGCTCCCAACCCATCCTCCATCTGCGGTCACACAAGTGTTTCCTCCCGGGCATTATCCCTGGAAATGAAAGAATGTGAACACGCCAGGCTCATTTGTTTTGTGTGTTTAATTTCGGCGTAGGTTTGTGTAAGTACTTATCGTCTTCTCCTCGGGAGATAATCCAAGACAAATGTGCAGGCGAGAGGCAGCTTTAACAAATGGGGCTGCCTCCCGAAAACTCCGTGGAATAAATTGGGATGGGAGAGCAGCGCCGGAGCCTGCAGAAGGGATGCTCCCAGGAAGCACAGAAAGTTATGAACACAGCTCAAATCAGCACGGCCCCATCATCAATATTCATAGAGCCCAGACCAAGTATTTCATAGTGGAGCTGCTCATAAATCAGAGGGAGAAGAAGGGGGAAAGGGAAGAGGTGGGGAGAAAGGGGAAGATAGAAAGGAAGGAATAGCTGGGGGACGAGGGGATGGCGAGGGGGGACTCGGCTCCTTCAGGGTAACATCTGCTCACTCTGAAGTGGAACCACCTGTTAGTTTATTAAACTGTGCAATTAATTTATGTGGAAGGCAGGGAAGGCTATATCTCCTCAAAACCTTCCCTTTTAGCCCCTTCCTCCAAAAGCGAGCAGGATAAAACTGCATGGCACCATCGCTTGCACAGGGAATGATGGAGAGTCCCCCCACAGAGCCCATCATGGCTGGGAGCCAACAGAATCCCTCAGGTTGGAAAACCTCTTCAAGATTGAGTCCAACTCTTCCCCCAGCAGTGCCAGGACCACTAACTCATGTCCCCAAGTGCCACATCCACAGGGCTGTTAATCCAGGCATGGGGATTCCATCACTGCCCTGTTCCAGGCTTTGACAACCCTCCCCACGAAGAAATCTTCCCTAACATCCAACCTAAACCTCCCTAGTGCATCTTGAGGTTGTTTCTGTCCTGTCACTTGTTCCCTCAGAGAAGAGCCCAGTCCCCTCAGATGGAGGTAGAGGATCACAGAGCATCTCTACAAGGAGCCTCATCATCCTGAGCAGGCAAACAGGGGCTGCAAACCACTGCTCACACACATCCCAAAGGTTTGGCTCCAAAATCCTGCAGTGGCAGGGGAGAGCACTGTGCAGGAGAGGTTTTGCACCAGCCTCTTGCAGCCCCGCTCTCCAGCATTTATCCATGTCAAAACACTTAAATCTTTCATTATCAAAAAAAAAAAAAAAAAAAAAAAAAAAAAGAAAAAAACCCAAAGATTTTCAATAATTTATTTCAGGCATCTATTTTGGAAGGCGTCCGAGTGGCTCCTTCCTGCAAGTCCCCACCAGAGGAGGGCTCGGAGCCCCCGGGGGTCCTGGGCCTTCCGAGCCCGCAGGATCGGGCTCCAATTAAGTGCAATGCTCTCCAGATTTGGTTCCCATTATTGTCTTCCTTTGGCATGACCGACCAGAGCACTCGAATTGGAAAGGTCCCAGAATCTTCAGTCTCCTAAAATATTTTCAATAACGTTGAGAGCAATTTTCCTTAGAGCATGTAAGGATTTCAGCGGAGGAGCCAACTTTCCCAGAGGAATGATCCAATTATGAGCACTGGATGCTCTTGTCAATCTCTCCCTCAGGGACGTGGAAAATCAAAATTATGATTTATTTTTTTGAATGTGACAGTGAGCGTAAAGGCAGAAATCTAAACCATGCCCTTATCTCCCCATGCACCCCCAGCTCCCTCTCTGATAAAGTCAGCTAAAAATACCCACTCGTTTCAGGCAGAACCTCCTGAAGTTCTGCTCTAATGACAGCACAGGCAGGACCCAGCCCTGGGAGCAGCTGAATGATGACTTTTTAATGGTGACCTTTGCATGTAAAAATTGAGTCAAAATTACTCTGCTTCTCGCTAATGCAATGAGGGAAATGTGGCTTGAACCCCGTGGTTTGTGCTCGGTGACAAAGGGGGGGAGAGGCACCAGCAGGCCCCCAAAAGCTAAAAATAGCTCCCACGGGGAGGGGGCAGGGGAGGGGGGGGGTGAGGGAGGAATTGGCTGTGCCTTTGCTCAGGGTGCTGTAGGAGACCTCCCCAGGATGCTGATCATGGGCTGTGCCAGCTGGGATGGGATCCCATGGGCACCATGGGCTGTGCCAGCTGGGATGGGATCCCCACGGGCACCATGGGCTGTGCCAGCCGGGATCCCATGGGCACCATGGGCTGTGCCAGCTGGGATCCCATGGGCACCATGGGCTGTGCCAGCTGGGATGGGATCCAATGGGCACCATGGGCTGTGCCAGCTGGGATCCCATGGGCACCATGGGCTGTGCCAGCTGGGATCCCATGGGCACCACGGGCTGTGCCAGCTGGGATGGGATCCAATGGGCACCACGGGCTGTGCCAGCTGGGATGGGACCCAGCTGAGCACCACGGGCTATTCTAACAGGGACAGGACCCCCAGGGGCTCCCTTGCACCCCACCACCCTGCAGCCCCCGTTCCTCCCGGCCCCCCCTGTGCCCCCTGGGTGGGTGCAGCCGTGTCGGGGCGCAGGGTGGGTGCAGGGGTGCTGCTGTGCCGTGAGCCGGGGCATTGTGCCGGGAAGGAGCTGCCTTTGTCTGGCGGGCAGCAGGGGGCCTTTGTCCCCACGGGCCGCCCGCTCCCGGGGCTGGAACACCAAGATCAAGGCCTGGGCAGTGGGATGTGCAGCCACCCGCTCCCCCTTAGAAGTTGTTGTTGCCATGGGGTCTATTGTTGGCAGCTTTCCCCCGGTGCTTTACATCCTGCACCTTGCTTTTCACAGGGTGAACAATAATGCAAACTCTTTTTGCTCCTGGAGTTGCCTTTTCAGAGTTTCCCCCCCTTTTGCAACCTATAATGAGTGATAACTCTAAAGAACAGCACAATTCCTCAAGAGGCTCACCCCCCAGCTCTCACCGTGCTGCTTGCTGGGTTATTCTGCCCGAGAAGCCCAGGGAAATCTGCATATTTGGGGATGTATTAATTGCCCAAGGTGGCATCTCTAACTCTGCAAAGGTTGTCTGTGGCTAATGGAGCTGTCAGGGCAGGCTCCACGCCCATGCCGCCCTGCTGTGGGCGCTGGCCCATGGCCAGCACAGCTCCTGCTGTTCCCAGCCCCAGTCTCCAATCCCAGCAGCACAGGAGCAGGATCCAGCCCTGGCTGCTCCCATCATCACCACAACAGCTCCATCCTCCAGCACTTCTGGATCGCCTCAAAAAAAACCCCAAAAAACAGCTGGAAATCAAAACTGTTTGGTCTCATCTATTAATCCTTGAGGTTGAACCTGCAGCAGAAGGAAGCGGAGCTTTGATCCTTTCAGGGTGTGACCTCAGGCCCCTGCAGATCCTCTGTGTGCTCCTGCAGGGCTCTGGGGAAGACACATGGAATGAATTTGATGTTGTGCCAGGGACAGGAGCAGGATCCCTTGCCTGGGTGCCGGAGGGCAGAGGATGGGCAGGTCCCTGCACCAACACACCACTCATGGTCCATGGTCAGGCTCCCATCCCCATTCCAGCAGTGGGGAAACATCCCGAGGAGCTGGTCCTGCTCCTCAGGAAGCTCCCCCTGGCCATGCTCAACCCCATGCTCCCATCGTCGGGAGTCTGGCTTTCCTGAAACCCATTGTAAGGGATGAATAACCCATGTTCAGAGCAGCTTTCCATGATGGGAGGGGATCTTTCCTGCTGATACAGACTGGGCTCCCTCAGCTCAAACCCAAGTTGTAAATTTCCTTAAATGGAAATTGATATTCGTGTTTAAATAAATTATTTTATTGGTTTAAGAATTCCTAATGACGAGGAGCAGGAGGGCTGCTGGAGCGCGTGCCAGATCGTCTGCTTTCCTAATGACAAATGTTTGAATTAAAATAATTATAATTAAATGGATGTCAAAAAAATGTTTCAGTTCGAAACACACTTCACAACCTCACATCACATCCTATCAGGCAGCGGAGCACATGAGAAAACACAAAGCAAACTGAGACCTTCAGGCAGACATTCCTCAAAGAGCAGGGGTAATTCCCAGCTGGCTGTGTGGTGCAGAGGGGTGGCAGGGCCAGGAGTCACCTGCACCAAACCAAAGCCACTTTTGGGGCTTTAAATGCTCTGACATCATGTGACTTTGTAGGGCTTCAGCTCTCCTGGGGAGCTGAGTGGGGATCTTCACTCTCACCCAGCACACACAGAGCCAGAGACAAGGTTTGCTCTCCTCCTACCCAGGGCGTTTTTAAGGGCTGGATTTGGATGATTTCTCCTTTGGCCTGGGATCACAGAATCATCAAATGGGTTGTGTTGGGAGGGACCTTAAAGCCCATCTTATTCCACCCCCTCTGTGGGCAGGGACACCTCCCACCACCCCAGGGTGACCCAAGCCCTGTCCAGCCTGGCCTTGGACACCTCCAGGGCTGGGGCAGCCACAGCTTTCTGGGGTGCCCAGTGATGCAGGACAAACACGGGATCAAGCTGCAGCCAGGTGCTCGGAGTGCTCAGGAATGCTGCGGGAGGGGAAGGGGGGAGTGAGGGACATCGGCAGGGACAGCTCTGAGCCCAGAGTGATGTAACAGGACCTGAGGCCATTCATCATTTTCTCCATCTGACCCTTTTAATTTCCCATCCCAGGAGTATTTCCAAGGGATCCCCAGCCCCTCAGGGCTGCAGGTGAACCTGGCAAGATCTCATGAGATCCCCCATCCTCTCTCCACATCCCACACAAGGCAGGGCCACTCTGCCGGCAGGGCCAAACGCTGTAATTGGATCTTAATTACACAACTCTGCGAGAGGTTATTTTTATTTCTTTGTTTGTTAATGCAATTATTTAGCTGCCCTATTTTAGCCTTGACCTTGCAGGAAGAGGGTATTTTCCAGTCAGCATAATGCTTTATCTTTGAAAGCTCCAATCAATAAGGATAATTAATGATGCCTGCTGCAATGATAGCCTCAGCAATCATTATCCCACATTAATCCCTGCAGTCAGCCTGGGGTCAAGGCCATCTAAATCATTCACCTGGGGGTGGAGAAATTCAAATAATTTCCCCATTTAAATCCAAGCAAACAAATCCCACTGTATTTTTCCGAGCTGTTTGGAAGAGGCTGCAGCCTGTTGCAGCCGTGGGTCTGCAGGAGCTGGGGATCCTCCCTGCAGGAATCCAGGTGGGGATGGCAGTGGGGACATGCCCCAGGGACATGCCACACGTGCCACCAGGTTCTCCTCAAACTGGCAGGAGGATTCAATGTGGGGATGGTCCCACTGCCCATGCAGCAGACCCCGGTCCCAAAACTGGGATCACCCGGTGTGGTTGTGCTGTGGGAGCAGGAAGGGGGTTGTGCTCCTCTTGCAGGGACAAAATGTCCTGCCACCAGCCCCAGGAGGGGGGTTTGTCAGCCTTTAGTGCTGGTTCATGCTGGAAACCCTTGGGACACTCAAAGAGGGGAAAAGGCATCTCCAGGACATCTCCAAGAGGAGCAGAGGTGTCTCCCCAGGGTACTCCTGTCCCCCACCAGCTCCCCAAACTCCAGCCCATGTCTGAGCTCCCAGGACAGCCACCTGCACAACCCCTGCTGCTGCTGCAGGTGTCCCCAACCCTCCTGCCCACCCCACATCCCCCTCCCAACCAGTATGGAGTGAGGGACTGGCAGCTGGGTATGAGCACAAACTGCAAACCCATTGATCTTTCTTTCCTTCTTTCTTCAGCCTGTCCTTGGCACATTTATAATCTCTTAGGGGCAGGGGTGCATGTGGGGCAGTGTGGAGAGCCCAAGGAAAACCCTTGGCATGTTCCCTCTGGAGTCTCCAGCCACCCTCAAGGCTGGGTCAGCTCCCTGGCTGCTGTGCCCAGCTGTTTTTGACATCCCCTGTCAGAGGGGTGCAGCTTTTTGACATCTCCGTGCTAGCAGTGAAGATATGCCTCCGTCTGCTCCGTGCAAAGATAATTTTTGGGATGCAGCCAGCACTGGGGTCGCATCCTGATGCTTCCCAATGTAGTCAGCTGGGAGAATGCTGCATCCCTTTGACCCCAAGGTGAGGAGGAGGACAAGGAGCCCATCCAGCCCCGGGTGCCAGTCCCAGCCAAAATGCCCATCCGGCGCTGCTGGGCGGAAAGAGGCACCAAGGACTTTGTCAGGATATGGAAAAACCCACAAAGCCAAGCTGGTGTTATTATAGAACAGCTGCAGAGCAACGTCCTTGGCCAAAGCCCGGCGTTGTTGATAATCGATGCAGTTTTGCTGATCTAAAGCTGCCTCTGGTGGCCCTTGCAGGGCTGGGTTTTACAGCTGGACGTGTGGCCTGCCGCGATGCCCACGGCAGTGTCCACCACAAAGTCCTCCATGATCCCACTGCGATTCCCACTGAACACCCACCACAATTCCCACCATCATGCCCATGCAGTGTCCACTGTGACGTTCACCGTGATGCCCACAGCAATACCCACCACCATGTTCTCCATGATTCCCACCACAATGCCCACCATAATTCCCAGCGGGATGTCCAGCACCCTGCAGGACAGCAGTGGAGCAGATCTCAGGGCTGTCCCCGTGTCCCCCCAGGGTCCAGCCCAGCTCAGGGACACATGGCCCCCAGGGTGGGTGAAGTTTGAGAGGTGCCAGTGCTGAGTCCCTCCATGGAAACAAAGGGACAGTTTGGATTAGTTCTGATTTATGGCTCTGTTATGACCAAGTTTGTCTTTTCACCAAAGTCCTTCTCCCCCTGCCTGGAATTAATTCTATATTAACAGCAGCATATAATTTATATGTGGACACATCCACATATTCAATAAATTATGGCCTAACTGTATAATTCCACAGCTATAATTAATTACATTAAAGACCTCCATTTTAAGCCCACAATTAGATAACCCTGGGAGACAATCCCGTTAGCATTTTTAATAAATACTTGTGTTTGAAGCTGTTGAACAGAGCACCTGATAACTGATAGAGCAGTGTTAACATCTGTTCCATTATTTCCACAGGACGTTGCTTTAACGTAATGCTCCTCACATAAAATATGCATTTGTTCTTGACTGTCAAGTGCCTCTATTATTTTATTAAAAAGTCAAAAAAGAATATAATCAGACTTCATAATTTATGTGTGACATTTTCATTACAGAAAACTTTATGCAAAATTGAATTCTAAAATTTAATTTCCTGTGATGTTTAAATTACTTACTATCTGGCTCCTCTCCAAACATTGTGATCACTCCAGGCCCCATATGAATTCCATTAAGGATATGTTTAGCTGCTGCCAAAACGTATGGGGTATTTTTCTATGTAATTCCAAGAATATGCTCCCTAAATTTATTTTGTGCCAGTTTAAATAGTTTCTCTCATGCAGGAAAGAAACACAAGACATTTTAACAGCTGCTATGGCTTTTTTTGTTGTTGTTTCCCTTGGGTTTTGATGCCCATCGTGGTTCTTCAGTCCCCTCAGCCAGAGGAGAATTCCCAGCAGTCTGGGAGGACTGGGTGGAGACCTGAGCTTTGAGGGTGCCCTGCTCACCACATTCTCTGGGAATTAGCACATGCAAATTGGGTGTAATGAGTGTGTGACTGAAGGAATATGGTCGGTGCTGGTTCAGGTCCCAAAGTCTGGGGTTTGTATTGCCCCTGCCCCACATCATCTCCCTGGGGCGTCTTCAGTATCCATGTAGGGAAAAGAAAGCAAATCAGGGCCTGGAGAAGGGCAGGAGTTGGGAATTGTGAGGGTCTTGATGGAACCTGAGGGGGTCAGACACAAAATCACAGAATCCCTGAGTCCCTGAATCACAGAATCCCTGAATTACAGGATCACAGAATATCCCAGTCTGGACCCACAAGGGTCAAGTCCAGTTTCTGGGCCTGGAGCAGTGGGGAATGCGGGAGACCCCAAGGAGGGACAGGGAGATGCTCCAGCCCCACCAGGACCCACAGGACGTGTGGAGTCACCCCCTCCCTGGTCCCATCACCACCAGGGGTGCTCGGGCCACGCATCTCAGCATCTCCCAGCTTCATCCCTCCCCTGGAGCAGTGTCCTGGTTGTGGACAAACATTTGAGGAATAACCAGGTGCCTCTGCCATCCCTGAGCTATCCCAGCTCTTCCTGGCAGCTGTTTCTGAAATCAATCTGCGTTTTGCATGGCCCCATCCACCCGGAGCCAAGGCACTCTCAGCGCTGAGATCAATACATCCTCCGGCCCTGCGCTATCGGATTCGCTCGTTTGCTGAGCAGAACACGCCACTAAAACTCAGCCTGCTTGGGAAATATAGCCTGATCTCATGAATCTTCAGAGAAATACAGGGAAAAGCTGCAGGCGTGTTTTTTGGAAACAATTCCAAAATTGTTGTTGCTGTGGAATTGCGATGTTTAGTGTGCTGTGGGTGATGGTGATGTAGGAGTCGCCAAAATGAAGGAGCTCTGCCAGATTCCTGCTTCCCTCCCTGTGCCTGCAACGTGTGAGCAGCAGTCACACCCTGGTGCCTGTGGGAAGAGTGACTGGGAATACAGAGATGCTGGGAAAAGGGGATGCTTGGACAGTGCCACGCCTGTGCTCTTTGCCGTCAGCTTTGTGCATCAGGGAGCTGAGCATGGTGGTGAACAATCCAAGTCATCCCAGCATGTGCCAGGATGTCCCAGCAGATCCCAGAACATCCCAGTACATCCTAGCATGTGCCAGGATGTCCCAGCAGATCCCAGTACATCTCAAGTCATCCCAGCATGTGCCAGGATGTCCCAGCAGATCCCAGAACATCCCAAGTCATCCCAGCATGTGCCAGGATGTCCCAGCAGATCCCAGAACATCCCAGTACATCCTAGCATGTGCCAGGATGTCCCAGCAGATCCCAGTACATCTCAAGTCATCCCAGCATGTGCCAGGATGTCCCAGCAGATCCCAGAACATCCCAAGTCATCCCAGCATGTGCCAGGATGTCCCAGCAGATCCCAGTACATCCCAGCATGTGCCAGGATGTCCCATCAGATCCCAGTACATCCCAGCTGATCCCAGCATGTGCCAGGATGTCCCAGCAGATCCCAGAACATCCCAAGTCATCCCAGCATGTGCCAGGATGTCCCAGCAGATCCCAGAACATCCCAGCAGCCCCCAGTGTTCCCAGCTCATCCCAGCTCATTGTCTCTTTAGGGATGTTCAGGAAAGGCCTGAGCTCACTGACTCCAAGTCAGACAAGAGGAGATAAAATCCAAAAAACCCTCAGCTGCTTGGCTGGAGTGGGGTTTTGCACATGGCAGGGGGTGGAATCCCTTCCCCAGGGACACGGTCCCTGCTCCCTGGCCATGTGCATCCCCCGTGCCAGGGCTCCCTTTGGATCTGATCCCACTGCAGGTGGGGGAGCAGGAGCAGGGCTGATGCTGGGAACAGGGATGGCACTGCTGGGACAGGGTCACTCCCAGCCTTGCCTGGGCACTGGGAGGCCAAACTGGTGAGTGGAGAGCTCCCAGTTGGGAGTTCCAGTAACCGGATCCACCCGGGCCAGCTGCGAGCACAGAACTAATAAAGGATGCGGCCGGGCTGATGCCGAAGGAAGGCTGGGCAGGAATAGGATGACAGAGCAATATCGCAGGAGGTAGGATCCTGCTGAGTCTGGAAGCGCCTGATTTATTTATATTCAGCTAAACTGAAATATTCAGAAGGAGAAATCTTCAAGCCGGACCCTTTCGCTGCCTCCTTTCAGAAGAGAGGGATGCGTGTGTGGGGTTTGCCAGGGAATGATGCTCACCCTGTGCCTCTTCCAGTGCCCAGCTCCCATTAATTCAGGCAGCACAACTCCAATATGAATTTCTTCTCTGATGCCTTGTGGTTTACAGATTGGGTGATGACAAAACGAGGTAATTTATTACCAGTATATTAATTTATTTATTATCGAACACTTGATTAACCTGTACACTTTGCTAGCTGCTCATCTTTAGGGGGTTGCAGTAAATGTATTCATTTATTCCTGAGTGTGAGCTGGTACCTTCATAATTCACCTGTTCATTTTGTACCCCTTAAACCCTTTGTTTAAGGGTTAAACACTAATGATGGTGAAGCACATTCTCATTCTGGAGAGCTGCTTCCCTCAAAATCCACTCCCCCATTCCAGGCTCAGCCCTCCTCGTGTGAGCAGATCATGATTCATATGGAGTCCAGCATTTGTAGCCCATTCCCAATCCTTAATGGATCAGAACCGTTTAGACAGACTGTAATGGCAAAGTGGGTATAGAGGGTGGCCACCGTTCCTGTAGGCTGTTCATAAAACAGAATCACAGAATCTCCTGTGCTGGAAGGGACCCCCAGGATCATCCAGTTCAGCTCTTCCCTGGCCCTGCCCAGACACCCCAAAAATCCCAGCTTGGGCATCCTTGGCAGTGCTGTCCAAAGGCTCCTGGAGCTCTGGCAGCCTTGGGGCCGTGCCCGTTCCCTGGGGAGCCTGGGCAGTGCCAGCACCCTTCCCTGATCTCCAGCCCAACCCTGCCCTGGGTCCTGGCCCTGCCACAGAGAGCAGAGATCGCTGCCTGCTGTTGGCTGACCAGTGCTGTTGGTGGCTGATGGACATTTGACCGCAGTGAGAAGATGTTCCCTTGCAGGTGAAACTTTCCACAGCTCTCAGCTGCCCTCGGCCACCTCAGTGCTGGTGCTGAGGGGAGTTTTGGGGGGGATCTGGTGTTTTGGGGCAGAAAACTTGAGGGAAAAAGGGCATCTCACAGCACAGGAGGTAAAAATAGTACCGTGGGGAGGGGGGGCTGTAATAAGAAACACGTTGGGCTGGAAATAACTTAATTCTGTCACAAACACCAGCTTAATGTATGCCCTTAAATTTGCAGCCATCTAGGTTTCCCTGCAACATCCGCCCGTATCGGGAGGATCTGCTCCATCCAGACACCGTGGTGCCTCGCGCCCGCGCTCGCAGCAGCTTTTAATGAGCGTTTCTCTATTTATCTCATGTCACTGCTTCCCCAGCAGCCCGTGCCCGGCCTGGCCAGTAAAAGCCATTATCTCTATTATGCTGCCGATAGCCCATCGCCGGGATTGCTGCTCCCTAATTGCTGGAGCACCCTCCTCCTCCTCCTCCTCCTCCTCCTCCCGCTGATGGATTACCCCGGGCTAACGGCCCCGGAGCCCGCTCCCCAGCGCCAGCCGAGCCCCAGCCATTGGGCTGTGCTCTCAGGAATAAATCCTAGGCTATCAATATATAATAGGGCTAAATAATCAACAGCTCGAGACGCGGTCTGCTCCGGGAGGGCTCCGCCGCGCCGGGCAGGTTTATCGGCTATAATTAGCGGCAGGCAGAGCCTGCGCCTGGCCAGGCTGTGCAGGAACGAGCACAGGTTTTATGCACGTCCAAACATGATTTAATCGGCTGCTCTGCCTGTCTCGATAATGCGCGGGGGTGTAAAAAAGTCCAGCTGGCCTGGGAACGTGTGGGAAACATAAATCCTGCGGCGGGCGGCTCTGGAGGGAGCTCTGCCCTCGCCGCTGCAGAGGTGCCTTATTCCTGATAGCGGGGCCGTGGGAGAAACCCGGGAGAGGATTTGGACGGGGCTTGGAGCGACCCGGACGGTGGAAGGTGCCCCAGCCCATGGCAGGGGTGGGGCTGGATGGGCTGTAAGGTCCCTTCCCACGCAAACCACTCAATGACTGTGATTCCGAGGTTCTGTGGTCGTGTGCTCAGCCTGGGGGCTTTGTAGGAGGGGCTTTGGATCCACTTGAGGAGGGGCTGTGCAGCCCGGAGCAGAGGATGCTGCTGGAAAACGTCAAATCCGCTTGGGTAAAGTAGCTGTGCACCAGCCACGGGAGGAGAGGAAGGGAAGGTGCCCCAAAACAAGGCAGTAAAACTATAAAGTTAATGAGGAACCCGTGTCCTTTTTTACAGTATCACCCTTTACAACCCCCTCCCCGGGAGCCAGGCTTTCAGGGGAGCACAGCGAATGCTGTAAAATGGATGTTTAATGTAGCTGGGGGCCAAGAAAAACATTGTATAATTGTAGTAAGCAGCTTGCTAGTAAAGTGATAGCTTTTAAAGGATGAAATACAGCGTGGGTTTGCAGGGCTGCACAGGCTCCAGCCTCAATAACAGTTTCCTCCTTCCACTTACAAACACATCTCTGAGAAGATCTGGGATGAACATCTCTGGCTTTGGAGATCAGCTGCTGGCTAGGTCTGCTTTGGGAATAAATTACCTGGGACTGTCAGTGCTTGCCCCACTCACACCGAACTTGTTTGATTTTCATCCTTTTATGCAAACAGGATCTGTCCCACGGTGTCCCAGCAGGGCACTGGGCAGGGAGGGATGCTCCCCTGGGATAACCACCCTGGATGCACCCACACTTCACTTTGGCTCCTGGGGGTGCCATGGGCCCCCAGTGCCTCCCAGTCCCACCAAGACCACAGCTCCAGTGCTTCCCAGCCTGCATGATGTGGTGTGGGCTGGCTTTCTGAGGAGAAGGGGCACAGGGACAGGGATTTGGGTTTAGCTGGTTGGTGGAGTTAAAGTCTTCTTTGTCTCCCATCACTCCGGGCCAACGGTTGCTGTTCAGCCCTTGTCAATTCAAATTCAAGGGCACCTGTGGCTTGGCTGTGGTTTCTAACACAGAAATTAATCTGTTGTGTGCAATCTGTGTCCTCAGGAGGTGGGAAGGGGAAGGCACTGCTCAGGACTTGGGGTCTCTCTGGTGCATCTTCCCCCCCCTGCCCCGTTCTCCCTGGTTCCCATCACCACTGAGAGCCAACCTGGGCCATCCCCCAGGGTCTGCAACCTCTGCTGGAAAAGCTGCTCACTTTTCATGCAATATTTCCTGCTCAGAGGTGCTGAGGGTGTCACTGGTAAGCTCAGTGAAGTGAGGGGCTGAGCCTTTCTGGTGGCAATCAGGAGATGGTGCCGCTGCAGAGAACTGTGACCGAAGCACAGTCTGGTGTTACAGTCACAATACTCTCAATTTGGGCAGAAAAGGTGAGATTCAAGTACAAAACACCCTCCTTGGCTCCTAATTCTGGGGCCTGTTCAAGCTGAGAATAAACCCACGCACCTCTGCTTTCTGTGTGTGCACATAATGGGAAATTTCATCAGCTGCAATATTCCTGAAGACAGGACTCATGAGATATATCACATGTAAATGGACACATCATCTGAGCAAGGCCCCATTCATCAACAGCACTTGGAAATGCAGTGGAAGATCTGATGGGATTATGTAGATCTCAACTATCCATGGGTGAATGAAATTGGGTAACCTTAGCAACCCCAGGTATGCTTGTGCAGCTATGAATCAAACGTCAGCCCGATGAGCTCTGCGCAAAATAAAGAAATAATTCTTTGAAATATTCATAACGGGCTGCAGAGTATTATTTTATCAGGCTCTGCCTATTATGCATTTTGGAAGCCAGGTTTTAAAAGAACCAACATTAGCATTTACATCCCCCACGCTGGCATAAATGCTTATAAATAAACCCAAGATGAAACACAACCAGCAACTGCAGCAAACCAGGGCTCCTCTTCCTGCTGGTGGAAAGGGCATCTCCCACCAAGCAAATATTCCAGCTGGAGGACCAGCACAGAGGACGGGTTATCCACAAAGGTTTGGAACAGCACCTCCCATGATCAGGTTGGATGAAAACAAAAGTTGTACACTGTCCTTTCACTTGTGTTGAATTCATCAGGCTGCTTTAATGCAAGAAAAAAAAATGGTGGGAAAAGCTGAAAGTCTCCATTAAAAGTTGATTAAGTCAAGAAAATGTATGGTTTGGGGTACTTGTTATGCTGTTTTCAATATGTATTTTGGATGTCCGAGAGATAGTTTAAATACATGCTGTATCTTCATTTAAAATCCCATAATTACATCTGAATTTGCAGAAAATTCCATATCCCTCTGCTCTTGGCTCCTGTTCAGCTCCAGAGAGCATTCAGGCAGGCGCCAGTTTTGGTCTCCTCCACTCTGAAGAACTGAACGTTTCAAAGTTCCCTGATTCTTCCCACATGGGAAGACATTCTTTATCCCTGGCATTGCTTGGAGACTGTAGTTCTCAGCCTGAAAATTTTTTTTTAATTAATTAATGGCCGCTGCAGTGACCTGCAGCAGTTAGGATCACCCACTCCAGAACAAACAACCTCTGAGCAACCTGGTCCAGTGGAAGGCTGGATGATCCTGATGGTCCCTTCCAAGCCAAACTGTCCTGGGATTCCATCACAAGGAAAAGACAGGGCATGGCCAGGGCGCTCAGACACCTCCAGGCTGCCTCCTCCACCTCGGTGCTCCCCACAGATGTTCTAAGCTTTATCTATGGCAGAATCACAGAATCCTACATTGTGTTGGGTTGGAAGACACCTTAAAAATCAACCAGTTCTAAGCCTAAAGTTGGAATGAGGTAGCTGAAGTTTTCCTTACAGCCTGAGCACCAGAAGTTATGTTGATAATTGAGAATCTCACTTTTCCTTCAAAATAATTCCTCATACTTGTGGTCAATGAAAAACCCCAAACATATTTGACTCCTGGGCTCCAGTTCCCTCTTGCTTTCCAGGTCCTGAGCACTGGAGAAATCAGATTACATCTCCCCAGTCCTCTCAACACCGCGTGCCCTGTGGAGGGCTCTGATTTCAGAGCCGGGAACCACCCTTTTATTTATTTTATGGTGCTTTAACCCACCCTCACACTTAACAGGCTGGCAAGCTCTGTGCTCTGTTTCTTTATTTCCCAAAGAGCTCTTAAAGAATTAGTGTTTCCATAAATGCCTCTCATTCCCGTTAAACATTTTGGGTGGTGCTGGAGAGCTCAGCAGTGAAATCACCCTGAGAATTGCAGCAGCAGCTCTGGAGCTGCAGCCTTGTTTGTTCCAAATCACCTCCTCCAATGGCTCTCCCCAACGAGCTGGATTAATTGTTCAGGACCTATAGCACATGCTTCAGTGAAAATAAATTACTTTATTTCTATTACACCACCAGTGGCTGTGTAACTTAATTTCATTAGCTCAAACCTGTTGAGAGTGTTCAGATTTCCATGGCAGGACGCACTCGAAATGAAAAGACGCCTTCGATTCCCAATTAACAGAATCGCTCCCTTTCAACTGAAATGAATGTTATTGAAACCAATTAGCATAGACTGGAAAATCTCTCATTAATGAGGGGAGTGTGGGTGAGTAAACAGCAATGAAAAGATGAAATTAGAGAAGAGGCTCTTCTTGTTGGCCTGAATAATTACATGCTTAGTTGCCTAATTGTCTGGTGAAAAGCCTCGCCGTGCTGGTAACAGATTGCCGTGTTCATTAGGCTGCAAAAGGCCACCTGCTGCTGAGGCTCATTTTCCTGCAGTCTATATCCACGTGTTGCTCCCCAGGGACTGCTATTTGGACACAACACTGGCTGTGAAAAGCAAATGAGCTTGCCAATATGCTGCAATATTGTGTCCTTTATGCCAAGATACAGAAGCTTAATATGTCAAATATAATGAATAAAACCAACAGCGATAACGAAGTTTATGAGGAGAGTGACCTTCCAACACGGCCTGGTGCAGGAGGGCAGGGCCCTCCATGCAGATGTTCCTGCCTGGCCTGGACTGCTCCGAATTACGGAGCACAAAAGAGAAATTACAACCGCCACCCCTTAGACAATGGCAGAAGGCAAGCCCACAATGGCAACTGGTAAAATTGGAAACAAATGTGAAATTCCGAGCGCTAAGAAGGGCTCACGAAGCCCGGCATTGTTCCGATTTGCTCCGCTGTGGCAATAAACATCAAAGGCAGGAGGCCTCTTCTCCAGCCCTGCCTCAGATCATTCCGTGTTTTATAATTGCTGGGTTTATGGGGCTTTTAAGCCAGGCTTTATTGCACGGCGCTGTTGGCAGGCAGGAGTCACCCTGGGCATGGAGTCGAGGGGTTCTTGCTCCCCCGTGAGCTCTGGCACGTCCTAAGAGTCCAACCTGCCAAGGGTGGGATGGAGGCATGGAGCATGCTGGAGATGGGAGATGCTGCAGGAGTGTCCAGAGAAGGGAATGGAGCTGGGGAAGGGTCTGGAGCTGGGGGTCTCAGCCTGGAGGAAAGGAGGCTCAGGAGGGACCTTCTGGCTCTGCACAGCTCCCTGACAGGAGGAGGCAGCTGGGTGAGGGTTGGTCTCTTTTCCCAAAGAACAAGTGACAACAGCCTCAAGTTACACTAGAGAAGATTTAGGTTGGATATTGGGAAAATTACTTCATGGAAAAGGTTTTGTCCAGCTGCCCAGAGCAGTGGTGGAATTTCCATCCCTGGAAGGAATCAAAAGCTGTGTGGATGTGGCACTTGGGAACATGGTCATTGGTGGCCTTGGCAGTGCTGGGGAATGGTCAGACTCCCTGATCTTAGAGGGTGTTTTATATATTAACAACTCCATGATTCCATGATTCCATGTCATGCACCGAGCAGAAGGAATTGCTGGGGTACAGCAGGTTGGTTCACAGTCACCAGCAAGGAAATCAGGCATGTATGGATCTGAGTATGGAAATGGGTATCGATGTACACATTGGAGGGTATTATACTACTGCAACTACGACTAATGAACAGCTGAGGTAAGTAATACTAATTGCATTGGGAGGGGAGTGGCTGTTCCCTGCTGCCCCCCATGTGGGGACAGGATCTGTGTCCCTGGCAGCATTCCCAGGACCACACTGGGTGAGGAGCAGCCCTGTTGCCACTTCACAGTGCAAAACTTCTTCCTCCTTAAAGTTAAAATACTCCAATGCCAGCAGTTTGAGGTCCTCAGGATGAGTGGCACGTCCTGTGATATCACATAGAGGAGCCCCCATTGTCCCCACCAGTCACTCCCAGTCATTCCCAGTCACTCCCAGTCAAAGGCTCGGGTGACCATGGTGGAACAAAGCTGCTGCTTTGCCAGGTTTTGGATTGCTTTTTGTGGAGAGGGGAGCATGGAATGAGCCCCCTCATTAATGAGAAAAATGAGACTGTTGAGAGATTGAGCAATGTTTTTATCGTTGGAAAGCAAGGCTGATGTGCCTGGCAAGGAGCAGGAACACGCCGGTGGCACCGGCGGCGTTCAGGGGAGCACTGGGAACGTGGTTCCAGCGGTGCAGCCGCGCACAGGGCACTCCCCAATGGCTGCCTCACAAACAGGTCCTTTTTAGGGTTTGCTGCAGCAAACTCTCCCTCCCTGGCCATAATCACGGCCTTTGTTTAACTCCATTAGTTGCAGCACATGGATTTGTCCTCAGTTAGCCATCAAGTCTCCATGGAATGCCTTTGGAACGGCTGCCGGTGTCTCCAGGTGCGGAAGCAGGCCCTGATACCAGAGCAAAGAGGTAGGAAACAAACACGCCATTCCCACCAGGATGCGCTGATTTCTCTGGAAATCCAGAGGATTAATGAGCACAAAAACACACACAAAACACAAAAATCCTGCTCGGAACCAGGCCAGGAATTGCTGTTTGCCTCTGGACAAACAAAACCTGCTGAGGCCTGCAGGCCCAACTCCCATGAAAATGGCGGATGTGCATCTGCTCTCCCTCAGCTGAGGGGGCTGAGCTGTGACCCCAGGCCCAAAGCTTTGAGGCCCTGCCAGGGGTGTCAGAGCAGACAGAGTCCCCTCCCCTCTGGACAGGGAGCCCCTAAAGCCACCTCCATCCCACAGCTGGAAGGGAATGGGGTTCAGCAGAGCCAGGAGGCCTCACCCCATCTCCCCTCAGCAGTGACACCACAAAAACCATTTATGGCTGTGCCTGAGGCCGTGTGCCCACCTGAGCCACGGCTCTGTGTCACATCCCAAATCAAAATTACAGTTCCATGTTACTCTGAATGATTTTTACAGCTCTCTCAGGTTTTATTCTGTGAAAAACCCGATGTGATTACATTATTTAGGCCACTTGCCAACTGGTTAAATATAATTGACTAAATTAATTACTAAGATCAGTTTTACAGCAGATTAGGATAATTTATTGGGCAGTTTGTTGTTTTCCTAATAGTCTCACCTGATTGATGGAGAGGCTTGGCTATAAATGATTTTTTATGACCAAGAAGAGCAAACACAAACTTAATCAGGTGTTCCACTCCGCATTGGGGAAAGCCTGTGTAACTTGGATAATGTGCAGGTATAATTCTTTGGAATGCCTGTGAAAATTTTGAGTGATTAAAGGGGAAAAAACTGAGAGAGAGGCATTTATGTGAAGCAGCTGCTTTGGGGGGCAGCCCCAGCTCACCTTTGTTGAGCTTTGGGATGAGGGGATGCAGATGAGAGCTCAGCCTCGGGGTTCACCCTGCAATCCTTCTGTACTGTCCCTGTGGGGATAAACTGGCACCTTTGGAGGCTATCTCTCTAGCCAACACATTTTTGGGCCAAAAGTTATTATTAGTGACAAATCAACAGCAGAAAATTGAGAAACAAGAACCCAAACTTAATTAAGAAGTTCAAAAAAAGAGCAAAGCCTATCTGGGTGTGCAGCAGCAGGTTCACAGATCCTCTCTCTCAGAAAGGTACCACTTGCAGGGATGTTAATTTGATTGTACCGACTCCTTTTCATGCAAAGAGTGAATTGTTTTCAGACTGCTGATGATTAATGTGGTTATTGATTAGTTGATCAATAAGGCCATGATGTCTAATTATTGATAATCCTTCCCCAAATGAAAGATCGAGTGTAAGGAGTGCTACTTACAGAGCTCAAAATATAAAGTGATTCAGTGTGAAGCCTGGTAATTGAAAGTCAAACTAATTCCATAAATTAAATCACAGCAATCCATAACATTTACCTGACAAATCCTTTGGAAAGCTTTATTTAACTCTCAGTTCTCATTGAGAAAGCTTTGGAGGCTCCCAGGTAAGTGTCTCAAAGTCTGGGTTTGAGGTGCCTTTTATTAATGCAAAAGTTTAATTTAATATAAATGTGTGTAATAATGACACTGGTTTGAAATGTCTGATCTCACAGCTAAAAATGAATATATTTTGCTACAAGGTTTTGCTACAACAATTTATTTTGGAAATTTAAGGATGCTGGTACCAGTCACACCAGTGTATCACCTGTACACCAAATTGTTTTCCAAACTTTTCACCACTTGCAGGAACTGCTCCTGTTTGGGAAAAGGATTTCCCAAAATTCCTGATTTCTGACCCCTCAGCCTAGGCACACATCATGGGATCTCACCCAAATATTTTCTTCTGGAAGTTTAAGTCTGTCCCAAATTTCCAGGGCTGAACTGTACCCTCACAAGCTCGTTCCTCTTGCCCAGGAGAGATGATTTCTGAATGTTTAACTCGTGATGATAGAGCTGAATGGATCTCCAGAAACTTTTTCCAGTTTCTAAGTAGCAGGAAGGGATTTGCGTCTGTCCACCTGTATTTTATCCTCCCTTTTTATCACCATTTGTAGGGAGCAATTCAGGACTCCTGCATTGATAACCAGTACAACTGAAAGTGTCCCATCATCGTGGGGAGCCAGCAGTGGGTCCATGGTGGTCTGTGCCATCAGGGCATGGAGGAGGTGACGGAGCAGCCCCAGCCTGGAGCTCTTTTGGCTCTGACCCCGCTCAGGGGGCTCTCCCCTCTCCCCTGACATTGCAGTGCTGGGCAGAGGGGAAAGCTGGCACTTTAAAACATAAAAATCAAGATGCCCTTTTCCCCAGGATGAATTTCCCAGGGCTGTCCTGGGATGGCCAGGCCCTCCAGCCCTGCACATCCAAGTGCTGAACACCTTGGCTGTAAAGACACTGGGAAAAGTACAATAAACCCAGAAGGATCCTCAGCTTTTACCAAGGAATTAGTGAGGATATTCCAAAACTCCATCTCCTGAGGCACATCCTTGCTGACACTGGGCAGTGGGGAGAGTGATGGGCACCTGCTGGAAGGCCATGGATGCCCATCTGAGCGTGGGAAATGTTTCGAAGTGAGGGATGAGGAATTTGGATGTATTAAAATGCTCTGCCAGGTCTTGGGCTGCATCTCTGTCCAGCCCAGTTATGGGAACTGCAATTGTTCTTTTGCCCTCTCCAATTTTTTTCCTCAGAGTGGAAAGGAAGGAAAAGAAGACAAAATAAACAAAACTATCTTTTTTAAAGAAAGGGGTTTCTCTTTTAAAATCTAAGCATTGGAAGAACATTTTGAAAAAGACATTCATTAGGAATTTGTGTTAAATACAATGTAATGGTCCCCAAATGACAGCAGTGATTTGGTTCTAAAAATTGCCCCATATTTAATAACAGCATAAATCACCTGTAAAAGATTCTTCACACCAAGCGAAACTGCTTTACATACATAACCCCCATAATTTGTTTTTATTGAAAAGATTCCGACAGTCGAAGGTTATTTATGTTTTTAATTTGTCTGCACTACTAAATAACTCCCTGCTCAGTGTGCAGCCCTGTGGGAAGCCTTGGACGGGCAGGGCAGGGGGAGGCAGGGCTGGCTGTGGGCTCTGGTTCTCTTTGGGGTGAACACATTGCACAAAACACCTTTCTGTGGTGGGATACCCCAAATTTGTCACAAAGCCTTTGCAGTTCCCACCAAAGCCCCAGCTCCAGCCTGTTCCAAGCTCTTTTACACCCTCGTTAGTCCTGGAGCAAACCAAAATAATTGTGTCCCTGAGAGACAAAATCAAAGTGGGCGCCGTTTAAATATCAGCTGGGAAGTTGTCCTGAAACAGCATTACCTGTCCTTGGGGGGATGAGGGTGAGGGTTGGGCTGGGAGCAGCCCTCCCTGGCAGGTCCCACATGAGCTGGTGGCACTTTTCAGCTGGAGCTGGCCCTGGCAGGGCTGCAGAAGGCACCGGAGCCACCTGTGGGGACCTGGGCCATGCTGGCTCCGGGATGAGCAGGGAGGTGGAAGCCGATGAGCCCTGTGGGGTCTCCACCCTAAATCAGTGTGACTGTGGGATGAGCAGGGAGGTGGGAGCCGATGAGCCCTGTGGGGTCTGCACCCTAACCCAGTGTGACTGTGGGATGAGCAGGGAGGTGGGAGCCGATGAGCGCTGTGGGGTCTGCACCCCAACCCAGGTGTGACTCCGGGCTCCCCCGAGGGCAGGGACCGCGGCATGGGACAAGGCTGGAGTTTGGGGTTTCTCCTGCAGAGTACAACCCTTGTGCCGTGAGAAGCCCTCGGCTTGCCCGGGTGGCAGCGCTGTCCCCCCAGCATCAGCAGGGCACGGACACCCCCGTGTCCCGGCCCTGCCCGGTGCCATCAGGGCAGGCGGGCAGCGGGTCCGGCAGTGCCAGCGCTGTCCCGGCGGTGCCAGCCCCGTCCCGGCGGTGCCACTCCTGTCCCGGCGGTGCCAGCCCCGTCCCGGCGGTGCCAGCCCTGTCCTGGTTTCCAGTCCTGTCCCGGCAGTGCCAGCGCTGTCCCGGCGGTGCCGGCCCGGTCCCGGCGGTGCCACTCCTGTCCCGGCGGTGCCACTCCTGTCCCGGCGGTGCCAGCCCTGTCCCGGCGGTGGCAGCCCTGTCCCGGCGGTGCCAGCCCTGTCCCGGTTTCCAGCCCCGTCCTGGCGGTGCCAGCCCTGTCCCGGTGGTGCCAGCCCTGCCCCGGCGGTGCCAGCCCTGTCCCGGTTTCCAGCCCTGTCCTGGCGGTGCCACTCGTGTCCCGGCGGTGCCAGCCCTGTCCCGGTTTCCAGCCCCGTCCCGGCGGTGCCAGCCCTGCCCCGGCGGTGCCAGCCCTGTCCCGGCGGTGTCGCGCTGCCGGCACGCGGCACTGGCAGCTGTGACAGCCTGATTTAATCTGCGGGAGCCTCGCTGCTCCGACCACTGCGCCGAGTCATTAACCTTGACTCGCATAATTGAATTCAAGGTTGATTGCCTGTGACCCTCCTCGGCGAGGTCCTCCAAATGTACATATTCATTATGAGGCGCGGGGCTAAATGGATTGCACAGGGAAAGCTGTAGCAATCAGCCTGCTTGGTATGCGAGGGGCGAGGAGGGCACTAATTGCATGTTAGAGTTGAGGATTAGATTATGAAAAGAGTGAGAAAATGAAGATAGATCCCTGTGACACTGTCAGATTAAGGGCAGCCATGCACAGGAATATGACATTGAAAATTTACAGGGCTGTTAAGGGAAGGGAGATTTGAAAGGGGGTGGTAGGTGTTGTGGTATTTTTTTTATTTTTTATTTTTTAAAATTCCCATCTATTTGCTCAGTTAGGAGCTATTTAAAAGCACAAGCTGACAAATGCATATTTTGAATCTCACTAAATTAATGCTGGAGTGGTTTTGATGTCTGATGGTGGCTGTAAGGAAGAACATTGTGAACATTTTGCCCCAGAGCACCTACTGTTGTTTAGTACCACCCTGAGCAGCCTGGTGTGGGGCAGGTGTCCCTGCCCACGGCAGGAGTGCCAGGCTGAGCTTTCCAAGCCATTCCATGAGGATTCCATGGTTCAAGTTGTCCAGTCAGGGCCACCCCATGACCCACGGGGTGACAGGCTCAGCAGGCTCCGGGAATCCCGCAAAACTTACCTTGGGAAGGGGGAAACGTCTGAGCCCCAAAGCTTTGCCTTGTCCTGATCCCAGATGGGGCTCCCGGAGGGAATGGGCTGGGGGAAGGTGGCCACCAGCAATCTTTGGGTTCACATCGATGTTGTTGTGATAGCTGGGTAAGGATTTTCCCATGTTTTGCTGCAACTCCAACCAGATGGGATTTTTTTCTTGAATTAAACGAAAGTTAAGTACAAAAACATTTTGCCCACGGGGAATTCAGATTCTCAATGTGCTTTTAATAACTGTTTGTAAAACATTTAGGAAAATCTATGGCAACATGTTGGAGGGGAGGGGGGAAATCAAATTATTCTTGCCTGAGGATGTTATTCTGGTATCTAAACTTTATGAATCATCCTGTGTGGCCCAATTTCTAGGCAGTTACACTGTGGAACAGAATGGAAGTGTCTGAATTTAATCGATGCAAAAATTTTTAATAAAGATGTTAATCACAGCCATTGGCTGAAAATCTGTTAGAGACTTTGTATTAATTTAGCTGTCCAAACCTCTGCAGTCTAATAAAGCTTTAAAAGCCCAGTTCAAATTAATGTTCTTGTGAGAATTGATTGCAATGGGTAGGCCCCAATTTTGGGCCACCTCTCTAAGCCTGCTCTTGTGTTAAAATCAGGCTTAAAATCACAGAATGGTTTGGTTTGGGAAGGACTTAAAGCTCTTTTTGTTCCATTCCCCGTGCCATGAGCAGGGACACCTTCCACTGTCCCAGGTTGCTCCAAGCCCTGTCCAGCCTCGCCTTGAGCACTTCAATCTGCCATAAAAATTGTGTTTAATTCCAGCATTTCTGGAGGTGGAAGCTGAACACCAAAATCCCAATGCAAACGTTTTGCCAGCATCACAGGGGTTGTTGTTAAATAGAGAAATTCAGGTTGCAAATGGGGCATAGCTCATGCAGGTTTTTATCCCAGTCCTACAAAATGAGGTTTTGGGGAAGCTTTTCCCCTGCTATTCCCAGTTCTTGTCATTCCAGGTGTCAGGGGAGGCTGTGAGCACCTACTGATGGAAGGTCCAGGCAGAAAGCACCCAAATGCCTCCACACAGGTGCAGCCTGTTCCTTTCCCAGGCAGCAATCTCACCTTTTATGCAAAAACCCCTCTTTTTGCATGAGAAACAAATCCTGGAAAGCTCCAAACAGCGTGCAGAGCTCCTGGGATCTCCCAGCTTCTCCTCATCAAGGAGCAGAGCTCTTCAGCCAGGCTCCAGGTCACTCCCTGCTCAGGGCACCTGTCCCTCGGCCACCTCTCCAGAACAGCACCTCCATTAATTTGATGAAATTCCCAACGCCCAGACCTTGTGGTGGTGTAATAACAACGGGATCGGAGGTGGCAGCACATCCCCAAAACATCAGCCTTGAGAATTGCTGGGGTTTTGGGGGTTCTGATGTGTTGAGGACATAATTAATGGGATCACTTTGCGCTTTCCATCGCAGAGCTCTGTCCTGAAAGGAGGGCTTCTCACTAAATGATCTGTCAGGACCACTGCTGGGTGGGTATGAGCGGAATTTTTATGTCCCGCTCATTAAATTACCACGGGCTATGACTTTCTAGGCACTGAAAGTCAAGGGAAATCGTTGCTGACTGACAATCCAGGATTGCAGGTTACCAACAGCTGCCTCAAGTTGAATAAGACTGACAAATGACTGCTCCTTGCACAGGCCTGTAATAAAATCACCCTGCGACGTGGGGGTGTCTGTGCAGGAGGGTGGTGGCACCCATAGAAGGAAGAAAGAGTGGTTTATTCACAGGGGGGGAAAGGAGGAAGTTTCTGAAGTGTTCAGATTCAGCAGCAGCACGGTGCTCTGTGGAGTTACAGGCAGGCAGTGAGACAGCTAAAATCCATTTGTCTCCAAAAATCCCTTTGATTTGTTTCAATTTATGAATGAGCTGCAGAGAGCAAGGCAAGTGCCCAAGGAATGTAAATGAAGTGGCTGTGCCATGCTCTGTGAAAAAGGCCCCCAGACATCTGATGAAGGAAATTTTCTGTGAGGAAAACCCGGTTTGTTGGCATTTTGTGAATCCTAAAAATACCCCAAGACAAATAGTCTAACTCACTACTGCTGAAATTTCATTTACTTACCAACCACACTAATGAGGCACTGCAGAGGGACTTCTAATTAGATCCACTTTATTCCTGTCACTGAAATTAATTTATTTGCTTCAGCTCCTAGAACTGGCTTGATATGATGCTGATTTTGAAGCTGGGCTGTACAAAGCTGGGGCTGGCCCTGGTGTTGACACCCTCCTGGCCCAAGGCTGGCAGTGCAGGCTTTGCTGCTGGGCTGGTCCCAAGCAGAAGCTCTTTCTCAGCAGGTTTGGCGCATCCCGGTGCTGAGCAGAGCCGGGGGAGCTGCAGCCCTGGGCTGGCTGTCCCCAGAGCCCGGGGCAGCGCTCTAAGTAAGCACTAAAGCAGCAAGATTGTGCCACTTGGCGATTTCCTGCCTCATGCATATTCAAAGAGGGAAGAGGCTGCATGCATAATTCATCAGCCATTACAATTGCATTATACTATTTATACTATTACTTCGGGAGCTGTTTAAATTAAGGGTTACAAATGGCTCGTTTGTTTTCCCCTGCTCCGGCAGGAGGGTTCAGCCCCTCCAAGCTGCTGCGAGGGCTCTGGCCAGGGCCGGGGGCACAGAGGGGTCCCCAGCCAGGGCACCCAGGAACTTCGCAAACTTTTGTCCCACTGGGATTTGATTTTTCAACGACTGGAGCGCCCTGGGTGAAAACCCAGCCCCAGGGTCCAGGAGAAGCTTGGTTGGGACTCTGGAATGCTGAATAAATCACAGCTGTGACAGTGACATGGCTTGAAATCCTCTTCACACCCCAGTAAACTCAGAGAAACATGGGAAACCCTCAGCTGGTAACTAATTGTCAACTAACTGCTAAACCCCAGGTCTGGCTGCACAGATTATGACTCTTGGTGCCTTTCCAAACATTATTTTATTAATATGAATAATATATTAACTATTGAACAGTCTGGACTGCATCCAAACCACTCTGTTGTAAGTGCTTTGCTAAGACTTACCAAGGATATTTACTTCTCTAAACAACAGGCAACATTTGTATCGGTTTTGGTTTTATTATTGTTTTACTAAATAGTTATGAGAGCACCACGAGGGGGATCTGAAGATTTTTAAAACGATTTGAAAGATAGTCCATAAAGTGCTTTACATCTTGGTGAGTTTAAAAGGTGAATTACTGTTCTTTAATAATTTAAAGAAAACCCTCCAGAATGCATTTTTAAATGTATTTCCAGCTAAACACAGGATCCTGTCCTGGGCTCTCATCACCAGGGGATCACGTCAGGATGAATCACAGCAGTCAGGGCCGTGTAATTGAGAGCAAAGCTGCCAAGGGAAGAGCTGCTCCCCGGGGACACCCAGCAGATACCTCTGTTCATTACCCTGTGCCCAGGTCACAGGCCAGGGACAGATCTGATTTAGATATGACTTAAAATTCAATTCCTCAAAGTTTACTTAAAATTACTGAGTTCTGCAAATGCTTTTCTAGAGGGATGGGGCATTAACCAGGGAGAGGTTCAGATCAGATGTTGGGTTGGATACCCTTTGTGGTGGGAGGTCCCAGCTGGAGCTGGGCTCCATGAGCTTTGTGGGTCCCCTCAAACTCAGGTTACTCTGTGATTCTCTGATTCTGTGAATAGGAAGGAATTCCTCTCTGTGAGGGAGGTGAGGGCCTGGCACAGGGTGCCCAGAGCAGCTGTGGCTGCCCCTGGATCCCTGGCAGTGCCCGAGGACAGGTTGGAGCAACCTGGGATAGTGGGAGGTGTCCCTGCCTGTGGCAGGGGGTTGGAATGGGATGATTTTCAAGGCCCCTTCCAACTCAAACCATTCTGGGATTAACAGATCCCCCCACACCTTGCAGGACTCAGGGATCACACAGCAACAGGAGAAAACCTGGCTGTGACAGGAGGCCCTCTCTGCATCTGCAGGATCAGGAGAGACCCAGCCCTGCCCACGGCATTTCCCAGCCAACCTTGGCAATGGATGCCAGGAGCCCACAGGGCTGCTCAGACACCCCAGAGCTGTTCCCCACCCCTGGCAGCATCCTCGCCTCCCCCTGCTCCATCCAGGGGATGGCTCCCACATCACTTTGGGAATGATTCTCACATAACTTTGGGGATGGTTCTCACATCACTGTGGGGGTGGTTCTCTCATCATTTTGGGGATGATTCTCACATCATTTTTTGGGGATGGTTCTCACATCACTGTGGGGGTGGCTTCCTCATCACTTTGGGGGTGGCTCCCATATCAGTTTGGGGCTGGTTCTCACATCTCTTTGGGAGTGGCTCCCACTCCACCTCCCCTTCACAGCTGAAGCAGTTTTGCTGTCCAGCTCATTCCAATTTTGCTGCCCACCTCCAGACTGGCTGTGACCCCGGGTGTGCACAGCTCCGAGCACCCCTGGGGTGACCCCGGGTGTGCACAGCTCCGAGCACCCCTCGGGGTGACCCCGCTGTCTCTGCTCCCTGCACCCCCAGCCCGGAGAGTTTAACCCTCGCCATGCTGCGCAGACATAAAAGACACCTCTCAGTTACAAACCCCCAAACTCCCCCAGATTTGCATCAACACGTGCCTAAGTGTATTTTTTGCCCAGCAGACCCTTCAGGAAGGTGCATTTTGCCTTCAGCTCGAGTTTCTGCATTTTCCTGCCTGGCGGGAGACGCCGTTTCACCTTTCCCACTCGCGGGGGCTGGGCTGGGAGGGGACAGTCCCTCCCCGGCGGGGTTAAGGCAGTGAGCTGCCTGCCCAGCAATGAGGATCCTCTTCCAGACAGCCCATCATCCACTAATGGGACTTAAGACAGTTGCTGCCTCATCGGCAGGAGCGTAATGATCGCTGGGCAGGGAGAGACCCATTATCCATCATCCATCCTTCTCCTCTGGCTGATGATAATGATTTCTTAGTTCAACAGTGGTGCTCTGGGACCTCGGTGCTTTGTGCACGACTGGGGTTTAATATCCTGATCAAGACAAATACAGATCGTGGCCGGGCCATGGGGCCACTGCAGAGGACAAAGCCAAAAGGCTCCCAGGAAAACTCAGAGGATACACAAGAGCCTAAGAAAACCTGAGAAGTGTTTTGTGCAGTGAGGAGGAAGTCACTCCCTTCCCCCCACAGTGCACAACTTTGAGATGAGGATTTGTGTGTAAAGAATCTGATCATCAGGCCAAGAGAAAACCTAAAAGCTCTTGGAAATGTATTTTTACTTCCCATTTCATTCTCTCCAGCTGTTATTCTCCAGCTCAAATCACTCTATGATTACATTGATTGAATATTGTCATTTCAATAATTACAACTCATGGATTTAAACTGAAAGAGTGTAGATTTAAATTGGATATTGGGAAGGATATTGGCTGGGATAGTGGGAAATCCCTGGCACAGGGTGCCCAGAGCAGCTGTGGCTGCCCCTGGATCCCTGGCAGTGCCCAAGGCCGGGCTGGACAGGGCTTGGAGCAATCTGGAATAGTGAAAGGTGTCCCTGCACGTGGCAGGGATGGGATGAGATGATTTTTAAGGACCTTTTCCCCCCAAACCACGGGCATTGCAGCACGGTGCTGGTGAGCAGTGTCACGGTGATGCTGAGCCACCAGGGCCGTTGTCCCCTGTCCCAACCCCAGCCCCAGGAGCTGTGCTCAACACTGGCAGGGAGAGGGTGAAGCCATCTCACCACACCCTCCCTGCCACTCTCAGCAACTTCAAGTCCAATAAAGGATGCTCAGAAGAAACACAATAGCGAGAGCGGAGCTGCCGCTGGAAATTAAATCTGAAAGACGAGTATTTATTCTTGTCGGGGCTCCTCGAGGAGCGCGGGCACACCGGCAGCATGTTAAACACTGCTCAGCTTCAGCCAGACAAATGTCCAGGCAGCTCTGCTGCAATATCCATTTGAAAGGAGCTTAGTGCCACGAGCCTTTCATCTCAATATTCCTGAGGCCGGATTTGAAAGTGCTTAAGGTTAAATATTGCTCACTCTTGGAAAGAACAGCTCCATCTGTCTCGTAAAAAAAAAAAAGCTTTCAGTCTTGGAGGTGCTCAGGGAAACTCACTCATAAACACGGTCAGGAGAGGCTGCACAGGGAAAAAGACTCCTGTGGGCCCTGTCCCAGGAGTAATTAGCCCCTCAAATTGAGCAAGGATTAATCCAAAAAATCCTTCTATACAAAATTCAGTCCATATTTTCTGTGAGGTGAGTGAGCGCAACCCTGCCTGAGTCAGCGCTGCACAGCTGCATCCTCACATCTGGGCATCCTGAAGAGTGAGGCAAGGAGAAAAGTCCCATGTGGCCCTGAAGGATCCCGGAAAGGCATTTCTGACGTGGTCCCTGGCCTCAGGACAGAGCCTCTGGGTGCTCCTGGCTGACTGGAAGCTGCCACAGCATCTCAGAGGCGCCAAGGGACTCTCAGGCTGCTAAATGCCCAATTCACTTTTGAAAACTGGATTTAAGCAGCTGGTTTTGAACATTTGTGGTAAAAGAGAGACCCGAAATAGCATTGTGTGATTTGGGGTGAAGTGCCCCGAGGCCTGGTGATAATAATTGTAGTGCTCTTTAAAAAGAAAAATGACATTTTTTTCAAGGCGGTGAAAGCGCTGACGACATCCCTGGGGAGCTGGGGAAGCTTTGGAGAGGAGGAATTCTGTCTTTTCAGAGGCTGACAAATGACAGGCTCAGCAGCCTGGAACGTGTCTCCTGGAGTCCTGGATCAGACGCAGAGTGACGCTGACAGTGCCCTGGGCCCGTGGTGACACCGGCCAGAGGGATCATGAGAACCCTGTCCAGCAGCTGGAAAAGCCATCGGGTTTTCCAGGGAGTGGTGGGAAGCTCTGCTTTAGGAATCACTCCCCGCTCATCCCCAGGGAAGGAGCTGAGGTGGGTCCTGCTGGCAGGCTGGGAAGTGTGGCTGCTTCTCCTCTCAGGTGGGAATCACCCTGAGGGTGTCCCAAGGACATCAGGGAGCTCTGAAGGGTCCCAGTCCCTGCTGCTGGACAGGTTTGTTGAAATAAAACTGATCCCAAGATTAAGCTACGTTTAAATGGCTCCTCATTCTGTGAAAAACAGTTTATTGTTCTCCTTCAGTTTGAAACCTCTTCTCACCACCATCCTCACTCCTGCTGCGTTTCCCCGCTCTGCTCAGCCCTGCAAGGTCCCAACACAACCTGGGGTCTTTGTAACCCCCCAAATCCAGTATAATGATTGACTGGGAAGATGGTGCTGCACTGGTCACTCCACATTGCCAGGAGAGGCTTCCAAGGAAAACTGACTTTTAATGTATTGATCGCCGCTATTTGATTACACTGGGAAAAAGGTCGGAGAGAAAATGCCAATAACGGTGCAAAACTTGAAAGCAAATTAATGCTTTTCCATCGCCACCCTCCTGCCTCCCGCAGAGCAGCAGGAGCAGAGCCTTGCACTGAGGTTCTGTGGTGAGGCCTTCTCCTTCCCACTGCAGCTGAAGCAGGGAGAGATGTGTGGTCTGGTCCTGATTGAATGGCCCCCATCTGTGCCCAAGGGTCCCACCACTGAGGTGTGGGTGCTGGGACAGCTCCTCAATCCCATGGGCACAGGAGAAAGGGTGCCAGCAACTCAAAACCCAGACACACCTTCAAAACCTATTTTCAAAATAGGTTTGAAAGAAGAGCTCTGATATTTTAGGTGACTCAGGAAGAACAGAGAATCACATGAAATCCAGAGGCACCTACACCATCGATGTCCTTCGGCAGAAAGATCATCCTGGACATTGGGATGTTTGTCTGGAGCCACTGCTAACCCACGCTCACCCAAAGGGGCTCTGTGGGGGAAAAACAAACCCAGCCAGGAGGACCAATGAGAGATCTCACAGAAACACACAAAAGGGACCCAATCAATACCAATAAACTCCTTCAGATGGTGATTAATTAATAGCAATTAATTTTGAAAAGAAGAGGATATTGACTTAAATTGACAGAGGGGCTAACCTTTGAGCAATTCAGAGAAAACATCTTTAAAGCACAGTGATTAAGTTGTAGAAAGTAATAAAAGGGCTACACTGCCTCCAGGTCGAGCTGAACCCAGCTTGGGAGTGGTGTCAGGAGAGCTCTAATTAGACGTTGCAGCTTGATAAGGTAAATTGATTAGCTTGGGTCTGCCAGGTGGGATTTAAACAGGCATCTCAGTTTGGAACATGTCCTTCATACCAAGAGAGCCAAATTCTGGCAGATCATGAAATAATGCCAAAAGCTTTGCAGGCTGGAGTGCTGCAGCAAGGGAGGCTCCGTGGTGTCCCTGGAATGAGATGGTCCCTTCCAACCCAAACCATTCCATGGGTTTATGATTCCATGACACCTCACCCCCTGAGAGGTCACAGCCATTCCAAAACCTCCTTATCAAGGGAGAACAAATGTCCAAATGTCCCCGTGTCATCCAGGCCCTGCTGCTGGGATAGGGATGGATGCCTCACTGGAAGGAATTCCTGCAAGTTCCTCACTCCTCAGAAGGTTTTGGCAGCCTTTCCTTCTGATCCAGGCACAGGGATTGTTGTCTTTGAGTGAGCGAAGCTCCAGAGTCCAGCCTGGGTTAGGCTGGGGTGAATTAAATGAATTGTGAGCTGGCATTAGGGACATGAGGCCTAAACTCGGCTCTGACAATTTGCTGATAATTAATGATCAGTAATTGGTTGTTGCCAGGCCGCATGTGGTGATGGCCAAGTGGGCAAAGCCCGTGGTCACAGCAAACGTGAGTCAGCCTTGGTTTTTGGGTTTCTCGTTTTCCTGGGAATGTGAATTATAGAAGCCCTCCTGGAAAGGAGACAGGGACATCTGGTAGCTCTTTGTGGCGGGAGCAGGAGACACAACAGCTCAGCAGGTCAGAATTGTCTTCTGAAGGCCTTCATTCCTTCTCCCTTTTCTTCCTCGACATCCTGAAGTCCCAGCAGATCATTTGAAGAGAGTCCTAACCATAATCAAGCAAAACCAATTTCCCACCCTTCATAAAATGCATCCCCCAGAATGACCCTCCATCACAACAGGATGCTCAGAAATTCCTGAAATCTGCTCCTGCTGGGAGCTCCCCGCAGGCAGGAGAGCCCAGCTGTGGGTTTTCCAAGGAAGAGGCTGTTTCTTTTTAAATAACTTTGCTCTACCTTTATTCTTGAGTGGAACAAGGATCAGGAGCTGAAGGAAATGGTTAATCACAGCCACATTGTCTGGGATGCAGCACGTGGGCTTGGGCATTATCCGATCACTCTGTGGGTTTGGAAAATCGTCTCCTTTCCCAAAAAGTGCCGTTTTTAGCTGGTTTTTACAGGTCTGGTGAGCTCCTTCAGAGCAGGCACGGAGCTGTTTACTAACAATTATTTCCAAACAGATAATTAAAAGCTGATTTCGATAAAACCTTAAAAATAGAGGCATTCTAGAAACCTTCTCAGCTTGTTTTGAAACAGCTCTTTTAAATGTCAGCGGATGAAAACATCACACAGCAACAGGGAGCTGGGCCCTGTTTTGAAAAACAAATAGCAGTGATTGGATTCAGCTGTGCAACAATGGGAATGCTGGAAAAGCCCAGCCAGGGCTTCACCCCCACGGAAGAGCCCCGTCCTTCCCCCCAGCTCCGGGGCCACGGGCAGCAGGCAGAGCCCAAGAGGTGCCAGAGCCTCGTGGAGAACCCCTTGTCATCCTTGTTCTGGGCAAAATAAAGCCATTTCTGCTGGCAGAGATTTGGGAAGGATCCCAAGGCGTGCTCGGGTTTCTCCCTCCGAGCTGAGAGGCTGAAGACAGCCCTGTCTGCAACGGCTCGTGGAGCAAATAATTATTGAGGCTGAGGACCTAAAATGACCTTGCAGAAAGAAAAAATTGTTATGGCAAGGGAGAAAAACCCACCCCAAGAGGGTCTATTGTTAATGGCTGGCACCGTTATAAAGTTCACAATTGGTAACTTATTTAAAGATTATTTTTCCCCAGATTTTTTGTGCTTTGTGCAAATCTGACTTGAAAGGAATGCCATTCTCTCAGCCCTCTCCCAGCTCTGCTGTTTGCAGCCATGAGCAGCCCCTAAACTTGTATTTCAGCACTAAAGACAATTGCAGAAGCAGATCCAGATTCTGATACGACTTTTTAAAAACAAATAAACATCCCCCAGTGGGATTTGCAGCCCGTGGCTGCAGGGCCACGCTGATGAGTGGGAGCTGGAAAAGCTCATTTCTGGGGCTCACTGAGGCACACAGGGAACCAAACCAGTTCTTGGCTGTTCCAGCAGAGAGAGAGGGAAGAAAACCAAATGCAGGCTCCGCAAATGAGATGAGGTTTTTAGATTTCTCTCGATATTATTAATCTACAATGCTGCCTTTTAGCACTGTTGACCAACATTTTAATACAATTTAAGCTGGCGTTGCTCCTGACGGCTGGGGAACCATCACAAGCTGATTTTGGTGTTGCTTTTTGACACATTAACGGGTGAGGACAACACTGCATCCCGCTGGAGTCAGCCAGGAGGTTTCTTCTTGCTTGTAGGGCTGGAGGAACAAGAGTGAGACCTCAGCCCTGGGGTCCCTGCAGGTCATGATCCAGCAGCAGACCCCCAGTGAGCCACTTCCAATGTGGTGGGGCCTTGAGCCATGAAAAATGAAGAAAGAAAGGGGAAAAAAAGAAGCAAATTGAAACAACAGAACATTGGACTGTTCTAAATGTCAGTTTATCTCTGGTTTAAATATCAGTCTAATTCAATTTAAAATGTCAGGGCCTGATTCTCCTCCAGGTCACACAGGACTGGTGTGGGCCCTCCCTCCCTGCTGGGCCCAGGGATGGCTCTCCAAGGGCTCAGAGCCTCCCAAAATCACCCAGCAGCAGCCTGGCTCCCCAAAAACTGGGAGGGAAAAGAGATGTGAGGGTCTCTGAGCAGAGTAGAAGATCTTGTGGATGGACACCCCCTGAAGCTGTGACCATGAAGGACAAAGCTGCTCCTGCCGTGGCCTTCCCGACCACGAGAGCTCTGCTGGCTCCCAGGAACCCTCAGGAATACTTTTGATAGAAAGCTGTGGATTTTTTGGTCAAGATTTGCAGCAAAGGGACTTTTATAATAATATTTTACTGGCTGTAGCATGCCTGGTATTACACGGGAAAGAACAAGATAAGAAACACATGTGCAGATATTATTTGCTGCAGAAGTTAAATTCCATCAAAGACCACAGAAATATTTACGTTTCTAGTTTGTAATGAAAAACTGAGTTGTAATTATGGATTTGCAGAGGTGGGAGCACAATATCAGCACGGCATTTATGAAAAAAATATTAATTCCCAATCCTGAAGGCCCCAGTCAGAGTGAATCTCGGAAATACAGGGACACCTCCCTTCATAAAGCTGCTACAGCATGTCCATAATCCCTTTTCTTTTATGATCCAACGCATGCACAGAATTTAATAAAATTGTATTTGCTTTACCAAAGGCACTGAGTGCACACATGTGGCAGGATAAAGAGAGAATGTCTCAGGAAGGGGGAAGACGTTCAGCTCCATCATGGGGAGGAGTGAGGTGGGAATGTGGCTGCCCAGCGAAGGCTGCAGCGTTGAATCCTTGCACCAGAGACACCATCCGAGGTCAGGGAGTCTTTGGAGCCCTTGGCAGATGGAATCTTGTCCTGCTGAGGAGTCAGGGAAGGGTTTGTCTGGAGGGGACCGAGGTGCATCCAAGGGATGTGTCCCAGCACAGTGACCATGATCCCGCTGTGTCACCTCCCCGGGGGTGTGCCAGGGGACACTGTGCTGCCAGGCCACCAAAACACCTCCTAGAGGTCACCACGTGTGGCTGCTTTGTCCAAATGCACCTCATTTTCAGTTACTGACCAAATGTGATCCCCGTTGGACATCCTGTGGATTCCCTTCACTCAGAACTGGATGTAGGACCAGGAAATCTTCACATTTTGCCTCCAAAAGCTCCAGCAGAGCCAGACGTTGCTTCTGCAAAGGCTTCTCCAAAGCCAGCCAAGTCCAGAGCCCGGGAAGTGGCTGTGGCTGCCAGGCAGGAAGCTCCTGTTTGGTGGGATAACATCCATCCCTCAAACAGGGTTTTGCACACACTTAGGGATGGAGACATTTAGTGCAGGTGCTCTGGTGACCAGGGCAGCTCAGGAGCTCGGCTTCTCCAGCACTTTGGTCCTTTCTCCTGCACTGGGAAGGTGCAAACGCCCTCCTGGGATCACCCAGGTGGGCTTGAGGTGTTCACACACCTCTCCCATCGCCCATTTGGGAAAAATCCTGCTGCCTGGTGTGGGTTTTCCTGGGAGAACCTGGGGGCTGCACCTCCCAGCACTGCTGACCCAGTGGTGATGCCCAAACCCTGTGTTTGACAGCCCAGGCATTGTTAGAAATACTTTCAAAACCAGTTAAAATGAAGAGAGATGATTTTTCAGTGCTCAGTCTGAGACAGCAAAACTAAGAATAACTAAAACAAACTCTACTAATGAGCAAAAAAATCCTTGGCTGTGGCTGTGTCCAATGGTGGTGACGACTCTTTATTGATTAGGTTGAACAGGATTGCTCTCTAATTATGTGACCCACTGATGTTCTAAAAATGTTGGCGAAAACTCAGAGTTGGAGCTGGTTATTAAACAAGGTTTTAGCCCTGGGTTTCCCTTTAATCAATCATAACAATGTGGTTGAAAGGATTCATTGAGCACATTTGGTTTTTCCCCCCCTTTTGCAGGGGCTGGGTGGCAGAGGAGCTGGCACAGCCTGCAGACCACCACGGCTGCTCCATGAATTATAAGGAGCTAAATTTCCAACTCTCCAGCCACCTCCCTGAGCGGTGTCACCCTACAGGCGTTAGGGGAGAGCATTTTAATAATGAAAAGCTTAAAAATTATAGATCTGTAAGGGTCGAATAAGCTGTCACACCTTCAATGAAGATAACAGATCTGTACAAGCACCTAAAATATTCCTGCAGACTTTGGAATTTAGGCTTATGGCATAATAGCATTTGCACAATAATTCAATCTAATTGTGTAGGGGAGCTGTAAAACTGCTCCGTCTCTGATGCTTTACTGTGCAGGGGGGGGAGAAAAAAGGATGCCGTTCCACCTTTTTCGCTGACATCTAATGTTTCAGGTTTTTAAAAATATTGTATAAAGACTGAGATTTATTTCCTAAGATGTTTCATTAATGGTTGTGGCAGGCAGCTGGCCTGAGGTTTGACACACAATAAAATCCATGTCAAGAATATTAAAGATAGTGCAAAAGATAACTATGAATTTACATTCAAACAGGCTTTTGACAAAGCCATTGCAACAGGCTCCTAATCAGGTCTTGAGACCCAGCCTGCCCTCTCTTTAAACCCGTGATCTTGAAAAGGAGCTTTAAATTGGAAATTATTACACATTAAAACCTCAACATGGACCAGATCGAAGCGGATCGATATCTTGCCGAGCACAATAAATCAGCTGCTGCTCTGCGGTTACTGTTTGCTGAACATATTTAAATTTTCTTGTAACAAATTAATTCCAACATTTTCTCTTGATTGAATTAGGGCAAGTGTTGGAGCTGTCACAAGTATTTCACTGCTTCAGGGAGACAAATTGCTCGTCTGGACATGGGTAACAAGCCAAAGTGTTGAGTCCCTGATAATCTTTCCACTAATTCTCCATTACAGCAAAATGAAGCCATAAATCACCGTGACAGCTGATCGATGCAAACATTGTTTCCGCCATGATTGCCAGCGCTCCCCGCAGACCCACTGTCCGCTCACAATTCCCGGGAATTACTCCCCGGCCAGGCTCCCCGGCCTCGCTCCGCGGCCGCTCCCGTGCCACAAGTAACCATCTCATTTCGGGGCTCCCAGCCCTCCCCCAGAACTGCAGATATCCCTCGTGGTGCCCGTTTGGGGCAATCTGTTAAAGCTCGGCGCCCTTCCTCCCGCCATCGCTCTTCCGGCCTAAAAAAATGGGATTTTAAACCTCCTGTTGTATAAAATGATTCTGCGGGGTTGTAACAACGTCAGGCTCCAGCCCTGTCGCTTCCCCTTAACTAACTGGTGGCAAGTTGGATGAAATTACTTGACCCTTTATCGAGTTCTGCTAATGCCTTCTAAAAAAGAAATTAAAGCCGCCCGCAGCGCGGCCCCCGGCAGCTCTCCGTGCACATTTAATTCCAGGGAAGATGGATTAAGTAGTTCCCAGGACTAATTCACACCCAGGTGGCTCCGTGGTGCTCCTGGCTCTGGACGAGGCACCCAGGAAGGAACCACAGAGCCTGGAAAATTCTGTGTGGGTTCTCAGCCTCAATCCAGACTGGGAATTCTGGATTGAGATGGGGCTGGAGCGGTGCTCCGAGGGAGGAGGGCTTCAGCACCCAGTGGGGATGTGGCAAGGAGGAAAGATGGGGTGAGTGCTCCTAGGAAAGCCTGAATGCCATGAAGGAGCTGTTTGCATGGCTGAGATAATGTAATAAAAGGGATGAAAACAATGGAGAAGTGGTTCCAGGAGAGCCTTAGGATTGCTGATGGAATGTTGTCCCCGTGTGTGACTGAGAGCAGCATGGGGACCCCATTCTGGGACAACTCAGTGTGGTTGGACCTCTGACCTGTGACTCTGAATGTCACAGCCCTAAACTGTCCCAGCCACCTCAGCATCCTCAGGAATAATTAGGCTTGGAAAAGCCCTCTCCGACCATCAAGTCCAACCACCCCAGCACTGCCAAGGCCACCGCTGACCCACGTCCCCAAGTGCCACCTCCCCAGGGCTGGCAAACCTCCAGGGATTGGTCTCCACCACTGCCCTGGCACTGGACAAGCCCTTTGGTGAAGAAACTTCCCAAATATCCAACCTGAAGCTCCCCTGGCACAACTTGAGGCCGGTTCCTTTGTCCTGAGCACAGCAAGTGTGTCCCACGTCACTGGGGAGTGCCAGTGGAGAGGGGGAACAACAAATGTGCACAGTGCAAATGCATCCAGCAGACCCCTGCCAGGGAATAACAAGACACTTCCTAATGTTAAGGTTTCAGAGCTGGATCATTTTAGACACCAACGATGCTGTGTTATGAGCCCTGGAACTCCCCTGTCAGGAGCAGAAGAGGCAGCACCTTCCCCTGGCTGGTTATGGATGAGTGAAAACTGGGGAAGCAGCAAGAGAGATCCAAGCTCCGTTTCCTCCCATCAAACACCAGGTGCTCCATCCTGTCACAGCCTCTCCACTCTGCAGCAAATCCGAGGAGTTCCGTGGAGGAATTCCATGTGTGACCTCTCCCAAGGAGCCAAAATTCACCCCCCTGTGCCTGCCTCGGCCACAGCCCCCGATTTTCCTCGCACAGGACGGGTCCAGGGAGCTCACCAGGGATTGTGTGGGAAGGGTGAGGAGCTGCAGGGCATCCATCCCATCCCATCCCCATCCCCCTGGGGCTGCTCCCAGCAATCCCAGCTGGATCAATGTGGGATCGTTAGGGAGCAGGGACAGCGCTGGAGGTGACCAGAGACACGGCAAGGATAACAAACCCCGCCTGGCGAGGGTCTGATGGATCAGAGCCTTTAAGGAGAGCTTAAAAAATAAAAATAAAAATAAAACCACCTCTGCATCACTTCTGCGCCCTACCTTTCTTTTCCATGCTGCAATTCCACTTTGGAAACTCTTATTATTATTGAAATACACTTAATTGAGGCATGTTTAATTGAGATTAACTGAAATTCCACTGCCACAGCAGTAAATCAAAAAAGGGGGGAAAGATCAGAAAGGATCTTTTCTTGACATTGCTAAACTCCAGCTTGTTTTGCTGTTCCAAACTGGAGCGCTGCTAATAAAAAGCCTTGTTCTTTTGCAGTAATTGTGCATTTTCAAATATTGTTTCTAAGAAAAAGAATCTATTAAAACCAGAGAAACAATCCCAAAGAAATGCCAGTCAAAGCCATTAAGATGTTTTCACTGATGCACTGCATGTAAATCTGATTTATGTTGGTTTAAACAGTTAAGAAATCCCCGAAATAACTTCATTTATTATTTTATTGCCTGATTAATGGTTCAGAGGAACTGATTTGTAGCTGAAGTTTTACAGAACGCAAAATTAAAATAAGAGCCTTTTGTAGAAACGTCCCGTATTTGTTCAATTATGTGTTCAAAACTGAAACAAATATAAAAACTTCAATAAATATATTTTCTTCCAAGGAATGACATGCTGTGGGTTTGCTGTTATTGTTGGGTTTGATGTTTTTGCCTCTAAGGAGGTCAGCAATATGGAAACATAAAGGCCAATTTAATTTGTGCATCTGTGGCTGCCAAGTATTTTAATTCCGACAGCTGTGACTGAAGAGTTAATATTTTACTTGTCAAAATCCAAAAGGAGGCCAGTGAATCACTCTAATTCTCATTAAGAGGCTTCCCCCCAGTAGCACCCTAATTCAAAATAATGAAAGTAGAGACTGAGTGCGATTCTAATGCCAGTTGAGACCTATCTTTTAATATTTCTCTGGTGATGGATTAGGGATCGGGGAAATTCATCTCAGATCATAGAGCCTAATTTAATAAGGGATCATTCCAAGAGTATTGCATTTTATAATAATGTCATTTAATGTGTCGTCTTCCATTTTTACTGTCCCATATGGATGCTTACACGATGGTGCCACAGGGATAAACTTTTAAAGAACCAGGCTCGTTTTTTGTCCTGGGCTCCCCTTAACGAGGAAGTTTATCAAGGAGATGGTCTATTAGCCAGCTCTGGTAATTGTGGGCTGGTCAAAGGAACCTTTGGAAGCCTCGGGAATGGTGACAAAAGCCACACTTTCAAACCCTGGAGTGGAGGGGAAGGGAGAACATTTAAAAGTACGTTAAAATCTGATTTTAGCGCCTAACGCAATTGCGCCGTTGCATGAAAAATGTGGGCACCTGCTTGTTTAAAACACACGATAATAAAATCATTTTCCCTCTATAGGCACATCTCCATACAACGTTTCCCACTCTCTTCCTCAGTGTATTCCTGGGATTATTCAGCTAATTGCTTCTTTGGGGGGTTTCATGCCTATTTCCCAACGTTCCCTTCCCCAAAAATACAAAGATTTGCCATGGTGCGAGGGCAGCGATTTTCAACAACCATTAAGGGATTAGATGCAATTATTCTGTCTAAATATTTGGGCTCCAATATTTAATTGAATTTGTGTTTCTTGGCATTGCTCTGAAGGGGAGATCCTGGGTGATTGCCACCCCAAACCAAGCTGCTCAAGGTCAAGGAACAACCCCAACCATCAATAGCTGGAGATTGCCAGAAGCTGCAAAGCTGCAGCCTGAGCTTTGGGTAATCACACAAAGCCTTTAGGAAAAATGGGGCCATAATGAGGATTTTTGTTCCAAATCCACTGGCGTGATTAAGTCTTTATTTCCAGGTAGCAACTCAAGGGCTGCACTGCAAGGTTTGACAGAATGAGATCAAACACAGGCAGGCTGAACAGGAAGCAGCTGAGGAATAAATAACCTGCTGTAAACAATAATCTCATTACAGCAGTTTTTTCCAGCCTTGGAATGTGGTGTCTGAAAGGGAACACAATTAATACAAAATGAGGTTTTTCATATTTTCTTTTCCCTCCTGAGTGTTTTCACAGTTTTGTTGTCTTTAGAACATTATAACTCCTGGTATTTCTTGCACTTTTCTTCATACAGCTCAATTTTTTATCCCTGCCTTGTTGAAATTATTCTTCCTTGGCATTTCTTTTGATTTTCTGCTTTTCTCCTTTGACATTTTGCACTTTGTTTTTAAGTCTCCATTTGTTTACTGCTTATTCTCTTCCTTTGCCTCTTCCTTCCATTTTATTCCACTTCTCCCCAGTCCAGTTCTCTCACTCTTTTTCAGGTTTCATTTTTGAGCCGTGCCTTTGCTTAAACCAACGTTTGTAAAACTCTTTGTACCAACTGGAGAAGTTTCATTGAAATTTTATAGACTGAACTTTTTTCTTCTCGCCATGCTATTTCTTCATGTGTCAGCGTCTTGTTTGTTAAACTTGTTGCTTTGGATTCAATATCCAAAGTTCTCCCCCCAGTAGGAATGTTACAAATGTCCATGTCTGGCATCTGGAACTGCTTTAGGGACTCCTTGGGTTTGCAACGAGAAAATTATATTTATAACTGGTTTAAATCAGAAAAAAAGGGGCTCTGGTTGCATCTAAAATAATTAAAGCTGACTAGTTTATATTAAAGAATTAAAACCAAGCAAACAAAAAGTTAAATAAACAGGGGTTGAGGGCTGTTTTTTTAATGAATGCTGCCTGTGTGAGTGACCATTTTCCATTTCCATCACTTGTTTTTCCCGTGTCACCTGCATTCCCATCCTGGAGGTGCTCCAGGCCAGCCTGGACAGGGCTTGGAGCAAGCTGGGCTGGTGGAAGGAGCCCATGGAAGTCAGGGGGAGGGGAGGAGGGGCACACCACAATCAACCCTGGGCACTTTTTGGGGCTCCCCTCTGGAAAGGGGGAGCCCCTCCTCGGGCAGCTGGTCTCAGGGGAGTTCAGCTTGTCCCAGCTGAGCTGTGTCTCAGGGTTAGGCTGGCCCAGCCCAGGCTGCCCCGCTGCCCCTGCACACCCACCCCAAAGTGCCATAAATAGCAACATCCCAGGGGGACACAGGGGACCAGCCAGGAGCGGGGTCCCAGCCAGGGGAGAGGAGAGAGCAGCAGCAGAAAGTCACCCCCTGCCAAAGATCATAAACACAGAATGTTTCCAAACTGACTCATTCCTGCCTTTTCACTGCCCTTCAGCTCCCTCTCCCAGCCCTGAGTCCATCCAGGAGTGCCCATCCCTCCCTGACCTCCTCCTGCTGATGTTAAATTTGGCATTTCTGCCCTCCAGCACGGAGCTGAGCTGCTGGACCCCCACTTCCAGAGTTGTGGACCCAGAAATGTCTGCAGGAGGACGCTCCAGGAAGGAGCTCTCCGTGATGTTCTCACTGCAGGTTTCCCTTCCTGCCTTGTCAGGCCCTGCCAGGGGATCCATCCCAGCTCCACCACGCACCAGAGCTGCTCCACCCCACCCCTGGCAGTGTCCAAGGCCAGGCTGGAAGGGGACTGGAGCAGCTGGGATGGTGGAAGGCATCCCATGGCAGATGAGCTTTAAGGGCCCTCCGACCCACTCTGGGATTCCAGGATCTGTTCCCACATTTTCCACCCTCCATCCACTCCAGACCATTCCCATCCATGATGTCAAGTAGCAGCTCATTGCTTTCCTTTTGTTTCTTTCTGATCCTTAAATTAATTAGAATTCATTTTTAATCAGAAATTCACAGTCAGTTCACTACAGGAATTTGAGAGTCGATACTTAGGATAATAGAATTGTGCTGTTAAGTCTTAAGGCATTTTTCTTTAGCTGTCTGGACAGGTATAAATCAGTCTGCAGAAAAACCCCAGGCTGCCACAGCAAATATTCTTTATTACAATACAAAACTGATTTTCAACAAATAAAATATGCTGCTGTGGTCAGGACTGCCCCAGATCTCTGCCTGCTAAAGGATTTGCAGACAGCAGGCACGGGGAAAGACAAACATCCCGTGAATTGATGCTTTAAAGATCAACCCCCTCGCACACAGCAGCTGCCAATAGTTGCACTGAGCAGAAACCAACATCAGCTAAAATCCACCACGTCCTTGACAAGGTTGGGCTCTTCCTGCAGCCCATTTTTTATTTTTTTTTTTTTTTAGTATCCAAATAATCATGCCTGAAATGTTGATAAAGGGGTGGTCAAAATGGAACCAGCTTGGCCATGGAAATGCAGCCAGAGCACTCAGCCTGTTCTCTCTGATACTGAGCTGGTATTTTTCCCTTTGCAGATACTTTATTAAATGCCATTAACTTTACATCTGCTGCTCCAAGTATCTGCCCAGCGGGGAGCGTCTGAACACGAGGTAACTCTGATTCTCTTCAGAGCCTCTTGCACTCCTTGATCCCTGAATTCCAGCCCTGATGGGCTTAGATGCACAATCATCATTAACTTGTCCTTCCCCATGGATCTCAGGGCTGGCTCCCCAGGGATGGGCTGGGACAAACGCTGTGGAAGGTCCCTTTGGACAGCTGGAGCTCTGCTCCCCTCCAGGAGGAGAAGGGCGAGATGCTGGGATTCATCTCCAGCAGCAAGGAGCTGCTCCAGCATGAGGCTTAAGATCCCAACACGTCCTCCCAGCTGGAAACCTTTTCACATCACTTTGGCAGAGCTGTTTGCTGCCCTGCGCTTTGAGGGGGAAATAAAGACGCTGGGAAATGACTGATCCGGGGATGTTTTCCCCTCTGAAATCCCAAACGGAGCCTACAAAGGCTCGTGGGTGCCCCCGGAGCCCAGGGCTCTGTGTGATTTTTTGGCTGCAGAGCTGTGTTTAAGCACACACTGCTCAAACACCCGGGGAGGGTTTCCACAGCTCTGCCACGGCCGCAGCTCCGTCTGCAAACTGGAAACCTGCTTTGATCTCTGCAAACAAATGTGTGCGGGTTTGTACACAAATAAATGTTAAACCAACAGTTTATTTTGGGGACCCAGCGGCTCTGCTGAGAGCTGGGAACATAAGTTGTTACTTAGGTTTGAATTTCCTTTAAAATTGATGTCAAAAATAAAAATTATCCTTTGTGAAGTCCCACTTAGAGCTCCAGCTCAGTGAGTGCTGCTCACGAGACTTTCCACAGAGTCACACCCCACTGGAATATTATCCATGTGCTGCAAATGAGGGAATGCAGTTCGAATTAAATGGTATTTTGCGTTAATTGTGTTTAAATGCTCACAGTTTGCTGTAGCCAGGGTGAGGTCGGCAGTTCCTGTGCCTCTCTGTACAAATCCTGGTGGAGGGAAAAAGCATTATTTACAGCTTGAAATCATCTGTCTTCCTTTCCATCACTGCACATCCCCTTTCCAGCCAGGTTTCCATCACCCTCGCTCCTGGAATGGCCTTGCTGGCTGCAGGTGCAAGGCCAGGAGGACATTTGGTGAGGAGGAGGATGGTCTCCATGCCCTTCACCTGGCTGTGATCCTTCAGGAACCCCCAGCTCCCCTGAAGGAGTTTTGTTTTCCCTGTCCCTGGGAATGATGGAGACAGTGGCCATTCATGGATTAATGGATGGCAGAATAATTGAATTTCCTGCTTGCACTCCGTGATTCTGGTCCTTCTGTGGGACACAAAAGTGCACGAGACAATGACATTCCAGGGGCCAGACTGGGGACATCCCTTCCCACCTTTAGCTGCTGCATTTCCAGGCTCTGGGAGGGCCAGCACTGGCAGCCTCTGTGGCACAGACTGCCCAGGCTCCCTTGGGTTGTTTCACCCAGGAAAAAAATTGGTGAGTGAACAAAGCATTCCATGAATCCATCGGGGTTTATAGAGTTCACAGAATTCCCAGAATCACTGGGTTGGAAGAGACTTTAAAGATCATAGAGTCCAGTCCAGCCCTAACACCTCAACTAAACCAGTGCCACATGCAGGCTTTGTTAAACACACCCAGGGATGGTGACCCCACCACCTCCCCGGGCAGCCATTCCAGAACTTCATCACTCTTTCTGTAAAAACTTTTTCCTGATATCCCACCTGTACTTCCCTTGACACAGCCTGAGATGCTTATTGCAACCAGAGCATCGTGCCCAGCTGGGAGGGCATTCAGGGACCTGGAAATGCTCCTGGTTTTGTCCATGGCTCCCACCAAACTTCTGTGCTCCTCCTCATCCCCACATTCCCTGTCACAGCTCCTCCCTGTCCCCATCCACAGCCCATCCTGGTTTTTCCCTGCCTGCAGGGATGGGTTCCTGCTGCTTTGGCCATTCTGTCACACAGGGAACCTCCCTTGTTCCCTCCCCCCCTGTGGCAGAGCTGGGATGTGGCTCCAGCACCCCAGGCTGGGCTGGAGCCATGCACAGCACCCACAGCACCCCACATTTCAGGGCTTTGCTGGAATCCACCCCTTTGGCTCTTTCCTCAGCCTTGCCATTCAAGGACCAACTGCAGTCTGCTCCCAAGAGGTGTTCTCAGGTTATTTATTTCCAAGGAACTCAGAATCCCAGAGCAGTTGGGGTAGGGAGAGACCTTAAAAATCCTCTCCTTCCACCCCTGCCCTGGCAGGGCCACCTCCACTGCCCCAGGAGCTCGAGCCCCGGGTCCAGCCTGGCCTGGGCACTGCCAGGGCTGCTCCAGGATTCTCCTCTGCAGGAGCTGCAGCTGCTTCTGGCAATTTTACACCTTTTTCACGTGAGACTGCTCAAAGACTGCCCACATTTCTGCCTTTCTGGGTGTCCCAGGGCAAGCATTGGGAATCTCAGAGTGGGAGAGCTGGGATGGACATTTGGCCTTAAATTATTCCCCAGGAGCTCAGCGATAAGAGCCACGCTCAGCCACCATCCAAGAGCCCTGGGCTGTAATTTTCTTAGATCTTTGAAGCTCAACAAGGCTGTGCCAATTGGAGAGCTGTACAGAAATCAGGAAAAATGCAATTTGTGGGCAATGCATTCCTTCTGTGCCCAGATCTGATTTTTTTGCTTTGTTTTGTTTTGTTTTCATTTACATTCTGCAGCTCCTTCTCTGGAAAGGCTGGCTGGAGGCCATCCTTCCATCCTCCTCCTCAGACCACAGGGCCAGGGGGTGCTGCCCACAGAGGGACCCAGTGCAGCCTCAAGAACAGCTTGCAGAATTCTTATGGTTTCCTTTAAACGTTTGCAATTTCAATTCCATATTGAAGTTGTGACTATGCCCATTTTATAGGTGATAAAATACAAAAGTCTGAGCATTTTTCAGGGCCAGGGCTTGGAGCACCATGGGACAGTGGAGGGTGTCCCTGTCCCTGGCAGGGAGGGGAATGGGATGAGCTTTAAGGTCCTTCCAACCCTTCTGTGATTCTCTGAATTTTAATTGCAAATGGCAGAACAAAAGTTCTTCTTTCTGCTCCAGTTTTTTCTCTTGGCTACTTGAGCCTCCAGCATTAATCCACATCTCTGCTCCAAGTTCCCTAACTTAGACAAGACCAAACTCCCTTTTCCTCCTTGACAAGAATCCTCTGCACCCCCGGAGATTTCCCCACGAGTGACCCACGATTGTACCAGCACACAGGAAATAGTTAAAAACAAACCCAAATCCTGCTCAGTGTTTGTTTTTATTTTCCTGAAAACTAAGCAGGACACTTAAAGAACTCATGCACAACTTGAAACAAAATTTAAATAAATTCTTACATTTGAGAGCCCTGGAGATAAATTACTCACAGGAGTGCTTCACCCAGAACTCAGCCTGGCCCGGGCCATATCTTGGCTAATAACAATTGAGTATATATGTTTCATTTCTAGAGAAGGCTTAATTCATCTTAATCCCTCTTCCTGCAGGCCCAGAGCAGAGCTGGCACCCTGTAAATCTGCCTCTCCATTGTTCCACAGACACAGCTCAGGGCAGATTTCTGCCAGAGCTCAGGGGGAAAATCCACAGGCACTTCCCCAGCCCAGGAAAAGAAGTTCTTGATTTCCAGCAAAACGAGTTCATTAGAAATTAATCCAAATTAATTACATCTGAATGTAAAATAATGCATGAATTGCAAATGTTCCTGTTTCCTTTAGCAGTGTTAATGTGGCCAAATTAGTTTTGAAATTCATACAAAATCCTTTACCTGGGTAGGAAAGTATTGTAAACAGCTTGTGTAATTAACTGATTACACATGTAAAAATTGTCATCTGCTTAACGTTGCAAAGCTCTTTGTCAGCTGCATGGAACAGGGACAAAACCCACCCCGGGTCTGTCACCTCTGGTGCTGCTGCAGGGGGTGGGGGACAGAGCTGCCACTGCTCCCACCAGCTCAGGAGCTGGCTGAAACCACCAGATCCACCAGGAAATGCTCTCCTGCAGTTCCAGCCCTGTGGGAATAACCCACATCCCACTGCAGGGATTGCACAAGGAGGAAAAGCAGCTAAAAACTGAGCAGGAGCCCTGTGGATGAGCTCACATCCCCGTGCAGAGGGAGGAGGGATGCTGCAGCCCTGGTGTCTTTGTAGATGAATGGCTCTTCCATAACTGGGATAATCTAAACCAGGTATGGGTAAGATGGGATATTGGGGAGGAATTCCTGGCTGGGAGGGTGGGCAGGCCCTGGCACAGGTGCCCAGAGCAGCTGTGGCTTTCCTGGATCCCTGGCAGTGCCCCAGGCCAGGCTGGGCATTTGGAGCAGCCTGGGGCAGTGGGAGGTGTCCCTGCCATGGCAGGGGTGGGGTGAACACTAAAATCCTTTCCAAACCAGTCTGGGATTCTGTGGTTTCAAGTCCATCAAACCCAGTTAATTCCTTGGCCCATTGTTTCCCTTTCCTTACAGGGTCAGGACTTCACCCCAGCAGAATTCCTGCTGCAGTCACCAGAGTCACTGGGAACATCCCTGGCTTTCCTGCCAGGGACAGCAGGAACATTTCCATGTGGTTCCCATTGTCCCGCATTTAACCTCTCGGAGATATTTTGGGGCAATTCTTTATTTACATTTTCTTTAACAAGGACTATGTTTACCTTCTTCCTAAAGATTACCACATGGCCAAACACTTCCAAATCCAAATATTTCCTAAAGGAGAATCTGCATAATAATTAAAGTGTGTACATAAAGCGGAGGAGTGGTGAAAAAGATGTTCTGAGTGTTCACAGGGATTTTGTAAGGGGATCCAGGCAGGATCTCAGTTTCCAGCAGATTGCCAGTCTGGGGAAGTGCAAGCCAAGTTTCCACTGCTTAAATATTTACTCAAAGGACAATGAGAGGGTGGGAAGTGTGTTGTTGTTAGTAATAACAGTTTGCACACTGCTGTCTGTGCCGGGGTGCCAAACCCCCTCCTGGATGCTCTGGCACACCAGGAGCATCAGCTCTGTATCCACCTGGGCCAGCCCTCAGCAGAATTCAGTCACTGACTTAAAATCATCTTCAGGAAAATCCTTGTGTCTTCTTCTGGTCGCTTCCAAAATTCAAATTTTTTAATAAGAGCATGTAGAGGCAGGGCAAGGGGGGATGCCTTCAAAGTGATGGAGGGCAGGGATGGATGGGATTTGGGCAGGAATTGTTCCCTGTGAGGGTGGGTAGGCCCTGGCACAGCTGTGGCTGCCCCTGGATCCCTGGCAGTGCCCAAGGCCAGGCTGGACACTGGGGCTGGAGCAGCCTGGGACAGTGGGAGGTGTCCCTGCCATGGCAGGGTGGCACTGGAAAGAGATGATTTTTAAGGTCCCTTCCAACCCAAACCATCCCACGATTCCACGACTGTGTAGCACACAGACAATCCTTATTTCCCAAAGCCTCTCCCCAGCCTGGGCAGCTCCAGCAGGGATAACTCCACCCGTGTGGAGCTGCATCCAGCTGGAGCTCTGTCCCCTGGAAGGAGCAGAGCACACTGGGTTTGGATTGCTGTGGAAGCAGGAGTGGTGGCAGTGGCTGCCTGACGTGGGAGTGACAAAATGTTTCCCTGGTACAGAGAGTGTGCAGCTTGTCAGCCTCTCCCCGGGGCTCTGCAGGGCTGGGGAGGGAGAGTGACTGGAGGTGTGAAACAGCTGATTTCACACAGAACAGGAGCTGAGGGGTCAGTGTGCCCCACAGCCACCGAGTCCTGAGCACAGCTCCCATTCCATGGTGACAGGAGAGCACCTCGTGCACACCCAGGACGCCAAAAGGCTCGAGTGACAGCCCTGCTGCAGGGCACACATTGAGCTGGGCATCCCAAACCCCACAGCTGGATGTGCACAGCTGCTGGCCAGGTCAGAGCTGTGGGGGCTGCCTGCCTGCTCCAGGGTGGGAGCTGCAAAGAGCTGCCAGAGGGAGGGGATGTGCTGGGGCTGCACACACCTGGCGTGCCCTGCAGGACCATGGGTGACCCCACAGAGCACCAGGGTGGTGTCACCCTCCACAAGGGGATCCCAGCCTGAAGGGAGCTGCAGCTGCACTCCTGGAAGCATTGCTCCAACTGTGCTCTGTTCCCTGAGTGAGCTGGAGGAAGGTGTCCATGGCACTGTGTTTTATCAGCCCCAGCTCTGTATCCTCGGAGCTTTCAGGCTGGCTGTAGCTGCTGAGAAAGCCAAAGTGCCCCTGGATCCTTTTGTGCATTTTTACCTCCCCGTTTTGGAGCCCTCTCCCAGAATCCTTCTCTGGGTGATTTTTCCCTGTGGAAAAGGAGCAGTGTGCCCGCCCTGCAAAGGCCATAAACCTTTTGTTATGGAGGAAAACATTCCCAAACCTCTCTCCCTGACCAGAGAAAAGCTTCCCTTCCCTCTCTAGGAAAAGCTGAGGCTGTGGTGAGCACAGAGCAGCCCTGCTGGAGGCGAGGCTGCCCGTGCAGCAGGAGCAGGCTGTGGGCACAGCCTGGGATGCACAGGGATGATTCGGCAGATTCCCGCAGCTCCTGCAGGCAGCAGCGCCCAAAACCAGCCTCACACGGGGAAGGGAGGGTTCCTGTGGCTCTGCCCTTGTCACAGCACAGGGCTGATGGGCACTGGTGGCTCGGCTGGTTCTCCCTCGGGAATTGGGGCAGGAAGAGCTGGAAAAGCAGCACAGACACATCCCAGCCCCCGGGGTCTGCCAGCAGAGCAGGGACACTCGGGGTGTCGAAAATTCTGAGCATTTCCTTCACTCACACCAACTTAATTGCCCAAAGAACACCTGGAGAGAAGGCTGAGCGCTGGTGTAAAGTGTGAGTAGTGACAGCTCCCGTGGCTGGGAACACTCACTGGATCCTCCAGGAAAACCAGGGCCAGTCGCTGCTTGAACGCAGGGAAGTGGAATTTGAAAATGAGCACAACTTTTCCAGGTCCCTGCAGAACTTTGCTGCCCACCAAAGGGATCCAGGTCTGCTTTTATTCCTCAAAGCCCCGCAGGAGGTGAGCTTCAAGGTGCCCTTCCACCTGCTGGCACCTCACAGCGAGGGAAGCCAGGCTCGGAAATAGCCAGGCACTGAGGATTCAAGGGCAAGCAAAACGGGAACAGCCACAAAATTGAACGAGTATCAATATTTACTGGGCAGGAAAGAGCACAGGCTGTCCTGCTAGCACAGCACATCATTTATCCCGCGGCTGCCCGGGGATCTGAGGGCTGGATCCCACACAGGCTCGGGGGCTTTTCCCAGGCTGCTCCCCCAGAGGCAGCTCTGAGAGCCTGGCCTGGAAGGCAGCTGGGCTGAGATACACCACGGACACGGCAGGTTTGTGCCCAGGGCTCAGCACGTTTGCACACACGCCGTCTCCTTCCCAAAATTGTGGTGTGGGGCTGAGATCCAGGCAGGACCTGTGGGGCTGGAGCTCCCTGCCGGAGCTCTGGCTGCAGAGAGACAACAAAAGGTGGGAGCTGCTCCTTGAGCCCCGCAGAACCCAAACTGGGCCCTGCTGGGAGCCCCACGGGCTCTGCCAGGGCAGGAGCAGGTGGCTGCTCCTTCCTGCAGCATTTCTGGATCCCCTCTCCAGCCCCCTGCTCAGGCCAGCACGCCTCCCTGTCACTCCCACACCAAAGTTTTATCTGCAGGAAGCACAGATTGTGAGAGCTGGCTGGTTCTGAAATATCCATAATTGAATTTGGGGGAATTACGGGGTTTTATAGAGGTTCAGACACTCTAAGAAGTAAAATAGAAACAGAAGAGTCCTGGCCAACTTCTGTTGGCCTGTAGACTTATTAGGGATTCCAGTCCAAGGAAACCAGGAATGTGAGTATTCCTGTCCAAAAACATCCCGTTAAGGCTATTTTATTTTAATCACAGCTGTGCTAAAAACCACACAGTTCTCTCACACCATCCAATCACCTTCCCTGATAGGATGAAAGCCCATTTTCCCTGACTTTTTATTACAACCATCTTGAAGACAGACATGCCAGGAGCTGGGGGAAGGTTTGAGATTCCCACTATGTTTGAGTTCCACCCCCAAAAACCTGCACAAGGCTGCTGGGCAGCTCCACCTCAACCTGTGGTGCTTTAAGCAGAGCAGGTAGGACCTGGCAGGTTTATTTGGAGGAGGCAGAGGGTGTCTGAGGCCGGGCTGAGCCTGCCGTGCCCCCATGCACATATTAATGAACTGCTCTATTCGGGATCAATCGACAGCACCGGTACTTTTATTGACTTTATAATTAGCAGCATCTTACTTTTGCTGGAATAAAGCCGTTTTACCTAATGTAAAATCTATCATTTCCAGCCCGTTATTAGCACGGGAATGGTTGGGGCCTCTTCGGGAGGGCTCGGGCTGTGCCTGTCCTTGTCCCGGTCCTTGTCCCTGCCCATCCCGCGGGGACACCTCTGGCTCTCCCATCGCTGCCCGCGGTGCCGCAGCCGGCCCGAGGGACCCTTCCCAACCTTTCGCGACCCTTCCCAACATTTCCCGACCCTTCCCCGGCGGGGACTCGGGGGCTGCGCATCCCCCGCCAGCCCCGTCCATCGCCGGCCCCGGAGCGGCTCCTCCCGCCGGGAATTCCCGGAGCTTCCCAGCGCCCCGGGGGGAGAATCCCGGCGTGGGGAGAGCGCCCGGCCCGGAGCCCCCGGGAGCGCTCGGTGGGAGCGGTGCGGGTGCGGGCTTTAGCCGGGCTCGGTGCGGGTTCTGCCCGGATGGGTGCGGATTCTATCCGAGCTCGGTTCGGGCTTTACCCGGGCTTGGTTCGGGCTCTACCCGAGCTCGGTTCGGACTCTCTTTACCCGGATGGGTGCGGATTCTATCCGAGCTCGGTTCGGGCTTTACCCGAGCTCGGTTCGGGCTCTGCCCGGGCTCAGGGGCTCCCGGTCCCCCCGATCCCGCCCTGGAAAAGATTCCGAGCCGTTCCGCTTTGCTCGCTTTTATTACCTGAGGGAACCTGACAGAACTCGCAAAGACACAATTGCTGTAAGAGCATCCGCCGGCCGGCTCGGCCGCCGCAGAACGCCCAACGCGAACGCCCCGGTGTGTGCAGCCGAAACTCGGGGGAAACTCACGGAAAGCGGAGGAAAAACAATATTTAAAAAAAGCTGCGCGGAGGCGAGCGGCGCTTCCTCGTCGTGCTGAGCGCTATCGGCGTGTCGCGACATCTGCGGGGCGGAAAGAAACGAGCGAGATCTACAGGAGGTGAGGAGACGGGACAGAAAGAACATCACCGCTGGCTGGCACCGACAGGGAGCTGGCACCGGCCCCCGGCACTCCGTAGGCAAAGTGTCTTAAATTCATTACTTGGCACTTATTGAAAATTCGTGACGTCGAAAATGGATTAAAAAAGGTGAAGCAAACCTGAGTGAAACAAAATATATTGTACTGACAACAAATGCAATGAGATAACAGCATCTTGCTTTCTTTTTTTTTTTCTCTTTTTTTCTTTTTTAAATAACTTAAAATACACTAGAAAAAATATGGTCAATATAAATAATTTTGTTTTCATGGAGAACAAATAGATACAAAGCCCGTCCATACCAAAGTTCGCGTAGAAGAGCTTTCCCTCTGTCTTGGCAATAAGCTTGAGGGTCAGATGGCAAAATCTGGGATAACAATCACTGACTGCAGGGTACCCCAGGTTAAATAGCTATACGTCTCTCAAATAATAATAATAATAACCAAAAAAATCACAAGGTTACGTGAATAGATACACCTTTATGAGATAAAATGTAAATGTTTGACAGTCAACTATCAATTCACAAGTTATAGCCAAAATAAACTTTGTTCGTGTGTATCAACATATTTTACATGTACCCAGTACCTCTTATTGGAATTTGCCGTGGTGTCAAGTGGTGGTTGGGAATTAAATATTCTCTTTTTTTTTTTCTTTTCCTTTTTTTCATTTATTTTTTGCCCTCAGGACAGGAGAGACCCGGCAAAGGGAGGCAAACTCCGCTCTCCTGGCGCTTTCCGCTCCCTTTTATTTCAGAGGTGGGACAGCAAACGACCAACAAAGATTTGAGAGTGGAAAAGGCAGCGCTTGATCTGCCTCTCTCTGCCTGCTTCCCTCCAAGATTAAAGGAGAAAGAACCCAGCCACGTTTGTTTGTTTGCTTTTGTGGTTGTCTCGGTTTTTTTTTTTTTCTACTAAAGATGAGGGTGAAGTGCAAGTGAATCAAAGGACTCCATCAATGAAATACAAATACATGCAACCCGGAATGCTGCTGGAGGAAGTATCCCGGACAGTCTTCCATTAGAAATTCGCAGAGAAATCATTGTCTTTTTTTTTTTTCCCTATTTTTTTCTGTTCGTCGTAGTCTTTCTTTCTTCTTTTTTTTTTCTTTTTTTTTTTTGTCGCTATTCCAGACGTGGTTGTTAAACTCAAGTACCTGATGCAACGTGAAAGGAGGCCCGCCTCTCTTATCAAATTTCTTGTATTAAAGTGAACTTCGCAGAAAAAGGTCAGTTTCAAAACCTGTGAACTTCCCAGCTGCGCGTCCTCTAATTCCTTAAATAAGTATATATCTCCGTTTCTCCTCTCCCTCATTTCTTTCCTTTTTCCTTTTTTTTAAACTTTTTTTCCCTATTTTTCCCCCTTTTTTTTTTTGAAAAAAAAAAAAAAATAAAATAAAGCAGCAGCAGCGCGGTCACAGCCCCAGGGCGGCGGCGTGCTTCTTGGCCTTCAGGCGGAGGTCGGCGATGCTGGAGTTCTTGCTGGTGGTCTTGGCGGCGGCGGCGGCGGCCACCACGGAGGCGGCGGAGGCGGACTCGGCCAGGGTGGCCAGCGGCAGCCCGAAGGGGGGCGCGGGGAACATCATGTAGGGGGCGTGGGCCAGGTGCGGGTGCAGGTGATGGTGAGCGTGGGCCACGGCGCTGTCCAGCTGCAGCTGCGCCTGCACCTGCGGAGCGGGGGGACAAGCGGAGGGGCGGCCCCGTGTCACCCGCGGGGGGCCCGGCGGCGCCACCCGGCCACCCTCCCGAGCGCACTTGCCTGCTGGAAGGGCATCCTCAGCGCGCCCACGTTCACGTAGGGGGCCACGCGGCAGGCCTCGAACTGCGTGGCGGCTCCGATGAGCACCCCTGCGCGGGGGAGCGCGGCGGCGGTCAGCAGCGCCCGCCGCCCGCCCGCGCCGCCGCGCCCGCCCGCGCCGCGCCCCCGGCCCGCTACCTTTGTGCAGCTGGTTCTCCTGCTTGCGGCACTTGGCCCGCCGGTTCTGGAACCACACCTGCGGGGGGAGGCCCGGCGGGGCGCGGCGTCACGGCGGCGATAGCGAGAAGAATGAGAATTGACATTAAAGATGCCCCCCCAAGCCCGCGGACAAAGAGAGGAGGGTGCGCTGCGCTCCCCCCGGCCGGGCTGCCCCCGCGCCCCGCTCCCACCGGCACAAGGGAAAGGGGCCAAACGCCCCGAAAACGGCCAAGCGCAGCCCCAGGGAAATGATCGCCCCAGCCCCGGGCTCCCCTCTCCGCACCAGACTCCCAAAGGCTGGAATCGCCCTCCATACCCTCTGCTAATGTGGTCATGGCCTGAGAAGATCGCGCTCATTAATACATAAATTAATTAGCTTTATCTCACAGAAAAACTCAACAACAACAGGGGTTTCTGACTTTTTATCTTCTTTTTTTCTCCTTTTTTTTTTTTTTTTTGCGGGGGCTGGAGGAGAATTACAGTCCTAAAAGCTTCGCTACAAAGAAGTTTCGAATTTCTCTGTTCACTGGAGTGTAGCACAGAAGCGGAATAATTATCTCATTATCATAATAATCTAATTTGCTTGCACCGAAGAGGCTGCCCCGTTGGACAAGAACGTACTTTTAATATTGGAAATGGAATCGTTAAAATAAATTCCCAGCCTGAAGTTCTGCTGGCTTTGGGAAAGGAGGGAGGGACAGGGGGAGAGCCGGTCTTAAAACATCCCCGTTTTAACCCAGGGCTCTGCAGCCACATCGGCCGAGGAATCCTTTCCCCGCGCCAGAAAAAAAGAGAAAAAAAATTTCAAATTTTTGAGGCCTTACTTTAAGAAACGAATATAAACGGGAATTCCTCCCGCCCTGTCATTTTCTCCAGGCAAGGAAAAGCTGCCCAAAGCCACGCTCGCCCTCAGCCTCCCGCGGAAACAAGCGCGCCTTCCGTCATTTACAAATTAGAGCAGATACGAGGCAAAATATTATTGAAAAGCGGTTTTTTTTCCGGGAGGATTTCGAGGGAATGGGTTTAATCTATGTAAATCTCCAAAAGTTATTATGCACCCTGCGATTTGGCATCATGGGAGCGCGGATTATGCGCCGCCGCCGCCTCCTTTGTCGAGCACCTCCCTGCTCCATTTTCCACAGCCAACAACTTTTTGCCTTGGTTTTGTTAGGGTTTGGTGAACAGAAATAAAAAATAAATTTCAAAACCACGAGCAAACACAATTAAAAACCAACCAACCAAAAACCAACGGAGCAGCCACGAAAAAAAAAAAGAAGCAACTAACAAAAAAAACAAAAAAAAAAAAAGAGGGAGAAGAGGGGGAAAATGAAGACTTTTATTTTTTTATTTCAATTTTTTTTTTTAGTGGCTCAGGCTCTGACAAAAGCTGCTCGTTTTGAGTTTTTCGGTCCCCCGTGCCGGCTCTGCCTCTGTCCTCACAACCCTACCCGATGCAGGGAAACCCCCGAGGACCGAGCGCATACTTGGGTGCAGATGGTGCCTGCGAGCACAAAGATCGAGGGGGAGTATCTGTTACAGCGATACTTTCCACCAGCTGCAGATGTTCGGGGCCTAAAACTTCTCCATGTGTTCCGGCAAATAATGACCATCATTTGCTCTTCTTTTATTTTCAGAACGGAAATCCACCGGAGCAGCTACATTTGTTCTCATTTGAGGGATGCCCTTCCTGCCTGCTCCTCAGCTCATCCCGACAGAACTCGCAGGAAGCAGCCCGGGGACCCGTTTGGAATAAACTTTGGGAGGGTGCAAAGCGCAGGGCAAACCCAGAGAAGCCGCGGCTTCCCGGGGGGACAGAAAGCTCAAAACATCTCGGGTTAATCCCGGACTTTCTGCATTTCATAAACCCGAACAAAGCACCTCGCTCAATTTTCGTGCCGTTTCAACATTTAAGAACTACGAGGCGAAACGGGCTGACAATACACCTATCATTGTTTGTGTCTAATTCAGTTCGCGGTCGCGACATCCATGACGGGAATCGTGTCCATGGATGAGCCGGGAGCGGCTGCCGAGGCAGGGATGGAACCACGGCGGAGCTGGGATAAACCGCGGGGACGGGGACACAAATCCCGGGCAGAACCAGGGGACGGGGACACAAATCCCGGGCAGGCAAAACCCTGCGAGGCCGCCGGCAGATTTGCCGGAGGGAGTCGGGAGCCGGGGAGCTGCGGAGCTGCCTCCTCTCCCTGACACAAGGATGGGGCTCGTCCCCATCACCTCCGCGGCTCTTCCCGAGCACACGCACCCACGCGGCCCCGGCTACCTGCACCCTGGCCTCGGAGAGCCCCAGCCGCTGGCTCAGCTCCTCCCGCATGAACGCGTCCGGGTAGTGCGTCTCGTCGAAAAGCCTTTCCAGCTCGTTCAGCTGCTCCAGGGTGAAATTCGTCCGGCTCCTCCTCTGCTTGATTTTCGTCTGCCCTTCGTCTTCCATGGCTTTCGCATCCTCCTTGCGCTCCTTCAGCTCTGGGGACACTGGGCACGACACAGCAGTCAGAGCGGCGGGGCCGGGGGCACCGGGGCTCGCCCGGCTCCCGCCGCTCCCGGCGGCCGGGGGGATGCGGCCGGGAGCCCCCCGGGGCCGGGGCGGCCGGGAGCGGGGCCTGTGCGCCCGGGCCGCGCTAGGCCGCCGGCCGCGGCCGTTCCGGGCTCCGCCGCCGCCTCCGGTAACCGCTGCCGGGGGAGCGGGGTCCGCACCGAGCCCTCCCCTGCGGCCCCCGGGGATGCGCAGCAACAGGTCCCCGCAGCCTCCGCCGGCCGCCGCGGCCCCTCCGCGCCCCGCGCCCCCCGGATCCGTTCCTGCTTGGTCAGTTCTCGCCCCCCGGGGCCGCCCGGCCCGGCCCGGCCCCGCCGCACCGATCCCTCACTGCGGGCATCCCACCGGGGATGCTCCGGGCGCTCCGAACAAAAGGGCGGCAGCGACCCGCGGGTCCCCGCGGCCACGGGCACGGGCCCGGCCGCTTCCCGCAGCCCCGAGAGCGGCGGGCGGCCCCGCGGTACCGCGCGGAACACCCGCGGCGGGTCGGAGCGTGGGCAGCGCGGCCGGCCCCACGCGAGTCCGCGGGGGAACGAAGGGGCCCGCGGGGCCGGGCTTTCGTTGGCGGCGCGGCTTCCCGCGGGATGCCGAGCGGGAACAAGATCGCGTTCTGAGCAAGTTAAATCCGGGCTTAAATATTTTAATCTAAAAACTTCGAGGCCGGCCGCCCATCTCCCGCGGCCGGGAGAGCCCGGGCAGCCGCCCATCACCGCCAGCCCCCGGGCCGCCCCGCGCCCGCCGACCCCGACGGGGGAAGGGGAAAGGGGACGGGAGAAGGGGGAGCCCGCGGTGCCGCCGTTACCGTCGCTGAGCTTGGGGGTGGCCGCCTCGGCCGCTCTCTCGGCGGCGGCGTCGGGCTCCCGCGGCGGGGAGCGCCCGGCCGGCCGCGCCGCGGGGCTGCCCGCGTCCTCCCGCGCCGGCTCCGCCGCCGCCCCGCCGGGCTCCCGCGGGCCGCGCAGGGGCCCGCTCTCCAGCACCTCGCGGTAGGTGATCAGCTCCTTCTTCTCCTTGGCTTTGGGATCAAACGACTTGGAGACAAACGCCGTCAGCTCCTCCATGGCTCAGGGGCGCGCTGCCCCGGCTCCCCGGGCGGGCATCCACGGGGCGGGGAGGCGGCGGCGCCCCGGGCCGTGCCGAGCCGAGCCGGGCCGGGCCGTGCCGCCCGACGTGCAGGGCTCCCGGGGTCTGATAGCGACGCCGCGATTGAAGTGGCACTATTTATACTTTGCAAAGCCGGCCCCTTGTTCCCGGCGAATTACCTCCCCTCGGAGCTCTGAATGGACCCCTTCCTTCCTCCCTTCCTTCCTCCCGTCCTCGCCGCTCGCCCGCCCGCCGCGGGGCACTGCGGCCACGGCACCGCCCGCCCGCCGCGCGCTGCGCCCTAATTAATTTAATTAGGCGCGGGACCGTGCGCGGGGTCCCGGGCGAGCGCGGCGCGGAGGGGCCGGGGCGCGGGGGAGGGGCCAGCGGGGCCGCGCAGGCTGCGCGCACCGCCCCGCGCACGGCACGGCACGGCACGGCCAGCCCCGCGCACTGCCCCGGCACGGCACGGCACGGCACAGCACGGCACGGCCAGCCCCGCGCACTGCCCCGGCACGGCACGGCCCCGGCACGGCACGGCACGGCACGGCCAGCCCCGCGCACTGCCCCGGCACGGCCAGCCCGGCACGGCCAGCCCGGCACGGCACGGCACGGCCGGCACGGCCAGCACGGCACGGCCCCGGCACGGCCCCGGCACGGCCAGCACGGCACGGCCAGCGCCAAAGTTGCCGGAAAACGCCGGGGACAAGGGGCAGCGAGGGACGCGGCGGCAGAGGAGAGCCGCTGTCGCTGGAATTGGTTTCCCTTTGTGTTTCCGCACCCCACGGCGGAGCGCTTTGGCCCAGGGAGCGCGCCGCTTTCCCACCTTCGCTAAATTCCAATAAATTATTCAGAATTGTTTAACTCTTGCTGCGTATCGATTTTTCATTGACCTGCGGGGCGATGGCCGCACGGAGCGGAGCGCTCGTTCAGCGGGGCGGGTTCGGTACCGGGGCTGGCCCGGGTTTATCCCGAGTTATTCCGGGGTTTGTTCACACTGACCCTGTCGCGACACGCAGCGCGTCCGGTGTCCCCGCGCCCGGGAGCCGCTCCCGCGGGGTGTTTTCGGTCCCCGGGGCACCGGGCACCGCGGCATTCGGTGTCCCGGCCCGGGTGAGCCCCCCCGGCCCCTCCGCCCCGACATTTCGTTTACCCCACGCCGTTCCCGTGGCGGGGAGCGCGCTCCCGGGAGCTAAACGAACCAAACTGGGCGCGAGAATCGAATTAAGGGAAGCGATTCCGTCGTTCTGGGGCGTCGCTGGTCCTCGCCCGGCGGAGGCTCCGCCCGGCCCGGTGGGTCCCGGCTCGGTCCGTGCCCACCCGCGGGCACGGCCGCGGTGCCCACGCCGCGCGTGGAGCGTGTCCCGCGCCCGCGGGGCGGCTCTCGGTGCCGCAACCCCCGGCTCTCCCTGAACCGTCCGGGACGGAACGAAAGCCGCCCCGCGCCGCTGTCCCCGCGGTCCCGTCACCGCGGCCGGGACTCGCCGTGCGCCCGTGGGTCGCCGCGGTTGTCGCCGTGCCGGGCACGGTGCGGACAGAGCTCCGTGCGCTCTGCACCCTCCGTGGGCAGCGGGACCCGACCCCGGGACCACCCACGCTCCCCTCCTGCGCGTCACCCGCGGCGTGTCGCGCCCGGGGGTCGCCGCGTCGGGCAGGGTGCGGACAGCGCTCGGTGGGCGCTGCACCCCGGAGGGCAGCGGGACCCCGGCGGGACCCCGGCCCGGCCCAACCCCGGCCCGGCCCAACCCCGGCCCGGCCCGGCCCCGGCCCGGCCCGGCCCGGCCCGGCCCGGCTCGGCTCGTCCCGCGTGGGCGCTCCCGGCGCGCCGCATCGATGGCTCGGCGCTCGCTGCGGCCGCCTGGCCGCGCTCGGCGGTGGATTGGCGCTGCCTGCCCGCCGCCCCAGAAGGCGCTGGGCTCGAACCGGGGCCGCGGCCGCTCCGCCAGGTGCGGGGGACACGGGGGGATACAGGGACACGGGGCGATACAGGGACACGGGGGACACACGGGGACACGGGATACAGCCGCGCCGCCCCCCAGGGCACGGCAGGGCCATCGGCGGCCGCTGCAGGGCCCGCTGTGCGCGGCGGCCGCCGGTGCGGGGGCACGGCCCCGGCGGAGCCCGCGCGGGGATCCGGCTGTGCCGGTAGCGCCGGGAAGGGCCCTGGGAAGGAGTCCCCGGAGCTGCTGGTGGCGGGGAGCGGCTGCGGGAGCCCGGGGCTGCCCTGGGGCCGGGCCGTGCCCAGACCGGGCCGCTCTCCCGGAGGGGCCGCTGCAGCCCGGCGGCGCTCGGGGCAGGCTCGCTGTCCTTAACGGTGAATTTCCCTCGCTGCAGGCGCTCCCCGGTGGATCTGGAGCTGCTGCCCCGGTGACCGAGGTGTGAGGATGGGCCGGAGTTTGGAGGGAGGAATTGAGCGAGTTGGACCCGTCTGTGCTGGGAGGAGGAGGAGCTGGGAAGGGAATGGAGCCCAGGAGAGGCTGAGGGAGCTGGGAAGGGAATGGAGCCCCGGGAGAGGCTGAGGAAGCTGGGAAGGGAATGGAGCCCAGGAGAGGCTGAGGGAGCCGGGAAGGGAATGGAGCCCCGGGAGGGGATGAGGGAGCTGGGGAGGGAATGGAGCCCAGGAGAGGCTGAGGGAGCTGGAAGGGAATGGAGCCCAGGAGAGGCTGAGGGAGCCGGGAAGGGAATGGAGCCCCGGGAGGGGATGAGGGAGCTGGGGAGGGAATGGAGCCCAGGAGAGGCTGAGGGAGCTGGAAGGGAATGGAGCCCAGGAGAGGCTGAGGGAGCCGGGAAGGGAATGGAGCCCAGGAGAGGCTGAGGGAGCTGGAAGGGAATGGAGCCCAGGAGAGGCTGAGGGAGCCGGGAAGGGAATGGAGCCCGGGAGGGGCTGAGGGAGCCGGGAAGGGAATGGAGCCCAGGAGAGGCTGAGGGAGCCGGGAAGGGAATGGAGCCCGGGAGGGGCTGAGGGAGCCGGGAAGGGAATGGAGCCCAGGAGAGGCTGAGGGAGCTGGGGAGGGAATGGAGCCCAGGAGGGGCTGAGGGAGCTGGAAGGGGCTCAGCCTGGAGCAAAGGAGGCTCAGGGGGGCCCTTGTGGCTCTGCACAGCTCCTGCCAGGAGGGGACAGCCGGGGGGTCGGGCTGTGCTCCCAGGAACAGGGACAGCAGCAGAGGGAACGGCGTATTTTGATTTTCTATAAATACAAAGCGAGGCAGGCAGCCGGCAGCCCTTGTGACAGCAGGGTGTTTGTGTCCGCAGGTCGGAGATGGGCCGGCGCTCCTCGGACACGGAGGAGGAGGGCAGGAGCAGGAGGAAGAAGAAGCACCGGCGGCGCTCCTCCTCCAGCAGCTCCTCGGACAGCCGCGCCTACAGCCGCAAAAAGTCGGGCAGGAAATCCAGGTCCAGGTCGCGCTCTCGGGACCTCCCGTCCTGGTCCCATTCCTATGAGAAAAGGTGCATTTCTGGGAGGTTTTGGAAGCTGAGCTCTTTGGTGTTACAGCAGGAAGGGTTTGGATCTCATGGGTTGGGATTTTGTGGCACAGATTGTTCTGAACCTTAAGTGATGTGGAACTGTTTTCAGACAAATAAAACCCCAAACCCACCACCATGACCAGAAATGCCCACACCACTTTCACCCCAGGAGAACAGAGCAGGGAATGTGCAGATCCAAAATGAAATTCTGCTTTAAAGCAGGGAAGCCCCAGGAGATAAAATAACTCTTCGTTTCTTCCCCAGCAGGGACACCTCCCCCTGTCCCAGGTGCTCCAGCCCCAGTGTCCAGCCTGGCCTTGGGCACTGCCAGGGATGCAGGGGCAGCCCCAGCTGCTCTGGCAATCCCAGCCCAGGCAGGAATTCCCAATTCCCAATCTCCCATCCATCCCTGCCCTCTGGCAGTGGAGCCATTCCCTGGGTCCTGTCCCTCCATCCTTGTCCCCAGCTCTCCTGGAGCCCCTCCAGCCCCTGGCAGGGCTCTGAGCTCTCCTGGAGCTGCTCCTCTCCAGGGGAACATTCCCACCTCTCCCAGCCTGGCTCCAGAGGGGCTCCAGCCCTGCAGCATTTCTGTGCTCCATCCTGGCTGGCTCACTCTGGCCTGTGCTGGTGAATTTACAGGGAGGAGGAGCTGGATAACTCCATGGTGTCCAGCTGCCCTGGGAATCCAGGAGGAAATGCTCTGCCAGGCCTTTCTGGAGTGGCTGCAGGGTGTGCTCAGGGGTCATTCCCAGCCCTTTCTCCTGCTGGATCTCCATGCTCCCCAGGGCCAGGGCAGGGTGCTGGCTGTGAGCCCAGCCCTGGGAGCCCAGAGGGGCTGCAGGGACCCCAGGGCATCCAGGAGTGATCCAGGGCTCTGCTTTTGGGATCCTGCCTTTGCCCCGGGGGCAGGGCATCTGCTCCTGGCAGTTCAGGCCCTGCTCCATGCTGGGTTTATCCCTGACCCCCAGGAATCAAAGCAGCAGCTTCTGGAACTCCTGTCCCTCATCCAGCAGGAACATCACCTTCCCTTTCCTGGTGAGCCCTGTTCTTCAGCATTAACCTCTGCATCCTGTCCAGCATTCCAGCTCCTGCTGCTCCTTTCCCTCATGCTGGATGATCACTGAGCACATCCTCAATTCCATCCTTCTTCATATTTTATACATACAGTCTGTATAATATAATGTAGTACAATGTATCATAACGTAATATAATATAAATTATAATAAAATTATAATAGATGTAATATAATATATAGTATATGATAATATATGTAATAGAATATATATAAAATATGCTAAACATACTGTTTTAAGATAATATAAGTATAATATATTGCATAATATATTTTATTATAACATAAATGCATAATATATAGAATAATATATAATACAAATTATCTAATATATATTATAATATAATATATAATAATATATACCATATGTTATATATACTGTTAATATAATACAATATAATATAAATATAATATAATATAATATTACACAATATATATTATTATAACATAAATGCATAATATATAGAATAATATATAATACAAATTATCTAATATATATTATAATATAATATATAATAATATATACCATATGTTATATATACTGTTAATATAATACAATATAATATAAATATAATATAATATAATATTACATAATATATTTTATTATAACATAAATGCATAATATATAGAATAATATATAATACAAATTATCTAAAATATATTATAATATAATATATATATTATAATATATACCATATGTTATATATACTGATAATATAATATAATATAATATAATATAATATAATATAATATAATATAATATAATATAATATAATATAATATAATATAATATAATATAATATAATATAATATAATATAATATAATATAATATAATATAATATAATATAATATAATATAATATTTTTTTATGAATCATGCAAAAAGGCCAAAAATAGGGAGGATTGTAATTGTTAATTAGTTAATAATTGGGGAGCTGGGGAAGAAGTATTAAGATTTGGATTTCATTTGGATTTTGGGTTTAATGTCTTTTCTTTCACCTTTCTCCTTGGTAGAAGAATTTATTCTTTGAACAGACAGAAGTGGGAGGGATTTGCAAAGGAAGAGACCCTTTTGATTTCTGATTTCTGATTGGACTCAGGAGGGAACTGCCCTTAAATGCACTCAAATGAAGTAAATTAACCCTGATTAACTTAGTACTACTAATAGTAGTTAGGGTCCCCACCCAAATTTCATTTTTTACCTGGCATGTGGATTTAGGAGGATCAGCTCTTTAGGGCTGCAGTGTCCCTGTGTGCGTGAGTTACTTTTATGGGGGAGCAGTGGGGTTTGAGGCTTCTGGGGCACCCTAAAAACCCCCCAAGTCTGTGTGTGTTTTCTCAGGAATCCTGGGGGTTTGTCCCTGTTTTTAGGGGTGTTTGGGGCAGGGCCAGCCTCACCCCTGGCTGTGTTTTCTCAGGAATCCCGGGGGTTTGTCCCTGTGTTTGGGTTTTGGCAGGGCCAGGCTCACCCCTGGCTGTGTTTTCTCAGGAATCCCGGGGGTTTGTCCCTGTGTTTGGGTTTTTGGCAGGGCCAGCCTCGCCCCTGGCTGTGTTTTCTGAGCAGTCCTTGGGTTTGTCCCTGTTTTTGGGTTCTGGCAGGGCCAGGCTCACCCCTGCTCTGTTGCAGGCGCAGACACAGATCCAGCAGCAGCTCTTCCTACGGCTCCAGGAGGAAGCGCAGCCGCTCCCGAGGCAGAGGCAAATCCTACAGGTCCCAAAGGTCCAGGTCCAAGAGCAGGACCAGGAGGTAAGAGTCTCCCCTAGGAAAAAATACCTGTGTATTTCTGCTGGAAAAACATTGCTGGAAAATCCTGCCATAATTACTGAGCTTGGGATAAATGGGAATAATGGCTGCAGGTGATGGTTTGAACCACACGTGCCTGGAAATTCCTGATGTGGGGTCTCTGGAGTGCTTACCTCACACTAAATCTTTCCGTTACACTGGTGAAACAGTTTTGAAGATAAGATACTTATTTTGCATTTGATTCAAGCAAAGAAAACCATAAATAGGGTCTCTTGGTGTCATACAATTATTTGGAAATGTCTTGTGGATTTTTTCCTTTTATTCCTGCTTTCCATAATTCCCACACATAACACTGGCTCCCTGAGGTTCAGAATAAACTGATTTTCTCACCTGTGTTCCTCTTGGAAAAGGGTGAGTCTTTAGTTATGCAGTCTTTTATTAATATTTAAGGTTGTCTGCAGTGAAAGTTTGCATGCATTGGTTTGTGACAAACAAGTATTTCACAATTAAAATATTTAAATCTTAACCAGTAGTTGCAAAAGGTATTATAAAATCTGCTTTTCTTCTTTAATTAGAAGATGCTCAGGTTGTGCTTGTGTGTATTTTTCAATTAAGAGGTTTAACTGAAGTTTATCCTGGCTACCAGGTTTCCCATTAGCATTTCATATTGATTTTAAATTAATTATTGAGTGGATCAGGCAGATCAAAGCTGTTTGGGTCCATATTTAAAATCTTCAGCCAGGTCATTTCATGTGCCTGCACTAAGGAATTGTTAAACCTTTGCTTTCCATGTCCAAACCAGAGCTGTTGCCTCTAAATGTTGAAAAATTGTTGTTGAAAGCTGTGAATATTCCCCTTTCTCTCCTTTGTGCTGTGCTGTGACTTATCCCAGCTGTTCCCTGGAAGAGTTCCTTGGACCCTTTACTGCTGCAGTGCCTTTGTAGTAGAAATTTGATTATTTAGAGTTAGAAATAAATTTAGAAATTAAACTGCCTGACCTCTCCTGGAGTATCCTCCCCATCAGAGCTGTGCAGCTGTTCCTGTGAATATCCACTTTTTTTTGCTAAGAAAATCAGTTTGAACCCACAGAAATGTCAGAAGAACGAGGTGAAAGGGAAGGCTTTTCACATACTCAGTGTTAGGAAGTGTGATAAACTGATTTAAATTTGTTTTTTATTATAATAAAACAATATGTAATAAATTACAGACCTCATTAACTATGGTTTAATGGTCATACAATAATATATAATAAATACAAATTGCAGCTCTCACTAGCTGTGGTTTAGTGGTCATCTTTTCCAAGGGATTTGATTTTAATCATGGTTACAATATATGGATATGAGGCACCTAAAAACTTGAGAAACCTGGCTAGTGCTGCCAAATACTGTGTATTAAATAGTTGATGTACCAGGTATTTTATGTATCAAATAAATTAATATTTATTATTAATAATTTTATGTATTAAATATTTTATGTATCAAACATTTCATGTATTGAGTGTGCAGCACTAGAGCTGCACATTCCTTTAACTGCTGGTCCTATTCACACCCACAGAGGGAAAATCCTGCTAAATAACTTCCCAAATGATCCCACAAGAGCCCAAAAGCTTCAAGTTAAACCCAACAGGACACATCCCATCCTTTATTGTAATTTAATCCAAGTCTGCTGTAGTGTGGCACTGAGCAGCTCTGGATGAATCTGATTTTTGGAGAGTTAAATCTTGGTTTAGCACAAAGCTGCTACTCCAGGCCTGTGCTTGCCCTGCTTGTCAGTGGTGCCAAATAATCCCTTTTCTGCCTCAAAATCACTCAGCCCAGGGGCTCACCAGCTTTCCAAGGAGTTTGGGATTCCCCAGGCTGGGAAAGAGATTGTGGGGGAGAGAGGGAATGTGATGGAGGGGTAGAAAAAATAAACCTAAAAATAAAAATGGTGGGAAAAGGTGGCTCAGGGCTGAGGGTTCCCATCTCTGCCCACCTGGGGCAGGTGTGACAATGTCCTGGGAAATTTGTGTGTTTGTAGTGCTGGCCTGGAATTCTCAGGAATTCCAGCTGTAATTCCGGGTTGTTATTTGTTCCTGGTGGCACAACTTATTTTCCTCTGGTTTTTCAAGGGAAATCCTGAAGAAACCACTTGTAAATAATTAATGAAAGGATCCAGAGGAGCTCAGGCAGCCCCTCGTGCTCCTGTGGTGAGGAATGGGTTATCCAGGGGAATATTCCTGGGGATCTCCAGCTTCTGCATTGCCAGGGAGGCAGGAAAAGCTGCTCCCACCTGGAAAGGGGAGATCAGCCCTGGGTTTGTACCCTCAGAGGATTATCCCCTTTAGGAGCCCAGCAAGTGCCATTTGTAAATTTTATTTTATTTTATTTATTAGGAGTCTGCCTCTGGAAAATTCCCTTCCTGTTGGAAGTTCGGGTCTCTCACATGGTCTCTTTAAATGCCTGGAATTGTTTTTGGTGTAAATCATGCAGGTGGCACAGATTCTGTATCCTGTAATGTCTTTTCTCCCCACAATCCTCTTTTAATGTGTTTTTCAAGGTAGCGAAGGTGGTGTTAAAAGTAATGTGATTTTTAATAACTTCTCTAACACAGGTGTTTTATTTGAGCAGGTGATTTACAGATCTCCAGCAGTGCAGAGCACTGAGCTAGATCAAGTTTTACTTTGAAAAGTTGGGTTTTGATAATGAGATGTGTAAGATATTTTAAATAGGTGTTGTTTGCAACCTGAACTGATTTCTTGTGCTTTATTGGAAAAGAAAATTTGTGCATATTGTGGTTATTTTATTTTAGATGCATTTTTAGGGTGAAAAAGTGGGACTTCGCAGTATTGCTTGTACTTTTTTGACAGTATAAGAAAACTTGTGCATATCATAATTATCCTATTTTAGATACATTTTTAGAGTTAAAAAGGTGGAGCTTCCTAATAATAGTTGTGGTTTTTTTGAGAAGATAAGAGAACTTGTGTGTTGGCTGTTTCATTTTAGATGCAGTTTTTAGGGTGAAAAAAGTGGAGCTTCCCAGTAATGCTTGTGTTTTATTTGAGAAGATAAGGAAACTTGTGCATATTATAATTATTCTATTTTAGATGCATTTTTAAAGTCAAAAAAGTGTAGCTTCCCAGTAATGCCATAAATTCCAAGCTGTCCTACAGTGAGGGAGTACAATGCAAATACGACTTAATAAGATCACAAACTGAATTTCAGCAGAAACAACCAAGATTTACATTAAATTAGGAATTTTAAAACCGATTTAGTTTGTTTTACTGAGCATTTGCTTAATAACATTTCGCCTCCTCACAATCTTTTTAAAGCCAATAATTCGTCTGCGAAGCGCAGGCACATCCTCCTGTGGAAAAATTGGAAGCAACAGCTCCCTCTCTGCAGCCAGGCATCCAGAGCTGGGAAGGAATATTTCAGCTGCACGGAATTTAATAAATCATCCCATTTCCTAATTTGATCATATTAGATGCTGATGTGGAAGGAGCATTTCAAATAGCAGCTCCTCATTAATATACATCAGGCTGGGGAATAGCAGGGAATACTTATGGAGGGATGTCACAGTTCCTGTTCCTTAGTTTACTAAGTGGAACAGGTTGATGTGATCCTGGGTGTTATTTGTCACTGTCTTGCTAAAATGGTTTGGGTCGAGTTATGGAGTCCAGGAAGACGGCGGCTGATAAATCAAAAGTGGATTGAGTGGACAGCAGGCAGTGATTGATACCGTGACAGGATATGAAGAAAGGAATCTTGATAGGAGCATGCCCCATATTGAATATGAGAAGGAAAATGGCCCTGGAGTATGGATATTATTCAAGGAAATGAGAATAATAATATCATCTTGAAATTATTGCTGGGTGAAGATTAGGAGAGTTCTTATTAGAATATTCTGCTGCTGTGGCTCCTGCAGGATTCTGGGCTGGATGGAGCCCTGGGAATATTGGGAGACTTTCCACTGTGATTGTTCTGCCAGTTAATCACATAGAAAATACTCTGCAGCAGAACTTGCTGCACAAATCTTCTAATTCACGGAGCTTTAAATAGAATTAACCAAAAAATGTTGACCTTTATTCCCTGATTTCAGCCAATCCTGGAACTGCCTGTGAATATGCAAGTTTGCTTTATTGTCTGCCAAATGTCTTTGGCTTCTCCCATTATGTTAAACTGCAAACTGCTGCCTTAAAATATCTTTAAAAATCAACACAAAACCAGAAGTGCATCTGTACATATTGAAGAAGAAAAAAGATTCTATGGGAGGTAATCCTGCCTGGAGAGCTGATCCTTGGCAGCGTGGCTGAAGGAGGTGCTGGATCAGGTTTTGCATCTTGTTTCTTTACCATTCCTCCAGTCTAATTAATTTCATGTTGCAGAGTGTGCAGGTTATTGCGTGCAGGGCAGGGGAGCTGCAGCTTGGGGCTGGCTTTGGCACAGGGCTGGGTTTGGGGATGCAAAAGCAGCTGCCATTATCCCAGCAGTGTGGACTGGAATTAACCTGGCTTCAGCCTGGCAGGGTTCTTTGTGTTTAGCAGTTAATTTGTGCTCTTTAAAACCAGGGTCCTCAAGTGCAGTGTGAAAAGGGTCATTAAATAACCCAGAGTAAAACCCCACTGGTTATGGTTTTTTGGGGTCTTCGAGATTTTTTTAATACTTTCTTTAAAAATTGTTATGTACTTTATTGAGGGGTTGATACTGCACACTTCGTAAGACTTTCTAAAGATGGTATCACTGAATGTTTTTGTGTTTGTGTTACTGGTACCTGTCTTCAGTTAATCTCCTTTTTGCCATGCAATTATTTTAGTGTGGGATTGAAGTGCTGGAGTCTTTCCACATTAAAACCTGGCCTATCAGACCTCAGAGCTGATAAGAACTAGTGGATCAAGACACAATTTGTAGTAGTTTTGTGTCTGTCTGTCCTGCTCAGCACATGCTGGTGGAGAGCTTTTCATGGATTACAGAGCAGGGCCTTCATTATGAAAACTTCAGGAGGGATTTCCTCAACCAGCATTGGCCTAAAAGGAAAATAAAGCTTTTTAGGAGAGAGGAAATTAAAAGGGATGGATGTTTTGAGTGGACAGCAGATAAATAAAGAGTAAAATTGTGATGGGCCTGGAGAGTTTGTGGAGGAACAGGAGGATGCAGAGGAGAGATGGATTTTAAAAAGGAATGGAATGTCTCCAGTGGTGGCAAAGATCCCCTGTAGGGGTGTGGAGTTAAAGGCTGGTTTTTAGGGGTGTTGAGGTGTGAATTTCAGCTGGGGGATTCAAGCTGCTGATGTGCCAGGTGAGAGCTGAGGTCTGGCCGTGGGACTGAGCGCTGGCACAGCTGATGGTGGCTGTTCAGGAGGAGCTGGGGACAGAGGGAAGGTTGTTGGGCTGGCCGTGGAGCAGCTGTGTCTGCTGGAGGGGTGGCCCTGGGGCTGGGGTGGCCCTGGGGCCGGGGTGGCAGCAGCAGGGGGGGCTCAGAGTGATGGGCTGGGATGGGACAGGGCCCTGCTCCTGCTGCAGGACACCAGGAGTGAGCAGGGCTGGGCACACAGGGACAGCTGTGCCCCCTTCAGCTGGCAGAACCCTTTGGAAATGCCCCCTTGGGAGGAGCTTTCCAAAGAGAAGCACACAGGAGTCCTGGCAGGAATCAAGCAGTGCTGTTTAATTAGAACATTGCTTTTGAAATTCCAAGCCATTCCGTGCTTCTGTAATTTTATTCTTGTCATTAGTTCTTAGGATTGCTTAATTTTTGCCTGGTTGTAGCCACTGGAGTTACTGTTCCTTTCAAGTATTGATCTGCAGCTTAGGTTATTTTTCCTCCTGTCCTTGCTCCTCAAGTTAAACCACTCAGGTGCAATTATGTGAGCAATCAGTGTAAATATTACATGTTCCTCTCTTTTTTTACTGCTGGGAAAGTTTTAAGCCTTTGGTCAATTAGCAAATAGATTTAATTAAGATATTGCAGCGTTTCTTTCATGAAACTTCAAATAAAAGCTTGGGGCAGGAGGGTGGAATGGACATTACTGAGTGTGATCCTGCTGATGGTAATGTCAGCTCTTGTTTATTTTTCCCCCAAGAAATCCAACTCTGCAGTTTTTATTTAGGATCTTGTTTCATTCCAGGCTGTATCTGTACCAGCCTTTAAAATTTTTTTTTTTTCTTGCAATAAATGACTTTTTCAAGAGGAATGATCAGTTTGTGTCCGTGGCTGTCCAGGAAAGGCCCAGAGGTGGAGCAGGAGCAGTGGGGATATCCTGGAGCAGCAGGCACTGCCGAGCTCATTGCCCACCCTTAATTGACCACTTTGGGAAATTAAACTTCACAGGCAATGCCAAGGGCCCTCCAGTTATCAATAAAGGCACAGGGCTGCGAGTGACAGCTGCTTTGATGCTTTTCATTGGTATAAAACCAAAAAAAGGAGCCTTAAAAAGCTCAGAATGCAAAAGTGCTGTTCATTGGGAGCTCAGGCTCGAGTGTGATTCCAGGGAAAGTTGGTTTTTGTGCAGCCCAGGTGTTGGGTGCACACAGTGTTTAAAGCAGAGCTCATCATTGCTCTAGAACCCCTCATTCCTCCCTTTGGAAAAAGGTGTTTTTGCAGGTTGTTGGGTTTTTTTAGTGCTTCAGTTTTCTGTTTGGAAAAGGAACTGCCCTTAGTGGGGAATTGCCTTTTTGATTTCACTGTGTCTACATTCTAAACCACTATGTATTTTAACTTTTTTATTTTTTATTTTTTTTAATTCTCTCTTTTTTCTCTGCTACCAAAGCTCTGGCCATGAAATAGAATCTGTTTTTTTTTCTTTGCTGCAGAGCTCGTGTTTCTCGAGGCAGCCCTGCAAAAGCAGATGTCTTGAGGATGCCCTGGTAATCCAAGACCCTCTTTGCTCTGTAAATTGTTGCTCTTTCCAGGGGTCCATTTCTAGGAGTGATTTTCCCCACTGTGAAACACAAAATAGTAGAATTTAGTAGTAAATTTAACTCTTTATTCTCCTTTTTCACTCTTTCTAATTCTGATAATTTATAGCAGGAACAGAATCTGGTTAAAATGATGAAGGCAAAAAAATGTGGATTTCTGTCAAAAAAAAAAAGTGATATGGAGAGGTGGTGTTGGGTGTGGAGTGATGGAGCAAGGGGGGATGAATTCCCAGTGCCAGGGGCAGGGCTGGATGGGGTTTTGGGAAGGAATTGTTCCCTGGAGGGTGGGCAGGGGCTGGGGTGGGATTCCCAGAGCAGCTGTGGCCAAGGCCAGGCTGGACACTGGGGCTGGAGCACCCGGGGCAGTGGGAGCTGTCCCTGCCAAGGGTGTGGATGAGCTTTGGGGTCCCTCCCAACCCAGAACACCCCATGATTGTCTATGAGCCAGCATCCATGCCCTGGAATCCTTTGCTGTCAGTTTTTTCTGGGATTCCAGGCATTTCTCCTTAGCAGGACATGGCTCTGTGTGGGCAGGGCAGTCACTGCAGGGTTTGGGGGCCTTTGGAACAAACTTTATCCCATAAAAATCCATTTTCCTGTGGGATCCAGGCTGGTGCCATTCCCAAAGTGTGCTCTGGGAGCGAGTCCATGATTAATTTGATTAAAACTGCTATCCTGCCACTCCCTGGCTGTCCTTGCATCCTTTGTGCTGCTGCTTCTCCTCCCACACCTGAGCTCCTGAGCTTTACATTTTCCCACTTTCCAACACTGAGGCTCCCAAAAATTCCAGAGCAAGCTGTAGAGCTGATAATTGATCTGCTCCTAGGGCAGCTTTATTGGCATCAGACCTCAGCCCTGGCAGAGCCATGGCAAAGCTGCACCTGGCTTCAGGGGTTCCAGATTTTCCTGAGCTGGGGCATTCTAGGAAGAAAAGGTTCCCAAAAGAAGTGGGATAATTGCAGGCATGTGCAGAGCTTTTGTCCTTTTGCTGTTAAAATAAAGTATGAACAATTCTCTGAACAAAATGTTTAATCTTAAATATGTGGTGAGGGTAATAAAAAGATGGGAAAATTTGGATTTGTTTTTGCATACTGTAACTGAAGACAGGGTATTAGTTATATAAAGTATATTTGAAAATGAAAATCTAGAAAGATATGGGAATTTGGTATCTATACCATAATTGTAACTATAACTAAAATATTTTGATTGTACTCCTGCAGAATTTTATTTTGAGTCCAAATTTTCTGCAAAATTCTTACATGCAAAGCCCCAAAATCCTGGGAAATGTGTTTCAATGGGGAGTTTCTTTATCCATGGGTATTACTGTAAGATATTGTCCAGTTGTGTTTTTTATTGGATCATATCCATATCTCTTAGGAAGGCAACCTGTCAATGAATTTAAAGGGTCAGGTCCTGCTCAGCTCAAATAACTGATGTAAATTCTGTGCCATGGATTTATATCTTAGCAATGAAGGCAAGGGCAGCAGTAATTCTGTATAAACTCTTAGGTATCTATTTTTCTTCATGGTTTTTGGTCCTCCTCTATGGAAACATGCAGGGATAAACTGAATTGTGATTGAATTTAAATTAATCTGTGGCACAGCACTGAAAAGCTGTTCCCAGTCTATATCAAAAAGAGATGCTAAAAGTTTTCCTGTTAAAGCTCTGAGCTTCTTGATTGGAGAATGGGTGGAAAAAAAAGCAAAGCCTTTTCCTATTTTTCTCCTATATAGTCTTCTTGAAGTTCTTCCAAATTAGATTTTAAATGCCAATTAGGAGGTTGAATATACTAAAATAAAAGCAAATACAACCAAAATGGCCTCACCTTATGGCTAGTTAGGCTTTTTCTCTCAAAAGCAGAACCTTTGCTCTGAGCATGGCTTTGAGAAAGATATTCAGCTTAATGAACACATTAATTAGAACCATAACTATTTATAAGATAATTAGAAACGAAGCACGGTAAACTGGGCTTTTCCTGCAATTAATGGAGGATTAATTACTGGAGGTAATGAAGTGGATTTTTAAATGCATTAAGGTGAAGTACAGAGATGTGCAAGGCTTTGTGATAGTTGCATAATTATTCCAGGCTGTTTGAGCAGAGCTCGTATGAGCTCGCTAATAAGCATCATTGCATCATTATGTATGCACTTAAAAAGACTTACCACCAAAATGACTGCCTAATTATTTCTAATTGGCAGGACTCTGTGTAGTCATTGAGCTGTTTGTAGCCATTTTAAGGTTCATTTAACTATCCTTGGGGCCATGTGATAGATGGAAAAAAGCTCCTGCTCCGCGCTGGCCTTGGCTGGCGCCGTTAATCAGTTTTGGTGGGCTCCAGTTTGAAATGCATTTGCTCCTGCAGAGGTCAAAACCTGAAGTAGTCCAAGCAAAGTTTGTCTTTTTGAAGCCACTTGACTGTATTCATTAGCAATTAGTAAAATAATTGTGTCTGTGGCTGTGTTTGGATTTCCGCGGGGCCGGGTGTGCTTTCATCGCCGGCCCTTCTCACGGCGCATTAGCTTCCCAGGAATCCAAACCTGCTTCCCAGAGCCCCTTTCAGCAGCCTCAGTGCAGGGCCATATGTTCAGCTGCACCTTTCTGCAGTCGTTTGTTCCCCGAAGCAGCTCCCAGCAGCTCCTGATTCCCAGGTGGAAGTTTGTACCCCGGGACAGCGCAGGGAATCCGCGAGGATCCAGGGCTGAGCGTTGGGAGGGGAAGGCAGGAGCAGGCAAACCCTGCTGTTTGCCAGGGTCTGGGAGTTTGGGGCATCCATCCCCAAGCTGCTGACAGCTCTGATATCCAAGGACATCTCCCAGCAGCAGGAATAATCCCAGATCTGTTGGGTCAGTGCAGCGCAGGCAGCAGTAATTCCATGGGAAATGCCGTGGCTCGAAAACCTCTCCTGTTTGGAGAGGGTGGAATCAGTCTGGAGGGGTTTTATCTCCCCAGCTCCGTTGGGCTGAACGTGAGATCCTGTTAGGAGAGTGCCTGGGAAGGTCCTGGGTGTAATCACAACCATCTGCAGGGCTCTGTGAGCTACAGGAGCCACTCGTGCAGCCCAGGGGAGCACTGGCAGCACACTGCAGCCTGAGACAAGAAAGGTCAGCTGTGCCACTTGGGCCACAGAAAATGGGCTTTGAGGAATCTAGTATTAATGCAGAACCCAAAAAATTATTATGGTTAAAGTGTAAGGTTGATTAAAAACAGTTATGAATTAGAAAACAACCAAAATGTCATTTATTCATGAGATATTGGTTCAAATAACAGATAAAGGATTAAAGCAAATGAATTGTAGCAGTGTAAACCAAAGTAAAAACAAATCCTTAAGGAAAACTGCAGGATTGTTCATTTTTTTTTTTTAACTGGTTTAATTGTGAGACTTCTCTAAGGGTAATATTTTGATTACTCTGTAAGCAAATATTCAGTACAAAAAAATGATGTAAAATATAAATACCTTTCTTATTCATTAGGGATTTTATTTTATGGAGTCCCATCAAATATGTGGTGATGGAAATTGCTCAGTAGATTATCAGAACTAGGAAATGCATTTTAGAGTGAAACTACAGTTTTAATTACATCCATATAATATGGAAAATGGGAAATTAAATGAAATAAGACTTTCAGTGAAAATGGTGCCCACTTCCTCTGAGGGTGATGGGGGGAGGATGGGTTGTTCCTCACTCCTTGGCTGAAAGGAGCAGAGGAAATGTGATTGTTGTGGGTCAGGCAGCAGGGTAAAGCCAGAGCTGGAGCATTCTGGTGGCTCTAAAATACCTGAATCCTGGGGTGCTCCCTCGTTCCAGCCAAATGAAAATGTGGAATTCTCTGAATAATCCACTGAAGTCGTGGCCTTGCTCAGGGCATCGCTCCTGGTGAGTGGAGCTGGAGGTTGGGGAACAAAACCACGGGGTTTGAGCTGTGTCCCAGCTCCAGGGTGGAAGGAGTGGTGGGATGGCTTCAGCTCAGCCAGGGCATGGTTTCAGCTGGTCGAGGGGATGGTTTCAGTTCACCCAGGGAATGGTGACACCCCGTGGCCTGTGGTCACTCAGGACAGGGAAGGGCTGGTGGGATGGAGCTCTTGGCCCTTTGCAGTATCCAGGAGTATCCAGAACAGAAATGCCAGAGACTTGGAGTTTGAGCAGCAGCAGGAACCAGTAAGTGAGGGAGAAAAACCTGGAGAAGCACGAAAAATACATCAGTAAAAAATCCCAAAGTGCACAGCAGTAACACCTGGGGACGCCAGTGACTCCCAGAGGGGTGTCAGACACATTTCCCTTGGTTACTACATTGGTAACTCAATGTAAGTTACACATTTCAGTTCTCAAATCCCTTCTGTTCCCTCCCCTCCAACATCCCCAGGATGGTGTTAATGGTGTTAATTAACACCTTGGTGGTGTGAATCTTCCCGGAGGTGTGGGGACAGAATTGTGGAAGGTTTTGAGTCACACAGCAGGTACTGGTTTATTTTTGGAATTTATTTTTGGAATTCCTCAGCTGCCTGGTTTGGGTAATATTCTCAGTGATGGAAATAATTCTGTTTTCATTTTAATTCTTGCCTTGAGGTCTGGAAGTGCAGGTGAGTGTGGTCCATAAGAGCTGCTGCAGAGGCAGGAACCTGTCACTATTTCCTGGGTTAGCTGCGGCTTTGTGAGCTTCTTTTGTGTTTTAAACAAAAAGCAGAGCTTGGGAGAAAGTTCCATGAGACCTTTTTTAAACAAAGCCTAGCCATATAGAAATCACATCATAATTCACCTTTAATCCCCATTTAAATTAGCACTGACACCAGCCAGTTTGTGCTCATCAGACCAGTCAGAACACATTTTGAAATATAATAATATAATAATTGAAATATATAATAATGGTTTTTTTAAAGAATCCAGAATTTGTTGTTTTTCTGGTGTGGTTTATTTGACAATATTTTATGCAACTATTGCATATTCCATGAGGAAAACACTAATTTTTAGAATAGTAAATGAAATATTCAGAGTTCCTTCCCTGGAGTTTTTAATTTGCCATAAGAATTGGGCTTTGGCAGGGCCAGGACAGGGTTAGAGGTGAAAACTCCCAGAAAAGCAGATTTGGGGGCTGATAGAAGTGGCAGCTCTGTGCTCTTCAGCAGTCTGCAGGAATGGAGCTGTTCAGTTTCCATCCAGGGGAATATTAAAACCAGCCCCTGCCTTCCTCTGTCTGCTCTGTTTGTTACATGCCAAATATTTAAAGGGAGATGCATCCAGCTTGTGTAGAAATTGGGAAATTATCTCTGTGTTTATAGAGTGTGCACTGGGAAATAGACACAGTATCCAAACTCTTGATGTTTTGTTGTCCCTCCACAAGATTTTGAGTGGATGGTGTGAAATACTTTTGTTTTCCTTGTGTGTTTCTAAAGCCTTTTCACGACTTCTTTTTCTTTTTTTTTTTTAGTCCAGTTATAGCAATTTTAATTTAAAATGTTTGTTTTTATTTTTGGGAAAATGAGATATTCTAAAATTTTTTTCTGTATTCTTCACAAACATATGGTGGTAAAAAGTACAGGTGCAATACCTTAAATTTTTTTACATCTCATAAAATTTAAACCTCAACCTGTCTGGTTATCGCTGAATTAAAGAAAAAAAATTGCCTTTTCTAAAAGCTGTGAGCACAGAGAATGGGTTCATTTGTTTTACTCAGGAAAGGTAGAGACACAGCTTTTCATCCAGGTGTTATTATTGGTGTTGTTTGTCATTATGAATCCAGTCACTCTCAATATTCCCAGTCTTCCCAAGCAGGTATTTATTTCTAGGAAATGCCTAAATCCTGTCTTTAAGCAGATTTTTTCCTTTGCCTTTTAAATGGTGTTGCAGTGTTGAAGAATGAAGAATATTCAGTTTTTTTCCCCTGTTGTTTCAGTTCTGGCTCCGTGCTGGTGGCACTTTGAGATCCCAGTTGCCAGTGCTGGTGCTGCATGATCTTAATTAGAATTTTTTGGGTTTTTTTGCAGTTTCTGAGAGCAGGTGGTGTCCTGGTGTGTAAGCTGATTTCAAATATCTGTTCAGGTAATTCCCTTCAGCTGTCTGATATCACTTTGGGGATGTAAGGACACACAAATATTGCAGAGTCTTTAAGCTCAGCCCATCACTGGGGCTCAGTCTTGGAGGTTTTATGATCCCAAGACCTGAGCTGTTGGGTTTGTCCCAGGCAGACAGAGGAGCAGTGTTTACCTGTAATTAATCTGAGCTGGGGCATGGGGGAAGTGGAAAATCTCAACCCGAAAATCTCTCCTGTCTGTCCCTTAACATTTTACCATAATATCGGAGGTGTTGTCAAATTTACAACAAATAATTGCCTGGCTCGTGGTTCCATCTGGAAAATGAATTGGAGCCTTTTCCATGGCTCTGGGATCCATCCAGGGCAGATGCAGAGGCAGAGAGGGATAACCTGGGCTGTTTGTCCAGGCTCCTGCAGGAAAGCTGCACCTTTGTTTTTTCAAATAGATTCCAGCTGCCTGGAGAAGGGAATAACTCCACGTGCTTGGAAGAATTAATTGCAGGGGCTGATGGATCTGCTTGCTAATAGAATATGGGGCTTGTTTGTTCCTGTAGATTTCAAGTTTTCCTTTGTTTTTTGGAGAAAATATAAAATGTCTTTCCCCCAGCATTAGAGCATTTAAACTTTCCTTCAGCCCATTTTTTCAGGTTGCTTTTCCTCAGCCTGAGCAGGGGCATTTCTGGGATTTGCTTGCGAGAAGAAGGAATTTCCCTGCTGGTGTCTTTGTGTGGCAAATGAGCAACTGTTGTGCTTTTGCCTCACCTCATGCTTTAAAGTTTTGTATGACCAGAAGACAAGTTGGGTATTCTCAACTCAATTGAGCCTTTTTTTGTTGTTTTTTCAGATTATTGGAATAATATTTACTTCCCTTATCAACATTAACTTTGGTTTTATATGAAAGATTTTATCTAATGTACCTGCAGCTGGGTATTGCACCTTTTTTTTTTTTTTTTTGGTGTGTGTGGGGTTTTTGCCCTTGAATTCCAGGATTGCTTTGAATGAGAAAGCCAAAAGTCTCTCCCATTCCTCCTCCTGTTTATTTAATAGGACAATGTACCAGCTTCTGTATTAACTTTGATTTCTTTATTATTTTATTCTCTAAAGATTATTAGAATGAGATTACAGATTTTTTCTGCTCAGTCATGACGTGGCTACAGGAATACAGGGTTGGAAAAATGTTCTGCTTTGGGACACACTGAGAAGATGTGAGGGAAATTCATGTCAGGTAAAACCAGATGGGTTCTTATCTGATGGTCTTAATTTGAGGTTCAGTTTTAGGAGGGAGTCTTTAAACAGATTGACAAGGGAAATAAATGGTTTATCTCCCTACTTGAGTAGCAGCAGTTTAATCCATGATTTATCTCTCAGATGGCACCCAGTAAAGTCTGGTTTTGGTTTTAGTTTGGCATGAAGTGTTCATTGAGGAGCTCCTGCAGCTGGCAGGGCCTGGTGGGCTCCTCTGCCATGGCCCATTCCTCAGGCAGGGAGCTGGGCCTGGATCCCAGGGGTGTGCCTGGATCCCAGGGGTGTGCCTGGATCCCAGGGGTGTGCCTGGATCCCAGGGGTGTGCCTGGATCCCAGGGGTGTGCAGGGAGCTGTGCCTGGATCCCAGGGATGTGCCTGGATCCCAGGGATGTGCAGGGAGCTGTGCCTGGATCCCAGGGGTGTGCCTGGATCCCAGGGATGTGCAGGGAGCTGTGCCTGGATCCCAGGGGTGTGCCTGGATCCCAGGGATGTGCAGGGAGCTGTGCCTGGATCCCAGGGGTGTGCCTGGATCCCAGGGATGTGCAGGGAGCTGTGCCTGGATCCCAGGGGTGTGCCTGGATCCCAGGGATGTGCAGGGAGCTGTGCCTGGATCCCAGGGATGTGCCTGGATCCCAGGGATGTGCAGGGAGCTGTGCCTGGGTTCCATGGAATGTGCAGGGAGCTGTGCCTGGATCCCAGGGATGTGCAGGGAGCTGTGCCTGGGTTCCATGGAATGCAGGTTCTGGCCCCAAAGCTCATTTAGTGAACTCAGTGTCGTTGGGGCGGTTCTCCTCCTCCCAACTCCTCTCCTATGGGTTTTCCAGCACCTCACCAGTGACCAGGCCATGCTTGATGTCCTTCCCAAGGACTCCTTGTAGGATAATCAAGGCTTTGTGGCCCAGGAGGCACCTTCATCCCCCTTGGAATCCCGAGCAGGAGGTTCTCCAGAAGTCTGGAGAACTTGAGTTGTGTCAAACCAGCTGCTTTAGAATTCCAGCAGTGTCCCATCCCTGGGTTCTTCTCTCCAGCTGCATTCCTGTCCTCTCCATGCTGCCTTTCCATCTTTTTCAAAACGGCAGTTGTGGAATTTTACCTCCTCAGATGTTTGATCATGTAGGTACCATGATTTAAAAGTGCAGAGTTGCTGGGCTGGGTTGGTGCTGGTGTTTGGTGAGTGCATTTCCTCAGCTCTGCATCTGGCATAATTTGGCACACAAAGACACCAGCAAGGGAATTCTTCCTCTCCCAGCCAAATCCCAGAGGTGTCACTGCTTAGGCTGAGGAAAGAGGAACCAGGAAGAAATGGGCTGAATGAGAGCTTAAATGCTGCAGTCCTGCAGGAAAGACATTTTGCATCATCTCCAAACAAGTTCATGGTTGTCCTAGTTCTTGTTTTTATTTCATCCTGCTTTTCTCTGGCATTGTGGATGATAAGTTGTAAAATCTTAAATATTCCCTTATTCTGAAATATGTTTTGTCTCTTACCAACTGCCCAAACTGCTGCTTTGAAACAATTTTTTTCTCTTTGCATCAGTCTCATTTCAGGCTGAAACTGTGACTCTGCTGCTGCCTACTTTTGTTATCACTTGCCTTATATTGAACAGTAAATTAAAAAAAAGTAGTATTATCATACATATGATCTGTGTTTAATTTCCTCAAAGCCATGCATTTTAAAATTGCAAGCTAATAATGACCAATGTTTTATAGAGGCAGCTACATTTACATTATATATACATCTTTAATAATTTCTGCAGTCTGAATGACTGCAATTGATACCTGAAATGATTTTACCTTTCCAACAACTCGTACCACGATTTTTTTTCCTGGTGGTGAAGTTGAGTTAAACAAGGAACTTTCTCTTAATATGCTTTGAAAGAGAACATGGCATTTTGCTGCAATGACTTGTGTGTTTGCACTCTGGCTTTATTAGCAGTCTGAGCAGCCAGGCTTGATGCAGCGCAGTTGTTCCATTGTCCTGGCCCAGCCCTTGGATTTATGGCCCAAGTATTAAAGAGCCCTGAATTTGTTGGCTTTTGTTTGTGGCCATTGGGCTAAAAATAATCTAATAAGGCTTGTGTCAGGTGAGAGATGCTGAGAAGAATTCCAGGGGAGAAGTTGACATCTCAGCACCGTTCTGTGGAGTGGGGGGTGCTGTTTGCCAAGAAAACAGATTATTTTTGCAAAAATTGGTCTTTCCTGGAAGAGCTCAAAGAGAAGAAAACAAACCCTGTCTTGGCTTTGGGCTCTAATTCCTCTTTCCATTTAAAAAAGTCTCCCTTTTGCAGTTGTAACCTTTTGAAGAGATTAGATTGGACCTCTAAGATAGAGTTCAGTGCTTTAGTGCAATATAATTGGGGAAATACTAAACGCCACTGACCTCATTTCCTTCAGAACAATGAGAATTAATAGTTGCACGTTTTATTAGGCTGATATTCCAGATGTAGTGTACATTTAATTAAGTGTAGTTTCCTTTTGGTTATGGTATGTGGCTCTGCTTTTTGTCGCAAATTCTTTCTAGTTTTACAGTTTTCCACATGTTTTCTTTCACCATTTATGATTTTTTCAAAGCGGGGCTATAAGGATTTAAATCACTTTAGCATGCAGCAAAACAGTTCCCATTCAAACAATAAACGCCATTTTAAAAAGCCTTTAGATCTTCTGTCACTTCATAAATATAAATGTATAAAAACATTATGCAGTTGTAGTGCCCACCTGCTAATTAAATGCAGATTTCCTCAAACTTGTTTTAAAATCCGCTTATTTGTTTCAACTCAGTCTCTGCTCAGAATACATATGGCCCTTGTGAAACTAATTATGCTTATGGAGCAGCTGTTAAATTTAGTGCAACTAATTTTATCCAATATTTTACATTTTAATTGATTACCTGTGAAGAAATTAGCAAATTAACACTTATTGTGCAGTAACTGAATGGGCTTTTATGGAGACTTTCAATTTTTACAAGCGGCCCGAGTGCTGATGGAATAAAGCCATTTCTTAGGGTTGGAGATGGGGAAGTTATTGGTGAGCCTTGATTATCTGGTGTGAGAATTTAGGGATCCCGAGTGATGCCAAGCATCTGTGTGTTCTGCAACTTAGACATGAAAAGCAGATTGGAAAGTAATGGCTTTTCACAGAATTTTGGGAACATATGGGCTTATCTGGATCTAAGAAGCCTTTGAAGATCTTTGAACTTGACTAAATGACTTAACCTTTGGCATGGTGGGTGGGTGTTTTGGGTGTCATGGGGGGGAAGGGGATCCATGCTGGAAATCTCCTCTACAGCTTCATTTCTTGGTTGGTTTTTTTTTCCCCCCCTCTGGTAGTTCCATAATTTGAACATTTGGGGTCTTGCTTTAATAGGACTAATTGTGATTCTTGTTATTTTTCAACAGCAGATAAAATAGAAAATCTGTCTTCTCTGCCAGATCTGTGGACTTTTGTTGTGGTTTGGTGATGAGCTGGGGACACAGATGACTTTTGGGAGCTCCATTTCAGGAAGTTTTATCTTGATTTCCTGTCCTGTAGATCTTGCAAGATACTTTAATAGGAATTAAGGAAGAGTACAGAGAGGCTCTTCCCAAGGCCATGGAGTGATGGGACAAGTGGGAATGGCCTGAAGCTGGTGGAGGGGAGGTGTAGATGGGATATTGGGAAGGAATTCATCCCTGTGAGGGTGGTGGGACACTGGGGGCACAGTGCCATGGCAGGGACACCTTCCACTGTCCCAGGGAGCTCCAGTCCCTGCCTTGGACGCTGCCAGGGATGGGGAAATGTGATGCAATAACTCCTTTAATTTTTAAAAGCTGTTTCCTGTATATAAATGTCACCTGCCACCCGTTCTGCACAGGTATGGGAACGAGCAGAAATTCAGTTACTGAGCATCCAGCCTGCCTGAGCTGAGTTTGTCTTTTGCACCTGCAAAAGGTGGGACTGAACTCCAGTTCAGATTTGAGCTGATGAACTGGAGTTCTTTACAAATAAATATTTTAGATTCCTGTTGTTCCTGGTGGGAGGACTGTGCCATTGAGTGAGGAGAGGCCCTGCATCAATTAAGGGTGATTTGTGTTGCTACAGGGCTTTGTTTTGTTGTTTGGGGTTTATTTTCTGTTCTGGACTTACCTGCAGAGTTCTGAGAAGCCAGGGTTACCTGGGAATAGTGGATTTAGGGCAGTGCTCTGTAAATCTGTCCTGCCTCATCATGTTGTTTGTAAAAACAGTGTCTCTGTGCCAAACAAAAATTAGATTTAATATCCAGAATGCTCTTTCAAATCAAAACTTCTTCCACCTGAGGAGTAAAGATGGATGGATGCTTTTACATTTGTGATGACACACTAAAAATCCATTTTGAGCCAGCAAATGCTCTCCAGTTAAGAATCCAGCAGTGCAGTGGTAATTTGATCTATTTATTAGTGTTAATAGAGTGACCAGGATGGGAGAGCTGCTGTTGGAAGGTACCAGCTGCTGAAACAGGAACCCAGCCCTGACCTCTGGAGCTGCTCCTGGCAGGAATGGGGACCTGAACTCCCATGTGCTGGACAAATTCCAGAAATGTAATTTATAGCCTCATCTGGAGGGAGGATTTTCTTTTGCTTAGTCTATTGTTGGGTTTTATTAAGCAGTTGTTGTTTCATAAAAGGAGGGGTTTTGTCTGTGTGATTTGGCTTTTAAAGGCCTTGGAGGTTTTGCACCCCAGGAGGTGCTAAAGAAACTTTTAATGCTGTTTTAAAAATTTCCCCATTTCCCTCAGTACTTAATGGAACTTTTCCATGAGGTGCCATCAGAACTTTGATGGGAATCATGGAATTGTAGAGTCATGGTTTGGGTTGGGAGGGACCTTAAAGCCCATCTCATTCCATCCCCTGCCCTGGATGGGGACACATTCCAAAGGCCAGGGTGCTCAGGCAAGAGAGACCAAGGAAAACTTGACCTGGTTTTTCCTAAATATCCCTTGTCCACTCAGGTAGCATTGATACATGATAAACTATTAAATAAAACTTAGAAAATATACAAGAAATTCAGGAGTAATGAAATAATTTTGGACACACAAAGAAACAGCCCTAATACTTCTGGATCTTTTTTCCCATTTTGTTCATGGATTAATCAGTTGTGTGGTTTATTTTGCATCTCTTTTCAGAGCAGGAGCCATGTTTTTTTTCACTTCTTTTGCTAAATTGTCAGTTTAAAGGTATTAAATTGTGACATGTGCTACGTTATTAGATGTATTTGTTAAATGTACTGAAATTAAATAATAAAATATAACTATGACAAGGCTGAGGAGGGTGGGACTGCAGAACCTGGGGCTGGAATTGGACAGTGAACCCCACAATGGAAAGGGACCAAAACTTATAAAAGTGTTCTCACTTGGGCTCATCTTGGACAGAGCCTTGGCTGGGCTCTTGCACTGCCCAAGGTGTGTCCTGTAAAGGTCTTTTAATAAATCCCTACTTTATTCCTTTGTCATTCCCAGCCTCTGCTCCAGGTGGCCTCTGAAGGCATCAGAGTCACCATCCCTGGATGTGTTGAAAAACAGACTGGGTGTGACACTCACTGCCAGGTTTAGTTGGGGTGTAAGGGCTGGGTTGAACTCGATCTTGGAGTGTTGGAAGCCTGGCTGCTGAGAATTTCAGACTTTGTGTGCTGCCAGGCACTGATCCCCAAGAGAGTGCTGCATTGGCCTGGGGCCATGGAGAAGCTTCCAAAATGGAATTACAATATTGGGATTATGGGGGTGCAGTTAGATTAGATGTGTGTCATATCACAGGGTGGGGAACTGAGAGTTTGGAGTTTTAGAATATAGTAATAGATATAAAGTAAGATGGAAGTTTTAGGTTGGAGGCTGGTCCTTCTTCTTCATGGGTTTGGGTGGTATTTTGTAACTGGATGCAAGAGTCCGCATTGCAGACTTTCAGTGATTAGTTATTGGGTTAAAAATAAAAATAATTTAGGTGTCATTTCTTAATTGGATTATTTAGCCTTAAAGGCATAGTAAGATAGCCATTTTGTAGCATGTTAGTAGAATGCTGAAGTATGGAGAGGCTTGTAAGCAAGGTTGAGTTAATAGAAGAAATAACAACTGGTGATTTTTGAGTGTATCCATAGCAAGGAAGAAGAACAAGGCCTTCAGCATGGGAACAGATTAGAAAAGATGCATGAAAATTTTTGTGAGCTAGACTACGTAGCTAGTAGATGTGTATACATACCCTACTAAATTTCTGTGAAACTTTTGCTAATTGACGCTAATTGCTTTGCACCAATGAATGTAATAAGTTATTGAACATATATATATAATGAATATAATAAGTTAACAGGTTCTAAAATTGAATGACAACTTGATGTAGTGAATGACTTAAGAGCACGCTTTAAGAGTATATAAGCTGGAGAACATGCAGAATAAAAACACTGATCGTCTGTGCGTGTGTCACGTGTGTGTGTGTCACAGCTGACCTAAGAGTGACACTGCAGAACTTGCAGCTCGTGCTATAGATGAGAAGTGATGCCCACCTGAGTGTGGGCATGGCATGCCATCTGCAGCCCTGCAATCCTGCAGCAAGGAGGGCAGAGGCGGCGTGGCGCGTGCCCGACGCTGGCTCTGGTTCCGCAGGTCGCGCCAGCGCTCGTACAGCCGCAGCAGCGAGAGGTCCGGCCACAGGAGAACCCCCAGCGGGTCCCGGGAGCGCCGCAGGGCCAGGGACAAGGCCAAGGACAAGGACAAGGGCAAAGGGAAGGACAAGGAGAGCCACGGCACCAAGGCTGGGTGAGTGAAACGGCAGATGATGCAGCTGGAGCACAACCGGGCAGCAGCGCGGGTACTTCTACTCTTGTAAAATAATAATAATTTTCCTTTACCTTGAATTGTATTTTCTATAAACTAACTTTATATGAATTCAGAATATTTGAAGGGTGGGCTGTTATTCAGGCCATTTAGAGGGTGGGGTTTGTAAGGTTTTATAGTTCTGCAATGTGGCAGTGTTTTGCACTAAGTGATGGTTTAATTTTCTACCCTTTCCCTCCCTGCTTGGTTTCAGGTGAGTTAAAGAGCTTTCTGCACTTTTTTAATATTAACATTCTTCCCATATGTAATAGCCATAATTTAGGGGGAAAATGAGGAGTATTGGAAAGCATGAGGGCTTCTTCCTAGGAGAAGATGGGTTTCACTGTTCACACACACCTACACCTCCTCCCAGTGGCAGGAGTTCCTGCTGGGCTTTGCTTGAGGCTCAGAAATGCAGTTCCAGCACAAGCCTTGCTCTGGGTTAACCATGGGAACCCTTGAGAACCTGCTGTCAGTCCAGTTTCTGCTTGGAATGACTTGGGTTGTTGATGACAGATTGCAGGAAAGACAAGGTAATTTTTTACATTTATGTAATTCCCTCTGATTTCTACTTCATGCTCCTGTGCAGCCTCTCCTGGGCTGTCTTTTCCCTCTTTGTCTGATCCCTTCCAAAAAAACCCCACTGAGGTGTCACTTCTTGACCTTCCCTTGGGTGGATTCCCACTGAAAAATGCTCCTGGGGAATTTCTAGAGCAGCATCTTCACCCACATGTGGGATTCTGTTGGCCTCTGGAATTTTCCCTTTGTTCCCTGCAGCAGCAGGAGAATTCCTGGTTAAGTTGGATCCAGTCTGGACTCTCCAAGCAGATTAATTTCTAGACCTGGAGTCTGGAAAGTCTCATTATTCTACAGAGCCCTTCCAGAACCTCCAGCACCAGGGAATCTGTAGTGGGACCAATCCTGTGGCCTCAGTATTTGAGCAGATCCTTCCTCAAAGGCACCTCAAGGACCACCAGGTCTGGTTCCCAGTTTAAATTCATGGCTGTTTGCAATGTATTTATTCAAAATAGCTGCTTTGGAGCTGTAATGAAGATCAGCCTGAAGCCAGATTGTGGGAAGAAGGGACATAAATTCTCAGGTGCTGCTTGACTTTATAGTTTAACTTTGCATAAAAGGAGGTATTTCAGCTTGGCAGCACTGCAGCTTATCTGAGAGATGTTGTATATTTGGGGCTTTACTGCTCCTCTAAAGCACAGAATCAAAATGCATTTTTTTCCCACTAATTAAGCAGCAAATTTGTGGCTCCTGTGAACCCTAATGATGATTTTCTGTCCTTGGCTTGGCTGTGTTTGTAGATGTGATGGGTCTGTGCTTGGGGTTTTTTTGGGGCAGCTTTAGATTCTTTCACAGTAAACGTCTCAAGAGAAATTTCAAAAGTAAAAAAAAGAAAATTATTTTAAAAAAGGGTATTCTGGGCATTGTGCTTTGGCATTCCCAGTTTCAGTGCTGATTCTCTGACGCTGAGCACTGAATTTCTGGAGTGCTGGAGAAGCACCAGCAGTCCATGAGATGGGCTGTGGAACAGCTCTGCTCTTCTCCTCTTACACCCTGAAATGTTTAAGGGTTGTTCCACTTGGCCAGCCATTATGGAGGGAAATCCTGCAGCAGCTGCTGGGAATGTGGGCTGGGAGCTCCAGGGAGTTCCCTCCACCCCCAAATCCCACGTTTAGACCAACAACATCTACATGCAGGAAGCCTTCAGCTGTCCAAGTCTGCAGAAGTGAGGGTTTTGCAGTACTACAATCTTTCCCCACTATTTTTGTACTAATCAAAGCATTACATTCATCTTTTATTTATGCTTTTTGAAATTTGCTTGTTTTAAAACAACCTGCATGCATGTCTTCGTTGACCTGGCTGGGTGTGCTGTTGAATTTTGATGTTTCAAGTCTTGATCAGCTTCAAAACATGCAAATTCTGTTGTTCTGAGATGTGTTTTTCATAAGGCTCCTTGTTCATTGTTAAACTGGGGGGAAAGCTACTAAAAGCTTGTTAGTTTTAAATAACTTTTCCTAGATTTATGGGTCTCATCGTTGCTTGTGTACCAGTGGAATTTGGGATTACTTCTCCAAGTGATTTTGACAATTTTTAATGGAATAAATTAAGAGCAGCTTCTCAGTTGTTAAGAGAAAAGAAGTGGTGAACCATTTATCAACCTGACCACTGGTTTAATTGCTGATCCTTAATAAGGTTATTGATACATTTGGGCACTAGTGGCTTCACAGCTTCCTAAATACTTTGACAGATCCCAGAATCCTGGAATGGTTTGGGCTGGACAGAGCTCAAATCCCATCTCATTCCAACTTCTGCCATGGCGGGGCCACTTCCATGGACCAGATTGCTCCAGGTGGCCTTGGGCACTGCCAGGGATCCAGGGGCAGCCACAGCTCCTCTGGGCACCCTGTGCCAGTCCCTTCCCACTCTCCCAGCAAACAATTCCTTCCCCAAATGCCATTCCCTGTGTCCTGTCAGTAGTACAGAGCTGAGGAGCTCATTGTTCAAACACCATCTCCATTTTTCCTTCCAGTTCCACACTTCAGGACTTTGAGCTTTCACTTAGGTCCCCCTGTCTGGGGACCCTTTTCCTGTGGCATTCTCCCAAATCCCTTGGAGTTGGGTCCATGCCCAGTGCCCCATGGATGGCACGTGGGTGACTGATGCCTGTTGATGAGATTTTTGCTGTTTGGAGAAAACATCAGGAGTAAAGTGGGAACGTTGGACTTTCCTGAGTCAGACTCTCCTGGAGCTTGGCACGTGATTCTTTTTCCCTTCCTTCTTGCCAGCCGGTGCAGTAGGAAGTCATTTATGGTAATTGGCCCTGATTTGCATATAGGTGATGGAGTTGTGTGGGGCAGAGCACCCAGAGCTGCTGGGGAGCTGTGCTGGGATCAAAGGGGCCGTGCGGGAGCTCCTGGCTGACACCGAGCTGGGGGTGGTGTTTGCATTAAACATTCATCACCCTCCCAGCCTGCCAGCAGGAATTCTGGGCTGGGCTGACATGTTTTCATGCAAAATTTATTGGCCAAGACGAGGGTTGCAAAGAGAGATCTCGTTGCCTTTCACCAGCAGCAGAGGGGGAGTGTTTGATTGGGAGGGAGGATTCCTCTGGCACGTTTGGGGCCTGTGTTACACCAGGAGCTGAAGGGTGGGAAGGCTGATTCTGTCTCTCCAAGACCTTCTTCTCAAAATCTGACCTGCCTAAATCCATTTCTCAAGGAGCAGAAACGTGCAAACAGCAGGTGATGTTCAGGGTGCAGCAACGCTTGTTTCATTTGCTCTGCTCAGGTCTCACATTCAGGAGCTCTTGTTGGTTGGTTCAATTCTCTTTGGAGTTCATTTCAAAGAGGCTTATGAGGAAAATACAAAGTACATTGTGTTTCGTTTGTAGCTCAGGAGTCCAAAAGGAAAATACATTCAGTTTGGAAGTTTTGATCCCAAATGTAATAAATAAGGGTTGCTACTGGGCTGGAAGCTTGCATGCCATGACTCAACCTTGATCAGATTCTTGTAGTTGAGTTGTGAGCATCCTGGAGGAGGTGCTTCCAGGAAAATGGAAATGAGCAGCAGAAATGGGCTGGTGGGAATTGTACAGTCTGGCCAAAAACCCATCTTAAACATGGACATTCCTAGAAACGCTGGAGAACTTCTTTAAAATCTGTTTAAAATTAGCAACTGTTTTGAATACTGAAACCAAACTACTCCATCCTGTGGTGGTAAGTTGTTTGAATGCTTATAGGAGAAATACCTTCTGTCAGAGGGGAAACCCTTTCCTTAATCCAAGAGGGTTTATTTTCAGTGTCTGAGCTAAATTAGAAAGACTTTGAGAAGTGCTTGTAGTAAAGTTTTAAGATGCTTGGTAGGACTTCTTGGTCCCAGTGATTTCTTCTGGTAGCTTCTTGAAGAACAGGTTCTAAAACTGAATGACAACTTGAGCCCCTTTGTCCAACCTGGGAATGGGAGGCATGTGCTTGGACTCCAAGTGGGTTTTCCAGGATCTTTAGGATGTATTGCCATGGCAAGGGAGTCACTTATCTGCAGTAAAACCAAAATGCCTCTTCTACTGATTGATTAATTTATTTATTCTTACTCCTTTTGCCTTCCTTTCTACCTGCAGCGTGCAGGCAGAACCAGGCATGAGGTGTCTGGAGCAGGTAGTGAAGCAGCCATTAGAAGTGGGTCTGTGGGTGACCTCAGTGCAGGGAGATTGAATCCCTTGCCCTGTCAGGGTCCGTGTTTGCTGATGGAAAAGGAGCTGAGCACTTGGGTTGGTTCCCTGCAAGGCTCAGGATCCTGGGAGTGCCCAGGGAACACCTGGGTGTGTTTGGGGTGGTGGGTGAGGAGTCCCAGAGCTCTGCTTCTGCAGAAGGAAGCAGCTGAGGGGCCAAACCAGGACAGTTTCCTCCCAGTAAGTCAGCCAAAGGCTAATGGGAAGCAGAGGAAGGTTTTTTCTGAAAAGGGCTGAGACCTCCATATGCCCAAAGCAGCTCGAGGGTCACTTGCCTTTGACCGAGATTTGTTGCTATTGTTGTCTAAGCTGTGTTGGCCTTGTTTTTCTTTTTGTTTGCTAAAAATCCCCTTTTAGGACTCAAAAGACTGGCCATTTATTTAATGGGCAGCAGCATATGGGATGATTTCTTTTCCTTTCACTCCCAGACAGCTGGAAAAGTCAGTGTGGATGGGACACGTGGAGCAAAACTGTGCAGGAGGTGCTGGGGAACCACTGGTTCTGGAAAATAAATCATTTTAGTTCAGAGTAACCATTTCATTTTCATTCATTAAGTACTTTCTGTGCTAAGTACAAAAATCTAAGTTTTGTGTTCAGATTCTGTACTTCAGACTGTCAGTTAGTGATGGCTGTCAAATGAGCTTCCCTGCTAAATTCATGGGCTATGTTGAGGGAATTATATTTCTCCCTGTTTCCAGAAATAGGTTTTGGAATGCATTTGAAGGCAGTATCTTCAAAGACACACATTCTTTTAAGCTGTTTAAAATTTTCCAAACTATCCGCTCCTTAAAACTGCCAGCCACCATGATTGTCCTTTTATAACTATATAATTTGCATTATCCTGGGTTTTGGGTGGAATCATTCCTCGAACGTGGAGTGTTGCTGCTGAAGGAGGGTTTTGTTTGCCCACATGTCCAAACACACACAGGCTCTGAATGTAAACATGGAGTTTTGGTTTTGTTTTTTTTTTTCCCTGGGACACCTTGTGCTGGGAGAGCAGCTGACTATTGTTTTAATGGCCTCCCTTAATCTGGGCAGGAGGAATCCAAACTGAATGATCCAGAGCTGTGCAAATCCAGTTAGTGTGAGCTGTAATCTCTTTACTGGCTTTAAGGAGTTGGAGTGGCACTGAGACACCCTGCAGATACTGAGCAGCAGAGATACAGTAATCACCTCACCCTGCTCCTGCATCCTGCACTAAACCACCAGTCCCCAGCAAGGATTTAGGGAAAACCCAGCCCCAAACCAGCAAAGTGCTCCTCAGAGCAGGCAGAGGAGGGCAGGTCACAAACAGCCCCTCTGAAAGATGATGGTAAAGTGAAACTGAAATTCACATTAAAACATTAAACTCGCTGTTGCACCTCGTATTTTGGATTGGGAATGCTTTTTCTGGAATGAGCTTACCTGCTATGGAGATTATAAACCATCCCTGGCTTTGATTAGGAAGGGAAGGAGAATCTTTGTTTGGAGGAAGCATTTCTAATCCTGGTCCAATTTTGGACCTTTCTGCTGTTTGGAATTACAAAATAATGTGACAAACTGAAATGAAATAATCTAAATTGTTGATCAGTGATAGGACATGAAGGAATAGTTTTAAATTAAGAGAAGAGTGATGTGGATTGGATATTGGGAAGGAATTCCTGGCTTGGAGGGTGGGCAGGCCCTGCACAGGTGCCCAGAGCAGCTGGGGCTGCCCCTGGATCCCTGGCAGTGCCCAAGGCCAGGCTGGACACTGGGGCTGGAGCACCTGGGACAGTGGGAGGTGTCCCAGGGGTGGCACTGGGTGGAATTTATTGTCCCTTCCAGCCCAAATCTCTCTGTGATTCCATGATTCACTTCCAGGCTCTGGTTTCATCCTCGGCACCTCCTGGGCAGGTGCAGGGCAGGTTGTTCCTACTCAGTAGCAGTGAAACCCTACACATAACCTGTGCTTCCATTTTTCTGCTTCCACACCCTTTCATTGGAGTGATTTTCCATTGAAGAGGGAAAACTGTTGGATCTTCCCATGGAGAAGAGTCTGGCCAACCCAAATTTTCCATTCTGGGCCTGGTTCCCATAGCAGATTTCCAGATGCAGGGGCTGCTCTTGACCCTTGTGTCCTTCTCTGTTCCTTGAGAATCCCCTGATCCCTGCTTGGAATGGAGCTCCTTCAGTTCCCCAGCAGGATGGGGTGATGTTCCCCAGCAGCCCCTGGAGCAGTGGTCCTTGTGGCAATAATTCAGCATCGTGTTGGGTTTATTCCCTTTTAAGATTTTTTTTTTATGGAGATTATGGCAGCCTGATGCATTGCATTTTTTCTGGGGGAAAACTGGGAATGGCTCCCACTCCAGCCATCAATTTTTACATTATTTGCAGTGTAAAAACCAACACCTTTAAATATCCATGAAAACAGGGCTGGGAAGTGCTTTGGGTGCCTTCCAGGGTAGGAATGGGGAGACCCAGAGGGAACATCTTGGATTCTGCTGCTCCCAGCAGCTGAAGTTCTTGTAATACAAGGCCCATGTAATGGTGAATTATGTTGGGAATGCTTTTTCCTGGGCTGAAATCGAAGCAGCAGGATCAGTCCATTCTCTGCACATGGATTAAGGAATTGATCAGGCAGGTCTGCCTTGGCTGCTCACATCAGAATCTTTTGAGGCTGCTTAATGGGATCACGCTGTGTCCAAGAGGGAAAAGGAGGTTTTTCCATTGATTCTTGTCAGGTGGGCATTGCTTGTGCTTTGAGAAGTGTCAGGGAAATCCAGACAATGGATTTCTGGGAGTGTTCAGCACAGGAGTGGGGAATGCAGGGCCAGGGGTGAGAAGGCTTCATGTGCCTGCCTCTGCCATCTCCCTTTTTCCTTTTTATTTCCTCCTTTGCTCTGCCTTTATTTCCTGGCCATGTTAAGCAGTGTTAGAAAAAGCCTGGGTGAAGTTTTGGATGATGCTGCAGTGGGAGTTTCTGCTGGGAGTTAATTTACAGGTCCCCTGTGAGTCAGGAGCATGAAGAGGGAAGAGAAGGAAGGGGTTTATATGGAGTGAGAGCCACTAAATCTGATTTAAAGGGTCACAGTGTGCTTTTTATTGAGGAGGACAAAAGATTAAAGTCCATCAATTAATTTATTTAAAAAACAAAGGAAGCTTTAGGCCCCAGAGCTTGTTAGAAAGTCTTTCCATGAGCTTTAAAGATAATTTTAATAGTTCTGCTGCTTTTTTCCTTTTTTAAACATTCAGGCTACAGTAACTCAGTAAATTGATAGTAGATAATTAGGTCTTGATGTTACAGGCTCAACATTTTATATGCTGTAGGTTTTATGTGTAATTTTTGAAAATTCTGCCCTGCACTGTAATATATTCTGACTCGTGCCTTTTTTTTAGGTTGTGCTTCTCACCTTGTTATGGGAGAGGAAATTTTTTCTGACAAAGCTTCCTAGGGTTTGAAAGATTTATTTGCTGCAATGTCCAGCCTGTCCTGAGACACTTCTAGGGATGCAGGGGCAGCCCCAGCTGCTCTGGCAATCCCATCCCAGGCAGGAATTCCCAGTTCCCAATCTCCTATCCATCCCTGCCCTCTGGCAGTGGAGCCATTCCCTGGGTCCTGTCCCTCCATCCTTGTCCCCAGTCCCTCTGCAGCTCTCCTGGAGCCCCTCCAGCCCTGGCAGGGCTCTGAGCTCTCCTGGAGCTGCTCCTCCCCATGGCTGGTTGGTGCTCTTCCTGCTCTGTACTGCAAGTTTGGGAGCCAATTTTGGAGCAGGGCCCTGTGGTGGCACCAGAGGAGGGCAGGGACTGATCCCAGGGAATTCCCCTGGAGCAGAGGGGCTGTGGAGCCCCCCAGGGACAATTCCAGTGCTGGCCCTGCTGGAGCAGGGGTGGCACCAGGGGAGCCCTGTGGTCCCTCCCTGGGCTGGGCATGGAGCAGCAGTCTGGGAAGGGCTGCAGAGATTCCCCCATGGAAATGCAGGGCTTGCATTGGAGCTGCTTCAGGCGTTGCTGGTGAGGAGTTCATCACCACTTATGCAATATTTTAAAAATATATTCCCCTCCAGTGCTTTACAAAGCTCTGTCCAAATGGTTTTTGTAGCAATTCTGAAATTTTTGCTTGTCTTGGATAAATGGTCCTTCCAGTAAGAGCCAGGAAGATCCTTTCTGCTCCAAACCACTTCCCATATAGAGAATATGTGGTGAAATCCCTTTTCCAGTCAGTCTGGGAAGGGCCATTTTGGGAGCCCACGATCCCATTTCAGCGTGGCACTTCTCACACATGGTCCCAGTGATGTTCCTGCCTGCCAGCAGAAAGCCAGGGCTCAGTTTTGCAGGCACTGCCTTCCCCCTGCTCTGCCTTTAATCTCGTGCTGTGTTTATGTAATGCAATAGAAATGTTGCTAACGTGATTATACTTTTCTATCTTATTAGCTTCAATACTGAGCACAATAAAATGGAAAACTGTTTAAATGTTATGTTTAAGTGCTTGAGATAAGAGTTCTTGTAAATGAAATGTGATTACATTTCTGTAATAGATCTTCTCTGTCTGCTCGGACTTTGTTGAGCAATGTAATTCTTTTGGGATTGCTGTTTCTAAGTTTGATTTCCTTTTTTTTTTTCCTTCAATTTTGATAGAAACAGCCATGTAAAATGTTACACACCACCAGACAATGCACAGAAATCTTTTGAAAAGGCAGAGTTTCCTGCGTGAGGCACAAAACCACGGCTCCATAGTTCTCTTTGTGATAACCAGTTTGAATTAAACATAATTCCCCAACATCACCTTGAATTTCCATCTGTGTAACCCCCGTGTTCTTAGGGGTTTTGCATTTACCTAATGCTCTGGGCTATTTTCCCTCAGCCCGGATGGCAAACTGTGACTATCTCCAAACTGGAGATGATATGAATAACAATTGTTTGCTGATCTTCCCCTGTATCTCCCTGCATAACCTGCAGCCTGCAGAGGCTGAGGAAGTGGCAGATAGCTTTTGTCATCCCTTATCCGGGCTGTACACTTGTAAGGAAGAGCAGGGATAATCGCCTAAATCTAATTAGGGGTTAAAAGAGGCCATGACTGTGATGTGGCAGTGAGACACCTTACTGTAGCAATCCTGTTTGCATTAGAAAAATAAGGTTGTCATATTGATTATTCAAATGAGCCTCCGTTGGCCGTGGCTCAATGGCTGCGTCGCAGCTGAAGCTCTGGAAGGTCCCAGCTTTGGAGCATACATTATGTGATGTCTTGTTTGCTGATTTCAGGCCTTTCAACCTGAGGCTCAGGGAGTTTTGTCCTGAGAATTAAGGGTTTAAGTGACCACTGGAAAATGAAGTTGAGCTTGCCTGGGTGATGGCTGCGATTGCTCAAAGCCATTCAGTGGAGGCCAATGAATTTGCTTCACATCTTTTATGGAAAAATCGGTATTGGAGTTAACAGATCTTGTTTGTGCATTAATTGATGTTTAGTTCAAAGTCAGACAGAGCTGAAAAGAATAAAGTAATTGCATTCAGATCAATTCCACGTCCAGGAGATAGCGAATTCCCCCGGCTCTGACTCTGGGGGTGCCTTTTCATTTTTAAAAAACGTTTGTCTGGTGCTGGGCTATTACAGCTTCTCACATACTTCTCAGCACTTGGCTTTTTGTCACTCCCCAGCCAGGTCTGTGGCATCCTGCAAGTGCAGGAGATGCTCCAGGATGTGCTGATTTCAGCCTTCATTGTTACCTGGTGATGTGAATACCAGCTGCAGAATGGGAAAAAGTGCTTTAAAAAACCAAATTTATTAATTAAAAAATTATTTTTGGCCCTTTTGTAGTACACCAAGTGCCACATACTAGGCTGTGTTGTATGTCCAAATGCTGGACGTTTTTCTGCTGTTGCTGCCATTGGTTTGTGCAGCTTCTGTCATTACACATTTACAAGGAAGAGCTCACCTTGAATCCCAGACGTGAAGCAGAGTTTGCAAATTTTACCCCATAGTTGAATTTTATCACATAATTTGCAATTTTACCCCATAGTTTATCCCCCATTTCATCTGCAGTTTGAGCACTGATCACTCCAGCTGTTGGTTGTCCTGGATTGCTGCTGCTAAAAATGTACATCTAGAGACAGCTACACTGTTTTATCCTCTTCTACATAGGTACAAAGTTTCCAACTTTATTTTTACATTTCTTCCGTTGATTCTTCCAGTTTCTTCCATTCTCTGCTTTTGGTATACTGGGTGAGTAAAATTTTACTCACCAAAAGTTTACTTTTGTGATTTTTTTTTTGTGAAAAGTAAATTGTAAGATTTACTCTTACAGTAAAAAAATTAACTGTAGAAATTATTCACCCAAATGCTGACCTGGTTGACTGAAGCCATGATGACCAGAGGAAGGGGATTTTTAAAATATATATATTTTTATATAGTTAAATTAAAGTAATATTTGAATAAATTAAAATATATTATTTTTATGTTTATGTTGCTGGAACATCCTGACCTGTTTGAAAGGCCTGAAAATGATCAAAAATGTTGATGTAACTTTGCAAGGTCTTGCTTGGACAGGAAGTTAAGCAGTGGCTTGTCCTGTGCTGCCTTTGTGTGCAAGTCCTGAGCTTTGTTCTGGGCCCATGGATGTGTTTGACTGCTTGGAACAGTTCCAGTTCCACCTTCTGGGGACACCCCTTTGTGACACTTCTTTGCAAAACACAATCATTTTGTCTATTGAAATTGCAACTTTCAGCCCAAACTGAAAATGGGGGAAAAGCCAATAGATGAAGGTTTTTTCAACAGTATCAAGTTTGTGGAGACCAGTCCCTCATTTTGCATGTTCATTCTAAATTACCAATTTATTTATTAAATTTTTATTTTCTCTTAATCCCTTTCAGCCACAAGTATTGCAATATTCTCTACCTCATTCTTCTTCCACCAGCAGTTAGCAAAAAATGCAGTTTGTTCTGATTGACATCAGGGAGACTGTCTGGATGCATTTCTTAAAGAGAGGGAAATAAGACAAGTATGAGGAATGTTGCAACAGGGAGAATCCTTAATCCTGGCAGCATCACAGAGAAGCAGAATTTTCAGATGACAAAGGGGTTTTTGGCTGCTCCTCCTTTCACAAGTTACAAAAGTTCAATTCACCCACGAGCTCAGCTGACTCTGGGCTGGCTGAGGTCACCACCTTGAAATTTGAGGTAAGAATAAACATTTTGATGTAAAGCATCATTTTGGGCTTGTCTTGCAGCACCAGTCAGCAGTGGCTCAGGAGTGGTTGGCTCAGTGATTTTTGGAGATATTTGCCAGCCTTAGTGAGAGCCAGGGGAGGTTCAGGTTGGGATTTCCTCCCTGAAGGATTGGTTCAGCCTGGAGTGGTCAGAAAATTGGATCTTGCATTTCACAACCTGATTTAATTGCAGGATGTGGTCAAAGGTTGGACTTGATGGTGTTGGAGGTCATTTCCAACCTCAGTGATTCCAGGAGGTCCCTCCTGAGCAGCAGCTGGAGGGGACAGGTGACACAAAAATTCGTGTACAGTTCACTGGGTGGGTTTGGAACTCGAGGTGTTTGTGGGGTATTCCCCTGGTCTTTTGGATTTGGGATTCTTCCCACCAGTGTCAGCTGCATCATCCAGATTCCCAGGTCTTTTGCATGGGCTGGGAGCCCTCTGGGAAATGCTGATCTGGCCACTTACTTGGCCTTTTATTTAAATAGAATATTTCACTTCACCTCCAAGATCAGCAGGTACAACAGGAGGTACTGGTTTTAACCATCAGCCTCCAAATTCCTTAAGATCCAAGTTTCCTTGGGGCCTGCCATGTTTGTGGTGCTCAATTCCTTCAGGAATCTCTTCTCTCTATACTAAAAAAAACAACCTTTGAAGGAAATCTTGGCTGCAGAACGAGACATGTCTTATATTTTTGTCTTTTTTTGGTCTCATTTTGGTGGGAAATCAATAATGTGCAACACTAATTACTTGGATTTCACTGAAGAAATGCCAGAAGATGAAATGCTTCTGGGAGATTCTGGGGGAAGGTGTCCTGCCTGTGCTGGGGAGCTGGAAGGGGATGGCTTTAAGGTCCCTTCCAACCCAAACCATTCTGGGGTTTTGGGATTCCTGGTCTAGCCGTGCTGGCACTTTCTTGGGTGTTTGTTCCACCCTGCGAAGCCATTCCTGCTCTGTTTGCACTGGCCACTTTCTCTGGGAAGTGCTGCAATGAGAAATGCCAAAGCAAACAGCTGGTGTTTGTTTTTCATGGCAGGAAAAGGTTAAAAGCAAATTACTGAGAGCAAGAGAGTGAAATGAATAAGGCCAATGTGTGTGTAAGAAGTTTAGATTTATTAATTGGTGAAATGGGAAGCCTGAAGGAGGTTCTGGTGCAACTCAAGGCAGCTTTGCTTGGTGCTTTTGGGTTTTTTAGGCTGTCAAATTTTCTACCAAGAATACAAATTGTGATTTAGGGGAACTTGCAGATCTTTCCTGGTTCTCACCACGCTGTGTTGCACATCAGACTCCAGCCTGTGTCTGTGTTTTCAGCCCTGCCCCAAAGGTGCCCAGCCTTGTTTTGGGCTGAATCCTGTGAAAACCAAGGGGATCCCTTTGGTGATCCCTGTCCATCTCCTCTGCTTTATGAGCTCCAAGTAGCTGGTTTTAATTTGATTTGAATTTTTCCCCTCATGCATTTATTAATTTCAAAACATTTCCAGGTTATTTTTCTCACTGTCTGTTAGGCTTGGATTTGGTCAGATGTGTTTGAGACTTGCAATCAGTTTTTGTTTTTATTTCATTTTGATGAAATATTATTTCTTCCTCTTCATTTGTGGCCAAGGAACTTGAGGAATTCCCCCTCAAGCTTGAGCAACTTTAGCTTTCCCTTTTAAAATGTTATAAATTTGTCTTGCAACACAGCCCAGCATGGAAGTTGTTGGGAGATGCAACTTCCTTCCTTACTGGAAGTTATTCTGGGCTGCTTGAATGACCATCTTGGAGAGACCAAGAGATTTCCAAAGGTTTTCCTTAGAGCTACATTGAGTTGAGATTAAAAAAAATAAAATTAATTGTGTAGGAAAGCCTGAAACTCAAATCTCTTCTGACCAGAGAAGCTGAGTTGGGTGAGGAGATGAAACATTCTCAGATCAAGTGGATTTGCTCTGTTCAGGAATAGGGAAGTTCTTGTCTTGTGCAGGAAGGAAAAGCTGGGCTGTGTGACATCTCGGAGACCTTCTGAGATGTTCTGAGATCAGCCTGGGCTGGGGGGAAGGAGGGAGAGGAATTAAACCAGAAGAAGTCATCACAGAGCAGCATTTCCAGCCTGGTTTTATCCCTCCCAACAGGGATGCCTAAAACCCACGAGGTGTCAGGCTGCTGGAGTGGGACCAGATGCAGTCCCAAGAGCTGGAATTCCAGAAAAGTGGGAATTTATGGGGCTCAGCTGACCTTGAGCACGGCTCCCAAAGGGCTGCACCCCTCTTCAGGGATGTTGGAAGTGTTTTTTAGTCTTTGGTTGTCAAAGCTGTGCACCCAAGGGCTGCTGGTGGTCCTGCTCCCTCCCTGAGCTGTGGAGAGGAGTTCCTTGTCGCTTCATTGTTGGTTTTTAATCATTTGTTTGTTTTTCAGCAGTGCTGGTGCCACCCTGCTGCACATCCCAAACTTTTCCTGGCTTTTTTGGGTCTTTATTAATCTTCCTGAAAGTCCTGACCTGCTGTTTGAATCTGTCACTTCCTCTTCATTTCTGTTCTAAGTGCAACATCTTGTGCTCTTTCAAAGTCCTGCAAAACTGAGTGAATTTTAAATTAATTTTTATTTTAGTTTCTGTCTTTGGGACAGAGGGGCAGCAGGGTGACAAAACCAGCTGTGTGCTTGTACTTCATAGATAGAGGCATTCAGGTTTGGATTTATTAAAGTATTTTATTAATTATGAGAACATCTCTGGCTTTAGGAGCTTTGAAGAACTTGTGAAGTGCAAAGAACAAAAATGAAGCCATAACTTGTGTTTAGGTTTTCCATAAAAGAAAGCCTGAATAGAAAGGAACATTTGCATGAGAAGGGTGGGGAAGAAGTTGTCTGACTTCTAGTGATGGGTTAGAAAAACAATCAAAAATCGGAGTTCTGCAGATAGACTAAGACGTGGTGGGTGAGGTGAGTCCCTGGGTTTGAGGAAAGGGATTTTTAAATTAATAAAATAAATTAAATGTATGTACAGCTCTGTATTGGTTATAGGTTGGATAAGCTGAGCTCAGTTCAGATATTCAATATAAATTTAGCTTTGTTCTCTGAACTGAGATCTGTGGGGATCAAAGAAGGAAGGAACAAATTGGGAAAAAAGAGAGTAATTTGTTTCTAAAGTCAGTATAGAAGCTTTAAATTGCCACTGTAGAATCCTTGATCTTGGAAAAAATCTCTAGGATCATAAATCCCAACCTTTAAGTATGAATATGCAGTAATAGAATGAGATCCGTGCAAGGGAACCAAGGCTGTGTCTTGTAATGTGAATTTTGAGCAGTGAGCAAAAGCTTGAAGAGTTTTATTCACAGGTCTTAGTGGAAAGTTGTGTGCCAGCAAATAAGTTTAAAATACTTAATAAACTTCTACAAGATTTTCTCCTCTTGGGAAGAATTCATGGCACAGAGTCTTAGCAAAGAATTACTTAGCAAATAATTAATTCAGATAAATTGGAGGTTGCCTTGTTTCCTAGGCAGAGAGCCTTTAATTGGTAACTTTATTTTTCCTGAATATTTAATGAGCAACTGGCAAATGTTTCCCTAAGCACAATTTTCATGAGCATTTACTGGTTTTTGAGCAGTTTATAATGAATTTCGACCAAGATGGAGCCGTTCAAACACGATGTCATTTCAGCATGGTGTGAAGCATTTCCCAAAGATTATTGCAGAACTTGTTTAATGTGCATAGAGAGTTTAAAAAACCCAACCCCAAACTAAACAGGCTTGATGTTTCCTTGTGGGATTTTTTTTTTTTTATCACCAGACTGAGGGCCTGGAGGAATAGAGGAAGTGAATGGACACCAATGTATCCAAATATCTCATTTTGCCTAAAAGCAAGTGCCGGCAGATAAATGCCCATAAAGGGATTTCTTTCTTAAGCCCCATGGATTTTTTTTTTTTCTGCAACTTTTTGTGTGAGTTCGAAATGAAAACCATTCATCCAGTGCCCCAAAGAAGGGCCTTATTGAATGGAATAACAGTGTAATGTAGCATTGAAGGCAGGATTGAAAGTGATTATCTTGTTAACTCTTGACAGTTACCGCCAGCTTGAAATAGAACTGGCAGGCTTGATTTGCAAATGAATTAGAGCTTTTTCATTTGGTGCCAGGATCATCTTTTTATATTCTGATATGACAGATGCTATGTTCCATGCTTTTGTTTCTCTTCACTCTTCTACTTGCAAATAAAAAACAAAAGATTATGATAGTAATTTTATTTGCATCTTTTCTCTAGGAGTTTATTCTTTGTCTCGAAGTTTTTAATCTTATATTTTTTTCAAGAATTTGTTTAAGAATAGTATTGTTCCCGCAGAATAAAATTTCATTAGGTTAAGTACAGTAGTAATTGGGTGAATGAGGGGGATTTAGAAGCTTTCAGCAAATGGAAAATTGATTGTACTCAAATTGTTTTAGTGCTTAGAACATTTAAATTTCCTCCCTGACTTACACTTGCATTTAATATTCCTCAGCACCAGGAGCAGAGGAGAAGCTCCCAGAGTTTCCAGTATTTCTGCTAATGGCAGCACACGTGTAATTAGTGGCAGCCTGGGCGCTGTGTTGATATTCTGCAGCCATCCCAACCCAGATGGGGAGGTGTTGGGTATGATAATTACTGTGCTCTCCCTCTATGTTCCTCATTAACCTGTAACACTCTCTACCAGTCCAGAGAGTTTTTCCCATAGTTGTGCTTCCCAGCACTGGAACTTGCTGGGCTTTGTTTAATATTCAGCCCAGCCTTGTGGGCATTTCCACTGCCGGGCTCGCTGCTCCTTCTGTAATCTGGTTTGTTCTTTGGGGCTAATTAGCAGCACTTCCGACTGCCACTGATGTCCATTATGGAAATGTTTTCCTACACTTTCACCTACAGGATGTGTTTTAATTGAATATCTACTAAATAATATTACAGAGAAGGTAAAGCAGGCCAAAGTTGTCTAATTTATTTAAGGCTGGTTAACAGAGACAGTGACATTCCAGAGCCTGATGTTTAATTGCCTGTGTTTGCTGGGAATGCAGACAGGGAGGAACAAGATGGCATTCCTGGTGAAGGGAGCAGGAGGAGAAATCCCAGCCAGCCAGAACCAGGGAAAAATCCAGCCAGAACCAGGGAAGAACCAGCCCAGCCAAAACCAGGGAAGAGCCAGCCAAACCAAAACCAGGGAAGAGCCAGCCAAACCAAAACTATCCAAAAACCAGGGAACAACCAACCAAACCAAAACCATCCAAAACCAGGGAACAACCAACCAAACCAAAACTATCCAAAACCAGGGAAGAGCCAGCCAAACCAAAACCATCCAAAACCAGGGAACAGCCAATCAAACCCTGCTCCAAGTAGGAAAACTCCAAGGACTTGCACCTTGGATGTCCTTGGAATCACCAGGTGGAGCTGAGGAGTGGCTTTAAGGCAGCCAGGACAGAGGAATCAGCTTTGGCCATTTTTGGGATTACCATACCCAGCCTGAAGCCTCTGTAAAGCAAAACCAGGAGATTTTGGGTGGTTATTTTGTCTCCTGTGATTTATGGAATTTTCATATCTGACCTGAAGCCTCTGTAAAGCAAAACCAGGAGATTTTAGGTGGTTGTTTTGTCTCTTGTTTACCTGAGAAATACATGCAAAGAAGTGCAATTTTTTTGTAGGGTCTGTTTGAAAATGGTGCTGTTATCAACACTGTATTTTGGAGTTTTCCCTCTCTGTTTAGTTTCAGTATTGATATTGCATAAAATCTTGCATTTTACTCTCTGAGCCAGGGTTATTATATATTTTCCCCTGTTGAATATTTGATAAGTTCTCTTGGGTACTGATTTTCCTCCTTTCTAGGATAGCATATTATGGAAATTGTTTCACCTGGTGTTCTGTTTAAAGTCCTGGTTTTAGCATGATTCAATTTGGTTTGCATTATATTCCATGGAGTTCCTTGGCAGTTCCAAGTTATTCCAGAGTGTTTGTGTGGGGGCTGACTTTGGCTTTTCCTCCTGCTTTTGCTAAGTGACCTTCATAGGATCTTCTTGGGGTATTTGCATTTAAATTTATTAGTAGTTGGCCAAACTTCCTACTGATTTTTCCTGAGATGAATTATTTGGATGATTGGAGTGATCCACTGGGGTCAGGACCACCAGGTTTGGAGTCTTCCCACTCCAGGATCAGCTCCAGATCATTTGAAGTTGGTGCTTGGTAAGAACAAAACAACATTGTACACATTAAAAAATATATAATGAATGCTTTTCCCATCAGAGTGAGAGATTCCCAAACCATTTGCTCCTCTTGATGAGTTTGTTGTGCAGGAAAGATTGGAAAGAGCAGCAAAAAATGACAAGTTCAGCAATGTCTCATCTTGGGATATCCTGAGGTAGAATAAAGTCGTGTGATCACATGGAAATCTAATTCTCTCCTCAGGAACTCTGCACCCTCCAAAAGCCCCTTTGACCTGAATTTTCCTGTAATGTCCATGTAGGTATAAATAACCCATGGGGTTATCCTGCAGCCTATGGCTTCTCACCCAAAATCTAGGCAAAGACAATTATTAGCTATTAATTAACTGTGTGTTATTTCTCCAGTTCTTGGGTGGAACTGCTGTAAATTCACTGGAAAGTACATTGTATGTGAAATCTTAAGCTGTTTTATAATACCTAAATGGCATGTTTTGAGGATAATGCACATTTTTCAGCTCCCTTGATTAATAATTAATTTGGTACAGGGAGTATTTTTAGGAACATGAATATGTTCCAGGTCACAATCATGATTTCAGCAATTTCTAGGAAATACTTTTAATTTACTGGCAAAGGAAGTTCACACCACCTCAGTTAGTTACTGTGGGTTTAAATAATCCCAAACCCAGAATGGCTGGGGTTGGAAGGGACCTTAAAGCTCCTCCAGTTCCACCCCCTGCCATGGACAGGGATGGAACTTCCTTAATTGAGTTCCCAGTTCTTGCTAGAGGTCCCTGGTGACCAGGATTCAGATGGAGCTGGAATTTTTTCTCCTGGCATTGCTGAAACGTTTGGATGAGCCTGAGTGTGATATTTCCTGGGTTTAATGGATGGCTTTAAATATGTGCATGTCAGGTGGTGTTCTACTGCAAATCCTTGGCTACAGCGGGGAAAATTCCAGAGCTTCTCTGGTAGGAAAAAGGAAAACTCAGGAGTAAAATCAAACCTGCCTAATGGACCAAAGAAATGAAGGTGCTGCACTGGAGATGGTATGAAAAGCACATATATTGGCAAGTCTGGGGTAAAAAAAGGAGGAAAACATAATTACCTGGTAATGATACCAAATTAATGCAGCTGGGTGGTTTATTTTGTGTTGTGAGCATTGGAATGTTGGGTGTGCATAAAGCTGCTCCTGGCTTTTATTTGTGGTGTTTCATGGTTTAAAATTCTGCAGTTACTCAAGGCTGTGTGGAAGACTGAGCTGTGGCCATGGGTCTGATTTTGCCTAAAACAACACATGAAATACAGTATTAACGGGAGCCTTATTTGTATAATTTATGATACAAATAATATAATTTAAATATGTGATTATTTCACGTAATTATACAAATACAACAAATTTTGTAATGTATTTTATAGTATGTATTTGAAATATGTAATTATAATATATAGTGATATAAGGGTAATTATGTGATATAATTTATAGTATATATAATGTAATATAGAATAGGATGCAGAATATAATTGTATAAGATCTCGAATATAATCTATTGGCTAACTAAAAGATAAAACCCTGCCACAGCCCAGCTGATTGATGCCCAGCAGCCTCAGGCTGGGAAGAGGTTTTCATTGGAAGTGACAGGCGCCCCAAGGTTTATTTAGGACAAGCTCAGCCTTGTCCTGGTTAGTTGGATAATGTTTTCCTTATGGATGTTCCAGCAGTGCATTTCCTGCGTTAGGGCCTTGTGTTACACCAATATTCCTGTCTGGGCTGCCTCAACTACAAATTGGCTGAACAGCCCGTGACACTTTTTCAATATTATTACATTAAACCAAGTGGATTTTGATTGATAACCTAATATTCAACTAATGCAAAACATCAATCATGGCAAGTATATTAATTATTTAATATTGCAGCCTAATTCAGGAATCGATGTGCTGCAGGAGGGGAAGGGAAACTCGCTGTTCCCAGAAGGTTTGAGACAGGGCATGATTAAAAAACAGCCCCACCAAGCCCTGCTCTGCTCCCGTGTGTTGGTTCGATACAAATCTTTATTCATTTGCCAATAATCTCCTCACATTTTCCACTTCAGGACCTTTTTTATCAGTTTTGAGGCCTGGAATTGAATTAGGGCTGCTTTCAGCACAGGCTGAGGGAGGTGCACGGGTATTGATGGCAGGGATGGGGCTGGCCTGGGCGTGTCTCCAGCCCTGCATCCCAAAGCAGCTCCACCTTCACGGGCCAGGTGGAACCTCCAAAGGGATCAGGGAACGTGGAATTCTTTGGGGAAGGGAGATCAGTCCCATCCATCCACCCCTGCCCTGGCAGGGACACCTCCCCCTGTCCCAGGTGCTCCAGCCCCAGTGTCCAGCCTGGCCTTGGGCACTGCCAGGGATCCAGGGGCAGCCCCAGCTGCTCTGGCAATCCCAGCCCAGGCAGGAATTCCCAGTTCCCAATCTCCCACCCATCCCTGCCCTCTGGCAGTGGGAGCCATTCCCTGGGTCCTGTCCCTCCATCCTTGTCCCCAGTCCCTCTGCAGCTCTCCTGGAGCCCCTTCAGGCTCTGAGCTCTCCCTGAATCCTCCTCCTGTCTCCAAAACTGGGATAAATCCTATAGGGCTGAGAAAAAGAAATTCTTCTTTCAAAGTCAAAACAGCTAAAGTACATTTTTTTCCTCTCACTTCATTAATGACATTTAAATAGGAAAAAAAACTGCATAGCAGATTTTTGGAAAAGCTTTAGGAAATGATAAATAATTAGCAATTTTAGTTCTAGTAATTAGTATTACTGTAGTGTTAACTGGTTCCCTGCAGTCCTCACGGCTGGTTTCTCCTTGTTTGCTGTGGGAATGACCCACCTTCCTGTAAGTAGAATTGGAATTAGGTAGAACCTGGAGCTGATGGGAGCAGGAACCATCTCCTTGTCCAGTGGGTTGGGATTTGGGGAATTTTTAATTTTTTCCATTGGATTTCATCTTTTTTTTTTCCATAGCAGGATATGTTAAGGATAAATTTTCCCTCCGAATTTTTGGTTTTTTTACTTGGATACTTTGGTTTATTTTTTTTTTTTTAGCTGTCTTTATTTAAAATTCTTCCCATTTTCTGTCTGTACATTTGTTCTTTTTGCAGCTTTCAGGAACTGGATGCCCAGCTCCAGCATGGCTGCCATGAGCCATGGAATTAATGACAATTCCTTCTCTCCATCCCCCTGGAAAGGGGCAGGGAATTTCATTGTGGGGGTGGTGGCAGGGCAGAACCAGGAGGCACCAAACGTGGATTTGATCAACAGCCCCGTGCCCTGGCCTGGCTGATCCTTTCCTGTGTAAATAGGGGGATAATTAGATTAAAAATGTAGATTTAAATGTGTGTCCTGTGGCATTGCTACAGTTTGTAGCAATTTAGGGCAGGTACTGTCTGAGGGTTGAATTCTGTCATTGAGCATTAGGATAATCAATTTTTTAAATCAATTTTTTTAGGTGTTACAGGTAAATATATGTATTAAAATTAAAAATTAGACACACTGGAGAAATTACCCAGCTTTGCCATTTCAGAGTTAAACAGAAATCGTTGCAGACAAGGGTTTAGCAACTATTTAAAACTTTTGTTCTTCTCTTACAGGGACTCTGCAAACATCAAAGCTGGATTAGAACATCTGGTAAGTTTTAATTTTCTCTTGAACATTTGCATCATCTTTGATATCTGCATTCCAAATGAACACTTTTGAATGAGCTTTGAATACCTTGAATTGAGAAAGTCAACCATTTCCCAGAGGGTCAGGCTACTGTTATTATGTGAAGGCACTCACATTTTCATTTATCTCCCCATTTCAAGGGAATTTTAATTTTTTTAAATTACTTTTTTTTGATGTTGAGATGAAATAAACTGGACTACAATCCTTGGATTGATGATTGCCTTAATTATAAACAAAAATTGTTTGGTGTTGGATTTTTGGCATATCCTGATCTGAAAACAACAAACTTGTGATTAAAAAAAAAGTAAAAAAAAAAAAAAAAGAGCCAGGGACACAATCAAATATTGCATGCATAAATATGGTGTGTTTGAGTCATTTGGAGGCTTTGAAAGAAGTGCACAGCTTTGTGTTTTCTCTTGTCTTTGCTTTATGAATAATGGATCGACTTAAATTCCATTCAGGGCTGCAGTAGGAAATAATAATTGAGGTGCAAAATATTTCTGGTTTAAGTAAACATATTAAACCCACAAGTGATGGCAAGCCAGGCTTAGCATTAAAAACTCATCAGTTGATCAAAACTGGGAAAAATAAAATCTTGTCACAAGTCAGAAGCTGGTTGAGCCTCACATGTTGCTACCAGCAGTCAGTGGAACATTAAATAGTTGATGTAAAGTGATTATTAAATCCCATTAAATGAAAATATTCACTATTAATGGCACATCCATCCTGAGAAGGGTTTAATTTTTTCATGGAATATCTAAATAATCCCTGCTGTTCTATGGTGCTGTGAAAAACATCGTGTGTCTCCTTGGACAGAATTGCTTTCCTCTTGCTCCTTCCTCTTTTGGGAATCACTGGGGAAGGATTTGGAGGAGCTTGGGCACCAGTGTCTCCTTGGAGATCCTGGTGGGGTGGAAAGGATGGAAGTCATGGTGGGGTGGAAAGGATGGAAGTCATGGTGGGGTGAAGGTCCTGGTAGGGTGGAAAGGAAGGAGATCCTGATAGGATGGAAAGGATGGAGGTCGTGATGTGGGATGGAAAGGAGATCCTGGTGGGATGGAGATCCTGGTGGGATGGAGGTCGTGGTGGAATGGAAAGGAGATCCTGGTGGGACAGAAAGGATGGAGATCTTGGTTGCATGGAGATTATGGTGGGGTGGAGATCCTGGTGAGATGGAGAGCATGGTGGGATGGAAAGGATGGAGATCCTGCTGGGATGGAGATCCTGGCACAGTTCTCAGGAGCTCCTCCTTTCTAAAGGTGCCCTGTGAAATGTGTTGGGAATCATCATGGAATGAAGAGCAGAGTTCTCGGAGCAGTTGGAAAATCCACCTTGGTCACTGCTTCCAGGGGTGTCTCACCTGCGGGTTGAATCCCTTAAATAAATTTTAGGAAGATGCTGTTGCCCTGCTGCTGGCAGGGAGCTGTAATCCAGCAGATTCCTGATTTTTCTTGTGCATTGTAAAGCTGCTCCCCTCCTCACAGAGTGACCATGGCTGGGGCTTGTTCTGATTGGGGTTTCTGCCACAGCAGGAGCTGCAGGGCTGATTTATAACAACAAATATTCCCAAAAAGTGGGAAGAAAGAGGCTCTGTGGGCTTGGAGTAGCCTGGGGAGGTGGGAAGCAGGAAGAGTTCAGTGGTGCTCAGGGTTTCTCTGGGCTGGGGCAAAAGGTACTGGAAATATTCCCTGTGGAATGATGGTGCCTGAAGTGCTTTACGGGTTAACTCACAATAATTTGGAATAAAATTGTCTTTGTTAAATTAATTGGCTGCTTTGTATTTAAAATCCCAGAACTGGGCAGGAAGGGATTGGATCCTTTCCCTTTTGGAAGGGATCTTAAAGATCTCATTCCACCCCCTACCATGGGCAGGGAACATTTCCCTGAAAGATTTGTCAAAAACCTCTGGAATTGAGATTTTTTTTTTTTTCTGTTTTCCCTCTGATCTTAGAAAATCTGTCCTGGGAATGGGTGCTCAAGGAAACAAACTGTTTCCCAAGGCACCAACAGGTAGGAATATTTGTGCTGGAAACTGTTCCATAACTCAACATTTTGTTTATAAATACTTTTTGGACTCCAGTAAATTATAGGGTTATTCCTCTAAAGATTTAAGCCATGTGATTCCCGCTCTACTGCTTCAATTCCTGCAGCTCCAAATGCTTGGATTTTCCCACCTTGAGTGTCTTTATCTTGATTTGATAATCTGTTATTGGATCCCTTCTGTAAAAAAAACATAAAGGTGTTTTACAATTTGGGGTTTACAAGAGTCTGGACTGACAGGGCACAGGGAATGGCTTCAGACTGGAAGGAGTAGGGTTAGATGCTGTTTGAAATTACAAAATAATGTGACAAACTGAAATGAAATAATCTAAATTGTTGATCAGTGATAGGACATGAAGGAATAGTTTTAAATTAAGAGAAGAGGGATGTAGATTGGATATTGGGAAGGAATTCCTGGCTGGGAGGGTGGAATGTGCCCACAGGGTGCCCAGAGCAGCGGTGGCTGCCCCTGGATCCCTGGCAGTGCCCAAGGCCAGGCTGGACACTGGGGCTGGAGCACCTGGGACAGTGGGAGCTGTGGGATGGGATGGGCTTTAAGGTCCACATCTTTCTTTGATCTGATCAACCAAAAAACCCCCAAACCCCAACCAAGAGCCCTTCTCCTTTATTCAGTGTTAATATTTGATCAAGCATTTATTTTAATGAAGTGTTAGTATTTATTTCCTGGCTGGCCCTGGGTTTTCCAGGCACTTTGCTTGCAGTGCTGGCCCCTCACTGCTCGTGGCTCTCTGAGTTTCTCACCTGTGCTGTCCCAGCTCCCTGGCCCTGGGGTGGCCACCAGACAGGGATGTCTGGCAGAGTCCTTGGCTTCCTAACGAGCTGTAAACCAAGCAGCCAATTATTTGTGTTCACAAACAATTAATTAACGCTCTTAATATGAGTAATTATGTTTATCTTGCTGTCCTGGCAAAATTCCATGCTGGTCAATTATGCTCTGCAGGCTTGAATTGTCTTTTCTGTTTCTCTTGAGTTGTGTCTGTTGTTCCATTCTGAGAGGAAGGGAGTGAAGGTGGGAGTGGAGAGGTTTTCCTCCTGTGGCCAAAGTGACATTTGTGTCCAGGGACATCCCAAATTTCCCTTTGGATAGGCTGGAGAGCCACGGAGTGTCCAGCTGGATGCGCCAGCTTGGGAGGTGCTTTTTGAGGAGCAGTGCTGGCTGTGGCTGTGTCCCCCACTGAGGGGACCCCGGTGTCCCCAGCCCATCAGGTGTGGGGCTGATGGAGCCTTTGGCTGTGCCAGGGTGGGCATCCCAACCATTCCTCTGGCTCAGCAGCAGCCTGGCCCTTGGAAATCCTTCCAGCTCCTGCAGGAGCTCTGGATCAGGTTCATACCAGGTAATCACACTGCAGAAGATCAATGGCTCGTGAATATCCATGGGAAGAGCAGCTTGCCTGGCTCTGTGTGCCTGCGGGGATGAAGCCCAGGCTGCTCCTCGGAGGGGCTCCGTGGGTGCCAGGATTTGGGAGAGCTCAGTGCAGAGTGTGTGTTCAATTCGTGTGCACTCACCACTTGATCTGTTCCTAGGTTTTGTGCTGTTAGGTGCAGATGTGAATCAAACAGCAGTGCCATCAAACCATCAGAGGCAGGGCGTTTTCGTGGCTGAATATTCAAAGGCTTGCAGCGGTTTGTTGTTCCAACAGCCACAAATTTTGTGGAAACTTTGTAAGAGAAGCGAGTTTTACCCTGTCACTTCCCATTACCAGCGGGCTCTGAAACCAGAGCCGCTCCACATAAAACAGCACTTTAATGTCTCCGTGTCTTTATTAAAAAGTAAACTTTGATCACTCTCGTTTACCGCCGAGGCTGAGGTGCCTCCCCCACCCCTGGCTGTGGAGGGGACCCCGTGACCTTCCATCCCCGTGACCTTTGTGCCTTTATTTTGCTTTCCCTTTGTCACCCCGCTCATATTTACCCCATAAATTTGTCTGACTGCCGTTCTCCGCCGTAAATTCGGGAAGGCCGGCGGGAGCGTCCCCGATTCCCGCTCTGCCGGCGGAGGAGAGCAGTGATCAGCTGAAGTAAATAAGGCTGTAAAATATAAAGAGTGTGATTTTCCCTGGCATCTGCATAAAACCCCCGGCACGTGCGGGTGTTGTTTCCAATCGCGCCGGCGGTTTGTTCGCAATTCCCGTAATTTGATCGTGGCTGATGAAAAGCTGACAAGATTTCCACAGCGCCCCATTAGATGAAAGCAGCATGAAACCAGAGGTTAATCTGCAAACAGATTTTCCTGCTTATTACTCTAATGATTCCATCAGATTTGATGTAGCAGGCTGCGAGGCGTCTCTCGGCAGCAACAGTGTGCTGGGGTTTGATCTCGGTGCTCATTAAATGATGGAGTAATTTGGGTGACCTCTGCCCAGGTGCACATCTCCTCATAATTGCACGGCATTCTGATGGGGAAATTACTGGCGAGAACCCCGAGTATTCATCCCGCTTTCCGAGTGGAAAAACTAACAAAAGAAATATTGCATTAATTTTCAAATGATGATATTACATTTAGTGCCTGGGCCCCATATATCAAAATCTGAGAACTGCTCAGTTACTCGCTGCTCTTAATCTTAATGGTATCTGTGGATGTCAAGGGCATGGAGGAAATTAAATCGGAAAGTGCAGATAGACCTAAGAAGACATTATCTCTTGATGATTGCAGTTTTGATAGGTATTTCAGTGAATTTCATTTTCGCAGAATGGTGGAAGATGAGTTAGCCACCAGATTTTCTCATTTTTCTTCCCCGTGATTTATGTGAGTTGAGTATAAAACTTTTTATGGGAGTGCAGTTACGGCGGATGAGAGGTAAATTAATGCACTGGGTTTCCATCTCGGCCCCGCGCGCGATTGTCAGAGCTGTACATACGTAATGGGGCCCATCATTATTCAGGGTTGTTTACATTCAAAATATGTAATGAAATCTGTTCAGAATAATGAGGGAAATAAAAGTTTAGAAAATTGTAAAGGTCATGAAGTTTGAGAAATGATGCAATGCTCCCAAAATAACATTTAGGCAATATAAATTACATTATTATGCACCAACTCTGCCTTATAGAGACATGAAGATAAAGTGCTTTCGACGAGTAAAATGCTGTTAGTGCTCTCTGAAGTATGAGAATGTGTAAAGTGTTTCTGATTTCATATTCTGGTTTTGTGCATATTGTGGAAAAATATATAAAGGAACTTTATGGAGGGCAGTGGCTGCTTTGCTATCCCCCAGTTTAAGTGCATTTCCTAAGGGTTTTCTCCAGCAAACAAACACTTTGGCAGAAGCGTAATTGATTTTTAATCTGATTATTGAGGCCACCAGCGAATTCATCTTTTTGGGGGGTTCTTGCTCCTCTTCTTTTGGGGATTTTGCGTGGGGATCTTTGCTCTGAATGTATTTTATTGCAGGTACTGAAGAGGGATCTTGGCACAATACTGAGATGAAGCATAAATTTGCCCAACTGTGTGTGGTCTGCACCTAAAGTACAAATCTCTGCACCTTGGTTTTATGCAGGTGCTCCTCAGAGTAATTATGTTTTGCCCTGCACATTTTATATTGTACTTATTTGTCAGAAGAAGCAGCCAAAAGCGTGAAACACAAGTCATTTTTGGAAAAGTTAAACCTGCAGATTGTGCCAGCCCAAAAATGGTGCAGTGGGGGTGAGTTGATCACTGAACCTGAGAGCAAAGAGAAAATGCACTTTTTTTCAAAGTATATAATCTTGATTAAGTTCAGGTTAATTCCTGTGTAATTAGGCATAATTTAGGGTAAATTATCAGATTATTTTGAAACTGAGTGCTGATTTAGAATCCACTGGGTCCTTGTGATATTTGAAATGCTTTTCATTTTCAAAATGCTTTTTCCTATTATTTTTCAATTGCTGCATTTCAATTCAAAGGTTCCAAAGGGGATGGGATTCCCTTTTTTTCTGAGAAATTCTAATTTATTTAGAGAAAATGCCTCTCTTAGTGGAAAAAGTAAAGCAGTAATTCGAGTATTAACTGCTCCTTTTGTTAATTAATCCCTTTTACCTGTTGGTTGTGCTCCTGCTTTTCCAGCCAGTCCAGCCTTGGCTGGAGCTGTTTCCAAAGCAGTTTATGATGTGTTAATTAAAAATTTTCATTTCAGAACCTGCATTTATCTGCTGCTATTTTTATGTTCTCCCATGTCTTTGTTATAACATAATGCAGCAAAAATTTGGAACAGTGATAAAATATAAAAATCTATATTTATTAGTTAAACATTAATGATTTTATAATTTTTGTAAGCTGTGGGGATCATTCTACCTTTAATTTTTAAAGGTTCAAGTAGGAAATAATTTATGGAATAATGACTGGACGATGTTGATGCAAAAATCTCTGTTCTGTCAGCTCTTTATCAGAATGTTGAATTTTTTGGTGATTGTGGCTGTATTTCCATGCAAATGTAAATCAAAGGGATGAGATTCCAGACTGCAAGGAAATAAATAGAGGGAGATAATTTTTTAGCCTTTAGTGCAATAGTGTCCATATTTCCTCTCTTATTGAAGAACCCACACAGAGTTTTGTGGCTGTGTAAGTTTAACACTTCCAGGAATTTTTCTTTTTAAGCAGACCTGCATTTACCAATTAATTTTTTAAAATCTTATTTACAGCTCTCCCTCTTTCTGCTGAGTGTTTAATCCATTTTGCTGTATCCACTCCCGGTAGGAAGACCTTTTTCCTTGCTTTTCCTCAGGAATATTCACTAAAATGAGTATATTGTTGTTTTCTGGTCCTTTTAAGGGAGCCCTTGCTGCAAAAACTGCTTTAAATCCCAAAAATCCCGTCCTTGTGCCTGGGCTATTTGCCACAGCCATTCCCTCCTGCCTTTGATTTGCTTCCAGCAATCCATTGTTGTTTATTCCCATTTTTGGGTTGGTTTTAGGGGAAACAAGATGGGATTTTTCCACCCACCTGGTGTTGCAGGGCTCTCTGGAGATCCTGGGTTAAACCCACCTCACCTTGGCAAGTGACTCCTGCTGGAGTGAAATGAAAAATCCACAATTGAAGTGAACAAATCCAAATGTTTCAGTGGCCATGTGTGTCCTGGATGGGAGGAGGAGAGGATTTGGGGAATCCTCAGCTCTCAGGTTGAAGTGCTGCTGCTGTTTGGGGTCAGTTTCAGGTGTTGGCCCTCTGATCCCAAATTTGAGTGAAAATTCCCTCAGATGGAAAACTCAGAGCCTGAATACCCTGTGGTGTTTTAGCAGGAAAATTCCCTGGGATGGGAAGCTCAGAGCCCGAATACCCTGTGGTGTTTTAGCAGGAAAATTCCCTGGGATGGAAAGCTCAGAGCCCGAATATCCTGTGGTGTTTTAGCAGGAAAATTCCCTGGGATGGAAAGCTCAGAGCCCGAATACCCTGTGGTGTTTTAGCAGGAAAATTCCCTGGGATGGAAAGCTCAGAGCCCGAATACCCTGTGGTGTTTTAGCAGGAAAATTCCCTGGGATGGAAAGCTCAGAGCCCGAATACCCTGTGGTGTTTTAGCAGGAAATTTGGGCATTCCACTCAGAGCTGGGATTTTACAGCTCTGCCTCATTTGGTTCCTCACTGGGCTCTGAATTTCAGGCCTGGGCCTTGTCATTGCTGGCTCTCTCCTTCCCAGTTTTGGCCATCCTGGAGGAGGAGAACTCAGGACAGAAAACTTTCCCTTTCTGTCAATGTCCCAGTGTTTTTTCCTGTCTGTGGCTGGAGGAGCCACATTCCATCCCCAGGCTTTCCCTTCACTGTGGTGTTGGTGTTTAATTAAGTTGGACTCTTCCCCTTCATCCTTGGTCATATTTTCAGTGGCCTTTGCATAAATTAAAATTTCAGGTTTTCTGCCCGTTGTTTTGGTTAATGATTTCCCTTTCCTAATTAGTCCATCCCTGGTGTTGGATTCTTTATTTCTGTTGAAATACCAAGAGCATCTGTGAATTCCATGGACAAAATTTGCCATTATTCCATGTTTTGAATTATTTTTCTCCATTTATAGTTCATTTTGAAAAAACTTAAGATAATTTTTTGGCTGCAGGTGAATCTCTATCCAGTCAGGACACTCCTACCATAGCCTAGTCCTGAGAAGTGTTGTTGATTAATTGTATCAGAGGAAAAACTCAGAAATATAATTTTACCATCCAATCTTTTCAACAGATTTATGTCTGAAAATGCAGGGGTTTAATTCAAATAGTGCCAGATGTGCTTATTATATTTCTGTGCTATTAATTCAGATTAGGGATTCTTCTGTGGGATTTTATTTTTTATGTTTTTAATGTGAAAACCGTTCCTCTGTCAATCTGGAATTTGCCACCCTCAAAGACTTATATAAGGAAAAGATGACAACTGCAAATTCTCAGTCTCCTTTGGTTTTATTTTTATTTTAGTATTTTATTCTCTTATGAAGTGTCTTCTTATATAAGTATTTTCAGTTTCTTTGATAATTATGTTTTTTAATAACCCAAAGAGGAATAAATGGCAGGAAAGGATTCCAGCATTCCTATGGCAAACCAGTCCCACAATCTTTTCCATAATTTGATCAAAATCTGTTTAAAAGCTGGCTGGGCTTAGGCTCCTTTGTCCTGTTGGGATTTGCTGGAAGTGGGATGGATAAAATTGCAGGTGGAGGCAGGCCCGTGCCTTACAGGATAAATTCAAATACAATTTTAGGTGTATCCCCTCTGTTTGATTTCTTCCCCTCACTGACATTTGAGGTCTCTTTCTGCTGCCCACAGCCCCAGCCTGGGGATTTCTCTGCAAGCCAAACGTGGAATTATGGTTTCAGGTTTTCCTGGGAATGGGGAAGGCTGGATTTGTCTTTATCAAATACAAAGAGAAGATAATAGTGAAAAACCCCCCAAATTGATCACCATCACCAGAAGTTTGTTGGGCTTTTATCCCGATGTTTTGAGACAGAAAAGTCCTGCAGGTAAGTTTTTCCCCAGCAGTGTCAGGGATGAGCAGGAGGAGTGGCACCTGTCCAGTTTTAGCACATCTCAGCCATTTTCCATAGGAAATTCCATAATGATAAAAATTCAGAAAGGCAGCATTGCAACTCAAAATGCTGCAGCCTCATCACCTGCTGGAATCCTGGGATAAAAGTTTTCCTTTTATCCAGGGCTGCCAAGAGCCACGTGCTCTGCTCCACAAAATTCCCAGTGGCTGGCTCCAGCAGAAACTTGGACTCTCTTTACAAACTTCATGTTTCTCAAATTTTTTGCTTCAGTGTTCTCAAGTTTTCACTTTAATATTGTTTCCTCTGTCAAGAACATTTACCATTCATCCCAAATAGCAGGAATAATAAAAAAAAACAAAACCATTCTAAAGCTGAATTAGAGTGTTTTAATATATTAATTAATTGAGAAGGTGAATCTCTCTTCAAGTGGAATATTTGGGAAGCCAACCATGGCTCTCCTGCCCGTCACACTCAGCACTTGTTTCCTGGAGCTGTGAGTGACAAGCAGCTTTTGTGGGGATTTTTACACAAAACCTACCAGATTTAAAGTTGTGCATCTTTTTTAGTGTAGTTTTATTAAAATAACTATTTATGAAAGGAGTAGTGATGGAATGCAGTGGATGAACTGCAAAGAAATACAGGTTAAGGGTTGTGCTGCGTCTTCATAAATCAGCTGCCATTAAAAATTGAATGATCGAATCCAATTTTTGCTTGAAATATTAAAAGCAGTTATTAATCACAGGGGTGTTCCTGGGGTGATGGTGTCCTATGGAATCCCAACCTCTTCTGAGCTGGGATTCCAGTGTCTCACCAGACACTTTTGGACACGTGTAAAATTCATTGCTGGGGATGACCTCGGGTCATTTTACAGTGTGCTTGTTGAGGAATTTTAGGGAATTCCTCTCCTGCTTTTACAGTTAGTGGGCTCCTTCACCAGCTGCCACTAGAAATACTTTTATTTTTCCTTTTACTCTCTTTGAATTCTCTTCCTTCTGTGTTATGCTTAAGACCATAAGGAAAGTACAAGGGTTTATTTTGCTCGACATCACTCTTGGTGATGCTTCCTCCACCAGTCATTTCACCATTTTGAAGTTTCCTGAGGCTCTTGCTGAATTTTTTCACTTAATGGTCCCCTAAATCAATACTGACCTCGGGTAGCTGCTTGTTCTCACACATTGCTCCCGGCTTGTTTGAGGCTCTAATTGTGGTTTTCAGCTGAAATCCCCTCTGTCCTTTTTTCTCCGAGTGCTGGCCTCATCCACCAGTTGGAGAGATGTTTTCTGGGGCCAAGCCAGTCACCTTTATTTCAGGATCCTCCTTTCACTCCTTGGCTGGGGCTTATTGATTGATGAGAAGGTGTCTGTGCGAGCTCTCCCATGGAGTAATTAACACCTGGGGCGAGGGCAAAGGGGAAGATGCCTCCAGAGCAACTGCCTGGGCTGCTCCCAGTGGGAGACTGCCGAGGAAAATCAGAATTTTGAGTCTTCCCTCCCTTACACCAAGAAGGCACATCCATAACTCCATGGGAGGAGTGGGCAAAGTGTTTGGAGCAGCAGGATCAGTTGTGGAACTCCGTGTTTAGGGCTGGGAGTGACATCTGTGCAGCTGCTGTTGCTTCCCTCCTCCTCCTCCTCCTCCTCCTCTTCTGGAGCCTGCTTGGCGTTTGCTCTTCCATGGAGTTCTCGTGGGCCTGGTGGTGCTGGGCACAGATATCCTAAACTGCCAGTGGAACATCCTTCTCCTAGTGGTGCTGAACAGTTGTGTGGCCAGCAAGAAGGGATCCAGGGATTTGAGGTTTTTGGTTAAATACCTGAACTGCTGTAGGAGTAGGAAATTGTGTTTTGGGATGCCAGAGCCCACCTGGTGCACAAAGACTTGGGCTGTTCACGTGCAGACGTGAGCACGGGTGGTGTTTCACACCAAATGCTTTTCCTTCTCTGCTTGTCCAGCAGAATTTTGCCAAACTCGACTAATCCTGGTGGGATTTTTTAAATTTACAGTGGTCATGGAATGGAGGAACCACAAACCCAAGTAAAGCTTCTCTGAAACTGAAGCTGGGCAAGTTGGTTCTGGATAAAAAGCAGATCTTTCTCTTGCTCTCCTTCCTCTCCTCCCGTGAAATACTGAAGATGCCAGAACAGATTGCAATGATTAGTTCATGGCAACAAGAAGAAATGGGAAGATAATTTATGATAAAATTCAAGATGTTTCTTGCTGCCACCAGGGTTAGTGGTCAGGTCTGATGGTAAGATCCATATTGCAGCTATAATAATAAATTCTGCCCAGTAATTCTGGATTTATGAAAACAGCAAAAATCTGAACTAAAAATAATTCATCTCTATACAACCAAAATCTGGATCTTCATTTAAATTATGTTTAATGCAGCATCTCTCCTATTGGAAGGAGCAGTCTGTACATTCTTGGAGTAGAAATGGAATTGTTCTGTCATTGTCAGCCTCCTCTCATGGGTGTAGATGAGGGTGGTGAGGCCATGCAGAGCATCACCAGTTGGGACATTCATGGCAAAGAGCTCTGCCTAATTAAAATCATGGAATCATGGCCTGGGTTGGGTTGGAAGGGATCTTAAATCCCATCCCTCCCACTGTCCCAGGCTGCTCCCAGTCCCAATGTCCAACCTGGCCTTGGGCACTGCCAGGGATCCAGGGGCAGCCATGTCTGTGTTTTCCTATTTAATTTTCCCTTTTGCAGCCATTTAGGCTCTTGAGAAGAGTTTCCCAAGCTGCAAAACACCACAAAAAATTCCTGTCAGGTTTTGTTTTTAGTGTGGAGTAGAAACCTCCCAAACTTCTCTGCCACTTCCAGAAATAATCAACTTCTGAACTCCGTGACAAATAGGGTTTGTGTATCAATTTAACTGTGGCAACGTTTGAGTGGCTTCACGTTGAGAGGGATGGCAAAGGCATTGGACACAGTGCAGCATCACTGGGGTGATTAGCATAGTGGGGCCACAGCCAACATTGTGCTCCTCAAGCCAGCAGATGTGCAGCAGTACCTTCAGGAGGGGGAAAATCACCCCAGATAAGAGCAAAGTGTGAAAAACTCGCCGCATTAATCACGTTAAAGCCAGTTTTGGGGCTTTTTGTGGAGCTGTGTGTTTGTGTGGAACGGGGTCACCCAGGAGCCAGGCAGGATTTGGGGTTGGAGGGCTGGGAGAGGAGCTGGTCGTGGTGCCACAGCCACCTCGTGGGGATGGTGCTTTGGGTCAGGTCTGAAGATTTCCTTGGTAACTCCTCCCTCAGAGTTCCCAGTCTGGGAGTTCTGTGGTGGGTGTGGGGTGGCTGGAGGAGGCAGGAGCTCTCTGGGGTGGGCATGTCCCATGGAGTGTCTGTCCCCTGTCCCATGGAGTGTCCCGTGTCCCACCAGGTGTGAGCTGATCCATCCTCTCTTGCAGACTCCTGCTGAACAGGCCAAAGCCAGGCTGCAGCTGGTGCTGGAGGCAGCTGGTGAGTAAATGACCATCTTCAACACTTTGCTTCATTTTTGGGCTCTCAGGTGGGATTTTATCCCTTTGTGCTTGGCTGATCCTGTTCTCTGTAGCTCTCTTAAATTGCAGGTTAAGGTTAAATTGGTTTGCATCAGTGTTGATACTTAGTAAAGCCATTTAAGGAAATAAAAATAAGCCTTTTTTTGCACTAAAACCTCATGTTTGTCCTCTGGCTCTTGCTGCTACTGAGACATTATTCTGTGCTCTCAAAATTTTGGTTTTGTTTATTTTTTTTTGCAATTTTCTTTATTTTTTAGCATTGTTTTAAATCAGTACAAGTATATACATGTATATTTTCCCCCCTCTTTTGAAAACCCTCTGTTTAGAAGAATCTCCTCACATTGCTGATGTACTTCTTTTTCCAAAATCCACCCAGCCTTTTGCATTTTCTTTCTTCCAATACATTCCTTGTTCTCCAGAACTTTTAATAAATCTTTGAAGCATGTAATTATGAAATGGATGTGACAGCCCTGACCTCAAAAGCACAATTTGTGTATTCTGCTGCCATCGATCACATCTCATTTTTTAATTTCACACCTGGGAGATGTACAAAAGATAACTGGGGGTTGTATATCATCGTGACCCGGGCTCCAAAATTTTCCAAAGCTTATCAAAGGTTTGTGACATTATTAAATTTAAATATCCACCACTGAGGGCTGGCTCTTAGATTGAAGCTGCAGGTTGTTCATAAGGAACAGAAGAGATTTAATAGCTTTGTGTCTCTTACAATCCAAAATACAGAATTAAGTCCCTTCCTGGCTTTATTCAAGTCTTGGTCATCCCAGGCGTTTATGGGATCATCCCCCACCTTCTTCCCCAAGTCCTGCATTCAGTCAATTAAATTTAATTTTTATTTAATTGCTGTGAGAAGAGGTTGGAAATGTTGATAAACGTTCTTTCAATATATTTTTGTGTGTTTACTCCTTGCAAAATCAGCACCTTTTAGTCTTCAAACTTAAAAATAACTTTCTGCTGAGCCATTACCCAGCAGCTTTTTGAGGAGCTGAGGCTCAGCAGGTTCGTTGCTGTTGCTGCTGTGGTGATGTTCTATTTGAATATAATTGAAATTAATTCTGTACTTCAGTAATGGGGAGTGGAGCTGTTGCTGGTGTGCACAGGGCTCCATCCCGAGCTTGGCAATGAGCTCATGGAATATCTGTGCACGTTACAGGGATTGCCCCAACCCCTCTGGGTGGGACTGGGAGGCTGTGCTGTGCTCCCAGTGGACTGTCCTGGATCTGGAGTTGAAGAGATGCTGCTCCTCCCTGCTTTGGACAGACAGAGCAGGGGCTCCAAATCACCTGCAGGGGTTGTGGGGACACTGGGGACATCCCTGCTGACATCATGGAATCATGGAATGGTTTGGGCTTTAAATCCCATCCATCCCACCCTGCCATGCAGGGCCACCTCCCACTGTCCCAGCCCCAGTGTCCAGCCTGGCCTGGGACACTGCCAGGGATCCAGGGGCAGCACAGATGCTCTTCAATTCCCTGTTTGTATTTCTGTCTACATTTCCCTTGTGGAGATATTTAGGATCTTGAGAAAACCTGCTTTTAGAATTTAACCTAGATACTTTTTTAGGGAATAGCAGCTGCTGTCTCTGAAAGGTAGAAATCAGCAAGTACTAAAACAGGCTCTTACTATTGAGATATTTTTTCCCCTGGTGTATTTGGGGATAGGAATTGTGACTCTGGTCTCTCATTAGGAGAGCAGGTAAAATAAAAAATATTCACCTGTGTCTGTGGGGGAGGAGGATAAGATGGCCATTTTTATATTTAGGTTATACAGTGCTGAGGAACTTTTTCTCCAAGTCCTGCATTTGTGCTGACTTCATTAATTATTTTTTTAAGTGTAGATTAATGTTAGTGTTTTGTTCTCATTAAGCAGGGAAATATTGGGAGGTACTCAAAACATTTCAATTCTCAATTCAACTGAGTTTTGATTTATAAAACTCTTCATTCCTCAGAAGCTGTTATAACTATATAACTATGGTTATATAGTTATATATATAAAAAACTATATATATAGGTACATAGTTATATATAACTATATATATAGTTATATATATTACTAACCAGCTATAACTTCATATTTTCACGATTTATTGAATTAGATTTCTTAATATTGAGGTGCCAGGGAGCTTTTTAGGCTCCTCTGACAGCCTCCCCCAAGTCGCCGTGCCCGAGCAGATGTTAAGCAGGCAATAGTTGAATGTTAATTTGGAGAGGGTGGGATGTTTAAGCCCATCTGAAGTATGTTCCATGTGGGCCTTCCAGACTGAGCGACAATGCTTTGTCTCTTGGGAGAATTTCCAAGCTAAACCTCTTTCTTTTGCTCGCTCTATATGGACTCTCTCAAGTCAGTATAAAGCAGATCATCCCTGGGCTAAAGCTCTCCAGCTTTTGTTAGCGGGCTCTGTAGGGCTGTAATTAGGCCTCCTGGCAGGCCCTGCCGGCCAGTTAATGGTCATATGGAGTTTTTCTGAGGCAGACTGGCTTTGTGTAAATCCTTGCTCGCCATCTCCTTCTGGGTCACTTCCTACCAGGCCGGGGCTTTGTGCCCTGCCCCACGGGCGGACGGGGAGCAGCGTCCCTGACCAGCGCCGGCTCCGGGAGCGCCGCACAATCCACCCGGATAATCCCCAGTGTAAACAGAGGATTTAGCTCGGCTTCTGTCACTTACAGTTGCCAAACCACTTGGGTGTCTGTGATTTCTTTCCCAGCCTTCGTTACCGAGGGACAGAGAGGATGTGAGCCGGGGGTTTGTGCCGAGCGTGGCTCCCGGCGCTGGTTTTAGGGAGAAGTTTCAAATCCGAAATCCCGAGCTCAGGGCAAACCTCAGAACCTGAAAGCTGCTTAGTGCGTGCTGTAAATGATATGGCACCTGTGCTTTCTCATAAAGGCTAAAGGATGGATGAATATTCCCAAAATGTCAATAAATTCCCGTGAAACAGCACAGGGATGTTTCAAACTATCGACGCTGCCGCCCCTTCCGAAGGGCTCCGGGAGCTTTTCCATGGTGCTAAGCAGAAATTTCTTACTCTCCTTATAAAGACGATGACAAAAGGCAATTGATCTGGATTTTCAAAGGTCTAGAGTTGAAATAAGTGACTGATGTATTTTTGGGATCTGCATTTCAATCTCTGGCTGAAAGAGCAGTCAAGAATGGGGCGTTTTGTGCAAGGAATTCGCCGAGTTTGTTTAAAGGGGACCAAGGTGCTAAATGTGAGGTGATGAAAATGGGGAGTACAAATCCCCAACATTTACCATTTATCAGATCAAATTCTGGATGTTGGATATTTAACTCATCTTTGAATTACGCGATCAGTTTGCTGCCTTTAATTTTGTACCCTGCATCTTTATTATATTTTCCATATTCCTCAAAGAGAAAATCATGGAATACGATGACTACCTTGGCCTTAACTGTGGCAAATGCAAATATTTTATAGTTCTGATTTTTTTTTAATTAATCTACCCATTCTACCAGGAGTTATTGAGGAGAAAAAGCCTGATTTGCACTCAGTGCCTGATAAATATGGGCAAATATTCTCTGCTTTTGGGTATCAAAATGGCTCATAACAGATGTGGCTGAAAGGACCACATACGTAGACTGTATGATTTTAGTCTGGTGGAACTAATAGGATCACTTGCTACTTTATAGATTCTTGCTTTTCTTTTACTTTAATAAAAACTGTTTAGTTAAATAGGTTGGCCTCTGTTTTGCTCTTTTCTAGCTATGCAAAGCAGTGAGGCAGGCAGGTGGCAACAAGTATGAGAAATTTCCTTTTATTGGGGCTTCTTTTCAACTGCCAAATTTATCAAATCTTTATGGATTTCTCGTTTTGATGATGGCTTTCTTTCAGTTTTCTTATTTGTGTTCTTCCCACTGAGAACTCGCTGGCTTTAATTTAAATTTCTAATTATGCAGTGAATTTTAGGAGGGTGGATAACATGTGCTGCTATATACGCACAAAGGATGAAATAATACTTAAAATATTTTACTTGTTCTGTGGAAATTTAAAGCAGACTTTAAAAATAATTCTTGCCCCCGAAATTGCAAGAATTTCAGCTTTTAACAAGCTTAAAAGTTCTGAATATTGAAAAAAATATTCAGTTGCTGTGTAGGTTTGATTTAATATAAAATAGTAATTTTTATCAATTTCAAATATTTGTTTTGAGTAGTGGCAGTTGACACTCTAGATAATTGAATTTTGCTTCTATTTATATAAAAAACCCTATTTGGAGAGTAAAGGAATCTTGAATCATGTTTTCTTTTTTGACTCATCAAATTCTTCCTTGAATCATGTTTTTCCTTTGTCACAAATGTGGGTGGAGGTGCTACAAAGGGTTTTGAGGGTGTTTTGTGGAGCATTTTCTGAACCCCAGCAACGAGAGGAATTTTCATCCTTTGTGAGTCTTCACCACTTTGGGAAGTTTGTTCTGTTCCCTGTGTCAAAAAAACCTGGGATTTCCTTGGGAAGAGCCTCAGCAGTGATGGCCCAAACACCTTCTCTTCATGTCCTGCTCTAGGGCCACCTGAGATTCCAGAATTAGGGAATGATTTGGGTTGGAAGGGGCCTTAAATCCCATCCCATTCCCATCCCATCCATGGCAGGGACACCTCCCACTGTCCCAGGTGCTCCAGCCCCAGTGTCCAGCCTGGCCTTGGGCACTGCCAGGGATCCAGTGGCAGCCCCAGCTGCTCTGGCAATCCCAGCCCAGGCAGGAATTCCCAATTCCCAATCTCCCATCCATCCCTGCCCTCTGGCAGTGGAGCCATTCCCTGGCTCCTGTCCCTCCATCCTTGTCCCCAGTCCCTCTGAGCTCTCCTGGAGCCCCTTCAGGCTCTGAGCTCTCCTGGATCTTTCTCTCCTGGCTCCAGGGAGGAGGTTTGTCCTGTTCTTGGACACCAGCTAATTTAGGAAATCCGTCTAATTATGGAGTTAATGAAGCCAGTGTTTAGATCAACTGCTGATTCCTACTCAGCAGATTTTGGTGTCAAAACCCATTTCAGTGACAGCATCAGAAGGAGTACTTGTAAGAGCTCTGAGTGATAGAAGAGTTAAACAATAATTTAAAAATCAAGAAGGTGCATTAGAAGAAGTAGCTACTTTTTTATGATGTGTTTGATGGGAATTTGGGTGTTTTAAGACTGAATTTCAGAAAATTCAGGAAGTTTTTGAGCTCACCAATGAGCTTCACAGCCAAGCTGGACAGAGACATTTCTTCAGCCAATCCTTGCCCCTGAGCTCTTGGCAGAGCTTCATAATCTCATTAGAGTTCTAAAAAAAAAGAGAGTTTCTGCACACAAACTGACAACTGTAGAAAAAAAGTATTTCTCCAATTAATTGCCTTTTAAACATATTAAGGGTGTTGTCTTTACAGAATTGTGATTTCTGAAGTGCAGCTAGTTTGTGGTGAGCAAAATAAACACTTGGATAATAATTAAATAAAATAATTAAATGATTTAAATTAATTTGCAGGATTGCTGTAAAAATACAGGATTTTAATTAAGTGTAGGTAGAGAATAAATGTGTTTGAAATGAAATAATTCACTTTTGCAATGTATAAAATTCTGTTGGTTTCTAAAAGCTGTTCTCTTCAGGGACCTATTTTAGGTTCTTACAAAAAAAAAATTGCTTTGAACCATTTTTGTAGAATATCAATTTGTTTTTAGAGTAAGAAGCCAACAAGGAGTAATAGGGATGCCATAATATAAACCAGAGCCTGTAAGTAGAATTTAGAGGAACTTTATTAGTTAATGAACATTTATTGCCTTCAGAAATCATTCTAAAGCTTTTAGGTTTTTTATTTTTTGATAGATTTTTATCCAAGGTCTTTTTTTTGTGGCACCAAAAGTATCTCAGGCTTACATGGTGCCTAATGGGTTTCTGTAATATTGCAGCATATGGGATCCAGGATTTTGATGCAAATCTCTGTGCTAATTATGTGCAGATGAATCTTGCAGGCCTGCTATTGATCTGCAGTCAAAGACAATTTTTCAGTTAGCTGAAGTTTTATATCAATTCATATTTAGCAACTTTGCTGTAATTTAATTATCCCCTGATTTGGCTGTGCAAACCATATGTGGTCGTGGGGCTGGTTTGTTTTTAGCAAGTCTTTTGGGAAATGTTATTTCTTAGCATTGATGGGGAGATATTTAGTTGTGGTGTTTTACATGGTCTGCCACAGCCTCCTCTCTGTCCAGCTGCCCTCTGTGGGCTCTGCTCATCCAGGCATTCCCAGGAATGGCTGTCAGGAGCTTTGTGCTGACAGTTCCCCTTGTGACATCTTTGGATGTTCAGATTTTCTACAAGTGCAAGTGGAGAGTTTTTATCCACTCCAATCCAAATTCCAGGGGTGGATTTTATAGCCTGAATGCCCAGAAAAAGGTTTGAAATTGCCCCATCTGCTCTGGCTGGTGCTGTTCTGCTGTTGGGGGCCTCCCTCGCTTCCACGTGGGAAGTGTGCTGGAATCATCTTGCTGAAAGGAACCTATGGATTAGATTAAATTAAATTAATTACAAATCCCAGTGAGGGTGGGCAGGCCCAGGCTGCCCAGAGAAGCTGGGGCTGCCCCTGGATCCCTGGCAGTGCCCAGAGCCAGGTGGGACACTGGGGCTTGGAGCACCTGGGACAGTGGGAGGTGTCCCTGCCATGGCAGGGGTGGCACTGGATGGGCTTTAGAGTCCCAACCCAAATAATTTCATCACTTTCTTAAAGTATTTCACAGGAAGTAGAAATAAATCCCTGCTGGTTTTGTGCTTTCCCCCTCCATCCTTTCAGGAAAAGCTGGAATGCCAGCACAGGAGTTCAGCACTCCTCCAGCACCTTGTTGTGTGCCTGCTCCATCTCCTTGGAACTCCTAGATATTAATTTTCTCAGGGACAGTATTTAATATGGGTAATAACCCCCTTGTTTTAGTTATTGAAAGCCCATTTATCACAACTTTATTAAACATGGAGAACTAAGTGTGCCATTTTGGCCAAGTGCTTTCGCTCGCTCGTGTTCTCTTTGTTGCCCCAAATGAATGAAATTAGAACAAACAATCTCCGAGTCATTTGTAATCAAGCACTGATTAATGGACTTTGGTTTCACAGCCATTATTCATTCAAGAACACCTGATATCTTTCCCATAAACAAATCGTGTTTGTCCAAATTAAGAAATTAAATGAAGCATTTGATGAGTTTATGATTGACCCTTCCAACTCGGAGCCCATTAGTCAACGTCGTTATCATGCAAAAGCGCCTGACTAATGTGCTGCCTGAATGTGCTGTGTGGATTTATTATGATTTCTGATTAATGCCTGCTGCAAGCCAGACCACGGGATTGTAATAATTCCTTGATTTCCATCTGAGGGGCCGCTGAAGATTTTCATCTGTGATGAAATGCATTTGTGTCCCATTAGATTTAGAGATGATTATGAGGTGTCGGCCGAATAAATCTTAGCGTGGAGCAGAGGGTGCTTGGCAAGGGCTCTTCAGTTGTGGTGGGCTTTTTGTGAGGCTGCTGCCTGTCACTAGCAGGATTTTTGGGTGCTTTAAGGGGAGTTCTCAGACTTGGGCATTTGCAAATGTGAGGGGTCATAGAGGTTGATAGAAACAAGATCCCAAACATATTTATATATGTGAAACATATCTCCTCATACCTAAGAAGCTGATAAGAAAATTCTTTTTGTTTTTTATGCACCTTTATTCTATGAATACTTAATATCTGTGTTTTCTAAAGTATTTTCTTGGGGGTGTTTGCTAACTTTAGTGACTTGGACAGGATTTTATACATTTTCTGCTGAAATAATGCCCTTGGAAAGCAGATGTCAAACTGCTGTAATAGTAGGTTTTACCACTCCTCCAAAGGGGAAGCAAGGCAAGTTCACTCTGAGTTAAATCTGCATCAGGTGATGTGAGCCCTGTTGCCACAAGCCCATGAAAGAATCCATTGGAAAGGGCAGAACAGCTTCATCAGTACAAGGCAGCAGTAATAGAAACTCGTGTCCTTTGCCAATCTCTCATATTGATCACCCCAGCAAGGAAAAAAGAAGTGTTTCAAAACACAGCTTATGTGAAAAATCAAATTAGGTGCCTTTATTGCAGATCCTCCCTTGAATTCCAGTTCTGTTGCTCTTCTCTGTGGCTGCACTGTGATTTATTATTGAAGATTTCTGAGCTGCTTTGTTTAAGCCATCGTGTATCCCCTTATGTTCTTAAAATACCCACTCAAACTATTTAATCAGTAGTTTCTTAAAGGTTTTGAGCATTTTGTGCTCCTGATCTGAAGCCCTTGGAGGGTTTTCTCTGAGAAATGTGAATGATTTTATAGTGATGAGTCTCTTGGAGCAAGAGGAAATTGTGGTTCCATTGGACAGGGCTTGGAGCAGCCTGGGACAGTGGGAGGTGTCCCTGCCCCTGGAAGGGGATGGCATTGGATGGGCTTTGAGGTCCCTTCTGTCCCAAACCATCCCGGGGTTCTCATCCCTGCAGCTCTGCTTTGCTCCTGTGCATTCCTGCCTTGCAGCAGCACTGGGTTTGTGGCTGCATTTTCTGGTCTGAAGCGTGGGCAGAGCCAAGAGGGAAAGGAAATAAGTTGTGGAAGAGTACCTGGAATTCCAGACCGGTTTGGGTTGGAAAGGACCTTAGAGCCCATCTCATTCCAGCCCTTCCATGGTTCAGGGTCCCCTTCCACGGGCCAGGCTGCTCCTTGGCCTCCTCCAGGGCTGGGGCACTCTCTGCCAGTCCAGTTAGAAATACATCATTTTAAATCAATCTCAGTATTACCTTTTGGCCTGTTTTCCCAGATTTCTCTACAGTAGGGACTGAGTTCTAAAAGTTCATTTTCCAGCCGTATTCCCAATATTTTGGTGCCCTTCCTCAGCGTGGCCGTCCCCGCCGGTGCTGGCCGTGCCTCTCTGGGCCTTTCAGCTGGCCATTATTGACATTTCATTCCCAGCCTCGGCAGATAAACGTCCACATTCAGCTGGTGGAGGTGATTATGTGGGGCTGCCACCAAAGAAACCCTAAAGCATCCTATTAGCAGGGCCTGAGCCTGGGAATAAAGGCCCCAATTAGGGAGCACTCGCCGGCCCTGCCGAGGCCCTCCCGTGACATTAATGGTGTCTTTATAACCTTTTCCACTTCTGCTGCCTCTGACAGAGCGCCACAATCACAGCCGTGGCTTTGCCCTTGGCAAGCAAAACCTCGTTTGGAGAGGATAATAAGTATTTACTATTTAGATGGCTGGCAATAAAATTTCTCTGAATGAGATTTTACGGAGAAAACGCAAACTGATTCAATTACTTCCTTTAATGGACTGGGGAGACCTGTAATAACAGTTTGTGGAAGCTCCAAGTCTTGTGTTTAGCTTTTTTCTTTCCTCTTTATTTATTTGTGTGTGTGAAAATACAAACTAATTCTTTTTCCAAGTAGAAATTATATCCTAGAATTATTAAGGTTGGAAAATACCTAAAAACCCTCTGAGATCATCAAGCCCAGCCCTTAACCCAGCATTGCCACATTCACCATTTTCACTGGAAAACTTAATCCAACTTCTCCCTGCACGTCCCATGATATTTTTCTCATCTTAAAAGTGGATAAAAATCTCAAATACTGACAGTGTTATAGTGGCAAAAAGTGTTGGGAATTCCTAAATATTCTTACAGAGAATTCCTGTCATCTGGCTTTAGATGGAATGGGATGTCAGTTGTGTCTTAAAAATGGATATTTCTTGTGAAGTCATGGAGCATGGACTCCCTCTCAAAGCGTTGTAGAACACAGCTGGGTGTGTGCCAGCAGAAGGGATTTCCCAGGTGATGTGGAACATTTATGGGATTTAGGAAAAACTGCTTTTAAGGACAGGTATGAGAAACAGCTACTGAAAGTTTTTGGGTTTCTTGTATTTCTGAGCAAAAAAGCAGCTTGTGAAACTGATCTGCAAACATTTATTTGTTCTCTACTACAGCTCAAATCCAGCTGTATATTAAATAAGTAAAATCACCCTGATCCCTGTTTTAAAGAGTATTTCATTTCATGTCTGGATCCAGGAAGGATCTTAGAGAGCCAGATACAAATTTTGGAAATGCCTGAGTGTGTGTCCATAACAGACCACCACTTCCATTATTTTCATTCATTTGGAGAATTCCCTGTTGTTGCTGGGATAAAATTAATTGAAATTGAATGGATTAATATTATCTTATGTTCAAATGTTTCTGTACGTGTGTATCTCACAATTTACCAATTTCACTGCTTTACCCCTTTTATCCCCTGGTAGCAATGTGGATTTTTCTTTCTTTTTTGGGAATTTTTAATAATTTCAGGAAATCTGTGTTTGTGGCATTAGGGAGCACCAGGGACAGCACCAAACTTGGTTAGTGCAGCTCTGGAAGAAGACACAGGATAATATTTCCTTCCTTTTTTTAACCATCAGTCACTGTACGGAGCCACTGCGCCAACAAATTCATAACCTCCTCTGTATTTGATTTTAAAAAAATAAACCCAACCAACTTTTGCTTTCCCCAGTTCAATAACTCCCTAGAAATGTGCTTTTATACAGTGTAACTCATACAATCCTGCACGGGCTTATAAATTGAAATCCCACTTTTTTCGGACGTTCCTGCCTGGATGACTGATGGCTGTGTGTATTTGCCATAAAATTTTAATTATGACAGAGTTATGAATCACTGCTCTCGCTGGTTAAAGTGTTAAAAAATGATGGGTTTGTTGTTTGTTAAACTTGGGAGCGTGGAGGAAGAAAATGGAGAAGGTTTGGAGTTGTGTGGGCTGGATCCCAGCTCGGGTGTTTCCTCGGGAGCAGCCCTGGAGCTGATTTGGGATGTGCCCTTCCCTCCCTGGGCTCTGCTGCTGCCCAGGGTGACAAATGCCATTGATTTTGTGCCTTTAACTTCCCGGGGTGTCCTGGGTGGGGTTTGTGTCATCCCATCCCTGGGGATCAGGGCATGGCTGTGGCTGCAGGAACAGCAGAGCAGCCCCGCTCCTTCCCCTCTGAGCATGGGATTGAACCAAGGTGTTCACTCAGAAACACCAAATATTGGCAAAATATCAAGGGCCACAACCAGAGCTGTGCAGAACACCCAGTGTGAGGTGGTTTTTATTGAAAGTGTCAGGTTTTGTTACCAATATCAGTGTGTTTCAACACCAGTTCCCTTAGAACATCACAGCGCTCTGTATTTCCCAGTTTTTTCCCCAAATTTTAGGCAGCAGCACCTGGTGTATTTGGCGTGTGAGGAGTTGATTTAAAGGACCCCACTTTGACTTTTTCTGCCTTAAAATCAGCTTGATTTGGTTTCCTGTTTGGCCTGGCTGGCAGGGCAGGGTTTTCCTCACAGGCAGAGGAACAGCTTGGAGTGTTGCAGGGTTTTCATCCCTGGGGGATGGTCCAGGCTGGGCTTTTCAGGGATGTGCTGCACAACAGGTTGGTGCCATTTGGGCACGAGCAGGGAGAGCACCTGGGGAATAGGGGATGAATGGGGGGAGCTGGGGGCCCGCTCCTGCCACGGGCTGGGATGGGGCTAAATGAGTTTTAAAGGACAAAGCTGGGGGATTAAAGGGTCCTTTATGGTTTGATCCGTGTGGAATTGGGCCTGGTAATAAGGAACATCCCTGTTGTACTGTAAACTAAGGGAAAAAAATTCCAAAATTTAAAATATTTGTCATTTGTATTGTAATTTCAGGAGCAGCATCTCATTTTTCTTTCTCCTGGACATGAAATGTTGTTTGACAGCATATTCTGTTTGCAATTATTCATATTTAAATGTTTTAGTCACCTGCCATGGAAAGAAACTTTTAACAACAACATAAATAATTCTTGGAAGTTGGACTGGATGGCCTTGAAGGTCTTTTCCAACCTTAATGATTGTATTAGTTTATTTTTACTAAATTAAGTTTAAAATCAAAGCTCAGCTTCATTATTCATTTTAACTTAATGTTTTTGTTAGTCTTGGTGAAAATAATGGATGGGCTTTTGGAGATAGTTATTACCCTGCTTGCAACATTTGTGCAAATTGTAAAAATAATCTGTTAATGTTATTAACAAAAATGTTATGATGGAAGTTATCTGAAAAAAGGGATGACTTTTTTAAAGAGAATTTTTTTATAGAATGGTTTGGGTTGGATGGAACCTTAATGACCATCCAGATCAACCCTCTGCCACCTTCTGGTGGACACCCCATCCCTGGAAGTGTCCAAGGCAGGCTGGCTGGAGCTTGAGCAGCCTGGGACAGTGGCCTGTTCCAGGGGGTGCCACTGGGTGGGATTTAAGGTCCCTCCCAACCCAAACCATCCATGGTTCTGTGCTTGGGCGACTGAGCAGTGCAATTAAAAGTGTGATTAACAATCCTCTTCATTAAAAAGCAGAAATTCCATATAGAGAGGACCCAGACATCCTGTGGGTGCAGGTGCAAGTTCAGAGCCAGGTTCCTTCTGTGGATGAAGGACGGTGCTCTGCTGCCAGCCCCACACAGCTGTGTGCATTCCCTTTCCTCATCGTTAAAACCCTTAAACACCTTTTTATATTTCAAATTATTTCTGTTCTCTAAGAAGTACCTGGCAGAGCTCTCCCATCCAAAGTTAAAGCTGGCTGGAGATGAAACCTAATTGGAGGAAGTTTATGGAAGTTCTGGTGTTGAATAAGGCTGCTTATTTATTACTTTGCTACAGCTTTATACAAATATATGGATGCACATGTGTCTGAGGGAAAATGATGCTGTCCAGACTTACGAGGGCCAGTTGGAATCTCTCAAGGTTGCAGATGAGCAGTGGAAATGCATGTGTATATTATCAGCTCCGTGCCCTTGGCGGTGCCTTCCTCCCTGATGACAAATCTTCCTGCACTCCTCTCCTGGAAACCAGTGCTTTGGTGGTTTTCTCTCTTGGATTTGTCTGTTTTCCCACTTGCTCTAATGGGCTCTGCCCGAACTTTTAAAAACAAGCATTTATTTGAAATACATTAAGCGACACAATACTTCAGAAAAAAACGTTTGATACCCCAAATTCCTTCCTGAATTATTTAAGCGCCGCTGCAGCAAGCTGTTTACCCAGGGATGTTCAGGCTGCTGTGTAGTAGGGGTGTAGTTTTCTTTTAATGCAGTTATTGAATTCCAACCCACAGAGCCTCTGGCGGGGTTCCAGGAGCGCTCTGCTGCGCCGAGTGAAGATAAATTGTTTGTTTTCAGCAGCATTTCTTCATCTTCATCACTTAATCTGCAATGAAATTTTACAGCCAGCCACTGAATATTTAAGCAATATATTTACCTCTTTTATCCTGGGGGAGTATTTAATGAGGCTGAGTACAGTAAATGGTTATAGGAGTTGAGGGTGCAGCTGGGAACGTGGAGTTTCCTTCCCATCCTCTTCTCTGCTGGGATGGGCTCGGCGTTCCCAAGGCTGCCGGGCTGTCACCGAGTGCGTGCTGGCATCGCCCCCGAGTCCTCCCCACAAATCTTGCCTTGACACACGCTCCCCCTTTTGGTGCCAGATGTCAGGTTCTTCTGGCTGCCTGTCTCATGAGTCTGCAGTTCCAGCTCGGGAAATCCTGGGACTTTGCTGCGCCCCCACCCCGAAGTTTTCCAACTCCGAGTTTTCCACCTCGTCCTTTCCTGATTTTCCAGTGCCCTGTTCGCTATCTTTGTGAGCTAGCAGTCCTTGGTGCTAATATTATTTTTTTTAACTGTGTCTTGGTGTTTATGCACTTAGAGGGTTATAAAAAAAATCTTTAAAAAGTGCTTTTTGATCTTTTCTGTATTTTGTTGCTTCACGAAGGTTTTTATTAACGTCATGGTCAAAGTGGGAAAGGATCATACATAGGGTGATGTATGATGTATGACAATTTCCTTCTTTTTCCTTCTCAAAAATGCTTCCTTGCACCACTGTTGGAATATTAACTGTGCTCCATTCTTGACTAAGTGTGCTCCACTTACACAGCTTCATTCCTTATGCTTCCACTCCTGGTGTTTTTATTTGGTTGGAAACAGGAGCTGGAATTCCCGGAGCCCTCCCGAGGTGCTGGGGCTGCCTGGGCTCCTCTCAGACTGTTCTGCACTCAGCTCTGCGTGCTCCGTGCTTTATTGCTTCCTCTCCACAGCCACAGGAGTTGTCATCTACTTGATTTTCACTTAACGTGGCCATTCCTGACGTTGGGAAATTGGCAGATGAAAGAAGGGCTCGTTTGGAATCGAAGTTTTGGGAGTGAATTTTTCAAGTTTGCTGACAAGCTGTCAGGCTGAATTCTGCCCTTACCCCAGAAAGAAAAGCTGACTGTCACTGCCAATCTACAGCCTGTAATGACAATTGTATTTGAGGCACAGTGCCATTTTTTTTCCCCAGAAATCATTTAAGTAATTTGTCTTTGTGGTTGTATTTTAAGCAAGGAAGTGTTTTTTGAATTAAAATGATTTATTTGTAGAATTAAATGGAGGAGCTGGTACGTTTTCATGTGAAGGCAGGTGGGCAGTACAAGGTGAAGGTGATTTCTCATGCAGATGGAGTGGGTGGCTGGCAGATCCCCTGAGGACTGAGTGTTTCCTGGGAGTTTGGGAGGTGGGATGTGGGGTGGGACACAGTCTGTGGAGCTGCAGGGCTTGGTTGAGCTCTGCTTCCAGCAGGGTGCAGAACCTGGTGGTGGTATGGGCTGAGATCCTCACAGGAAAGGGAGCACTGAGGTCACTGAGGAGGAAGAAAGCAGCCTGGATTTGTCCTTCAGAATTTGTGTGATGGCTTTGAAAGCATTTCCATTGGCCTGCAGGCCTGGGCAGGGACACCTCCCACTAGCCCAGGTGGCTCCAAGCCCCATCCAGCCTGGCTTCCTCCTCTCACCTGCTCACCAGATCCATGGCAGCCCTGTCCATTGTCCTCTCCTTTCTCCACCCGTGGTGTGCCATCAACTTTTATACATGGAATTTAATTTTTTGCTCCTAAATGTTGCTGCTTCTTTTGTCTCTAGTTTAGGGGCAGGTTTAACTCCAGGCCATCCTTTTACTTTCCCTAGCTCTTCGTTCTGTGAGGAAGAGGAAGCTCCTCCTTTCTCATCAGCTGGAGGAAGTGGCCTCAAGCTGCACTGGGGGAAGTCTGGATTAGATTTGAGGAACAATTTCTTCCTGGAAGAGGTGGTCTGGCTTTGGAATGAGCTGCCCAGGGAAGTGGTGGAGTCTCCATCCCTGGAAGTGTTCAGGAAATGTGTGGATGTGGCACCTGGGGACAGGGTTAGTGATGGACCTGGCAGAGCTGGATCAACAGTTGCACTTGGTGATCTTGGAGGGCTTTTCCAACCTTAATGACCTCCTGATTCCATGATTCCCACCCCTCTCCCCTAACGAAACTCACCTGGAAGGTGCCATTGGAACCATTCCCTGGAAATCACTGAGTTCTTCTGAGGGCTGATGTCCTCCCCAAGGCTGAACAGCCGAGGTGACAGGGGTCACATCCAGTTCTGCTGATTTCCTGAGCTGGGCTGGGAGAGCAGATCCGAGGTGGAGCATTGCTTGGTTAGGAGATGTCCAGGTGGATAATGTACAGCCTGTTCTGGGATGGAAACAAACCCTTGGAATATTTAATAGCAGACTCAGAAGCCAATTAATCCTTAGTGTTAAACCCTATTTAGGTTGGATTTTTCCTCCAACGTGTGTTTGGGGGGGAAACTGTGGGAGAAAGAAAGAAATTAGGGATGCACTAAATAATGGATGAATGTACCTAGCCAAGAGCTGCTGATTAAGTCTTCTTTAGGATTATTATTATAAATAGGGAGTGCCAGATCCTCAGCTGGAGTAAATGGGCTTGGCTCAGCCCATGTCAGTGGAATTGTGCCAGCTTGAACTCATGAGGATCTGGCCCTTAATTCTGGAAAAGGAGGATATTTGGGGAGGAGGATGATGGGGGCTGTGGGAAGTTTGGTGATGAGAACTCTGTTTTCCTGGTAATATCAGGAAAAAAAAAAGTAAATTACTGTTCTTTTGAATTTTGTAATGAGATTCAAGGAACTCCTTGATGTGATTTCATTAGATATAAATGACTTTTTCCCCAGGTAGCTACATCTTCACCCCCTGCACCTAAAAATGGAATATGCATGGAAAAGGTGGTGGGTTATTTAATTTTGTGGGTGATTGTCTCTTGTACCAGCCTTTCTGCCATTCCTACCTAAAAAATGCCTGGATGGCCATCACATGTTCCTTGGAAGGAAATAGGAATAAATAGAGATGATTGTGGAAATCTGTTTCCCACTCTGCTTTTCCACCAGGAGAGAAGTGGGCTGGAATTTGAGATGGCAGTGATTTCAAATCCAACGTGAGGTCTCATTTGGCTTTGTTTTAGAAAGGTATCAACAAATCAGATTGCAAAGCTGCTGATTTGGTAATTGCTTGTAAAAACACCCAACCAACAATCTATTTCCACAGCAAAGGAAATGCATGTTGTTCAACAATCCCTTAAAATGCAGTGTTTGACCCTCTAGAGTGGACTCCAAAAATATCCAGTTCTGAAATAACACTTTTAAATGTGGAATATCTTGGAAGGACTAAAAATAACAACACGAAACAAGCTTTCTATATTCCTAATTGTTCCGACCATGGAACTAATTTCTCAGTCAGAGTAGGGCACAGCTTTTTCATCATTCTCCAGTCCCATAAAATCCAATGTTTGACCATTTGGAGCGGCCACATTTATGCTTAAAAACCAAAAAACCCACCTTTTTAAGGGGAATATCTCAGAAAGCCTAAAAATAACATCACGGAGCAAGTTTGTTATATTCCTAATTGTTCTGACCACAGAATTAATTTCGCAGCCAGAGGGGGGGCACGGCTTTTTCATCCCTGCCAGCCTCGGAATATTCAGCGTGTCACAGATGTTCATGAATAATGTCCATTTAGAAGCCTTGGCAGCGAGCTGGCGAGATGAATGAAATGTTGGGGGGATCTGACAGGCAGCACGCTGCTTTGTGATCATTCCAAAGTTCTAATAATCTCCCTCACCTTCCCTGCCTGCCTCTAATGAAAGAGAATAGGTGATTGCACCTCGGGCTATGTTCTGCGCCTAATGACTCCTCCAAAGGCGGATTTATGGAGAAAAAATTAACTTTGAATGAGGATTGAATTGGCCCTGACAGGCTGATAGACTGTGACACAGATTCTGTGGCAAAACAGACGTAGCCCTAATTGATTATCAATATTTTAAGCAAAGTGATGAAAATAAGCATTAAGTGATGAGAAAGGCAGTCTTAATACAGTAGGCAGTCACCGGGATCCGGGAGGTCTGCGGGGAGCTCGGCCCCGCTCACCACAGTGGGATTTCTTCCCTTCCCTTCCCTTCCCTTCCCTTCCCTTCCCTTCCCTTCCCTTCCCTTCCCTTCCCTTCCCTTCCCTTCCCTTCCCTTCCCTTCCCTTCCCTTCCCTTCCCTTCCCTTCCCTTCCCTTCCCTTCCCTTCCCTTCCCTTCCCTTCCCTTCCCTTCCCTTCCCTTCCCTTCCCTTCCCTTCCCTTCCCTTCCCTTCCCTTCCCTTCCCTTCCCTTCCCTTCCCTTCCCTTCCCCCCCTGGCCCTTCCAGCCCCTTCTCCTCCCGAATTCCTGCCCAGCACCTTGGTATTCCAGGCAGGGATGAGGTGCCTCCCTCTCTGCAGAGAAGGTGGTTACATGTTTAGCCCCTTTGGACTGGGGGTTTTGGATGTTCTCCCTTTCCTGCTGGGCTCTCTCCCAGCCCTGTGCCGTTTCCAGGTGCCACAAACTGCTTCCTGGAAATGGTAACAATGAAAGGAACTGGGGGGAAATGGCCTGGTTGGAGGGGGAAGGTTTATCTTGATTATTACCTTGGTTACACCAAATGACCACAAATATCTCAGCTATCCTTTGGAATAAGACAACGTTTGGGTTTTGTCTGTGTTTGTTCAGTTGGGTTGCACGTGACTGGATTTATCTTCTACCAAAAATCCATTTAATATTTGGGAAAACCCTCATGGCTGTGTGTCAGATGCTCGTTAGCTGTGCCATAACAGGACATTTATCCCAAAATAAGGAATATTTTCTGAAAGGACTGAGGGAAGGGAGCTGATGCTGAAGAGGTGAGGAACAGCATTCCTACAGCAGGAGGAATCAGTGGGATGACATCTCCCTCCCAAACCCTGGGTGTGTTCCCCGGGAGCTCAGAGAAGCTCAAAATAACCAGATTTGGGCTTGTGGGGAGTTTGAAGTGTGGCTGGCAGGGCAGGGGAGGGGGCACTGAGCTCCTCCCTCATGCTCAGGGCTCCAATGTCCATCATTAGAGTCTGGTGTAATTAAATTACAGGGCAGCAAGGGCAGAACTTCCCATGTTGGGAATTGGGTGTTTCACGTGTAATCAGGGAGAGATCCGTGGCCATGGACACGATGGACTGGGCAAGTGACCACCCAAAACATGGATTTATGGAATCACAGAACCCCGTGGATTTATGGGCTCGTGGATTTATTAATCATGCACTCATTTAGGCTGGAAAAGCCCTCTAAGGCATCCCAGAATGTTGGTGGTGTTTACATTTCGGGTGAAATGTTACCAAAGGCCAAAATACAGAAAGGCAGCTTAAATCTGGGGTGATGAGAATGTGTGTGGTGGTGTCACTTCTCCTCTGGAACTGAGAATTCCTGGGTGCTGCTGCTGGTGTTCCTGTCAGAGGAATTCTCTGAGCGAGTGGTTGTTTGGAGTTTGTGCTGGAATTTGTCAGATGGATAACAGGTAATTTTACACGTCAGCCTATGAATATTCAGCAGAGAGGATTTCCACAAGCCTTGATACATTTAATATACCAGAGAAAAATAGCATGTAAATTAAACAGGGCCTTGTAAATTAATAATGGATTCCACTTGTATTTTTATATGTGAGCTGACTGAATATTTTATAAGTGCAAAAATGTTTGTGTTTAAAAAAAAAAAAAGGTGAAGTCTTCCTGATGAGCACTGTGGATGGTTGGCTGCATTTTAAATATTTTAAATGAGATGTCTGTGTGTTTTTACAGTTTCTGGGCTTTCTTTTCCTCAGACACATCTTGTATTTTCAACTTTGAGCAGTTGGAAAGTCCACAATTATGTTGAATTAATTTATTTTTCCAGGCCTCTTGTGGTTTGCAGTTGTGGGTGTTCTGACACTCCTCTCTTTTTAATTTTGACAGGAAAATGAAATCTCCTTAGCAAGGGGCTGATTCTTTTCCATGCACCTTCCCTGCTTCTCCCCTGCACTGGGAGAGGGCTCTGCTGCAGGGGCTCCTCCATGGCCACACTTTCCAAAATGCCCTTTCCAGCCCCAAAGCATCCCCTGCCTGTTTCTGCCTCGGAATAATTCAGTTTTCCTGGTTTCTCTTAATTAGCAGCTTTGCTGGGAATGGTTTCACCTTGGCACAGTGTGAGGCTGGTCGGGATGAAAGCATCACCCCTCCATCAGGGAGTGACTGCTTCCCAAACTTCAGCACTTCCAGGGGTTCCATGGAGTTGTTTAGGTTGGAAAAGCCCTCCCAGACCATCAAATCCAACCCTCAGGTTGTCAAGATCTTTTAATGTTGTTTGATTGCAGCTTGGTTTGAGAAAAGTGAATTTCTTTTAGAGCTTTTGGTGGCACTTGGGCAGTGAACAATAATATATCCACTAAATAATAATAATAACAGTAATAATAATAATACCAGCATTGAGGAGGAGGAGAAGAGGAAGAAAAGAAGAGAAAGGAGAAGGAGGAGAAGAAGAAGAAGAGGAAGGAGAAGAAAAGAAGAAGAAGGAGAAGAAAAGGGGGAGGAGAAGAAGAAAAGGACAAGGAGAGGAAGAGGAAGAAGAAAAGGAGGAGAGGAAGAAGAAGGAGAAGAAAAGGAGGAGAAGGAGAGGAAGAAGAAGAGGAAGGAGAAGAAAAGGAGGAGAAGGAGAGGAAGAAGAAGAGTGGACACAATCCTGTGCCATGTTCTCCAGGATAACCCTGCTGGAGCAGGGCTGACCCACTGTGGTTCCTCCCAGCCTGGCCCATTCTGGGGTTCTGTGCGAAAATAACAGAAAATGGGGAATGTTTGAAGAGAACCTTTGATGGTAAATGCTGAAAGTTACTCAGAGTTCAGTGCCTGTTGTTGGTCCTGGTGCACAGAGCCCTGTGAGCTCCAGCACTGCTCTGGAGATTTATGAGCTAAGTTAAATTGTTGTTAATGAGCAATTTTGTGTGGAGAATTGTCCTCGTGATACTTCCTAAATTGCCCCATTGTCCCTCTAATTAACCAGGACTTGAAAAGCCAAGCTCTGCCTGGGCAGCAGTTTTAACTCAGGCTGGAAATCAGCGATTTAAAGTTAACAAAGACAAGCTAAAAATTTATTCATTGACCAGCAGCATCTTTCCTGTGTGTTTTAATATCTTTTTGCCACTGAGGTACCCAATGAATTGTTCCTGTGCAGCAACAAATCGGGCAGGAAGAACAAAGTAGCTCAGTGGAATAGATAAATCAAATTTAGGCCTGGTAGTTTATTGAATCTAAATTGTGCCCAGTTGGCCCACGAGCTATATGAGCAATCCATCTTGTGCTGATAATGGAGGGTCTTGAAATCCACCTGATGTTTGCATTATTAAATTCCAGCCTAATGAGCTCTGCTAATACATATTGAAGACAGTTGTAAGGAGCAGAATGGGAATGGGAGCGGGATAATTTGAAAGAAACATAAGCTGAGCATTTTACATGACTCAAGGGGTATATCTACAATTACACATATCACCAAAATTGAATTTAAATGGAATTTCTATTATCCCTGTCCTTTTACCAAGGAGAATAAAGTGTAAATGAAGTAAAAGTCTTTAGAGTTACTCATGGTTTGGTTTTATTATGGGATTTAATAGATTCTTGTAATGATCTTCAGTGGCAGAAAAAGTTTTAATATTTCATGGCTTTAAATGTTGTGTAAATATGTATAAAATTGTGGAGATGGAAGCAGCTGTCAGTGCAGTGAGTGGATCACTTTGTAACACCCTGGGCAGGTTGTGCATTTTAAGGTGGAGCTGGTGGCTCCAAGAAGGAACGAGCCCTTCACCCCCCTCCTGAGCTGAATTTGGTTTTCATAAATTATTGCTTAATTCAGGAGTGCTGGGATTAAATATTTGTAAATCTGACTCAGATCTTACCATTCAGACCACAGTTTACAGTGATTTTCCTCCCCGAGAAGGCCTGGTGTAAATGCTGCATTCCTGGTCCTTGTTGGTTCTTCTCTTTCTGGCCTGGTGATACTTTTGAAAACTTAATATTTCATCAAGTATAATGTTATTAGAGACTTATTCTCACTTAGTTCACTCATCAGGCAGTGAGATGGCAATAAAAGAGAATGGCTCCTTTGAGACATTAATGCTTTGGAATAAATGATGTGCTAGAACAGAAATTTAATTAATTTACAGAGTATATTGATAGTCCCTTGTTACTGTGCTGTATATTTTTAATCTTCTTTAACATCTGTAGGAAAGTGTTTGAAAACCCCTGCAGTTGAGCAACTGGTAGATAATTAAGTAATAAGGGAAGAGGTTTCTAGAGGGAAAAAGATTCTTTTTAAAGAAGATTGTTGTAACATGGATTAAGTACTGCTGCTGTGATTTGGAGTGAAGAGAAAATTGTGTACTACCTAATAAAGTCCCGAGGAAGAGCTGTGTGACTCCCACTCTGAGCAGAGTCTGCAGCCCTGGAAATGTTGGTTTGTTTCTGTTTTATCCTCAAAGTAGGTCTACTGGATTTCTCACTGTGGCAGCAAATCTGCCCCTTCATGGGGCACCACGTCTGGTGCAGCTTGGTGTGGGGGCAGCTGGGCTGGGCTGGTTGGGGTTTGAAGAGAGAAAACCTCTTAAAAGTCTCTTAAGGGCTTTGCTTACCCCAAAATGAATGTGGGGATTTGTATTGAATTCATATTGCCTCTGATATTGGCCTGGTATTACCCTCCATAATCTCATTTATGCCATTGCTTTACTGTGGGAATTACTTTAAATAAAATAAATGAAGAACCATGTTCTGGCCTGTCAGGCACGTGGATTTCATTGTGGGGCCTGCAGGAAGGAACATGAAACTGGGTTTAAAGCCCAGGAAATATTGTTTGGCAAGAGGCTCTTGACATCCCATCCCTGGCAGTGCCCAGGCCAGGCTGGACACCGGGGCTGGAGCACCTGGGACAGGGGAAGGTGTCCCTGCCATGGCAGGGGTGGGGCTGGGTGGGATTGAAGGTCCTTCCAACCCAAACCATTCCATGATTCCATGATTGGATAGGATAAATTTAACTAATTCCAACTCTTGTTTTCTTCTTTTTAGCCAAAGCAGACGAAGCGTTGAAGGCCAAGGAGAGAAGTGAAGAAGAAGCCAAGAGGAAGAAGGAAGAAGGTGAGGAAATTTATTTTATTTCACAACAAACTAAAGCCCAGGAAGTCAGAAATTGTTGTTTTTAAGTGTCCAGACTCCAGTGGGGCTGTGGGATGTTCCTCCCTGGGCTGCTGCTGATGGAATCTGGTGCCCTGAGCTGCCTCTTTGCAGTCCAGCAGGTGGAATATTGAAACCACAGGGACTGAAATGTCAGGGAAGAGACATTTCAACATCATGAGGGAGCCAGTCCAAACAATCCAGGAGCCTCAAATCCTCACTGGAGCTCTGTGGAGCTGGGTGGCCTTTAAGGTCCCTTCCAACCCAAACCATTCTGGGATTCCATGATTTACTTCCAAGAGGGAGCTCAGGAAAATTCCCCATTTTTGAAACAGCAGCTGCTGAGGATTTCACTCAAAATCAAAATGTTCTAATCTTTAGTTTGTTTTTCCTTGGGACTGGGGGATGCTGAGAGGAATTAATTGGTGCTCCCAGTTAATCCTGCTTGGAGAAGGTTCTTGTGATACCAAAGGAGGGAATTCAGGTGGAAAACTGGGATGGCCCAGACATGGCAGGAGGGGGAAGGGGCACTTCCAGATCGGACTGGCAAAGGGACCAAACCAAGGAGCTGTGCCCCTCCCCTTTGTGATTCCTGGGTTTTGGAACCAGTGGCCCAGGGGGAGCCTTTCCACCTGGAGGAGTCACCCAGGCAGGCTCCCACGGGCACTGGGGTTTTGGGATGAGCTGCTTGGGTCCCACCAGCACCAATTTGCAGGGAATGCTTGGAAAAAGACAGTATTTTTTTGTGCTTAGATCCCATTGTGAGTGGCAGATGTGCTGGCAGTGGCTGTGCCAGCAGGGACTGGGAAGGGTGAGTGTGGAAAGGCAGAGGGAAGAAAAAAGGGGCAGTTCATGACTTGGGAACAATGGAATTTCCAGGGAAATGGGGAGGAAAACTTCTCTACAATTTATTCATAAGCCATGAAAACTGTCCTGGGGTGGCTTTGGAGGGTTCTGAGGATGTCACAGTGTTGGAAAATGAAGAGAAGATTTTTTTCTGAATAACTCAAATTCATCCATTTGCTGAGGAGCATTCATCCAGTGATTTGAGTGTGTTCCCTTCCCTGTCCCAGGCTCCAGTGGCATCTTTAGTTTGGAAAAAGAGCATTTTGTATTTTTTCTTAGCTCTTCCTTCCTCACTCAACATCTCTGGGTGGTTTTTGACCCTCTTTGATCTCTCATGGGACCCCTGAGGTTGGAAAAAACTTCCCACACCATTGATTCCAAACTGTGACTGAGCACTGAGTGCTCCATCCAGTCATTGAATCAAATAAGATAAAGCAAAATTATATTGAATTGAATCTTTAAAAAAAAAATTCTAAATTACTATTTTTAAAGAATTTGTATTTCTCTAGTATTCCATATTTTATTTCCCTAACTAGAACCCTCCAAAAGGAAATTCCATCCTGTGTAGACAGCCTGTGACCCTTTTACTCAGGAGCTGCAATAAAAATAATTCTACAAACAAACCAATCCTTTCCCAACTCATAAAACCTGGTTATTGCCCACCCCATAGCGAGGGTGTCTTAACATTCCTTTTATTGTCATTTTATTGCCAAATCAGGTGTGAGATTAGACGTTGGGTGTTCCATGTAATCTGCTCAGAAATCAAATTATTTGACCTCCAAGCCCAGCGCTGCCCCTTCCCGCTGGTTTCCTGTTAAATATGCAGCATTTCCCCAGCATGAATAAAAAATTGAGGACAAATTAGAATCTACAGACAGCTGACCCCAGCTCCAGATTAGAGACTGGGGGCTTGTGCTGGTTTAAATGTTTTAATTACCACAGTCCCTCCAGCCCGGTGAAGGACACACAGCAAAATGCTGATTTTTTTTTTTTTTAAAGTGACTAAAAAGCAAAGCAAGAAAGAAAAAGGCTCCCCCCCGCCTCATTTGAATTTTTCAGTTTGATTACATTTGCACTTCCATTGGAGCTATGCTAATTTGCTGCATGAAATTAGGTCTATTAGCAAAACCACTACTTTTCCAGGAGTATTTTCAGTGGTTGGGTTTTCCTCGTTTGGTTTTTGTTTACTTGCCTTGGGGCTGCCTGAAAAGTGACAAAATCCAAAGGGGATTTTGCCACCCAGCTGGGTTTTACTCCAGACAACTTCCAAATAGGTGAAGTGGACAAGAGGAAAACTGAAAAATAACAAAATGCAAAGGAAAAATTGGAGCACGTTAGATGATGTTAGAGAGAGGTTATGGGCTCATTTCTCTTAATCTACCATGAATTTTTAAATACTAAGTATTTTTAAATTTTTAAGTATTTTGAAAAATAAATATTGAATTTAAAAAACACCACAGCAGGGCCACGTGTGGGGAGGAGGAGCAGAAAACCAGGAAAAGAAGTTGTTCTGGAATGCAGCAGAATAGAAAACATGACTTTTTGGCAACCAGTCATTCCATAGGTGGATGGCTAGGAGGGTGGTGCTGGGTGGGTTGGGTGTTATCCTGGTGCCTTTATCCCAGAATTTGCATTTCCTGGTGCCTTTATCCCAGAATTTGGATTTGCATTTCTCGAGTTAAATGCCTTTAACTCGGGATTTGCATTTCCTGGTGCTTTTATTCCAGAATTGCATTTCTCAGTGCCTTTATCCCAGAGCTTGCATTTCCTGGTGCCTTTATCCTGGTGCCTTTTTCCCTGAATTTGCATTTCCCAGTGCCTTTATCCCAGAATTTGGATTTGTATTTCCCAAGTTAAATGCCTTTAACTCAGGATTTGCATTTCCCAGTCCTTTTATCCCAGGATTGCATTTCCTGGTGCCTTTATCCCGGGATTTGCATTTCCTGTTGTCTTTATCCCAGAATTTGCATTTCCCGGTCTCTTTATCCGAGAATTTGCATTTCCTGGTGCCTTTATCCCAGGATTTGCATTTCCCGGTGCCTTTATCCCAGAATTTGCATTTCCCAGTGCCTTTATCCCAGGATTTGCATTTCCTGCTGCCTTTATCCCAGAATTTGCATTTCCCAGACTCTTTATCCCAGAATTTTCATTTCCCAGTCCCTTTATCCCAGGATTTGCATTTCCTGCTCCCTTCATCCCAGGCTTTGCCTTCCCGTGCCGGCCCGGTGCTGAATTGATTCATTCTTTCCCCCCCCACCCCTGGTAAGCTCTGCAACATTTTGATAAACTCCGGGGAAATAAATTTGGCAGAAAATCAGCAGGAGTAGATTTAATTATCGCTCCGAGACCTTTCCCTTTTCTGGCTTAGTGATCCCAAAACTCCGCGCCTTCCCCGGGATCCGCGCCCAGCTCCGCTGCCCAATTTGTCCCTCCACGCCGTGATAAGCCAAGCAATTACTGGTTTATTGATTTTTCATCAGGGCAAATTTAAAGTTGATTTTTTTCCCTGCAAAGGCAGGGGTGATTAAGTGTTTCCCGTCGGTTTAGTCCCGGAGAGCTCCGTGGCAGAATCCAATATCCTGAGGTCAACCTCTGCAGGGAGATAATTCGGTGTCTTGGCCACGTGTGAGGGAGAGGAATCAGGGCTACAAATGCGAGGGGATATCTGTGGAGACAGTTTAATTTGTTCCATTTATATGAACAAGTCGTGTGGCACATGCTTGGAAAATATCATTTTGAATAGGCTTGGAAATGAGGCCCACGTGGGCAGGGGGAGGGAGGGAGGGATGCAAACGAGAGCGGGAATGTGGCTGGGAGACAGCTGGCCCTTCAGCAGGGAATAAACCCCATCCCCGAGGGTCATTCCTGGCTTTTGCTGAGCTCTCTGTGCTGCTGGCGTGACTTCCCTTCAGCAGAAGTGAAATTCTGCAAGTCTTCAGGTCCCTGCAACCCAAACCACTCCATGGTTCTGTCATTTTGAGTGATGGAGGGGTCACGGAAGCAAAGTTAGAATGTACAAAATACCTGTAGGACTCCACTTTTAGAAAATCCCTGAATTATAAACTCTATGAACCCAAATTAAAAGTTTTATTTTTTTTTAAATACTCATCTTTAACCTGCTGGCCAGGAGTTCTCACATGAAGAATCTCATCCATGGCCACCGCAGAATACCCTGAGCTGGACGAGGCCCACAGGGATCGTGTGCCCAGGACACCCCAACCCACTGATTTCCCTTCCCACTTCCTTTAGAGGGAGTTAAAAGCCCTTCCCTGGGTGTAATGGATATTAAACCACAGGTTGGACGTGCCAGGAGAAGATTTGCTGGGGTGAGGTCAGTCTGTAATAAGTTAAAGTGCTTCACTCAGCCCCAGATTGGGATGCCCTGAAGTTCATCAGTTACTGCCCGAGCTCCTCATTTATCTTCAGTAAATTTTCCTGAAGTTTATTGTGGTGGCAAAGACCAAACTCAATCTGTTTAACCCCCAAATTATTTAATACATTTAGATGAAGACATGGATTGTTTTTCCCTGCCTCCTCAAAGCTGGAATTTCCAATTTTCCTCGTTTTTGCCTCGGTAAAGGCAGGTCTGGAGCCCGCCCTGGGTGTCCCTGGTGTGCCAGTGTCACTCATTAGGCTGACACCAACACCCCAACACCTGGTGGTGTGCTGCTGCTCCCACGGGGCTGTTCCAGCAGCTGGCACACGCTGGGATCTGCTTTCATCTCTGCTTCATCTTCACATTGCTGGGCTGGGATTGAAAGGGGGCAGCAACAAATCAAGGGGAGAACAAAAAATGCCAAGTTTTGGTGCAGTGGCAGTGTGGCTGGTTGGGAAGAGCAGCCACGTGAGGAAATGAGAGAAGGGAAGGGGAGTTTGGGGTCTTGGCCACTGTGTGTGTCCAGAGCTGAGGAAGGGGCATTGGAGAGGGGATCGATGGCCCCCAAGGATAACGGCTGCTGGAGGAATCAATTCCTGGCTTTTTATTAAGGCTGCTGTAATTAATAATCACTTCTAAATGAGTTCCTTAAATTTTGCCCTGCTTTGTGCCTGCCCATCCTCTCCTGGCCCTTTGTATTGCAAAGTTCCCTCTTTGGCTTCCCTGCTTTCCCTGGACAGGATCCCAGTGTGATCCCAATGTCCTGGAGCTGCTGCAGGGCTGGAGCCAGGCTGGCAGAGCTGGGAATGTTCCCTGGAGAGGAGAAGGCTCCAGGAGAGCTCCTTGTGACCTTCCAGGGCCTGAAGGGGCTCCAGGAGAGCTGCAGAGGGACTGGGGACAAGGATGGAGGGACAGGACCCAGGGAATGGCTCCACTGCCAGAGGGCAGGGATGGATGGGAGATTGGGAACTGGGAATTCCTGCCTGGGCTGGGATTGCCAGAGCAGCTGGGGCTGCCCTGGATCCCTGGCAGTGCCCAGGGCCAGGCTGGACACTGGGGCTGGAGCACCTGGGACAGTGGGAGGTGTCCCTGCAATGGCAGGGATGGGAATTAAATGATCTGTAAGTTCTTCCCACCCAAAGCATTCCATGAATCTTTAAAAATATCAGAGTATATTTGAAGCTAATGTTCAAGTGATTTTATTTTAGCAATCACAGCTGGTGTCATTAAAGTTTTACTGTTCTACAAGTGAAACAGAAATTTATGACCTCCCTAACAGGGAAATTTATGATTTATTTTTACAAATTAAAAGTCCTGAAATCGTCTTCAAATTTCAAGATGAGAAACAAATCTGATTTCTGTACCTCATTAATGTTGTGTGTTTCCCTGTCATCTCCATGGCATTTATTTGTGCTAAAGGAGAAGTCACTTAAGGGAATGGGGCTGTAAAAACCATCATGGAATTGCTTATTGGACTTCAGTCAGTTGAAACACAAATTTATGGCTACGTATTGAAAAGCTGTTTCTAAAGGGCAAATAAACAGGGTTGTATGGGAAATAAACAGGGGGTTATGGGGCAAATAAATAGGGGTGTACGGAACAAAATTCCAGATTCATTTGCTCAGACTACAATCCCTGGGAATTTTATTTTGATAAAACTTAGGGTTTTGTGGATCTGGGCCCATCACACAGGTACTTCCAGAGGTTTTTTTACTAGGAATCTATGGGATAAACATGAGACTTCATGGGAATTGTCCTATTTAGGCTGGCTAAAGCCTAGATAAGTCAGGAATTTAGAGGTGCATGATATTTTATTGGTGCTGGGCAGACCTTGTGCTGGAGTGGGTGATTATATTCCATGTCCCAGCTAAAGGCTGGGCAAGAAACAGAAAAATAATTTAAACCAAGCAGCATTTCCTCGTGTGCATTTCCTCGTGTGCATTTCCTCATGAGCATTTCCTCGTGTGCATTTCCTCATGAGCATTTCCTCCTGTGCATTTCCTCGTGTGCATTTCCTCGTGTGCATTTCCTCGTGTGCATTTCCTCGTGTGCATTTCCTCGTGTGCATTTCCTCGTGTGCATTTCCTCGTGTGCATTTCCTCGTGTGCATTTCCTCGTGTGCATTTCCTCGTGTGCATTTCCTCGTGTGCATTTCCTCGTGTGCATTTCCTCGTGTGCATTTCCTCGTGTGCATTTCCTCGTGTGCATTTCCTCGTGTGCATTTCCTCGTGTGCATTTCCTCGTGTGCATTTCCTCGTGTGCATTTCCTCCTGTGCATTTCCTCCTGTGCATTTCCTCCTGTGCATTTCCTCCTGTGCATTTCCTCCTGTGCATTTCCTCCTGTGCATTTCCTCCTGTGCATTTCCTCCTGTGCATTTCCTCCTGTGCATTTCCTCCTGTGCATTTCCTCCTGTGCATTTCCTCCTGTGCATTTCCTCCTGTGCATTTCCTCCTGTGCATTTCCTCCTGTGCATTTCCTCCTGTGCATTTCCTCGTGTGCATTTCCTCGTGTGCATTTCCTCGTGTGCATTTCCTCGTGTGCATTTCCTCCTGTGCATTTCCTCCTGTGCATTTCCTCCTGTGCATTTCCTCCTGTGCATTTCCTCCTGTGCATTTCCTCCTGTGCATTTCCTCCTGTGCATTTCCTCCTGTGCATTTCCTCCTGTGCATTTCCTCACGAGCATTTCCTCACGAGCATTTCCTCACGAGCATTTCCTCACGAGCATTTCCTCACGAGCATTTCCTCACGAGCATTTCCTCACGAGCATTTCCTCACGAGCATTTCCTCACGAGCATTTCCTCCTGTGCATTTCCTCACGAGCATTTCCTAACGAGCATTTCCTCGTGTGCATTTCCTAACGAGCATTTCCCAGTGAGCATTTCCTGATGAGTATTTCCTTTTCCCTGCAGCCAGCCCAGGATGTCTGGGGGCAGCCATGGGGCTGGAGCTGCTGTGCCTTTCCCCGGTGGGGTTCTCAGGATCAGAGTGGGAATAAGGAGCTGGCAGTTCCTGCCTCGGGGCCCCGTGTGCCAGCACGGATCCCACAGGACACAGGATCCCTTGGGAGGGCTCTGTGGGGTTACCACACACTGGCACGGGCCAGGGGGAAAGAAAGGAGCCCTGGGCACGTGCCAGCAGCACTTTTTGAAGTGACAACACAAAGTGATCCCTGGAAAAGCTGGAGAGCCTCCGAGCTGCAGCCCTGCTGTCCTGCACGCTCTCCCACAGCTCATTTCCACGACACTGCACCAATTTTTTTCCCTGTATCCATTGCAGAATCCCATTTTCCTGTCATTTCTCTGCTGTTGGCTCCTGGGATCCAGCAGCAGAAGCAGGAATTGTGGCTCTGCCTGTGTCAATGTGTGTCTGAATGTGGACAAATGGCTCTGTAGGAAACATCCATGTGGGATCCCATTGGTGAGTGTGTACCTCCAGCACAGAGGTTATTTGGGATGGAGGTATGGAAAAGATAGAAGCAGGCAGTAATTGCCTTTAAGATCAGAGCACAAAGCATTACCTTGGATTTTACAAGGCCAGCGAGCAACAAAAGAGCAGTAATTTATGAGCTCAGCGTAAAAGAAGAGCATAATTGCATTAAAAATTAATGCTAATGAACACTAAAATGGGGAAGGTGGTTATGATGAAAGTTTGGATTCATCTTCCCCGGGTTGAATGATGGCTGGTGCCTTGATTAATGGCTTAATTTCTATCAATTAGCGGGGAGAAATCTCCACTGAGACAAGGGTAAATTGAGCATTGAATTACAGGCCTGGCTTTGTGTGCCCAGGAAGGAGCACGCGGGCTGGGTGACAAACACGGGGTGCCACAAACCAGCAGAATTCCTGTGCCAGGGCTGTGCCCACCCCTCCTCTGCTGAGAGCGGGGCTCTCGCCCAGGATGGTCTCAAAAACACCCCAAAAAGCCCAAAATGGGGGAGCAGGGCTGTGAGGAGGGCAGTGGGGCTCCAGCAGAAATTTCACCTTCTTCAGTTCAAAGTTCTTCAATTTGTAGATGTTTTCTTAAATTTGAGGTTCCTAAATTCAGAGCTCACTTGCTGGACTTTCCCCTCCTGCTGCATTTTGTACCTAATGCTCCCAGGTTTTTAAAAGAAAAGCTGTTAGTGTCCAGACTTGGTTGAAAATCCTATAAAAACAAGATTATTATCACTATAATGTATCAAATTAGCAAACTTAGAGTAGTCTGGCACTCTTTGTAGTACTCTCTGTAGTATTTTCTGTAGTAAGTACCACAGTGCTCACAAAATGCTATTTTCAATATATTTTAATGATAACCTCATTTTCACAGGATGTTAAAACAAGCCTAGACAAAGTTTTTCTTGTTAATTTGCATTTTTCCAGCTAAATTTGCAAATCCTGTGTGCTCCCTGTAATCAATAGATGCTGGAGTACTCCCAACTTGCTACTTTAATAAGTTTAACTGTATTTTTTCAAGTGCTTGCAGTGAAGTTGGGAGCAGAGAGGATGCCCAGTTTCTATTTTTGGGGTGTATTTATTGTTCATGTGACTCTGGCTGGGAAATCCTTCCCTGGAAATCCCAACAGCTGGCAAAGAGAGAGGAGCAGGGATCAGGAAGTGGGAATGGGAATTATCCGGGATGAGCTGTGGGAGGGGTGAGGGGGATGGAAGCTGATCCCAAAATCTGGGATGGATCCCGCAGGGATGGATGGATGGATCCCTCAGAGATGGATGGATCCTGCGGGGATGGGTCAGGGAGGGATGGATCCTGCAGGGATGGGTCAGGGATGGATGGATGGATCCCGCAGGGATGGATGGATGGATCCCTCAGAGATGGATGGATCCCGCAGGGATGGGTCAGGGATGGAGGGATGGATCCCGTGGGGATGGATGGATCCTGCAGGGATGGGTCAGGGATGGATGGATGGATCCCGCAGGGATGGATAGATCCCGTGGGGATGGATGGATCCTGCGGGGATGGGTCAGGGAGGGATGGATCCCGTGGGGATGGATGGATGGATCCTGCAGGGATGGGGCGGGGATGGATGGATGGATCCCGCAGGGATGGGTCAGGGATGGATGGATGGATGGATGGATGGATGGATGGATCCCGCGGGGATGGGTCAGGGATGGATGGATGGATCCCGCAGGGATGGATGGATCCTGCAGGGATGGTGCGGGGATGGATGGATCCCGCGGGGATGGGTCAGGGATGGAGGGATGGATCCCGCAGGGATGGGTCAGGGATGGAGGGATGGATCCCGCGGGGATGGGTCAGGGAGGGAGGGATGGATCCCGCCGGGATTCTCCGCTCGGAGCACCCCGGGCTCGCCCCGCGGCTCCGGCGCTGTTGAGCGGGGCGGTGCCTCCCTCTAACGGCAGCGGAGCCCGGCCGGGAAACGGCACCGGCTGCAGGAGATCCCGGGAAACATCCCGGGAAACATCCCGGGCTAACCCCGCTCCGGGCCGGGCAGGAGCAGGAGGGACTCGGGAATGCTGCGGCAGCGCTGGTGGCACTGGGACAGCTCTGGGCTGATCCCCGCTGGATTCTGCTCCGGCTCCTGGGAGCGCTCACCGCTGGAGGGCATCCAGGGGATCTGCAGGGAGGTTCTCCACTGGGGATCTCCAGGGAAGCTCTCTAGGGGGGATCCCTAAGGAATCTCTCCAGGGAATCTTTCCAGGAAGGGTCTCCAGGGGTGATCTCCAGGGAATCTCTCCAGGGAGGTTCTCCATGAAAGTTCTTCAGAGAATCTCTCCAGGGAGGATTTCCATGGAAGGTCTCCAGGGAGGTTCTCCATGGAAGGTCTCCAGGGAATCTCTCCATGGAATCTCTCCAGGGAGGATCTCCATGGAAGTTCTCCAGGGAATCTCTCCAGGGAGGGTCTCCAGGCAGCTCCCACTGGCTGGAGTTGCAGCATGCGGGCTGGGAAGGGGTCAGGGCTCTGGGACATCCCAGGATCAGGACTGGGACAGCTGCTCCTCCTGATCCGAACAGACAGGATCTGAGGCAGGAGAATTCCTGAGAAGCAGGGCTGGTGCTGGTGCAGTCCAGAGGTGACAGAGCACAGTGAGTCCCACCTGTCCTGCTGGATTTTCCCCCTTTTCTTTCCTTTTCCCAGTGCTTAGAGCAGCATCCAGGATCTCCCACAGCCAGGGAGTTTTTGTGTCATCCACTGCAAATTACCCAGGCAAAACTTCATTTTTCTTTAATTTGTCAGCTTGTGCAGCTTGGGTAAAACTGGGATCAATTAAAAACCATGGGATGTGTGAAAAGCCAGTTCTGGTGGAAAACACACAGCTCTGTAAGGCAGCTGGATAAAAATATCACTTCCAATAACCCCAAATTAAATGGGATCAAAGGGGAAATATTTTCTGCTGTAGTTGTTTGTTTAGTGTGGGATCTGGGGGTGTTTCCTTCTTTTAATCCTCAACTCAAAAGAGCAAGAAAAAATAGCAGCTTTTCTGTATTTCAAAGCTTTTTTTTATGTAAAATGTGTTATATTTTTAAATTAAATTAACCCCTTAAATCTAATTAGTAAAATAGGAAGAAACAGATTGTGAAGAGTAGTTGAGGTTTTTTGTCATTGCTTTGATTCTGGAGTTAGACCTGCTTGAAAAAATCTCTTTAAGTTCATGTTCATGGTCAGGATTATGGATAAGCAATGAATCCGTAAAAATTTACACTCAGAGATTATCCAAAAAATATTTAAAACATGTTTTTGTTTAGTGGATCTTTCACAAGATATTATTGGTCATTTAATGCTTCTATTTCAGTGATTTTAAAACTCTTAGTAGAATAAATTTTGTCTTTAAGGAAAAAATGGGAATATTTTGGGCAGAGCTCACAGGGAAGTTTTCCTTTCACCTGCTGTGTAGAATCATAGAATTCCCTGTTTCTTTTACCTGAATCTCTGCTGTTTCTAATTATTGAGTGTGTGGTGTTTTGGGGTGGCATCGAGAGAATTCCAGCACATTTAATTAATTCACATTGTCCAGTGACATTCCAGCCTAATTCTACAGGAATTTACAGCTACACAGCTGGGTGTGTGTATTTATACATGGGAGGAGAGCAGTAGGTGTAAATAGAGAATTGTGAAATACTGAATTATCCCTGAAGTCTGATGATATTCCCAGTTCAACTGGGAGAGCTCCCCCCTGCCAAGGTGACAGGGCTGGAAATTGTGCCTGCTGCTGGAATCACCTTTTTATTAAAAACCAGCCCTAATCCAAGATTTAGTTCCTTTATTTCCACCCTAACAGGCTGAAAAGACTCACGGTGCACTGAGTTAGTATTGATTTTTTTTTTTGTCTGAAGCCTCGGAGCTTTCTGACTCCATTATTTTTGATTTTCCTATGAAATACATATCCCTGCCCCTGACAGCTGACAAACAACAGCTGGAAGTCGTTTTATCTCCCCATAATGTGTTTGTCAAAACTGCCCTGCACTAATGGGCTCTGCTTCCTCCAGTCCATTTTCCCCCGTTAATGTCACTGATGTCATTGGCAGCTTTTAGTGATTTTTGCCCCTTCCCTAATTTGTCATTCCCATCACTTTGTGCAGGATCTGGGTGGGATCTGGAGCTGCCTGGGATTTGGTGAAACTGGAGCTGAGCTGTGGATTTGAAATCTCCTTTTCCTGCCTTTCTATGCCTGGCTTTAATCAGGATTCTTTATTTACCCTCAGACCAGGTGTATCCAAAACCTCAGTGAATTCTGATTCCCCTCCTTTGATTTATCCCAAAAATCCTTGGGAATCTGTTCTAAAGGAGAAGGTTTCAGCACCAAGGTGGCAGGACTTGTAAACATAAGTTTAAATGTAGAAAATCCTTTTTTTCCTTCCAAATCCCTCAAAAAATCAGATTTGAAGTTGTATTTATGGATTTTGCTGTAGTGCAGCTCCTATCACCTTAGAATTAAGGGATGGTTTGGGTTGGAAGGACCTTAAATCCTCCTCAGGGAAGGAGCAGGGACACCTCCCACTGCCCCAGGTGCTCCAGCCCCAGTGTCCAGCCTGGCCTTGGACACTGCCAGGGGTCCAGGGGCAGCCACAGCTGCTCTGGGAATCCCAGCCCAGGCAGGAATTCCCAATCTCCCATCCATCCCTGCCCTCTGGCAGTGGAGCCATTCCCTGGGTCCTGTCCCTCCATCCTTGTCCCCAGTCCCTCTGCAGCTCTCCTGGAGCCCCTGCAGGCTCTGAGCTCTCCTGGATCTTTCTCCTCCCCAGTTATCCCACAAATCCTTAGGTCAGCATTTGGAATGTTGCCACCCTCACTGCTGCTGTTTTTACTCAGAGCTTTCCCTTGTAACAGAAGATTTGGGGCTGCATTGCACGAACAGCTTCTCCTGCTGTGTCCCAAAATCCCCTTCAGGCATGGCTGGGACAGGGCCTGGCTCCCAGCATTTCACCAATCCCACAAATGCCATAAATGCCACAAATGCCATAAATGCCACAAATCTCACCTTGCTGTGCAGACCAAGCCACCCTCCTGGACCAGGTGAAGCGAGTGAAGGAGATCGAGGCCATCGAGAGCGACGCCTTCGTCCCACAGACCTTCAGGTCCAGCAAAGATGTCAAAAAGGTACATTGTCCTTCCACAAGGGGCATTTTCCTTCCAAAAGGGACATTTTCCTTACACAAGGGGCATTTTCAGTCCCTTTCTTGCTGCATTATCCTCTCAGAGCCAGGAGGAAGCTGTGCCATTAAGGATTTTCCATCTATGAACGAGCGTCAATGTTGAAAACTTTAAATCCACCTGAAATCCCACCAAGGACTCCTTGGTGGTCTCAGGGTGGCTTCAGGGAATTTAAATGTGGCAGAATTTAAAAAATCACCTGGTTTGAAGACTTCTGTTAGGAGAAGCAGAAGAATTGAAATCCCAAAGTAATCAGACATTTACTTTGTAATTAAAGTGGAGATGATTTTAATGCTGCTTAACTCAAGCCAGACCTGAGGTCTGTGTTTATTCCCTGAAAAGAAGCAGCTTGGTTTTCAATCAGCTTTCCGGAAACAACAGGAGACATCCAGATCCCAGAATTTACCTGAATTTTGGCCATCAGGTTGCAGGGAGCTGGTGTGGGATGTGTTCATTTTCCCACCTGGCAGTGAGTGTTTGGAATTATCCCTGCTTGTTTCCCCAGGAATGTGCCATTTGCCTTTCTAGACATCTCCAGGAATCTGGTGCAGCTTCCTCAAGAAGTGATCCAGAATCCCAGTGGTGCAGTTTTTCCAACTCTCTCCCTATACCTTGCTTTTATCACTTCATGTCCTTTATCCAGTGTGTCCCACTGAGGATCCATGAGGATCCTTTCAGGGAAAACAGCCAAGTGCTGGGTTAAAATACTGCCACAGCCGGGAATATTGGGACCAAACACTCAAATTGTGTGTGTTTGTTTCTTTTTCAGTCAGCAGAACCTGCTGAGCCCCAGCAGGAGCCTGTGAATGTGGGAGCAGGAGCCCCTGAGGCAGCTGCTGCTGAGAAGGAGCCTCCAGCTGCCAGCATTCCCACTGCCATCAAGTACCAGGATGACAATTCCTTGGCACATCCAAATGTGAGTGTTTGTCCCATCTTTTCAGCCAGAATTGATCCCACCTTTAGCTTTAGAGCAGGGTTGTGTGACCCCACAGCTCCTTACAAAATCCCTGCTCTGGGATAAAGAGGATCCCACTCCTCCCACCACCCCACAGAGCAATCCCACAGGAGGTTCAGCAGGAATTTTAGAGCTATAAATGAATTTTATAATAAAATATAATTAATGTAACACTGGGGAAGTTAAGATAAATAAAAATTCGTGGCAAATTGGTTTCTGTAGTTGGAAACCTGGTTGAAGACTCAGAACTTGGCTGTTTTGCCAACTTGCAAAGTTTTAAACACAGGACAGACTTCAGATAATTTTAAATCATTGTGGCTAAACTTGAGCAAATCCCTTTGGAAGAGCTTTAGAGGGAAATAAAAGATTTTTAAAGAATTAGCAAGTTAAAAATGACTTGCAGTGAAGAAATCAGGGTGGGTTCTGTAGAACGGACACAGAGAGCAGAGATCAGGACATGAATTGCACTGGAGCCTTGCCTCTCCAGTGACTATGATCTTTAAGACCCCTCCCAAGCCAAACTATTTTAGGATTCCCTGAGCAGTCTCTGCTTTTATTGATGTTCTTGGCCCACCTTTGTCTTTGACCCCCTGAGCTTCTCCTGTGGGCACTGGGGCAGCGGCGGGTGCTGCAGGGATGCTCACAGAGCCGGGTTGCTGACTGTGCCAACCTTCCTCCCGTGGCAGCTGTTCATGGAGAAGGCAGAGGCTGAGCAGAGGTGGTTCCAGAGGCTGGTTGCTCTGCGCCAGGAGCGGCTGATGGGGAGCCCCGTGGCCTGACAGCTCCCAGGGCCAGCCCTGCCCCCTGCAGCTCCCACTGCCAGCTCTTCTTGTCTCTCAGAGATTGGAGTGAGCTGGGCAGGCAGGGAGGGTTTCTCCTGGATAACCAGGAATCTTCTGTCCTGCTCCACCTGGAGAATCAAGAATGGCCTGCCCTGCTCTGCCTGGATAACTGGGAGTGTTCTCTCCTGGTTCCCCTGGATAACCAGGAGTGTTCTGTCCTGGTTCCCCTGGATAACCAGGAATGGCCTGCCCTGCTCTGCCTGGATAACTGGGAATGTTCTGTCCTGGTTCCTCTGAATAACCAGGAATGTTCTGCCCTGCTCTGCCTGGATAACCAGGAGTGTTCTCTCCTGGTTCCCTTGAATAACCAGGAGTGTTCTGCTTTGGTTCCCCTGAATAACCAGGAATGTTCTGCCCTGCTCCATCTGGATAACCAGGAATGTTCTCTCCTGGTTCCCTTGAATAACCAGGAGTGTTCTGCTTTGATTCCCCTGAATAACCAGGGATGTCCTGCCCTGCTCCCTGTGGATAACCAGGGATGTGCTGCCCTGGTTCTCTGCAGGCTCAGTGCTGGAGATGGGCAGGGCAGCACAGCCAGGGGCTTTTCCTTCTTTTGGAGGGAATTCCTCAGGTGAAGAGCACCTGGAAACACATGAAATATCATTTTATCTCTCCCAATCCAGAAAATTGTGTAGAGCCAGGTAGGAGCTGGGAGGTGAGTGGGAACTGAGCCTGGGGGCTGGGACAGTGAGGAGCCATCCCAGGCCACCCCATGCCCTGCAGCTGGAGAGGATCCAGGATCCATCCCTTTATCCCTTCCTGCTGTGCAACCCTGAACATCTGGGCAGGGAATCCTCTCCCTGGATGTGCTCATCCCTCTGCTCCCACTGCCCCACTCTGGTGGAAAATGCTCCACCATGTTTCCTTGAGCATCTGCCACTACTGCACCTCCAAGTGGGGAATTGTATCAGCCTCATCATCTCTGTAATTGCCAAATGATGGAATGACCACACGCCTGCTTCTGGGCAGTGCCTGGTCCCAGCCCGTGCAGCTCCCTTGGGCCAGGTGGGACTCTGAAATAATCAAAGTTTAGTCTGAACATCTGAATTTAGCCTGGATGAGCTTCCACAAAAATCTGCCCATCATCCATCTAAGTGCAGGAAATCAACCAAGCCAAATCAATAAAACACAAAAGTGTTTCTTCAGCAAAGCTGGGGGGAAATGTCACATCAGGAGAGGGGAAAACTGAGCCCACCCCTGGCTGTGCTCCCTGGAGCTGCCCTGCATCAGCATTCCCCTGGGGAGCTGCTTCTTGGGGTTGTTCTCCTGCTTCTCAGATCTGTGGTGATAAAAAACGGAGGCTGACTCTGCAAATGGACTTGGGTTGTTTTATTTTTTATTTTAGATCCTGGGTGTGAAAGGAAAATGTATTGAATTTGCATTCTGACACATTTTTACTTCCTTTATGAAGTGTTAGTTTGACTTTATCCTGCATCAAAATATTCCAAGACCTTGTCTGCAGGAGAAAGTGGGAAAAATTTTGTTTCCCTTGTTTCATTTCAGCATTTTTAAATAGTAATATTTGTCATTGCTGCATTTTATCGTAACTTTTATGTTTCTTTCATAGAAAATAAAAACTGTTTGATGTCCATGGAAGGTCCAGGTGTAAATTCCTCTTTTCATGCATTGTGTTGGATAAGTTTGGTGCCTTTCTTGGATGTAAAATGGTCCTTTTTATTTGCAGCCCTGTAGAATATTAGAAAACTTCACAATAGGCTGTAAATAGATTTAAAGTAGAGCTCGTTTATTTATTGATTGTTTATTAATCAACATCTAAATCTGCTGGAGGAGAGTTGGGAGCAAGAGCTGGAAAGAAAATGGAAATAACATTTAGATCGTTTAGATAATTTAAATAAATTAAAATCAATAAATTAAATTAAGTAAATTAAGTTAATACATTTTAAAATGTTTAGATGACATTTAGGTAATTTAAATAACATTTGGAAAATTTAGCTGAATGGAAGATGTACTGAAATATTCTGAACACCACTGGAACATGGAGCAAATCAGGATAAAGTTGATTTTTATCATTCCAGTAGCATCTCAGTGATCAGAATATCCATGAATTCTTCAGGATCGTGCACTTTCCATGGAATAACAACTTGGGTGTTGCCTCAGGGGGTTCACTGAAGGGGATTTTCCTGGTTTCCTACCCTGGCACATCCCTGGTGTGGAGCTGGTGCCTGGATGGCAGCAGTGCCAGGGTCGTGCCAGCCTGCAGGGACATTCCAGAGCCCCAGCACTCCAGGGGGGTTTGACTCTTCCCACGGCCCCTGCTCTGCCCCTGGAGGGACACAGAGCTGCAGCAGATCCCTCTGGGACACGCTTTGGGATCAGCTCCTCATCTCCCTGCCTTGGAACAGCAGCAGGAGTCAGCTCTGCTGGGGCTGGAAGTTACTGCTGGAGTTGTTTTACCCTGGGCACATTAGGAGGGAAATGTCCAAGGAAATGTCCAAGGAAATGTGCTCTCCACATTCCATGGGTGGGGCCTTTTTCCCTGAGGAAGAGGGAGGATGTGTGACCTCATCCAAATGAATTCATGTCAGCACCTGGCCAAAAACCCCTTAAATGTGGGCAGATCATCTCCAGCAGCCTGGATGAATGCACTGCTGGCTCCAGCTTCTCCTGATCCAGTAATGCCACTGTTCTTAATCTCCTAAATGTTAACCTGTGACCAAAATCCTGGTTTTTAGCTCCTGTCATTTTCAGTTCTGATGTTCTCACATTTAGGATTTTCCTACAGAAAGTTCATTTTTCCTGGTCTTTCCCCGTTTGCTGCTGGTGAAAGGGAGCAGATTCCTGCAGAGGAAGGGACAGAAGCAGCTGTGTCAGTTTTCCCTGTAGAACTCAGGATTTTGGCTGTGTTTGGCAGCCTGCAGGGACATGGCTGACGTCACTCAGGACCCTCTGATGCTCACAGTTCCTGTTAATGCCAGACTGCCTGAGCTGTGGAAGATGAAGCTGGAACTGGAGCTTCTCTGGCCCCTGGGAGTCAGCAGAGCCCTCTGCCCCAGTAACTCCAGCAGCAAACTCGTTCCCAGAGCCTGCAGAGCAGCCCCCCTCCATTCCCATCAGGAATGGTCCCTGCTCCTCATCCTCAGCAGCTCCAGCACTGCAGGTGAGGGAAAACTGCCTGGAAGGGCCTGGGGTGGGTTTTAAGTGGTTGTCATTGTTGTTGGTGCAGTATTTTAGGAGGATTTTGCTGCTCGTGATGCTGTCAAAGAAAACCCTCCTGGCCAGGAGATCAAGTGTTGCTCCTGCTGCTCCAGTCACTCCAGGAGGGCAGCCCTGGGTGATGCCAGCCTTGTCCAGCCGTAACCCAAAACCAGCCCTCTGCATGATGACAGTTTTCCATTTGTCAGGTTACAAGGAGGGAGCTATTTTTAGTGGGGATCCTTGAACTCCAGAAACCTTTGTGAGGAGGGATCAGCTGGGACCTGGGGCTGAACCCAGGGCTGGAGGGGGCTGGGGAGGCTCCTCAGCTTGAACGTGACACAAAACCCTAAAACCACAACTAGCCAGGACTGAAAACACTCCCCTCTTGTAGTTTGGACTCGGGGCAGCATTGCCTGGTTTGTTTCTCCCAGTTTGGACTCAGGGCAGCCCTGGCAGGGCCTGGAGGGGCTCCAGGAGAGCTGCAGAGGGACTGGGGACAAGGATGGAGGGACAGGACCCAGGGAATGGCTCCACTGCCAGAGGGCAGGGATGGGTGGGAGATTGGGAACTGGGAATTCCTGCCTGGGCTGGGATTGCCAGAGCAGCTGGGGCTGCCCCTGGATCCCTGGCAGTGCCCAGGGCCAGGCTGGACACTGGGGCTGGAGCACCTGGGACAGTGGGAGGTGTCCCTGCCGTGGATGGGATGGGAATTAAATGATCTTTGAGTTCCTTCCCACCCAAAGCATTCCATGATTCTCTGATTCTGTACCAGTGGATTTAACACTGTTTTGTTATAAATTCTTGTTGTCTTATTTCAGGCCTTGTACAAATTCCTGAACTGGGCAACTGGGAGCTGAAGAGATATTTAAATCAAATATTAATTTCCATGTTCTTACACATCTCCCTCCAGTCCTTGCTTTTATCTGACATTTACCAACAATTAATCACCAGCTGCCTTGGCAGAAGCTGATGTCACCTATGGACTGAAATCAGCTGTGGAACAGCACAGTCCAGAGCCTTTCCCACTAAAAATACATTTAAACCTCTGGAAACTGCAGAGCAGCTCTGAGCCCAGCTGGAAAGGAGCAGCTGGAGGAGTGAGGACCCCTCATTTCTGCCAGTCCGTGGGAAATGGAAACAGGAGCTGTGGGGATGGAGCCCTGCTGGTCTGAGCCCTCTCGGGTTTCCTTCAACCTTACTGCTGACATTGCTGGGCACAGAAGGCAGCAGGGCCCCCAGGTGCTCCCAAAATTGTTGGAACCCCCCTATTTTTACTAATTCTGCTGTTTCTCACTAGCTGGGTAAGCAGAGCTAAATGTTTGGAAGTTTGGGGCTGCAAGAAATGCAATTAAGAAGTAATTGTGTAATGAAAGCTGGGTTCTTCTGGAGTGAGCAGTGAAAGCTCTCCTGGCTGATGAGAGCTGACAATTTATCCTTGCCCTCCCTGAGAAATCAGCCAGAACCTGAGCTGGGAACTCGATGTTGTGATAACTTATACGCTCAGTTTGTCCAGGACTAATTGGAACATGGAATTAATGGGATCTGCTGAGGTAGCAGGAGGAAATTTTAGCTGCAGCCACAAGCAGCCTGAGGCAGGAGAGCCTTTTGGAACAAACAGAGCGTGGCCTGAACAGCTTTAAACAGGGGCTGGCAGTGCCTTCAGCTGGTGCCAGCCCCAGGAAATCCTGAAGAGGCCTCCAGGGATTCATCCCAGCTACTCCAGCCTGCAATCCCTGCAGGAATTGGTGCTTTGTGCTCACCCTGGTGTCTTACCTTGGTCTTTGTACCAATTCCCAGCTTCCCCAAGGAAACTCACCCAAAATGCCATTTTTTTGCCACTTTGCTGAGGCTTTATGGGCATTGAAGGCTCAGGACACCCACGGCACCCCCCGAGGGTCCCTCCTGCTCCCCCAGGGCATCTGCAGTGTTTATTAGCGCAGCCTTAATTGCCAATCCCTAATTTGTGTGTGGAGGGAGCTATAAAAGGAAGGTCACAGCAGCCTGCACGAGCTGCTGACAGCTCTATTCATAGCCCAGCCCAGCACCCAAAATGTGTTTCTTCCCCTTTTTTGGTGCTGCAAGTTCAGGGTTAGGAGTTCCTCCTGCAGCCTCTAAGTGACTCCTTTTATCAGCTGCAGACACACAAGGGCAGCTTTTTAGGGATATTTCCTAATTATACACAAAGAGAGGACATGGGGAGGTTTTCTGTTGGGTGGGAGATGAAAAAAAATTGGAATAATAGTAAAAGAAATTCAATTTTTTTCTATAGAAAGGAGGAATTATCTTTCCCTGGTTTGCATCTGATATTATACAGGGTTCAGCTTATCCAGGTAAGGCTGACAGCACAGTCCTGAACAGGTATTTTATATTTCATCAGAACAAAACCACCTCTGGTCAACACTTGGCTCTGATTGCTCCATTTCCCTCGTTAGCATAATTAATTACCCAACTTTTAAACCTTGTCAGATGCAGCATCTTCAGAGGAGACTCACAGGATTCAGACTGGATTTCAACAGAAAAATCTGCTGATAATGAACCAAGGAGCATTCTTTTCTTTTTCTTTTCTTTTCCTTTTCTTTTCCTTTTCTTTTCCTTTTCTTTTCCTTTTCTTTTCCTTTTCTTTTCCTTTTCTTTTTCTTTTCTTTTCTTTTCTTTTCCGGGTATTTCCTTTGAATTTTGCTGTTTAATTTCCACCTGTATTTCTGTTTTAAAGAAGGGAACCTCGTCATTTAGTTCTAATAATTAATGAATTTCAGTCTGGCCAGCAGAGTTGTGTCCAGCTCTGGCTCCAGTTCTCCCAGCCCAGTCTGGCACTTTTCCCATTCAAACACGTGCAGGAATGCAGTTTTCACCTCCAAGTGTTAAAGCATCCCTGCTGCTTCAAAATAATCCTTTGGATTATTAGAGGAATTGGAGTGGATGATTTTCCAGAAAGGCAGAAATATTCCTGTGGTTTTCAGCAGTTGCACCAAGTGTTTCCCACAGATTTTAGTGTGTTTTATATGAAAAACTGATCACAATCAGAGTCTTCTTCAGCATTTACTCTGGAAGGAACAGAAAACACAAACCCAAATTGGTGGGAAGAAAACCTCTGAGCATGAGGAGTGAAGAGGAACTCAGGGGATGGAAGGAAATGTTTGGGGCAGGAACCTAAACAGGGATCTTTGGGATGGAGAGAGAACAAGGGAATTACAAATACCAACAAACATCAATATGGCAAAATGACCTTTTGTTCTGGCTGAAAGTGCTCAAGAAAGCTCTGAAGTCTGGAGCAGATTTAAATAGTCCTATCACCCAAATGAGTAAGAATTAAGAAGGTAAATTAATTCCTAAGGGAAATCACTGTAGATCTCATTAGCTCAGGAACAAGATACCTTAAAACTTTTAATTAAAGATAATATTTACTGCAAATGAATAAGAGTTGGCAGGTTTCAGCAGAAACCATAATCTCATTTATGCAAAGTTTTCTTCTATTAAGGCAGACATCATTAATCTCATTGGAGATGCCCTCCAGCCTGACAGAGCTGCAGCACGAGGAGTTCCTTACAGAACTCTTTAATCTGCACAAAGGAGCTGCAGCTGCAGCAGCCCCAGACCTGGAGAAGGGCTGAGCAATTAAAGAGATCCCTGTGCAAACACAGCCCTGCATCCCTGGCACCCAGCAGCCCATAATGAGCTCCTTCCAACACTGCAAAGGGAGCAACCTCTGCAGCCTCATCCCTGGGATCCTTACAGGATCCAGGAAAATGGGGAATTAACAACCACTGCAGCCTCATCCCTGGGATCCTTACAGGATCCAGGAAAATGGGGAATTAACAACCTCTGCAGCCTCATCCCTGGGATCCTTACAGGATCCAGGAAAATGGGGAATTAACAACCTCTGCAGCCTCATCCCTGGGATCCTTACAGGATCCAGGAAAATGGGAATTAACAACCTCTGCAGCCTCATCCCTCAGATCCTGCACAGAATCCTGGAAAATGGAAAGGAACAACCTCTGCAGCCTCATCCCTGGGTTCCTTACAGGATCCAGCACTGGAGCTGCTCTGGCTGGCAGAATTTCGTCCCTGGGAGTGAGAGTGGGCACAAAATGATCCAGGGGAGTGTGGGTGATGTGGAGTGCTGGGAACAGCTGTGGGTAGCTCCACATCCCTGTCCCAGGGTTAGAAATAATTTGTTTTTACAGGGCTGAGTTCAGGGAATCATGGAATGGTTTGGGTTGGGAGGGACCTTCAAGATCCACCTGGATGGGCAGGGACACCTCCCACTGCCCCAGGGGCTTCAGCCTGGCCTTGGGCACTGCCAGGGATCCAGGGGCAGCCACAGCTGCTCTGGGAATCCATCCCAGCCCCTGCCCACCCTCCCAGGGAACAATTCCTTCCCAAAACCCCATCCAGCCCTGCCCCTGGCAGTGGGAATTCATTCCCTGTGTCCCGTCCCTCCTCACATTCCCTACAGGAAGCATGCCTGGGATAACCAGGTGGGATTAGAGGAGCCTGGAGTATCTCCATGGCAGCCAGGAGAGGAGATCCTTGTTCCATCAGGATCCATCAGGCTGCAGGGATCTGGCCCCAAGGGGAGAGGAGATACCAGAGGAGAATGAGCTGAGGCTGCAGGTCACAGATCACTGCAGCCAGGTGATTCTGCTCTCAGCTGCTGGAATGTCCTCAGATCCCAGGGTTGGGATTCACACCACACTGGAATGGTTCTGGGCAGTGACTGGTGGCAGGGAATGCTGCAGGGGAAGAGTCACCCTGATGCCTTCAGTTTTAGCTTTTGTATTTTCCAGGTTCTGTGCTGCATTGTAACAGTACATGTATAACTGTGAACTCCACACCCAGTGCCAGCAGCTCTCCTCTCAGCTCAGGCACAGAACAATCCTTTTCCAGCCCAGAACCAAGGACACCCCAAAGTGCAAACAGCAGGGGATGGAGGAGAGCAACCTGGGAGGGTGGGACTGCAGAACCTGGGGCTGGAATTGGACAGTGAACCCAACATGGAAACGGACCAAAACTTATAAAAGGGTGAGAACTTGTGACCCATCTTGGACAGAGCCTCAGCCAGGCTCTTGCACTACACTGTCCTGTAAAGGCCTTTGAATAAATCCCTGCTGTATTCCTTTACCATTCCCAGCCCCTGCTCCAGGTGCCCTCTGAAGGCACCAAGCCCAGGTGACCTCTGGGATGAGAGAGCAGCAAACAAAGCAGCTCAGGGAGGCAGCTCTGCCTCTGCTGGGCTTCTTATCACCAGATCTCCTGCCAGTGGGATGGGTTTTATTGCTCACACACAGAATTCAGCTTTGCTTCAAGCCACACACAGAATATTACAAATATTTTAGTGATCTCCACCTCTGCACTGCAGTTACTCAAAGATTCTGGAATTATTTAAACCTGCTCTGAAGGTAAAGTCTATTCACACTAAAAATGCCACACACAGCGTTTTTAGCATAGTGATGAAATAATTTACAGTGGTCATTTATTAATTACTTGTCAATATTGTGATTAACAGAGATGCTGTGGTTGGTTTTAGGGCAGCCATTCTGGGCTGGAATGTTCATTTATCACAAACCAGCCAGGTGGATTTCCTTTAACACAAATACAAAATTCTGTAAATTCTCCCACTCCTGGAACTTCATCTTAAAATGTCCTGTGGATAAGGCTGGGAGAGATCTCCCAAATCCGTGCTTTTACTGCACTCTCCCTCTGACAGCTGTTCCAGAGGTTTGCTGGGGTTCCTTTCTCTGCTTCTGCTGAAACCAAACTCCTTTTACTGTAACCCAGGGCAGGGAGGGGACAAGGAGCGGCCACGGAGCCTGGGGAAGGGGACGTGCCCTGGAGCCCGTGCAGCCACTGGAGCGTCCCGGGGCCTGCTCGTCCCAGTCCCAGTCCATCCCAATCCCAGTCCCAGTCCATCCCAATCCCAGTCCCTGCTCATCCCAGTCCCTCTCATCCCAGTCCATCCCAGTCCCTCTCATCCCAATCACAGTCCATCCCAGTCCCTGCTCATCCCAGTCCCTCTCCTCCCAGTCCATCCCATTCCCAGTCCATCCCAGTCCGTCCCAGTCCCTGCCCACGCCGGATCCCTGGAGCAGCTGCTCGGGGTGCCTCACCGCAGCCTCTCGCTGCTTTCCCTCGTTCAGCAGTTTCCAGCCGCCGGCACGAGGCCGCAGCTTTATTTTACTGCCATCTACTGGAAAAAAGGGATTTTCCCTCAAATCGCGAGGAGCGGGACGCGCCGCAGCCCCGCCAGGCCGGGCCTGTCCCCGCCTCGCGCTCCCGGGAGCGGCGCGCAGCCCGCGGCAGAGCGGGGCCGCGACTCCCGCATTTCCCGGGATTCTTTCCCGCGATTCCCGGGATTCTTTCCCGCGATTCCCGGGATTTTTCCCCGCATTTCCCGCATTTCCCGATTCCCGGGGCTCTCCCGGCGCGCCGGCCCCGCGGTCGCCACGGCAACGGCGGCGCGGGGGGAGCCCCGCCCCTGGCGGCGCGCTGGCCAATGGGAGCGGGCGGTGGCGGTCAGGTGGGCGGGGCGGAGCGGCGCGGTGAGGAGGGGCCGCGCGGGGCCGGGGGCGCGCAGAGCGGAGCGGCCGCCGCCATGTTCGGGGGGCTCGGGAGGTGCTTCGAGGAGGATCCCTTCTTCAGGTGAGGGCCCGCGGCCGCGGGCACGGCGGGGAGCGGCCGGGGAGCGGGCTGGGGCGGCGGTGGGCTCCGACGGGCCGGTCCGGGGGGTGAGCGGGCGGGCGGGCGGGGCGGGTGTGTGGGACCGACCGTTAGCTGAGGCAGCCGGGGGTCGGTGCCGATTGAAGGGATCGGGGCAGGTGGAAGGGCCGGGATCGGGCACAGTGAGGGGATCGGGGCAGGTGTCAGTGCCGGTGCGGGTTCAAGGGGTCGGTGCCGGTGGAAGGAGCGGGATCGGAGCACGTTAAAGGGCCGGGGCAGGTACCGCTGTGAGGGAGGGTGACGGGGCCGTTGGACCGCCCGGTGCCGCCCCAGCCCCCGAGGCCGTGCGGGGTTAAACGTCCCCAGCGCGGTTCAGTAGCGGAGAGCTGGGTCTGCCTCCCTCTCAGCAGGGCAGGGTTCAATCCGCATTTCACGCCGAGGTGTTCACCCCCGTGGCTGGAGATGCTGGAGGGTGTTTGCTCCTCAGTGTTCTGAGCAGTGCACTCGCCCGGGTTTATGTTTTATTAATCCCCTAGCCACAGGCTGCCTGAGCTCCTCTCGGTGCCAGCGCTGCTCGGAGCGCCGGCTGTCCTTCAGTTAAAGCTCTGCCTTCGCGTGTGTGAGGCACTGGTGGCAGATTGTCTCCTTGTGCTCGTTTCCCGAGGGGACGGTGCTGCTTTATTTACCTTGGCAGATTGGGGTTTTGTCCCCTGTGAGGCACAGGTTGTCCAGAGAAGCTGTGGCTGCCACATCGCTGGAATTGTTCCAAGCCTGGACGGGGTTTGGAGCAGCCTGGGGTGCTGGGAGGTGTCCCTGCCCATGGCAGGGGGGAACAGGACCATCTGTAAGGTCCTTTCCAGCCCAAACCGTTCTGTGATTCTCTTCCACGCCATGGGCACTGTGGTGGCTCCTGTCTGTGATTTCAAGTCTGAGCCCAGTTTATTCCCTGTGGGAATCTTCTTTTGCCACAGGAATCTAAATATAAATGATGCAGATGCTTCTCCCCTCAGCCAGAGCTGCTGAATTACCTGCTCTGGCCCCATTTTGTGTCTTTGGTCAGAAACTGTGATTTGTAGCGGATGAAAATGGGACCAGAGCACGCTGAGGAGCCCCAATAATTATTTTAAATCTTTGAAAAAACTCTGAGGAATTTCATCAGCAGCCAAGATAAGGGTGGGTGAGGAAGGGAGCAGCAGGCCTGTGATGTGGTTTGTTGTCTGCATCTCCTGGTTACTGGGAGCTCTGGCTGGGGTTGCTTAAAGGAGAATCTCCTGCTGAGCTACAGCACATTCCAGGAGAATTCCCAAAGCTGTGCCACGCAGATTAGCACTCTTGGTTTCTAGGAATATTCCTGCTGTTATAACAGCTTGTGAGTTCTGTGCAGGAAACTTCCCTATGCAAATCCTCTGCATGAAATTAAAGTAATAATAGAAATTATGTCTTGTTTGAAATAACATTTGCTTATTTATTAATTTGTTGCTTGTTATTGTAGCCACGAGTCTTGCAGGAGGTGGAGGCAGGCAGTGTGTGTGAAAGATGAGCTGGAAACTGAGACTCATTTTCTCAGCACTGTCCTGTCAGGCTGCTTTGCATACAGTGGAGGAAATGAGCTGATTACCTCAGATAAGATTAGCCTCCAGAACAGAGTCAGAATGGGCTCCAGCTGCCTCATAAGGACAGACTTGGTGCTGAACTGGAAATAGTGCCTGGGTTGGAGCCCCTGGGGGAGCAGCTGTCCCTGGGCAGCAGCAGTCACTCACAAAGGTGCTGGCCCCATCCCTGAAACCCTGCCCAGGTGCAGGAGCTGTGTGTGCCCTGCCAGCTGCACTCTGCATTTCAATCTCTGTGCTTTGTTGTGCCAGGTGCTCTCTCCAGAGGGAATCTGCAGCTGCAGCCTTACGTAACTTCCTGAGTGGGGAAAAAAATCGAGTATTTCCATCTAATATCTAATAAAAAGAAACACATCTAATACCAAGTACAGTTTACAAAAGTAATAAGTGGGATTTATTGTTCTAGGACTGATTTTTCATGCCCTGAAGTAAGCAGTAATGTTATACTTGCATGTTTCATGTCAGGTGAGGGTCAGGTTAATATATTAGACAAAATTCTGTTACTGCAGAGTGCTGGAAGAATAAATGTATTAATTGTTTGTCTCCATCCAGAATTTAATTTTAAAAGTAATTTAGTGTTCAGCATGTGAAGGACACAGATTTGGTGGGCAAAGCCCTGTGCACCCCTCAATTTCTCCTCATCACTTCTATGCTATAACAAAAATCACAGCCTTCTCATCAAAAGTATCTCCCACCCAAAAAAGGTCATATTTAAGTCAGTAATTGTTAAGTTGGAGTGTCCTACAGCTGCTGCCATCCCATAAAATCTGTGCTTGGAGCAAGGAGCTTCAAATCCTGCAGGTCCCCTGCAGAGCCTCTGCCTTGCTCAGTACATCCCTGTTTGTCAGGGTGAGCTCCTCCTCTTGGAATTCTGGCTTGAGTTTCAGTCATTGCAACCACCAAGGTTTAATTCCTTGGAAACCTTGTCTTCCACATGGATTTTCTGTTCCCTTTCCGTTGGTTTCACCCTACTCCAGATCATACCAAAATTGGGATGTTTCTTTTGAGGCTTGACATGAATTCTTTTTATTAATGACTCCCTGAAGTTGGGCACTGGGGCCTTTCCTCCTGTTCCTGAGCCTGCCATTGCTCAGTTTGTGTCTGATTTCCCTGTCCCTGGTTCCAAGGAGCTCTTTGTGTTGATACCCAAACCTCTCTGGGGTTTGGGATCTGCTGGAGCTGTGCACATCCCGAGTGGTGCTGTGTGGTTCCCTGCCCTTGGCTCATGCCAGCACTTTTTCCATCTGTTCTTCATCCCGGCCTGGGTGAGCTCCTTATCAGCCAGGGCTGGAGCCAAGGAGCAGAGCAGGGGCTGCCCCATGGCATCACTAAAACACTTCCAAAGTCTCTTCTGGGCTGAGTTTAAGTCTGGGTACAGCATAAAGGGATATTTTTGTGTTAAAAAAAAATCTTATTTCAAAATGAATCCAACCTCACGTTTGTCTTTTTCACTTGAAAGGGGAGAAAATAAACATTAAGTGTGACTTTGGCACAAGATCAAAGCAGCCACGTGATGTGGGAGCTGCTTTTTGTGGGGCTGGAGATAAGGGGTGAGGAGCAGCAAAGCTGGGCAGGAGATAACTGGGCAGGGAAAAGTCAGGAGCAGCCTGGAGCCTTTCCTCCTGAGATGTCCCAGGAAAGGCTGTGCTGTCCTGGAGGGTGTGGGGAGTGCCAGCAATTGAGGGAAGCAGGATGAGGTGTGTTAAACCCAAATAAACGTACCTGGGAAGTGACTGTGCACGGTAGTGAAGTGTTTTCAGTGGGATAGCAAAGGGGAGATGGGATGGAAGGAGGAAAGGGAGCAGGGTCATGTGTGTGGGACGCGTTCATGTGTGTGGGACGCGTTCATGTGTGTGGGACGCGTTCATGTGTGTGGGACGTGTTCATTTGCAGCCTGGCCCTCAGGCAGCAGCACTGCTCATACCCTGCACTCCTGAAAAATTCCTGCTTTGCTCCTCTTTTGGCCTTAATTAGGAATATCAGGGCTTGTCCAGTTTAGAGAATTAGGGAAGTTGAGCAGGATTTTCCTTGCAAGCCAAGCTTTGGGAATGCCAGTGGAGTTCTGTAGGTTTGTGGCAGAGGAGAGGGAAAATAAGAGGAAAACAAAAAGCCAGTGAGAATCTGAGAGGAGAGGGAAGGCACAGCTGCAGCAGTGAGTGACTACAGGAGATGGAACTGGCCTGAATTTAGAGGATAATGGGTGTTTTTAAGCATGTGGGACAAAAGGAAAAGGGAGAAGGAAAATTAGGATGGGGACTGCCAGCAGGATAATTTTGAGGGATGAGGGGGGATCCGGTGGGACAGGAGGAGTTCAATGAATAGGACTGTGCTAAGCTTTGGAAGATGAAGGGGGAAAATGTAAAATACATTGTTTTAATGTCAGGTGTTGGAGGTGGAAATAGTGATAAATAAAATATGGGCCAGTTTATGGTTCTGGCAGGTATTGAACACAGGCTGGAGAGGAAGGTGCAGCCAAGGATGGATATTTCTAAAGATTAATAAAGAGGAGAAGGAATAGGAACAGCCAGAAGTGCAGGAGAGCAGTGAGGGCAGCTGAGAGAAACTAGATCTCAAACACCTAACCTGAGAGATGGGAGTGGAAGAGGAAACCAGAGTTTATTAGGAATGGGAGATCGCCCAGTAGGGTCCTGTTAAAGTAAAAGTTTTGCATAAAAACCCCTCTGGAATATTAAAAATGAGAGTTTGAAGTGTCCTGGAGCCATTGTCCATCGGCTGGAATAACGCGGTGCCTCTCTGGCGTGCAGGGATCCCTTTGCTGCCCACCATGAGCACATGAGGCAGCTGCTGAGGAACTTCCCCGACCCTTTCGGCCGGGATCCGTTCCTGAGCCTCCCGGAGGGAGGGGAGAGACCGGCGGAGAGGAGAGCGGGCGGCAGAGCCCAGCGGGACTCGCAGGTGGCCACGAGGGGCACCCGCAGGGTAAGTGTTCCTGGGAAGGGGGCAGTTCCTGGGAACGGGGGCAGCTCCTGGGAACGGGGCAGCTCCTGGGAACGGGGGCAGCTCCTGGGAACGGGGGCAGCTCCTGGGAACGGGGGCAGCTCCTGGGAACGGGGGCAGCTCCTGGGAACGGGGCAGCTCCTGGGAACGGGGGCAGCTCCTGGGAACGGGGGCAGCTCCTGGGAACGGGGGCAGCTCCTGGGAACGGGGGCAGCTCCTGGGAACGGGGGCAGCTCCTGGGGAACGGGGGCAGCTCCTGGGAACGGGGGCAGCTCCTGGGGAACGGGGCAGCTCCTGGGAACGGGGCAGCCCCTGGGGAACGGGGGCAGCTCCTGGGGAACGGGGCAGCCCCTGGGGAACGGGGGCAGCTCCTGGGGAACGGGGGCAGCTCCTGGGAACGGGGGCAGCTCCTGGGAACGGGGGCAGCTCCTGGGAACGGGGCAGCCCCTGGGGAACGGGGGCAGCTCCTGGGGAACGGGGCAGCCCCTGGGGAACGGGGGCAGCTCCTGGGGAACGGGGGCAGCTCCTGGGAACGGGGGCAGCTCCTGGGAACGGGGGCAGCTCCTGGGAACGGGGGCAGCTCCTGGGGAACGGGGGCAGCTCCTGGGGAACGGGGGCAGCTCCTGGGAACGGGGGCAGCTCCTGGGGAACGGGGGCAGCTCCTGGGGAACGGGGGCAGCTCCTGGGGAACGGGGGCAGCTCCTGGGAACGGGGGCAGCTCCTGGGGAACGGGGGCAGCTCCTGGGGAACGGGGGCAGCTCCTGGGAACGGGGGGCAGCTCCTGGGGAACGGCTGCCTCTGCTCCTGGAGCCTCCTTAGCTGCTCATTGCCCGGGAACGGGAGTGGTGCCTTGGCTGCTTCCCTCACAGCACATCCCTTATCTCTGCTGAACATCTGTCTGGGTTGTACTGATCACTGAACATGTAGTGAACAAACTGATCACTTATCCACTCATTTAATGAACAAACTGATCACTTATCTGGGTTGTACTGATCACTGAACAGACATGTAGTGAACAAACTGATCACGTATCCAGTGCTTGCTTTCATAAATATAATACATTAAATGTTTCTGTTAGAGAAAAGCACTTTTCTGTTAGAGAAAAGTGTCCCATATCCTCTGCACATGTATTTCCTTTTCACATTTAACTTGACTTTAAAAGGTGCCTGGATGTGGCTGCACTATCCCTGGAGGTGTTCAAGGCCAGGTTCTTTCCAGGTCTCTTCCAACCCAACCCATTCCATAATTCCATGATATATTTGTGCATTTCAGTCCCTTGTGTGCAGCTGTTTCAGTTTGATTTCCACAAGCCTGGGTTTCACCCCCTCAGGAATATCCATCCATGGATTTAAAACCCTGTTTCAGCTTTGCAGCTGGGAATAAACACTTCATGCTCTGAATTTGGGCTGATTGTTAATATTCTCTGAGATATAAACCTGTAAGAATTAAAGCTCAGGGAAATGGGTGTGGAATTCAGTATTTCTGTGTGTTACCAAGTGAAACCAATGGTCTGTGTTTAATTGAAGTGTTTTTGCAGCTCGGGGCATGCAGGACCATCATATCTAAGCCTTATCTAGAGCTGTATTTATAGAGGATGAACGTTGGGAGCTGGTTCCTGTCCCTGCAGATACTCAGCAGCTGCCTCCCTGCTCCTTTCGTGCTTCCCAGGGGATTTCAGAGGCCGTTGAAGAAAAGGCAGGTGACAGGGGCTGGTGGCCAGGCCAGAGCTGGCACACAGCCTGTCACCTGCAGCTCCAGAGGGCAGCTGGCACATTCCTGCCCTGCTCATCCAGTTCCTGGCAAATATAGAAACTGCCTCTGAACAGGGCATCAGCTTCCCTCTGCTGATCCTTCGGCCTTGGCTCAGTGGTGCCTAAAGCAGATCAGAGCTTTTCCTTCAGAGAAAGAACCTGTCAAAGCTCAGGGGTTGTGTCCTGTTCTGCAGTGAGGGCAGAGGTGAGGCCCAAAGCCTTTATCTGGGGCTGCAGCAAAAGTTAAGGTACAGGAGCTCTTGTTAAAAGAATTGCACAGCTGGCAAACCCTTCCCAGGATGTTCTGATGTTCCTCCTGCTCACTGAAGAGCTGTCAGGTGTCACACCAGACTCAGCACTGGTTGCTTGTCATCTCAAACTGCTGCTCCACCAAGGACTGAAACCCTTAAATGTCATTTTTATGTAGGAAGAGGTGGAGCTTTGCTGCCATGTCAAAATACACTTCATTCAAATTACTGACACTGATTAGTAGTGTTGTAATGCTGTGTTTAATTAAATTGCAGCAGGCCTAAAACTGCTTTAAAAGGAACCAAATCAGTTGGGACAAGAAGTGCCACTGCAGGATTCACATTTAAAACTGCTTTTCCTTTCTCCAGCAGGTTTGTAGTTCAGTTTTTAGGGAAGGAGGAATGAGCCACAACATAATAAGAGATGCAGTTAATTGGGTTTTGGACTATCCAATAATCTTGTATACTAAGCAAATGTTTAACAGCTTTTAGTGGCTTTTTAGTGTTATAAAACAGAGTTTATAAGCTTTGTATGCCTAATAACTCTTACTGGTGAGGACTTCATATTGAGAGAAAAAAAAAATATCATTTACAGTTCTACCTAATCTATCCTGCCAGAAACCTGAAGAGTTCCTAAAGCCATTCTAGAACTGGAGAATTCCTTCTTTTTCCATTAAAGTTCCTGCCAAGGGTTGGGTCCTTCTGGCACCCCGTGTTATCTGACTCTCCAGTCTGGCTTTCCTGGAAACAGCCCTGTGCTTCCCAGGATCTCCCTGCCCTGCCAGGCAGGAATGCTCAATGTCCATGGGATAATTTGTTGATTTTAATCAGCTTTCAGTGCTGCCTGACTGGAATGGAGCACTGCAGGGTGGGCCTGAAGTGTGAAATCAGCACAAAGGTTCTTGTGGGGTTCAGATGTTTGCCAACCTCTGAGTGCTTTTCACACACTCTTATCAATATTTATTAGATGTGGTGGCACTTATCATTTTCTCATGTCATCAGCATAAATATATTATTTCCACATACCCAGGGATTAATTCATTAATTACCAAGGCCCTCCTGAGTGATTTTGATTAGATGGGAAATGTTTCATGTAATCGGCTTCATACAAAAGTAATTCCTGCTGTTCCTGATAATAATTCCAGATGTTGCTCCTGTTTTTTTCCAGGCCACAAGCTTCTCCCTCATGCCCTTTGCAGGTTTTGGGAGAGGGGTTAGTATCCCTGGAGTAGCTCCTGTGTAAGCTGTGTGTAACCAAAGCATGGCAGAAGCTGAGCTCTGTGCTTGCATCCTGCTTTTGGTGCTGTTTGCAGTTTGGGAATAAGAAAATCCAGGGGAAAAATCCTTCCTGGGGCAGTAACCTCTGGATGTGGATGGGATAATCCCTGGGGAAGCTGCAGACTTTGAGTGCAGCTGGAGAATGCTTTTGTGGGGGTGGCACAAACCCACTGCTCCCAGCAGGGCAGAGCAGCCCCTGGGGATGGGCTGGGAGTGGTTTCCAGCTCTGCTTTGGGGGTCTGGAATATCCTCTTCAATATCCAGCCAGCATCTATCCACAGCTCTTGCACAAAGGATTCCTGTTTCTTGTACTCAAAAAATAACTTGAAGGTTTTCTGTCCTTTAATTTTACTCCATTTGAGCTTAAATGCAGCTTTAATTTTGCAACACTGAAATACATAACTCTGGAAATGAATTTATTGAAATTTAAACCCTGAAGGGTCATACAGGACTTTCAGAGCAGAAGCTGGTGAGGTTCAGGAACACATTTGTGAAAGAATTGGATATTTGAATATCCAAGGAACAGTTTTGTTAAATAAACTCATTTCGTGGCCAGTTTGACATCTGAGTGACACATCTTCCACTTTCATCTTCCCAATATTTCCATCTTAATTCAGCTCCCTCAATTTCCTTTTGAAAAGATGCATTTGGCTTGTCTGTGTGTGAAGTGCAGCCTGAAAAGCTTCTTGAGTTAAAAATGCATGTGAAATCCAGCTTCAGGTTTGGGAGAGATGAGACTGTTTGAGCTGAAGTCTTTTGTTTCCCTTTTTTAGTGGGATGCACAGTTTGTGGATCCGTTTTCTGCAATGGACAGGATGATGTCAGACATGAGAAACAGCATGCTGGAAATGCACAGGAAATTTGTGAGTTCTTTTGAAAATCATTGAAATTTATTGCACTGGGGAGTGCCAGTTATTTCAAATATTCCTCAGAAAATAATGCCAAGAAAAATGGAACTAATCTCAAGTAGACAGTAAGAATTAAAGGGTTTTTTGCCCAGATTATATTGTGTTTATAATTTTTCTTTATCCTTTGAAGATAAAACTGAAGTTTTATGTGGTGCCAGGAGGGTTAATTTTGTGAAGGGATATTTCCCATAAAAAAAATAAGGAATAACTCTTACCCACAAGTTTTAAGTTCCACTAAAGAGCGTGCCTTGCTTTGTAGGATGATCTGTCCATCCAGCCTGAGGGACACAGCTTCAGCTCCTCCTCCATGATGACCTATTCCAAAGTGGGGGATGAACCTCCCAAAGTTTTCCAAGCCACAGCCCAGACCCGCACGGCTCCAGGAGGGGTGAGTGATGCTGGGATCCAGCACTGCCCAGGACTCAGGTGCAGCCACACCAAAGCAGTCTCTGCAGCTGCTTTTCCTGCAGTTACTCCTGGAATTTACAGAATCCTGGCATCACTGCCCTTGGATTGAGTCCAGTCTGTGCCCAGTCCTCACCTTGTCACTGAGTGCCACATTCCTTGGACACGTCCAGGGATGGGCACCCCAAACCTCCCTGGGCAGCCCCTGCCAATGTTTATTCACCCTTTCCATGAGGAAATTCCTGCTGATTCCACCGTGAGCCTCCCCTGCCCAGCCTGAGGCCATTCCCTCTCCTCCTACCCTGTTCCTGGGAGCACAGCCTGACCCCCCAACTGCACAAAGAAAATGCAGGGATTGAGGAAAACACAGGGCTCTCAAACCCTGCTCTGTATTCAAGGTCTGATTCCCTCCCTGTAATTCTGTGCTTTAAGTACACCCCACAATAAATTACAGACCCATCCAGGGCTGGGAAAACCAAGCACAGAGCAGCAATTTTCCAATGCCCTTCTCCTTGCTGTAATGAATCCTTTTCCTTGTCCACTTAAACTCCAGGAGAGACGTTGATTTATGTAACCCCTGCCTTCAAAGCACCCCATGGCCCAGACACTTACATAACCCTGAGCTGCAGCTCCCTTGCAGCTGTTGTGTCTAATCCTGCTGGGAACTGGGAGTGGGAATGCGAACCTGGCCCGGGCCATGAAAGCCTAGACAGGATCCCTAAAGGCCGTGGGCAGGATTGGCTGGGAATGTGTCCCAGCTCCAGCACACCCGTTATCACAAGGCTGCTAATTATAGCCCAGGACACTGATAAGGGCCAGCCTGCCTTGCCAGCCAGCCAACACCACAGCCCAGTAACTGGTTGTTCCTCATGCTGGGAATTTGGCATCCAGTGTTGCTCTTTCTGTTGCCAAGGAGAAGGTTGGAAACTTGGCTCTGTAGCATTTTTAAACTGAGGGGTTTTGCCCCAGTAATTAATACCCAGTTAAAAAACTTGAGGTGTTGTTACATCTTCCTCTCTGGTGGCCGAAGGAAAATAGGCTTGATTTGGGTTTTGTTGGTGTGTTTGCAGCCAGCACAGGAAATGGGAGAATTGGAAAAGCCTGGAAAACCTGACTTCTGTAAAGGAAAGATATAAAACTGTTGCGGGAAGATTTAACCTTTTGCATGGGCCTGGAGTGCCAGGACAAGTGGGAATGACTTCCCACTGCAGAGAGCAGGGTTGGATGGGATATTGGAAGGGAATTCTTCCAGGGAAGCTGTGGCTGCCCCTGGATCCCTGGCAGTGCCCAGGGCCAGGTTGGACATCGGGGTTTGGAGCACCTGGGACAGGGGGAGGTGTCCCTGCCATGGCAGGGGTGGCACTGGATGGGCTTTAAATCTTCCAGCACAAACCATCCTGGGATTCTGTGAACTCTGTCTCATTTTTAGTTGGAAGGACACTCAGTTCCCTTTTTGAAAAACAGGTTAAAGAAACAAGAAAAGCACTGAAGGATTCTGAAAGTGGCGTGGAGAAAATAGCTGTTGGTCACCACCTCCAGGATCGGGCTCATGTCGTCAGAAAATCCAGGAACTCCAGGACTGGGGATGAGGAGATGAACCAAGAATTCATCAACATGGATGAATGTAGGTCTTTTTAGGCAGCTAATGGGTTTCACACGTTTCCCACTCTGATTTGGAAGTTCCAGCTTGAGCTATCTTAAAAGGCACTTTTTGACTGAAAGTCTCCAAACCCAAATTCTCTTTTATAGATCCCAAGTGCAGGCCATGTGCAGAATTGTGGACTATGAAGTTTAAAATCACTACCCAAACCCCCTAATTCTCATTAAATGTTTTTTCCTCTCTTTACTAACATCTCAAATAAATGTATGTGTTTTCCAGCTGAGGCTGGCACCTTCGATGAGGAGTGGCAGAAGGAGGTGATGAAGTTCAGGCCTTGCCGAAGCAGAGAAGCTGTGGAGGCTTCAAGACCCAGAAGTGTCCGTTACAGCCCCAGGGAAGGTGCCTCAAGAAGGTAAAAACACCTCCCTGCTGTTCTGCAGGATAAGGACATTGCAGCAGCAGAAGGAAAATGCAGTTTGGAGCAATGCTCCGAGGGGAACTGCAGCTTTTATTCCTCCTGTTTTCGTGGAGGTTGTGACCATTGCTGTTGTCTTTGCAGAGAGAAGCCGCTTGGAGCTCCAGGATCCAGAATGCCCAGGGACTCCTTGGAGGCTCTCAGTGTGAAAGGAACCCCTGTCCCCCTGAAGGGCTCCAGGAAGTAACTCCCCATTCCCGGGGATGGAGGTTCCCTGGAGCAGATGATGGTGCTCAGTGCTCGAGTCCATAAAATACACCTGGATTTGTGACCAATCTGCTCTGTGTTTTGTGCCTTTGCTCCTCCTGCTTCTCAGTGAATTCCAGCCCAACAACTTTCTGCCTAAAAGCACTTTATGGAACATCTCCAAGCCTGGTAAAACCAGCTTGGATTTGCAGAGCTGTTGTGCTCCAGCTGCACCAATCTCAGGCTTTACTAAGCCTGGTACTGCAGCAGCTCCTCCTTGCCACTCTGACTTGTACAGAAAGCAAATTTCCTTGATTTTGGGTTGCTGAAATAATTACTGATTTTCTAGGTTAATTAATAGAACTTGAATACACTGTAAAGCACTACTTTAAAATCATATTATAAATTGTTACAGACTCACCTTGGTGTAACATAAAATGAGAGGAAATACTGAAATATGGCAATACTTTACATTTATCAGAGTTTTTATGTTAATAAGCTGTGCTTGCACCTCATTTCCTGTGCCTGAACTGTCAACTTTGTTTTCCTGACCCTTTGTTTCCTGTGGAGTTAGCCCATCATTTTCCATTTTGAGGATTGTCTGTAGTATTTAATTACTTTGATTATCCTGTAGTAGTAACAGTGTCCTGAGATGAGCTGCAACTAGGAGTTACTCATAGGAAAAATAGATGGGAGAAATGAGTTTAACTGGAGTGATTTCACCATTTCTTGTGTTCCAGAGAGCCCTGGATACAGGAGCCCCTCTCCTGTCTGTGTTCTTTGTGTTTTACTGAGGGTAGAATGACCCTAAATCTACATTTGATAGGAGTTTAGAAGAGCCAGCAGTGTCTGAGAGCAGGAAGAACCTGGGATTCCAGCTCTTCAGTCCCTGTACTGTTCTACCACACAGAATTATCCCTGTGGTGTAGCAGAATTTCTGTAAATTAAATAATATAAATAAATAACATTAAAACATTACATAAATTCAAGGCTCCATTATAATGTAGCCTTTAAAAGTACTGTTTGGATGATAAAATAGGGTTTAGTAAGTTAAGAGTAATATTTGTTTGGCCAAAAAGCCTCTAAATCATATTTAATATTCCTACAGTTTCCCCAGACTATTTAATTTGAATTAAGTAATGTTTATTAATGTGCAAACCCAATCAGCAGCACTTCAGCTGAGCTCTGAAAAGGGACAATTGTTTGCTTGTGGTCTCTTCCTGAATTAGAGCAGTATCAGTAGCAATCAGTTGATGTGATCAATATTAATGGCAATAATTGAACTATTTAATGATCAGTGGGGGTCGGGGGGGCTTGGACACCCCTTAAAGTCAGAGCTCAACCCAGGGGCTCGTTTTCCATCCACTGGAGACAGCGTGGATTCTGCAATTAATTTATGAGATAATCTCATAATAAACAGCAGCAGTGTGTTCTGTGTTGGAATTTGAGCAGGAATCTTGGAGAGCTGCTGCTGTTAAATTGAAAACTCACCTGATAACTTGGATTTTTGTGTGAAATAAAACAAGCTCATCCTGGGTTTGAAATGACAGTGGGAAGAGGTGAATATTCCCTCCTGATCCCTTTGCTACACCAAGACTGTTCCCCAATGTAAGGCACAAGTTGTGCTCTGTCAAAGCATCTGAAACTGCAATTCTTTAATAAAGTTATTTATTATTTATGGGGCTTGTTGGTTTATTCTGCACTGCACAGGGACGTGTCATTAGTTTGGGCTGCTTTGAAACAGTTCAGTGAAGGAAACCCGGGCTCTGGGCCATGTCCCTGCCTCTGGAGGGGTGGAATGAGATGGGATTTAAGCAGAACCTCTGCAGGGTCCTCTGGAAATCCCTCAGTTTCCAGAGGTGACCATGCATTTTGCACAAAAAACAGAGTTCGATGGAAGCAAACAGAGCACGGACAGGGCCTCTTTCTGTTTCAGAGCAGCTCCTGGAGCCTTTGCAGGTAAGAAAGGCAGCTCCCGGGGAGTCATTTTGTATCAAGAATAATTTTAACAGCGTGTTCTTAAGGGGCCCTTGTGCCCCACCAGCCCTCGTGTCAATCCCAGCCTTGTGTTCCCCTTTGCCGGCACTTCAGCCCCCGGGCCAGGGAGCGCCGCTCTCCAGTTGTTTCCAATTCCCAAACTCCTGGGCTGTGACGCCGATGCCGGGCTCCGTCCGGCTCCATGGTTTGGCTGAAATCCGCTCCTTTCAGGCCGCAGTCGGAGAATTCCGCGTGTACACACTGGGAACCCCCACGGCTGGTTCAGGATCTCCCCCGGGAGGGCACCAGCCCCTCCCGCTCACCGCCCCGGGGTGGGCTCGGTGCGAGCCTCCGCTCTCCGTTCCCCCCTCACGGCTCCCGCCGCTTCCTGAGGAGCCGGGGGACGGTGAGAGCCTCCCTTCTCCATTCCGCCCGTGGGGGGCCGTGAGGGCAGTGCTAGCCTCCCCTCTCCACTCTCCCCTCAGGGCTCCCGCCGCTCCCAGCGGTGCCCGTGAGGGGCCGGGGGGACAGTGCGAGCCTCTCCTCTCCGTTCCCCCCTCACGGCTCCCGCCATTCCCTGCAGATCCCGTGACGGGCCGTGAGGGCAGTGACAGCCTCCCCTCTCCACTCTCCCCTCACGGCTCCCGCCATTCCCTGCAGATCCCGTGAGGGGCCGTGAGGGCAGTGAGAGCCTCCCCTCTCCATTCCGCCCCTGGGGGGCCGTGAGGGCAATGCGAGCCTCCCCTCTCCATTCTCCCCTCACGGCTCCCGCCGCTCCCAGCGGTGCCCGTGAGGGGCCGGGCGGGACCGCGGCGCCTGCGCGGGGCCCCGGAAGAGGCGGGAGCGACCCGGGCCTTTAGCCGGGATTGGAGCCGGGGCCGGAGCCGGGAGTGGGGCTGCAGTTACAGCCGCAGCCGGACCATGCTCAGGGTGTTACGGGCCGGGCTGGCCCCCGGCCGCCCGCGGCACATCCAGGTACCGGCGGCGGGACCGCTCCGCGCCCCAGGGAGAGGAGGGAGCCGGGAGCAGAAGGGATGGAGGGCGGAGGGACAGCCCCGGACGGGCCGCAGCAGCTGCAGGGAACGAGCAGGCACCGGTCACATGGATCGGGACAGGAAAACCGGGAATGGGCAGCGGGGCGGGCGGTGCGGTGACAGCTCCGAGGTGACCCTGGAAAAGCCACTCGGCTCCAGGTGACCGGGGACCACACAGGGACAGGAAGCCGCGGGGAAGCGGTTTGGCAGTTTAGCCATGGGCACAGTGAGTCCCGGGATAAATGACACTGGAAAAGCCCTCCCACACACCATCGCGTCCCAGCTGTGCCCGATGCCCACCTTGTCCGCAGCCCAGAGCTCTGAGTGCCACCTCCAGGAATTCCTTGGACACCTCCAGGGATGGGCACTCCAAACCTCCCTGGGCAGACCCTTCCAAAGCCTGACCACCCCTTCCATGGAGAAATTCCTCCGGGTGTCCAACCTGAGCCTCCCCTGGCACAGCTCGAGGCCGTTTCCCCTCGTCCCATTCCTGTGTCCCGTGAGCCGTGTTGGATCCACTCCTGGCTGAGGCAGTGCCCTTCTGTTGCCTTGCAGCTCCTGCTGACCTCCTGCAGGCACTGCTCCTCGGGGGTCCTTCCCAACGAGAGGATCAGGAACATCGGGATCTCGGCTCACATCGACTCGGGCAAGACGACGCTGACGGAGCGGATCCTGTTCTACACGGGCAGGATCGCGCAGATGCACGAGGTTGGCCTGAGCTCCCAGGGTCTTCCAGGGACTTTCCTCCACACTGTGTTTTTCTGCATTGCTCATTCCGTGCAGCACCACTCCTGCACATGGATTTGCAGTATCATGGAAAGGTTTGGGTGGGAAGAGAGCTTAAAGCTCATCCCTCGCACCCCCTGTCACGGGCAGGGGCACCTTCCACAGATCAGGTTGCTCCAAGCCCTCTCCAGCCTGGCCTTGGACACTTCCAGGGATGGGATATGAATTCTTAGCAAACTCCGTGAACTAATTTTTTTTATTTATCCCAAGGTGAAAGGTAAGGATGGAGTTGGGGCTGTCATGGACTCCATGGAGCTGGAGCGACAGCGGGGCATCACCATCCAGTCTGCAGCCACTTACACCATGTGGAAGGACACCAACATCAACATCATTGACACACCAGGTAAGGGCAGCTGGCAGCACCTGGGCATTGCTGTTCCCCATGGATACAGGGGATGTGGTGCACCTTTGTGTCCTGGTTGTGATAGAACATGGAGTGATGGGTTCAGATGGCAGAGGGATGGATGGATGGGGTATTGGGAAGGAATTGTTCCCTGGGAGGGTGGGCAGGCCCTGGCACAGCTGGGGCTGCCCCTGGATCCCTGGCAGTGCCCAAGGCCAGGCTGGACATTGGGGCTTGGAGCAGCCTGGGGCAGTGGGAGGTGTCCCTGCCAGGGCAGGGGTGGAATGGGGTTTAAGGTCCCTTCCCACCCAAACCATTCCCTGACTCTGTGCTCCATGGCTTCAGCTGATGTCGCTCAGTGTGATTCCCTTGGCTGTTGCTCCTTTCCAGCGCCTTTATCATTTTCATTTGTATTTGTTATCCAGGCCATGTGGACTTCACCATTGAAGTGGAGAGGTCTCTGAGGGTGCTGGATGGGGCCATCCTGGTTCTCTGTGCTGTGGGAGGTGTCCAGTGCCAGACCATCACTGTCAACAGGCAGATGAAGCGTTACAACGTGCCCTTCCTCACCTTCATCAACAAACTGGACAGGATGGGCTCCAACCCGACCAGAGCAGTGCAGCAGCTCAGGTTTGGGCATTTACAATGATTCCTGAAATTCCATCCCCAAGGCAGGTCATTAGGATCAATGTTAGAAAGGCTTCTCTTGGGAGCTGCAGTTTGGAGAATTCCTGACACGAGGTTAAATCCTGATCTGACCCAGGACAAATCTCAATTGTCCCAAACCCCCAAATATTGGTGTCAGCCACAACCTGCAGTGCCCAAGGGCTGGGTTTTGATGTTTATTTTGTTGATGGAACTGTATCAGGACCCACTCTGAGAGCAGCCTCTTAGTTTTCCCTGGATCCTGGTGCTGCTGAAATTCCAGCAGGGAGGTGACACGGGTGCTTTGGATTCCTGGAAGTTCTGCTTACTCCCAACCTTTCCCTGCCTAATTTGATCCACAAGATAAATTCATTAATACTCATTAAGGGAAAGCAACTCCCTTAATCAAGCAATCAATCTCAAACTGGTTTCCCCTGCTGCCTTTCCCAAGGGAATTGCTCCCTGGGCCTGCTGGGATACAGGAGGTGGGATAGAAAGCCCTAAACCACAACTGGGTGGGTTTTATCCATATTGGCAGATTTGGGCACTGTCCAAAGGACAAGACACAGGGATTTTGTGGGAGGGGGATGTTGCTCAAAGACCATCTGGAGCACACACATGGGAATCACTTTTTTATTCAATAATTCCTATTTTCCCTTTTTCAGATCCAAGCTGAAACACAATGCAGCTTTTGTTCAGATTCCAATTGGGCTGGAGGGAAACTTTAAAGGAATTATAGATCTCATAGAAGAAAAAGCAATCTATTTTGATGGGGCACTTGGGTAAGTCCTGGAAATTGCTTCTTTTATAGCTGGAGCTGCTATTTGCAGGAGGAGTTCCTGCAGTTTCTCTTCAGAGATGAAACCCATCTCTCTGGAAGTTTGGGAAGGGCTTGTGCTGGGGCTCAGTTCTCCCAGTGCCCGGGGCTGCACGGAGCTCTGGGTGGGGGTGGCTGCAGCAAGACTTGGTTGCTGTGAAGGGGTGGTGGCCACACTTCCCTTCTGGAGAAGCAGGAGACTGCTCCATGACGGGATCCTGCAGCGTGTGTGGCTCCCTGGGATGAAGATCAGCTGTGGCTGAGCTCTTGGGAGCTTTTCCTGATCCCTGCCAGGAGTGGGATGTGTCCCACACAGAGATAACAATCTGATGTTCACAGGGGATTTTTTTCCCAGGATCCACGTGAAGGGTGGATCGTTCTCAGTCAGGGTGGTCACGCCAGGTGGGCAGGCTGGTTGCTCCCTGTGGAATTCCCGGGGCTCAGTGTGCTCCCCGTGTGTGTGCAGGGAGACCCTGCGGGTGGAGGAGATCCCGGCCGAGCTGCGCGCGGAGGCTGCGGAGCGGCGCCGGGAGCTCATCGAGTGCGTGGCCAACGCCGACGAGCTCCTGGGGGAGCTGTTCCTGGAGGAGAAGATCCCCACAGCTGCGCAGTTAAAGGTACCTTCCTTGTGCTGCCTGCCCCCTCAGCCATGTCCCTGTCCCCTCATTCCTCAGTAAATGTATCAGGAGTTCTGTTCGCTGGAGTTGTGTCACCTCAGCTGAACTCCAGTTCCCCCCAGGGAGGGCCTGTTCCCAATCTGTTGAAGAATCCTGGAGAGCAGTTTTTAAGGGAAGCCCTTGTGTTGGGGGCTGTCCAGGGGACTGTGGGAGCAGCTCTTTGCTGCAGGAGTGGAGAAGCTCAGGAAGGCCAGGGGATTGGGCTGTGCTGCAGGAGGAGTTCACAGGGATGTTTTTCAGCTGGCAATCCGAAGGGCAACGCTGCAGAAATCCTTCACCCCTGTCCTCGTGGGAAGTGCTCTGAAGAACAAAGGGGTGCAGCCACTGCTGGATGCTGTCCTGGAATACCTTCCCAATCCTTCTGAGGTGGAGAACTACGCTCTCCTCAACCAGGGGTGAGTGCATGCAGCAGCAGCAGGAGGCAGGGCTGTGGAGAGTCCCTGCCCATGGCACTGGATGGCCTTTAAGGACCCTTCCCACCCAAACCAGTCTAGGATTCCATGGAATAGTTTCAAAGGAGGAAACATTCCTAACAAGATCCACAATCCTTTACCATTGGTATCAAACAGTGCCACCAGCATTTGGCACAAAGTCCCACAGCTCCTCTCTCATTCAAGGGTTACTCTGTGCTGGGATTTTACCACATTCAGTGTTGCATTTGGACAGTGATTGTCAGATAACTCTTTGCAATTGATGGCAGCCCTTAAAGCCAGGCCTGCCTAGAGGAGGGAGCACATCCCAAGTGTGTAAATAGTGTTTTGTTCTTATGGACATGAATCCCAGAATGCCTGGGGCTGGAAAAGAGCTCCAGGATCTTTGAGTCCAACTGTGCCCAGTTCTCCCTTTGTCACCCAACCCAGAGCACTGAGTGCTATGTCCAGCCCTTCCTGGGACACCCTCAGGGATGGGCACTCCAGACCTCCCTGGGCAGCCCCTTCCAAGGCCTCACCACCCTTTCCATGAGGAAATTCCTGCTGATTCCACTCTGAGCCTGCCCTGGCCCAGCCTGAGGCCGTTCCCTCTCCTCCTGTCCCTGTTCCCTGGGAGCAGAGCCCACCCAGATGTGTGAACCCCAACAGCAGAGCCTGTAAATGTTTAGAGGAGACTCCTGTGTTGGTTCCTAACTTCTCCTCCCTCTCATCCCTGTTTCTCAGGGATTCTCAGGACCAAACCAAGTTCCTGTTGAACTCTGCTCGTGACGATTCCCAGCCGTTTATCGGCCTTGCCTTCAAGCTGGAGGTGAGTCTCACTCTGCTCCTTCCTACAACCATGGAGAGAGTCTAGGTGATGCTACCAAACCTCACCTACAGCAGGCTTTTAAATCACTTTATGCTGAAAAGCAGTTTACATTTAACTTCAATTGATATTTAACTTATTTTTTTTTAAAAAAGGCTTCCACCATAAAATCCACAAGTGCTGCCAATTTGGAACTTCAGGGTGGGTTGTGGACCTCAAGTATTTCCAGGTTTTCTTAGCTAAAACTTAAACATCTGGGGGGTTGTTGTCTTAACTGAAATATTTCCAGGGGAAAATCCTTCACTTGGAAACAGTGGGACATGAGAGAGTCAGAGAGGAAAAAGTGCAGAGATTTAAGCAAATAAGTTGTTTGCTACTTAGAGAGCAGCACTTCAGGATTCCTATGGAATATGGAAAATGGCTGGCCACATTCCATGGTAACAGGTGTCTCTTGGGAAGGTTTGTGAGTGAAAAATTGGTTCAGAAAATTGCCAAATTCCATTGCAGAGCCAAATGAAAGCTGTTAAGGATCTTTCATTAACATTTGTAGTGTGGAAACTCACACCACATGTAGTCAGTGCAGCTGGTGCTTGGAATTGGTGCAGGTGATGCCTTGTGCAGGCTGCCCTAGAGCAGAGGCTGGCCAGAGTCACAGAATAAAGCAGGGATGGATTCCAAGGATCTCCTCCATGGATCCCCCTCGGGCAGCACCAGAGCCCAGCCAGGGCTGCCCCCAGGATGAACCCAAATGGTCCCAAAATGCACGATGCTGCCGGGGTCTCTCCCTGGGCTCAGCTCTGCTCCATGTGCACATTGCAGTTCAGTGTCCAATCCCACTGCAGCCCCTGCAGTCCCACCCTGCTTGTTTTTCTCTCTGCAGCCCACGGGGTTTGTGCTCCTGGGCTGAGATTGGGATCATTTGTCCTTGGTGCCCAGCTGGAGCAGGAATTGTTTTGTGTCCCTGCTCTGTGCACAGAGCTCACCATCCCGTAATGTGAAGCTCAGAACTGCACACTAAAGCAGCTCAGACTCTGAAACATAGAAAAGCTCAAACCTGAGGTATTACTGAAGAATGATCCCAGAATGATCAGATTTTGGTGGGTTGTGCTTGCAGGCTGGCAAGTTTGGGCAGTTAACCTACGTCAGGGTGTACCAGGGGATGCTGAAGAAGTCAGATTACATCTACAACACCCGCACGGGGAAGAGGGTCAGGGTGCAGAGACTGGTGCGGATGCACTCGGACAACATGGAGGTGAGTGGGTCCCTGGGGATGGGCTGCCAGCCCTGGGTCACCCTGGGTGGATCAGCTCTGCCTGAGCCCCTGGATCACCCTGGGTGGATCAGCTCTGCCTGAGCCCCTGGATCACCCTGGGTGGATCAGCTCTGCCTGAGCCCCTGGGTCACCCTGGGTGGATCACCCTGGGTGGATCACCTCTGCCTGAGCCCCTGGATCACCCTGGGTGGATCACCCTGGGTGGATCAGCTCTGCCTGAGCCCCTGGATGGATCACCCTGGATGATGATCCTGAAGCACAGGATGGTCTTTGCTTCTTAACTTTGCTTCTTGTTTGATCATGAATTAATCCAAGCTGAGCCCTCCCTTTTGTCCTTTGAATAAAGAGGGAGATTTGCAGGGCTTTTTATCCAAGCTGGAAGTTTTTAAGGCACTCAGTGTCAAGCTTTAAAAGACAAATGTTTGGATGTGAGGGAAACAGAATCAATGTGGGAATTGGTGGTTTGGGATGGAAGGGTCCTTAAGGCTCGTCCAGCCACAAGGGCAGGGACACCTTCCACTATCCCAGGGTGATCCAAGCCCTGTCCAGCCTGGCCTTGGGCACCTGCAGGGATCCAGGGGCAGCCACAGCTGCTCTTATGCCAGTGTTGTCTGCAGAGGAATTTTCCTTCCCTCAGGATGTAAATGAAGTTTATGCTGGGGACATCTGTGCCCTGTTTGGGATCGACTGTGCCAGCGGGGACACGTTCACAGATAAAACCAGCACTGACATCTCCATGGTGAGCCCCCCTTGCCCTGGCTGCCTCAGGCACTGCCAGTCACCAGGATTTTGCTGGAATTTATAACCCCCTTTTCCTTGGCCACACAGGAATCCATCCACATCCCTGATCCTGTCATTTCCGTGGCTATGAAGCCTTCCAACAAGGTAGGAGCAGTTGGATCAGCCTCTTCTCCCTGGGTTCCCTCCCTTTGCTGCTTTGTGATTTCATGGAACAGTCTAAGCACTGTTTGGAAGTGTTTTATCCCAATATCCAAGATTTTATCCCTTGGATAACCCAGGGCTGTGCTGGATGCTGTCACTCAGCCAGAAACGTGAACTTGAAATAAATAATTAACACTTTAATCAAGAGTTATAAGTCTTCATAAAATAACCCAAAGAGCAGAAATGGGAAAGTGGTGGGAAAACTTAAGGCTTTTTTCTTGGAATGACTCATGGATGTTGAGTGAATCTTGGCTTGTGTTTCAGAATGACCTGGATAAATTTTCCAAAGGCCTGGGCCGCTTCACCAGGGAAGATCCCACCTTCAGGATCCACTTTGATGAGGAGAGCAAGGAGACCATTGTCTCTGGGATGGGCGAGCTGCACCTGGAAATCTATGCCCAGGTAATTTGGGAAGCACATCCCATGGATTCACTTCTGCCTGCTTTTCCCATCTCATCTTCCTCCTCCCTACTCCATCCAGCTGCTTAGGGAAAAAGTGAACTTTAAAGTCAACTATTGAAGGTTCTTTCTCTCCAGTGGTTCCATTCTGAAGGCTTCTAAAAGGAAATTTTGCCTGGAATATTTTTAGGATTTGGTACAACCCATAAAATTTATTAAACACTAACTTTGCTCTAGTAGCCTTTGCTTATAACAATTAATAATGCCTAATTGTAATTCTGTGGTTTTAAATGTATCATTCCCTAATAATAGCTGGTGCAGGGAAAAAGGACTAGTTAGGGGGATTTGTTTCTTTCCAGCTGATGTCTATATTTTAATCTAAACACAAAAAGATGTATCTTAAATATTAACAGAATGAAGAAAAAGTGATTTTTACCTTGAAAAAACTTGAATTTTAATAACATAATTAATGCTGTTTCCTTTTCCTGCATATGAAGCTGCAGGTCTTAAAGAAGTTGATGGGGAATAATTTGTTAATTTTTTTTAAATTACAGAAAGCCCCAAAAATCAATCCAACCCTCAACCAAAGAAATGATTAATCCTGATCAAGTTACTAAATAATTCCCAATGGAATAACCTTAATCACTGTGGGTTTTTTCCTGCAGAGAATGGAGAGGGAATATGGCTGTCCTTGCACCATGGGGAAGCCCAAAGTTGCCTTCAGGGAGAACATCTGTGCCCCTGTGCCGTGAGTACTCCTGCTGGGAATTGCTGCATTGATCCCCTTGGAGGCAGGGGAAGTCCCTTTGGAATGCTGGGATCAGAAGTGCCCAGGAAGGTTTCATTTCATGTCTTGTACTGTGGTTGGTCCCCACTCCATCAGCTGCTCCTCCCAGCTGTGGGAGCTCTGAAGTGTTCCCAGGGGTGCTCAGGAGTTCCCAGGGGTGCTCAGGAGCTCCCAGGTGTTCCCAGAGGTGCTCAGGTGTTCTCAGGAGTTTCCAGAGGTGCTCAGGAGCTCCCAGGTGTTCTGAGGGGTGCTCAGGAGTTCCCAGGGGTGTTCCTGGGAGTGTTCCCAAGGGTGCTCAGGTGTTCTCAGGGGTGTTCCTCAGGAGTTTCCAGGGGTGCTCAGGTGGTCTCAGGGGTGTCCCCAGGGGTGCTCAGGAGCTCCCAGGTGTTCTCAGGGGTGCTCAGGAGTTCCCAGGGGTGTTCCCAGGGGTGCTCAGGTGTTCTCAGTTTCCAGAGGTGCTCAGGTGTCCCTGGGGTTGTTCCCAGGTGTTCTCAGGAGTTTCCAGAGGTGCTCAGGTGTTCCCAGATGTTCTCAGGAGCTCCCAGGTGTTCCCAGGGGTGTTTCCAGGAGTTCTCAGGAGCTCCCAGGAGTTCTCAGGAGCTCCCAGGTGTTCTCAGGAGCTCCCAGGTGTTCCCAGAGGTGCTCAGGAGTTCCCAGGGGTGTTTCCAGGTGTTCTCAGGAGCTCCCCTGTCCCGCGGCGCGGCTCTGGGACACCCGGGCCCCACGCTGGGGGTGCCACAGCAGGGTCACCTCCCAGGGCAGCACCTCCTGTGGGGCACACACAGCACAGTCAGCAGCCCCTGCTGCCCCCTCTAGCCAGCCAGGAGCTTCCTAATGGAAACTTGGGGATTAAACCCGAGGGAATGGGAGTGCAGGGGAGCAGCAGAGCTGGAGCTGGGAGGGAGATCCCTGGATTATTACAGGCAAGAGCTTCCCTTCCCAATTTTCTGTGGTTTTCCTGTGAAAACACCTGCTCAGATCCCAGAATTTTGCTGGAGAGTAGCACAGGATGTAAATGCTGTTCTGGCAGCCAGTTTCTGCTGGGGTTACTGGGCTTGCTGAGGTCTCTGTCCTGGCCCATGGAGGCATCCACAGCCCAGCTGGAATTCAGCTGAGCATCCAGGATGCTCCAGCTGCCCCTTCCCTTTATCCCTGCCCACTCTGGCACTGGCATCTCCCAAGGGAGAGCTGTGAGGCACCAGTTTTGAACCCCAGCCATTCCCACCAAAGCCCCAAGCTGGAAGTTGCTGCTGTTGTTCTGGAATGCTGAGACAGGCAGGGATGGGACCCTGAGCTCACCCTGCAGGATCAGATCTGTGTCTGAGCTGGAGCTCACACAGCTGCAGTCTCAAAACACCCAAAAAAGGCTTTTTAGGAATAAAATTATTTACCTGGGACACCATTTCATGGAGTAGAACCACAAAGTCAAACTGAAGATCTTCATCACTTCTTTTCTGGAAAGACAGGATGAAAAGGGTTGAATTTGGGGATTCTCCCAGCTCAGAAAATGTGGTTCAGTTCTCTGTGGTCATCACAAAAATTCCCTGATGGGTTTCAGGTAAAACTGGCAGCTCCTGATCACAAATGAAGCAGGTGGAGCTCAGGCACTGTAACAAAATTAAAAGCTCCTGGTTTGCATTTCTGTGCACTCCAAAACTGCACTGGAGATACTGAATGTAAAGCTTTAAGCTGCTAATTCCTGCCTTACAGAGACCAGATCTGTCAGGAATTCTTTGGGATGGGAACACCTCATTCTAGCAGGTGCCAGTTTAACCCTAACAATCCCAAATAAAATTGGCAAGAGGATAAGAACACTCCAGAGGCCTTTCTGTGAGTGACAGCCTGGGATTCTGAGTGACAAAATAAACCCTGGCCCTTGAAATGTATTTTCCTGTGTTTTCAGGGAAAAAGGGACACAACTAGAGAGATGGCAGCTGGGTTAGTTAATAGTTACTTGTCTCCTTTATCCTTAAGCTGGTTAGAGAAAATCCTTAAGCTCTTGCTGGTGCACAGCTCTGTAGCAGCTGTGAATTCTCTAAAATGCCATCAGAGGGAGCAAAACATTCACAAATCCTACTCCCACAAGGAATTCCTGTCTTTCCTTCAGACCCAGAACTTCCTGGGAATTCACTGTCTGTTCAGAGGGGTAAAACTTCTGGAGTTTTCCATTTTCTAAACACTAAATCCTGCTGCTTTTCCCTGGCTCCTGTGGAAAATTGCCTTGAATTTAAAGCTGATGATGACTTTAAGGTTATTTTTAACTCGGAATCAATTTTCTCTAATAGAACACAGCAAAACTGGGAGGATCTATGGAATTCTGTTAATTTAGTTTATTGTCCTTGCCACAACTGCTTAGCTCATGAATGCTTTGCAGGGAAAGCCAAGGCCAGGCTGGATGGGCTTGGAGCACCCTGGGCTGTGGAAGGTGTCCCTGCCCATGGAGGGAATGGGAATGAGATGGGAATGGATGAGAAGGGGAATGGGATGAGCTTTAGTGTCCCTCCATCCCAGCCCAGGCTGGGATTCTGTTCCTGCTGGGAACTCACCACTTGCTTCACGTGTTTCACTTGGGCAAGGTGGAACTTGGTGTTTTCCGTGGAATTCTGCCAGATCACGTAGCCAGAGGCCACCCAGGCCAGCAGGTGGATGGGCTCCAGCTCTGGGGGAACGTTCCCATGGCTGTCTGGAACCAAAATAAACACTGCACGTTAAAGAGAGCCTCAGCAGAGCATTATCACCTCACACAGGGCTTGCTGCCCAAATCCCTGTCACGCAGCCTTGCAAGAGCTGCTCCCTCACCACAGAGTTTTCCTCCCACTCCACACAATCCTGCAGTGGTTTGGGTTGGAAGGGCCCTTAAATCCCATCCTGTGCCACCCCTGCCATGGCAGGGACACCTCCCACTGCCCCAGGCTGCTCCAAGCCCCATCCAGCCTGGCCTGGGACACTTCCAGGGTGTTCTCCTCCACCTTTTTCTCTTAACAGAAATCCCAGGTTTTGAGGGCAGTGCTCTGAGGTGAGAGCAGCCCCTCACTGTCCACTTGGGGTGTTGGATGTGCTGTGCCAGGACACCCTCAGAGGGGACAGGGACAGGTGACAGTGCCAGTGCCAGCTGCTCTTCCAGAACACTCACAATCAGGAATAAATGCAGTGGCTGTGCTTGCAGACCTCCCAAAAAGAGAAAGGTGAAGGCCCGAGCCCTCTCCCAGCCCTGGCTTGTACCTGGGATGTTCTCAGCCACCAGCTCCTTTTCCAGGCTCCTGATCCGACTGTAGAATTCCTTGTCTGCTCCCTCGGTGCTCCTGAGCTCTCCCTGCACTGTGACCTGCACATCTGGAGCAGAGCTTTTGCTGCCCAGGTGGTACAGAACCTCAGCAGTGCAGTGGACAGTCGTGTCCTGTGGCAGAGTTAATGATGTGCATTATTATCTGATAGAAGATGTGTATAACCAGGGTCATTTGCACCTCTGAAAATGTCATTTTAATGTAGTTGCTGTTTTCTCTGAGTCTGGTCCAGAGAGGTTTGTGATTATTCAAGACAAGGTTAAATTCCTGGCATTTCTGTGACTGTTGAAGGGTGGGATTTGCTTTCTGCAGTGATGGAAGGGGCAGGGGTTGGGTGCAGAATGTCCCTGTGCTGTGCAGTTGGAGCTGGGTGATGCTGGAATGTCCTTGTCCCCCCTGCAGCATTGTCTGCTGGTGTGGTGCAAGGTACCACGTGGGCAGGGGGTTCCTTTTGGTTAAAATTCAGCCTTTTTGGGGCCTGATTGGCAATACAGAAAAATCAGGAGCATGATTCAAAATATTAAGTGCTGTGTGCACAGAGTGTGTAATTAAAGCAGTCTGACTCACTTTATCCAGGACATCCTCCAGCTCCAGGTCCAGGTAGTACTTGTGCCCCACATCATCAATGTCCTAAAAAAGGGAAAATATTAATTATTAATAACATTTGTTTTAGCAAATGTTGAATGGCTGCATCCTGGACAAAATCAGAGAATCCCAGGATGGTTTGGGTTGGAAGGGACCTTAAATCCCATCCAGGGATGGGGCAGGGACACCTCCCACTATCCCAGGTTGCTCCAAATCCTATCCAGCCTGGCCTTGGCACTTCCAGGGATGGGCATTCTGTGCCAGGGCCTCTCCACCCTCATTTCTATCCTTGAACACCCCTGAATTGCCAATTTTGGGCTCCTGTGTGATGTATCCAAGAATTTGCTGCTTGTTTAAACACTCCCCTAAAAGCCTTCAGTGCATTAATTCCATTTTGCAGGTTATTATTAATTGGATCATGCCCTGTATTTTTCTGGCTATAAAGAAGGGAGCAGGCAGGGTTTGCTGTGCCCTTGTTTTGGGAGGGGGTTTGCTGTGCCCTTGTTTTGGGAGGGGGTTTGCTGTGCCCCTGCAGTGCCAGGTTTGCTGTGCCCTTGTTTTAGCACTGGGTTTGCTGTGTCCCCACAGTGCCAGGTTTGCTGTGCCCTTGTTTTAGCACTGGGTTTGCTGTGCCCCTGCAGTGCCCGCTGTCCCTGCAGAGCCCGGGCAGGGCTGAGCTGTGTCCTGGCAGCCACAGGAGCACCCAGCTCCCTCCTCCTCCTCCCGGGGAGGTTCCTCCTGGCGCGGTGCCGGTGCCGTGCCCTGGGCAGGGCTCTCTCGGCGGTGCTGTCACCGCAGGTGACACACGGGTGTGTCCCACAGCGCTGACCCGCCCCTGGTGACACCGAGCTCTGCCAGGACCCCCAGACGGACCCAGGCGGTGGCAGTGCCACAGCCCCAGAGCAGCTGCGGCTGGGAAGGACCTTGCACATCGCCAGCCCAGGCGGGGTCACCGGGACGCGCCCGGGGGCTTTGGGGTGTCCCCAGAGCGGGACCCTCCACACGTCCCGTGCAGCTGTCCCCGTGCCCTGCCCGCGCCATGGCAAAAGCCCGGTGCCGGCTCCCGGTCCCGGTGCCGGCTCCCGGTGCCGGCTCCCGTGCTGGATCCCGGTCCCGGTGCCTGTGGCTCACCTGGCGGCGGGCGCGGCGCAGCTCCCGCAGCTGCAGCCCCCGCCCGGGGCCGCCCCGCAGGTACCGCAGGTAGCCCACGGCCGCGGCGGCGGCGCGGGCGGCCGAGAGGTGGCTCGGCGGCAGCTCCATGGCCCGGGAGCCGCTTCCTCCTCCCGCAGGAAGCGCCGGCCGGGGCGGGGCGGCCGGGGCGGGCTCCGGGCCGAGTGCTGCGGGGCAGCGCATCCCTGCACGGCACGGGATAGCGGGATGTCACACGGCGTGACATGGGATATCGGGAATGAATCCTCCCCCGGGAGGGTGGGGAGGCCGTGGCACAGGTTTTCCAGGGAGTTTGTGGCTGCTCTATCCCTGAAGTGGCCAGGTTGGACAGGGCTTGGAGCAGATAGCAGAAAAGCTATCTGCCATGGATAGGAGAAAGCGTCCCTGCCCATGGAATTTTAAACTTAAATTCCCTTCCAGCCCAAACCGGTCTGTGATTGTCTGACATCCAGAATGGGAATGTTTTCTACACAAAGCTGTGTATTGTGACACGAGTGACGTGGTGTCTGGGGGCTTGTTGGGGTTTAGGTTTGAGTTCACCCACAAGAAGCAGTCGGGAGGAGCAGGCCAGTATGGCAAAGTGATCGGAGTGCTGGAGCCCCTGGATCCAGAGGACTTCACCAAACTGGAATTTGAGGACAGAACCATTGGCACAAATATTCCCAAGCAGTTTGTGCCCGCTGTGGAAAAGGTACAGACCTTCCTCTGTGACACAGAAAATCCTGATTGCTGTTGTGTTCCTGCAGTAGCCCCCACATTTGCTGTGCCTGCCTTGCCCCAGGAAAGGAGGCTTTTCCCGTTGCTCCAGTGGCAGCAGGGTCACAGCTGTGTGGTTTTACTCCATGTCTTGCATTCCTGGGGTTTCCAGTTAATTCAGGAGCTGCTGTTGTCTTTGGTGGTGTGTGCTGCCTCTGTTTCCCTTGTGAGAGCCTCCTGCTCAGGCTGCTTTTTCTTGGCCTCTTCTGGTTGTGGTTGTGGCCCCACAATTCTCCTCCCAACCCCAAAATGTGTAACTTCTGTTCTTCTCTGAGGCCAGTTATAGAGGAAACTGTAATTAAGCCGCATTTCCTGCCTCAGTTCCCAAATTCTCGATCTCCTCTGTGTCTGCCTCACTCTATAATTTATTACACACAGCTTTAATTAACTTACCAACATCTTGGAATTCCTGTAATAACGTGGAATTATTCTTTCGTTTTTCCATGCTGCAATACTTAAAGATTTTTGGCAAATCCTGAAAAAACCATAGTCTTGGAATCTTGTTCTAAAGGCATCTTGTTCAATCTAAAGGAATCTTGCTCTCCAGGCAAGAGCTCTTTCCACACTGAGCATTCTTTAGGGGTTTGGCCGTGGCATCTGTTCAAAAGGCAAACCCTGAGGCCGTTTTTCCTTGTTGTGTGATTTTTGTTTGTGCAATCAGACTGAGGTGGCAGGGGCTGGCAGCGCAGAGGCTGCAGGTCCTGCTGCTGATGGGAGGTGTTGGTGTTGTTCCCAGGGCTTCCGAGACGCCTGTGAGAAGGGTCTGGTGTCGGGACACCGCATCTCCGGGGTGCGCTTCGTGCTGGAGGACGGCGCCCACCACATGGTGGACTCCAACGAGATCTCCTTCATCAGGGCAGGAGAGGGAGCCCTGAAACAAGGTACAGCTCCTCCAGGATGGGTTCTGCTGGCTGGGACCCATCCATCCATCCATCCATCCATCCATCCACCCACCCACCCATCCATTCCATCCACCTATCCAGCCATTCCATCCATCCACACACCTGCCTATTCCATCCATCCATCCATCCATCCATCCATCCATCCATCCATCCATCCATCCATCCATCTCTCCCTCCCTCCCTTCATCACCCCAGAGCTTGCCCATTTTTATGGAGCAGAACATGTGCAAGAGTTTATAGAATTCCTGAGGGAGGCACAGTGATTCCTGTGGCTGTACAAAGGAAATCCTGTTTTTCTAGAATTCAGTACAGCACCACCAGTTTCATCCTTAGAGGGTAGGAAGAGAACATTTGGCCAAAGTGGGCCTTTTTGAGGAAACGTTCCTTCCCTGAAGGAGAGGTTGAGCACTGGAAGGGGCTGCCTTGGGAGTGGTGGGGTGACAATCCCTGGAGGTGCTTAGACAATGTCTGGATGTGCCATTTCACAGTAGGGTTTAGTCAGCACAGTGCTGTCAGCCAAAGATTGGCCTTGATGATCCTGGAGGCCTTTCCCAGCCTTAATGATTCTGTGATTGTGGCTCCAGGAGGAGAACCAGGAGCTGGAATTCCATGTGCTGCTCATGGTTCTTCCCTGACATTAACCATAAACACCTGCTGCTGTGCATGGGAGCAGCTTGCCTTGCTGCAGGTTCACCTGTGATGCTGGGTTTTCATTGCATTCTCCCCCCAGCCATGGAGAACGCTGCCGTGCGCATCCTGGAGCCCATCATGGCCGTGGAGGTGGTGGCTCCTGTGGAGTTCCAGGGGACAGTGATCGCTGGGATCAACCGGCGCCACGGCGTCATCACGGGCCAGGACGGCTCCGAGGGCTACTTCACTCTCTATGCTGAGGTCTGTGCTCACTCTCCTCCCCTTTCCTTTTCCCCTTTCCTTTTCCCCTTTCCTTTTCCCCTTTCCTTTTCCCCTTTCCTTTTCCCCTTTCCTTTTCCCCTTTCCTTTTCCCCTTTCCTTTTCCCCTTTCCTTTTCCCCTTTCCTTTTCCCCTTTCCTTTTCCCCTTTCCTTTTCCCCTTTCCTTTTCCCCTTTCCTTTTCCCCTTTCCTTTTCCCCTTTCCTTTTCCCCTTTCCTTTTCCCCTTTCCTTTTCCCCTTTCCTTTTCCCCTTTCCTTTTCCCCTTTCCTTTTCCCCTTTCCTTTTCCCCTTTCCTTTTCCCCTTTCCTTTTCCCCTTTCCTTTTCCCCTTTCCTTTTCCCCTTTCCTTTTCCCCTTTCCTTTTCCCCTTTCCTTTTCCCCTTTCCTTTTCCCCTTTCCTTTTCCCCTTTCCTTTTCCCCTTTCCTTTTCCCCTTTCCTTTTCCCCTTTCCTTTTCCCCTTTCCTTTTCCCCTTTCCTTTTCCCCTTTCCTTTTCCCCTTTCCTTTTCCCCTTTCCTTTTCCCCTTTCCTTTTCCCCTTTCCTTTTCCCCTTTCCTTTTCCCCTTTCCTTTTCCCCTTTCCTTTTCCCCTTTCCTTTTCCCCTTTCCTTTTCCCCTTTCCTTTTCCCCTTTCCTTTTCCCCTTTCCTTTTCCCCTTTCCTTTTCCCCTTTCCTTTTCCCCTTTCCTTTTCCCCTTTCCTTTTCCCCTTTCCTTTTCCCCTTTCCTTTTCCCCTTTCCTTTTCCCCTTTCCTTTTCCCCTTTCCTTTTCCCCTTTCCTTTTCCCCTTTCCTTTTCCCCTTTCCTTTTCCCCTTTCCTTTTCCCCTTTCCTTTTCCCCTTTCCTTTTCCCCTTTCCTTTTCCCCTTTCCTTTTCCCCTTTCCTTTTCCCCTTTCCTTTTCCCCTTTCCTTTTCCCCTTTCCTTTTCCCCTTTCCTTTTCCCCTTTCCTTTTCCCCTTTCCTTTTCCCCTTTCCTTTTCCCCTTTCCTTTTCCCCTTTCCTTTTCCCCTTTCCTTTTCCCCTTTCCTTTTCCCCTTTCCTTTTCCCCTTTCCTTTTCCCCTTTCCTTTTCCCCTTTCCTTTTCCCCTTTCCTTTTCCCCTTTCCTTTTCCCCTTTCCTTTTCCCTTGTGTTTGATTCAGTTGTTTTCCCCAGTTTCTATGGATACAGTTGTAGGTTGACTCAATTTCAATGTTCTTTCTTTTATCTCCCTCCTAAAAATGATTGGAGAGGATCACTGGGTGTTTTCCTGCTGGGTGAGAGGCTCAGGACAAGCACAGCCTGTGGCCCTTCTGCTTCCCAAATTATCCTTGGAGGAATGTCTGGAGATACCTTAAACCTTGCTGGTTGACTCAGCACTGAATTTAGGATATTCCAGTTCCTGGTGCACTCAAAGTCTCAGATTTTTGAGGTTTCCTGCTGAAAACACACTGCAAATAGAAATTAATTAAAGTAACAGATACTTCACAACAGCAGACCAGCTAACCAGAGCTGCTTACAGGCAGCACTGACACTTTGTCATAATTGAGATTAATTAGCTGATAGCCCAAAAGTGATGGGAAAAAGGCTCATTTTGAGGAAATATGTTTGGATTTTAGGTGCCACTGAACGATATGTTCGGATATTCCACGGAGCTGAGGTCTTGCACAGAGGTGAGTCCTCCTGGTCCTTTTTGCTAGAACGTGTTTGATTCTGTACATTTGGCTCATGGGATCATCCTGTCCGTGGCAGCTGCAGCAGGGAATGAGATCAGATCAGACCAGAGCTGTGGAATTGCTGGCCAAACAATCCTCCTGTACCTGAGGAGTTTGTTTGGGTGGGATTGTGGAGGATCCCTGGGATCCCTTCACAGACAGGAGCTGTGTGCCCAGTAGGGTTGCACATGGCCCATCCTCACTTTCTTTTCCCACCTCTGCAGGGAAAAGGGGAATACACCATGGAATACTCCAAATACCACCCCTGTTCAGCCAGCACTCAGGAGGAAATCATCAACAAATACCTGGAAGCAACGGGGAGACTTCCTGCCAAAAAGGGCAAAGCCAAGAGCTGATGGGATTCCTCTGGAGTCCACGGAACAGTTTGTCCCAGTCTTCTCCAACAGCTCGCTTTTCCAAGCCATGGAAGCAGCCCAGGCTGGCTGGGTAAGGTGGGCTCCAGGGGGATTTGGACTTGGAATTTTATCCTAGAACCTTTCCTCTGGGGTGGTGTCAGCAGCACCAGGGGATCACCACGGGATTGCTCTGTGTAAATGCTCTTGTAACAAGTAGATGTTAAAGCACGGCTGATGATTTGTCTTAATCATGATCTATTAAAATAATTTTATTTTTTACTTGATACATCTTTATTTGGAAAAGTTAAACTGAGATAAGAGCTGCTGGACAGGTACAGGGTGTGGGACATCACTTGGCACGTGGTGCTCCAGCTTCCCTCCAGGGAGCACATGGAATTTTCCTCTCCAAATCCTTGGAAATGGCACAGGATCCTGCAAAGTCTCAAGCCACTGGGCAAAGCCATCAGTCAGTGCCTGTCACAAATCCACTTTCACTGGTGCACAAGGATGGAGCTGAGTTGCCAAGGATGTTGGGAGGAGCTGCCTCTTCCCAGAGCTGGGAACAAGATGGAATTACTGTGGAGATGTGGATTTAATGGGCTTGGTGATGCAGATTTAATGGGTTTGGGGTGTGGATTCACATATGGGCTTGGCTTTTGGCTTTTGGTTAGAAATGCAAACCAAAGATCTCTTTTCCAGAATCTCACAATCCAGAGGGTATTAGAAATCCAAAACCAAAGATCCCTTTTCCCAGAATCTCACAATCCAGAGGGTATTAGAAATCCAAACCAAAGATCCCTTTTCCAGAATCTCACAATCCAGAGGGTATTAGAAATCCAAACCAAAGATCCCTTTTCCAGAATCTCTCAATCCAGAGGGTATTAGGAATCCAAACCAAAGATCCCTTTTCCAGAATCTCTCAATCCAGAGGCTGAGTTGCAGCTGATGTTCAGCTCAGGAATCACTTGACTTTGCTGACTCAAAGGCGTTAGGTGAGAAGATATTCCCATAATTCTGTATTTGTAATTATTCCCAGAATGTCCACGTTGAGTTTTCTTTGCTCCCTCCTGCCCTACTCAGCTGAAAAGTGTTTTTGCAGATTCCAGTAAACAGGGAGTGAAGCTCCAGTTCAAACCCAGCGACATTCCTGGCACAGCACTGGCGTTGCTGCTTCCCAGACAGAAACAAGTGGAGCAGCCAGGCTGCTTCTCCTCTGGAAGGGCTGGAAAATGATTTATGGAAACTTTGGGAAAGGATTTGCCAGGGCCTGGAGCTGCTGATGGATCCCAGTGTGGGGTGTCTGTGTGGCACTGCCTTGGGACAAATCCCTGATTCCCGCACAGCCATGGCTTTGTTCTTGGGAATGCTCAGCTGGAATTCATTTCCAGAAAAGCCCTCAGGTTCTCAGACATTTGGAAGTTTTCTAAAACAAGCAAATGCAGCACTTTCCCCAAAATCTGGAGATGTCTGATAAAAGCAGTGTCAACACAGAACAAGAAACAGGGTGGCTATGATTTTATTTGTGTTTCTGGGGTTTGTATTTGTGCTTCTGAGGTTTATATTTGTGTTGCTGAGGTTTATTTCTATTGATGTGATTTATATTTCTATTTATGGGGTTTATATTATGTTTAGACCAGTTGTGATGTGAATTCCTGGCTGATGAGTTCTGCCAGATGTGCTGGTTCTCCACAAACCTAGGAAAGAAACAAACCCCAAATTTTGCTGTATGATTTGAGGTTTTAGGCTGGAACCTTGGCCTAAAAGCAGCTGGGGGAGACTTTGCCTTAGAATTCCACAGCTTTGCTACTTATTCAGAAGTTCCTGTGGAGTTCCTGAGCTGCTGTGAGTTTGTGAGCAGCCAGTTCCAGCACCCTGCTGCCTGGGAAGTGCCTGATCCTCTATTCCAGCCCTGCAGAGCAGAGGCAGAAACAAGGTAAGGAGACAAAAGCAGAGCCCCAAGGTGCCAAATCCTATTTTTTTAATTCCAAAAAAATTACTGTAATCACCAGGTTCTTTAAGGAATGTTGGAATTTCACTTCCCTGATTTCACACTTATGATGATGAGAATGTTTTCTCCCAGCAGGAAAGAAAACACAAGGAGGGTGTGGAATGTGCTTCCCTGAGTTTATTGGGTGCTGAGGGGAAAAGCTTCAGTCAGGAAATCAGACTTACTTGTGTAAAATGCTGGAATTTGGGAAGCTGACATCACCCAGCCTAAAAACATCCAGGGAAAGCTGCTGTGTGAAATCCTTGGATTGTTGTTCCCAGTTACAGCTCGAGGACTGTGAAAACCACCCCAGGTTAAACACAGCAGGCACCCAGAGCCTCTGCTCCTCAGGAACGTGGTGTTCTTGGGAAGGATTTAATTTATGCTGCCACAAACCTGCCTGATGGGGGAAAAAGGTGACTGTGGGACAGTTTGGCACATTGCAGTGAGCACAGGGGGGCAGGGATGGATCTGCTGGGAACCCAGCTGGAGAATCTGGTGGCACAGGACGAAGCCATGACTTTGTGGTGGGGCAGGACGTGGCAGGAATGACACAGGAGCTGTTCCCACACATGGGGATTCATCCACGAGGAGCCTCCCTGGCTCTGCAGGTCTGCTTTGATTCGAGGTGACAGAGCAGGTGGAAATTTGGGCTCCAACAGCAGCAGAAAGAAAAGCCAGCCTCGACCCTGAGTGATGGCACTTGGTTTATTGCAGATGTGAGTTAAAAATCAGCATGATTCTAGCCCAAAACATGACAAAAAATTAGTAGGCAAATCTCTCCTAGTGACAGACTAACGCTTTGCTCACGATTTTTATCCAAATATATTAATTTTGTTTACAAACTCTTAAGTAACAGTTAATCAGTGACATCAAATCAACTGCTGTATGTTCATCTGTGTATATATGGAGTAGCAGAAGGTTCAGGCAGAGCTGCAGAACTTGAATCTCGCCGTTGAAGAAGTGACAGGAATTAATTTTGGCACAGAACAATCAGTGACACCACTCCCAATCTCTGACTTGCATGGAAGGATGACCCCAGCTCCAGGTCTGGCAGCACAAGGACTTGCTGACTGGATCCATATGCACAGAGCTGAGGATTTCACTAGAAACTGGCTCCCTTTGCAGCAGGAGGGCCAGCAGCTGATCCAGACTCTGCCCCAGAGCCCTGCTCTGCACCCTGGGCCTCGGAAGCACAGAAGTGTTTCACTTGCAGAGGCTGCCCCGGGAGCCACGTCAGGCGCATGTGACAGGAAATGATTTCCTGCAGAAGGGATTTGAACACAGGTTTGATCATCCTGAGGCAGCTCAGCTCCTGCTGGCAGGAGGGCCTGTTCTGCACTTCCTTACCTGGGTTGGCATTTCATGCAGTAGCACAGTGTAGTCAAACTCAACAAAATCGTCTTTCCTGGCCTGGGCAGGTGTAAAAAAGGAAAGAATTATCAGGAACACAGGTTTATGTTGTTAAAATCTAATGTCTGCTGTGATTCACTGCAGCTCAGGGAAGGAGGTGAGCAGGGCCCTGTGGCTGTGGTTGCTGGCTGGAGTGAGATGGGTTTTGATTGTGGAAAGACGGAATTAGGAGCCCTTCCTGCATGGAATGTTTGAGGACACCAAGAGCTGTGTGGCTCTGCAGCCTGTCTGCACTGGAACCAGGTGCTAATTAGTTGAATTTAACCCTCAATTCCATCTGAGAATTACATGAACCTCTCCTTCAGAGAGATGCTGGACAGCTGAGGAGCCAAACCTGGGTCCTGCCCGTGGATCCCAGCTGGCTGAGGGCTCTGGGAGTGCTGCTGGATGTGCTGCAGGCCTTGGAGCTGCTGCCCAGCCCAGGGTGGTGTCAGGTGTGAGCACAGCCCGGGCCAGAGGCTGCTGGGCTCTGCCCAGGGCTCAGGAGCTGCAGGTAAGGACAATTTCCCAGCAAAACCTGGCCCAAGTGCTTGTGCAGAGGTGGAGCTGCTGGCCTGGGATGTGGGGAATCCCCTCAGAGCAGGGCTCTGTGCTGCCCTGCCCCTCCTGCCCCACTCACCCACTGCCTCACGGACTTCACTTGGGCCAGGAAGTATCCCAGGGTCTCTGTGGACTTCTCCCACATGATGGAGCTGCTGCCAAGCACAGCCAGAGCCCACACTGGCTCCAGGGCTGGCTCAATGTTGCCATAGCTGTCTGCAAGGCAAGGAGAAAGAGAAAAGAATATTAATTCTGGCTGGGCAGCAGAAGAATGATGAAGCTCAGAGCAGTTTTGCCTGGCACAGCACCATTCCTGCATGGGGCTCCTCCCTCTGATGTGTCACAGGGAGCAGGGAGGGGAATGATGCTGAACCTGCAGTCCCAGAGGAGTGTAATGTGTGGCACAGCTGACACTGCCAAGAGAGGGATCCCCAAGATGAGGTGAGAAACCAAAAAAATCCACAATAATGGGAGTCCTTACATAGCTGGGAGAAAAGGGGATTTTTCCAGGATGGAAAAATTGTGTTGGTCATCCTCAGTGAATCTCCAGCCCCAGCTGGGGAGGTGTGTGGGTTTGGGCACTTGTTATTCCTGGAGGACAGTCTGCAGTGATTTGACTTGGAGATGGTGTGGAGCTGCTTTTAAACCCAAACCACCCTCACAGGATGGTGCTGAGTGCCAGTGGTAAATCCTGAGGGGCTCTGTTCTCCCAAAACCCCCTGGGAGGTGGGACAGCTCTGACAGCAGGATGGGCTCAGGTGCTGTCAGCAATGTGTCTCCTTTTCAAACGCCTGTGTCCTTCATGCCCTTTGAGATGAAGTGAAATACAGGGGAGTATTTGGAGGAACATACCTGGAATGTTGTTTGCAGTTATGGGTTTGCTTTGGTGCCTGAGCCTTTGGTACAATGTGTTGTCCTCTTCCTGGATTTCCTTCTTGTCTTTGGTGTGGGAGCACTTGATGCTGACAACAGGACGAGACTTTTCCTTTGGATACAGCACTGTAGCCAGGCAGTTCCCAGCATCTTCCTGTCAGGGGAGAGTTTAAAACTGTTCTTTTTAATCAAGGTTTTATTTACCAGCAATTCACTCTTTGTATGAAGCTTTTCAGGGGTTAGGAAAGTGTCAAGAAGGATTTTATTTTTCTTTTTTTCCAGGAAAGAAGTTAAAACCACAAGGCTAAAGGGATTTAACAGAAGGTTTTAATTAATGCTTGTCCTGCTTTCAGGACATGACAGTGTTCTAAGTCATCTTGGAAATATGTTTGTGAGAGCTCAAGAAACAACATTAATTGATAACAGAGACTTTCATTGTGCCAGCCGTGAAACAAAAATAATCTAAGGTTTCACAGTAAGTTCTGAAAATCATTTGAATTCCACAAAGTGTGTGTCAAGGACAGTAAAATGCTGCTGGCAGCTGGGGCAGAGTGAATGCAGGGGGTGGAACTGGAAAGACCATGGAGCTGTCAACTCCTGATTCCCATTTTGGGGGTGGGCAGCAGGAGAACACGGAGCAGAGGGGGAATGGGGCCCACACTGTCACACTGCCCCAGCCTGGGCCACTGCACAGTCCCACGCAGGCCTTTGGCTGCCTCAGTGACCTGAGCAAGAATTCCCTTTGGGACTGAGGCCTGGGGATCACTCAGGGAGCCCTGGAGCAAAGACAGGCAGGGAGGAGCAGAAAGCCTTTCCAGGGTGGCAGATCCATTTAGGACACAAATGTCCCTGGTTTGGAGCTGCTGGGGTGGAGTTAATGCCCAGGCTGAGGAGGAAGAGCAGGAACTCACCCCAGTCCTGTAGTCCTCAGTGCTGAACTGCAGGTAATACTTGTGGCCAGACTCTGGGATGTTCTGGAAGAGAGAAGATGGAGCCAGCAGTGGAATTAAAGGAGCTCTGAGGAAGGAAGGTCCTTCTGAGATTCCCTGGGTTTGAGTGCAACATCACTGATTTTCAGTCTTTCTTGGTGTTCACATTCAATTCTGGCTGTTGACAGGATCCAAAGCAAACCTTTGTGTGTTATTTATCTAAGCCTGAGCCTTCCTGTTGCCAGCACACTTTTCCCAGGAAGTGTTTAATGGTACAAGGTGAGTGGAGTCTCATACCCACAGCAGATCCTCAGCTCAGCACCTGCCTGTGGCATCTCCACAGAGCTGGAAAATGCAGGTAAAAATTGCTTTAGTCACTCTCTTCTTATAAAATCCCCTCCTGGAGCTTCAGGATGAGGCAAGTCCAGTGTGGAGCCAAATCTCACCATGAAGGAGGTGCAGGAAACAGAGGATGAGCTCAGACTTTTTGATAATTTCTTTCTTCTCTGAACCCTTTCTCCCCTTCTGCCCTTTTTGTGTATTCCCTCAAACACTGTCCTCAAAGTGGCAGTGGGACATGGGCAGAGTAGTGAAAGCTGACTCTGAACTGCAGGACATCAAAGGAGGAGTGATTGCAATGAAATCAGGGTTAGAAGGCTCTCACCTCGTGCAATAACCACATCTAAGCACCTCGTGCAATAACCACATCTAAGTCTAAGATTCTAACTGCTGTAAAGCCACCCAAGAGGTGTTATTGCTGTGGTTTACAACACCCCTAATCTGACTCAATTTGGGGATTTTTACAGTGACCCAGGATTGCTCCTGTGTCTCATCAGTCCTGCTGCAGTAGTCAGCAGGACCTTTTCAAAAGAGCAGAGAATTCTGTGTTTCTGGGGTTTTCAAGAAGAGATTCCCTCCTGATTTGCAACAACTCCCCCACAGTACTGCTAGTAGCTACTACCACCCTACTTCTGCTCCCTAGACAGCTTGCAAATGATGCTACACAGCTAAAACAAATATTTAGTCTGGTGTGAACACCTGAGGCTTCCTGAGCTCACCAGGGAGAAGGGAGAAGCTCCATATGGCACGAAATAATTGTACAAAAGTCTTTGTAGTCCCGAAGGATAACTTTTATTTCCACTATTTTTCCCCACTCCTATCCCAAAATGCTGTTACCCAATCCCAGAGTGTGGGCTGAGCAGAGCTCAGGGGTGTCTGGCAACCCCCAGGGAAGCAGCCAAAGATAAAAGTGTCCAAAAAGAGAAGAAAACAAGTGAGTAATTCATTTTTCCACTCAATATCTGGGTCACGGGATTCTTTTACTTCTGGGCTCCAAGTTACTGCAACTTTCGTGACAGATTTTTAGTCCTGGGCAGGCCAAACCAGCAGTTTCAGAGCAGCTTCACTGCAGGTCCCTGAGGAATGAGTTTGCACTTCCCTCACTCCCCACGGGCACGGAAAGGGAGGATCCCTCTCTCCCCCCCTCCTCAGGAGGTTTCCATCTCTGCCCCTCTGGTTTCCCACCAGGATTTTCCTGGGTTTTGGCTCAGTTTTTGCCTGGACCACTGAGCAGGGAGCAGCTGGGCCAGGAGTCAGAGCTGCCCCTGCTGTGGGTTCTGCCTTTCCCACCCAGCGTGGGCTCTGACTCTTGGACATTAACAGAACATTTCTAATTGATTTCTGGGAGCAGGGAGCACAGCTGTGGTGTTGCTGTTGTGTCCAGCTGAGGCTGGGAAGTGTCCACCTGGGTGTCTGAAAATTGGAGTTTCTAGTCCAATTTATGCAAGTTGCACAAGATCACCTGGCTTTTCCCTTTCCCCTTCACCTTCCTACTCCTGAATTAGGATTTCCAGGACAGATTGGGATGGGAAACTGCTCCCAAAAACGTCCCTTTAAGTTCTGGGATCTTCAGCTGGCACAAACTAATGCTTCATTATCAAAAGTGTATTTTAAAGGGCAGGACAACTCCAGGAGCTGCTGTTTCCTAGAAGATCCTCAGTCAAAAGAAAAGAAAGGACAACAAAACCCATCTGCATCCAACAGCAAGGTAAGGATTATTCCAGGTTTGGCATTTTGTCGCCAGGAAAGACAGTCTCATTCTACCTGAACTTGAAAGATCTTTCCAATCTAAGAGTTCCCAGTCCTGTTTCCAATTACCAGTTTCACCAGCTCATGGGCTAATAAAGTTAGAATTAAATTACAGTGCTCATTATTAAATTCCACTAAAAATTATCCTGATTTTATGAGATCCAGTAATAGAGTAACCAGTAGCAAATGAGCCCACTTTTGAAAATAACGAAAAAACAGACAAACCTAAAAAAAAAAAATATACCCCAATCCCAACATTTCTGCCCCTTGCCTTCTCGTCATACAGCCCATTCCTTGCAGGAAATTCTTTTCATTTTTTTCCAGGGGAGGACAGGAAAGAAGGAAGTGCCCACTTTTCATGCATTTCTCCTCTTGTTTTCACAGAGTGTGGAAAAAAAAAAAGGAAAAAAAAAAGAGAGGTGGGGGGAATAAACTGCAGAGAGTGATTCTAGGGAGCTCCTACAGCACCCAGCACTGAGGAAATAAGGAGCAATTTCACTTCTCTATCATGAGCCAATTATTTTCCTTCCTGTATGAGGAGACAGGTGGCTGGTAGAGGGTGGAAAAACCCCTTTCCCTCCCCACAATTATTCACTTATTCTTCAGCCAGGCACAGGTGTTTTATATAAGGAAATATTTACATGTAGACATATGCAAAGTGCCCAGGAAATACAGAAGGAACATATGTACTTTTGGAGAGTATAAAAGAACAGAGAATTCCTCTCATAGGTGTTTGTGGCAATTTCACAGGATAATTTCAATATCCCAGGAGCACTTCCATGCTCAGCACCCAATGATCTCTATAACACAAGGGCTGCATTAATTAATGCATCCCAGATATTCCTGGTTAGTTTGGAGTATCTTTTTTGAAAGGGGAGATTTAACACTACACCCTCTTACTCAGTTTTAGGAGCTGCACAGGACAAGTAGTGGGAGATCTCCAGATCCTGGAAAGGATCCAGTGAAATCCAGTGCTACCTTTGGCACCTCACACAGGGAGCCCAGAACAAGCAGCCCTTGCTCTAAGGAGCTGCCCAGCAGAATCCAGGATCCAGAATTTGTTGTTCTGGGAGCCCAGAACAAGCAGCCCTTGCTCTCAGGAGCTGCCCAGCAGAACCCAGGATCCAGAATTTGTTGTTCTGGGAGCCCAGAACAAGCAGCCCTTGCTCTCAGGAGCTGCCCAGCAGAACCCAGGATCCAGAATTTGTTTGTTGTTCTGGGAACCCAGAACAAGCAGCCCTTGCTCTCAGGAGCTGCCCAGCAGCAGGAGCACAGGGCTGGATTTAAATCCCATCCCTCACTCTCCAGGAAGGTGATGCATTCCTTCCAGGATCTACAGCCCGGGACAAACATTCCCCAGAAGTTTCTGCCTGATCCTGTATTTCAGAAAGTGAGTAAGCTGTAAAAAGCCCCAAACCTGGAGGAGGAGAAGGGCTGTACCCCAGTACCACCTCGAGCATCCCTGGCGAGCTCCCCGTGACGGGAAGGCTCTGTCCCTGTAGCTGCTCCTCTCTGGGACTCCCGTCCTGTTCTGCCACCTCAGTTCCATGTGACTTTTGGAAGATTATGGTGTGTTTTCTGATCGGAACCGCACTGCCTTTAGATGAAGCTCTAGATGCAGGTGTGAGGGAGAGACTGCGGGACAGCAGCTCCTGAGGAGAGCCAGGGGTCCCTGAGGAAGGGGAGAGGGGACAGCGGTCCCTGAGGAGAGCCGGGTGTCCCTGAGGGAGAGGGGACAGCGGTCCCTGAGGAAGGGGAGAGGGGACAGGGGTCCCTGCCGGAACCCGGCTGTTCCCGAGGATGGGGCAGCGGCTCTCAAGGGACGCTGCCCCATCCTGGGTGCCCGGTGCCCCGCGTGGGAACGCGCTCAGCTCAGTTACACAGAACAGCACTAATGTAATAATTACTGTTAATTACACTTTCCCAGCGCCCCTGCGCGCCCCGCCGGCTCCCCGCTTACCTTCAGCGTAGCCTTGCGGACCTGCCCGAGCGCCCTGAGCCCGCCGAGGGATCCCGCCTGGAAGTTGCGGTACTGCAGGGCCACCCGCGCCGCCGCCGCGGCCGAGCGGCTGCCGGGCTGCAGCTGCTGCGCGGCGAGGCTGCCCCGGGCAAAAGCCAGCGAGAGCAGCAGCAGCAAGGCGGGCGGTGAGGCGCGGAGCCCCGGCAGGGCGCGGAGCCCCGGCATGGTGCGGGCAGCGGCGGGCACTGGGGCGGGCTCGGCCCCGCTCCCGTACAAATAGCGGGGCCCGGCCCGTGCTCCCGCCCGCCCTCCGCCCGCTGCCAGCGCCCGCCGGAGGGCCCGGCCCGGCGGCGACTCCCCTTCCCTCCGCCCTCCCACCCAGAGCCCCCGCGGGCTGAGGGGAGCTGGGGGCTGAGGGGGACCCGGGACTTTATGGGGACCCGGAGGTTGAAGATGCTGGGGGGACTTGAAAGGCACCGGGATATTGAGGGGAGCCAGGTTTTGAGGGGGTCTGAGGTTTCTGAGGGGAGCCGGGGGAGTTTGAGGGGGTCTGAGGTTTCTGAGGGGAGCCGGGGGAGTTTGATGGTGTCAGTATGAGGGGAGCCTGGGACACTTGATGGGGACCAGGGATTCTGTGAGGAGCCAGGAGGATTTGAGGGGGACTGAGGACTTGGAGGGCAGGCAGGGGCTCTTCAGAGGGACCAGGGGTTTTGAGGGGAGCTTAAGAGAATTGAGGAGAGCCAGAGGAGCTTGAGGGGAACCAGGGGTTCTGGGGGGGCCGAGGGATTTGAGGGGTCCTAAGGGAAGCCAGGTGGGATATGGGGTTCTGAGAGGAGGTGAGGAGGACTGGGGGTGGTTGAGAGGGCTGGGAGCCAGGGTGATCTGAAAAGTGCAGGAACCTGAGCAGGACTGGGGGTTCTGAGGGGAGCCAGGGGCACTGAGGGTCACAGGATTTGTCTGCAGGGAGCCTGCAGCTCCAGCCAGATGTGCTGACACAGATCAGAGCACACACAGGTAATGGTTGGAAAAACACACTTAGCTCCTTCTCAGCGTTACCACAACTCAACACCTCCCAAAAGTCCAGAGCCTCCCTCAGACCATGGCACGCTTTGCCTGGGACACAGCTGAAATAGTCCAAGTATAATGCACAAGAAGCATTCATCTCTGGGATAAATCTCACTTAGTGAAGTTTTTGGAACCAGTATAGTCATGTCTTGGTAACATGAAGAAAATCAACAGAGAGAGCAGCCAGATTCCCTTAAAATTATGTTTGGGATACAAGTGGGCTTGTTGCCTTGCTTCTCCTGGAAGCATCTCCTTTGGAGAGACTGAATGTGGTAAAATGTAAAAGGCTTCCTGTGTTAAAAAACCTGATTTTTAATGACTTCTATTACCATCCCAGCAGACAGTGGTTTGTATGTGCAGCTGGGAATCTATTTTTGTGCTCTGCATGAGTATTGGGGCAGGTTTCTGGGCTGGGACCTCAGAGAAGTAAATCAAAACTAAATCAAAACTCTGCTTAAGGACTCAAACTGTCTCCTGTGGAGCTTTAAGTCTCTTTTTTATTACTGGAATGTTTTTTCACAGAACTGGAAATTTAGTATTTCTGAGGCTTTCCTAAGTGAGGGAAAGAATTATTACAGTAAAGGTATAATATCATTTTTTATTACAGTTTTTTATACCACCCACCTAATTTTCCTGAATTTGTTGATTATTATTTTCCCTCCTGAAACAGATTCTGTAATTAACAGTTTGTATCTTTTCATGCCAGGCTGGGGGGGCTTGGAGCAACCTGGACCAGTGGAAGATGTCCCTGAAGAATGATTTTTTCCTTATTGGGACACGTCATATTTGTCTCCAATATTTTTCAGGAAGAAACCAACATTTTCCTCGTTTATCCTCGCAGTGGTGGCAGCGCTGATGTCCCTTTCAGACTGAAATCCAGCGGCTGGTTGCCCTCGGCTGGCACTGGGCGGGCTCGGGCAGTGCCAGCTGTGTCCCGCTGTGCCCTTCCTGCCCTTCCTGCAGCAGCCTGGGTGTGGGACCAGGAGCCCGTGGGAGCGCAGGAAGGCGAGCAGGGATGGCCGGTGAGGAGCCTTCGCTGCAGGATGTCGGGGTGGGAGCGGCTTCTCCTGCCCACGCTGCTCAGGGAGGGAGTTAAAGCCACCCTGCGCAGGGCTTCACACTCGCAGCTTCGGTGCCCTCGATCGTAGGGGAGCGTTGTGTTTATTAAAAAGAGGTAAAAGGCCCTAAATGCGGCTTGTCACAAAAAGCCTGCCGGGCTCTCAGCCGGGACGCTGTCCCCATCCCTGACTTTGGATGCACTTCCTTTGCCCTGGCGTTCTCCTCCTTTTCCTGCTGTCCCAGTGACAGGGCAGTTTCCTTCCTGCCGAGGGCTGTGAGTAACCGAGTCGGTGTGACAAGGGCAATGATCCCCTGTGACACAGCAGGGACAGTCCCAGGGCAGTTTCCTACCCTCTGCGGAGGTCATGCTGCCGTAATCTGCCGCTGAGCTGAATTTAGAGAACAATTTGACTTGGGAAAAACAGAAGTTCAGATGCTGAACAGGTCCAGGTCAAGGCTGGGGCATGTTTGTAAATGTGTACAAGCACAAGGTTTTGTGCTTCCACAACATTCAGGAAATGTATTTCTTTTGAGCTCTGAGGGTTTTGGACCCTCAAAAGCTGGAAGTGCATCCTCCAAGAGCCAAGGTTGCCTCAGGCTCTTTGAGTGAAATGAAGCTCTGCAGTGTGTCAGAGCTGAAGCAGAGGAGCTGAGGTGAATTGCCTGACCTGGAGGGATGCACCCACTGCTGGAGTGAGTCCTGAGGATGATCAGAGGGATGGAGCAGCTCTGCAGGGAGGAAAGGCTGGACAATTGGGATTGCTCAGCCTGGAGAAGCTTTGGGGTGACCTCACTGTGGCTCATCTGAAGGGGCTACAGGAAGGATGGAGGGAGACTGTTTCCAAGGGATGGAGGGACAGGACACAGGGAGTGGCTTCCCACTGCCAGAGGGCAGGGATGGATGGGTATTGGGAATTCCTGGCTGGCAGGCCCTGGCACAGGTGCCCAGAGCAGCTGTGGCTGCCCCTGGATCCCTGGCAGTGCCCAAGGCCAGGTTGGACACTGGGGTTGGAGCACCTGGGACAGTGGGAGGTGTCCCTGCCATGGCAGGGGTGGCACTGGATGGGCTTTAAGGTCCTTTCCAACCCAAACCATTCTGGGATTCCATGATTCTGTATGTTCTGGTTACTTAGACTGTGGTCCAGGGGGTTTTTGTCCTTTACAGAATTCTCCCCTCTCATCCCACATCATTTGCTGCAGCCCCAAGGAGGACGGAGCTTCTGCCAGTTCCATCTCACAGAGCCTCTCTCCCTGTTCCCTGTAGGAACCGGGACATTCTGGGAAGCTTCCAAGGTTTGCATCACACCTCTGCCACAGCTGACTTGGATCCCTTGGAACTGGAAATGAGGCTTGCTTCGGGCAGTGGCTCTAAAAAGTATTCAGAGGTTTGCATTTTCTTTTTTCATACATCAAGTGCTTGTTTAGAGGCCAATTATTCCTAATTAGTTTCATATTTGGAGGCGATTTCTATATCCCCTGTATGCACCAGACCTCACTGGCTCACAATCATTACCAGCTGACTGTAATTTAATACAGTGAATTTGGACAAAATTCACTTCATTTGGTTGTGCAACTTCTCCAGTTTTGACTTCACCATCTTGTTGTAGTTATGAACAAGTTCTCTTACTTGATTTTAACTGATTTGCAAATTATTCTCAATAATTAATCCCAAGAATTTAATTACTCTCCAAATATTTTGCTGGGAAAATCAAGAATTGGTCACCTTTTAATGCATTGCTAGACTGACCTTACCCGCAGGAATAAAATATAGGTATTGATTTAGTGAGGCTCATTTTTTTCCAGGAAAATTTGGGTTTGAAGGCTTCTGATTATTTTTAAATCACAAACAGAATTTTTTTTAAAGAAACATTTGTATTTTGTGTCAGCAGCAGTTCTGTCACTCCAGGCCCTTGCAAATTTTCTCTCTCCATCCTTCTTGTAGCTCCTTTCAGGTACTGAAAGGCCATAATTAGGTCACCCCAGCACCTGATTTTTAAGGGACAATATTTAAGTCATCCAGGAAGGTCTGGTAAGGCCTTCTGGCCAAAACCAAGCTCATTGCTGCTGTTTGCATTATTTTGTGTATTTTTATGTTGGGTTTGAAATGTGTGCCAAGGTCCTGCACAACTGAAATGGCACCAGGACATTTCAGAGCTCTCTTAGCTGCTGTTCCCACTTCTCCAGTGAATTATCCATCAGCACTTCTGCAGCTGCTGCTTGGAGGCTCCTCCAGCCTGAAGGTTGATGGTGTAAAGTCACCTTTAATGCCCCATTTAATTCAGTGTGGTGTTTTTTCTGTATCAAACCAATACTTCTGCAGTGTCAGACATTCCCACAGAGAAAAAACCCCTTGTGAAACAGAGAAGCACAGAAACTCCCAAGCACATCAGCATGTCCAGGATCCTCTTTTATTGCACTTCCCCAAATGTTGTTTTGCAAGGAAATTGGAATAAATCTGCCATGACCTTACCCCAGGAAAGTGAGAGGACACGGATTATAAACAGGGAGTCAATCATTGCAGATGATCACTGTGATCCTGACGCTGGAGAGAGAGAACATTGGCAAACCTCTTTGGGATAATTTCCTTTGAATTCTGGAGCTGCTGTGGAACAGAGAAACCTTTCCAGGCAAACAAATCCCTTCCGTGCCCAGTGAGATCCCATCACCCAGAGCCAGGAATAAACACGGGCAGTAAATAATCCCTGTTAATAAGCTGAAATCACCGTGTTGCCTTGTGAAACTGTAACAAAAGCATGTGGGATCATGCTCAGGCCTGTTTAAAAACAAACAGTAATTGCAGCAGCTCTTTGGAGCTGAGCTGCTGAGGGGAATATTTGCTTGTTGGAGTGCTTGATGGCTGTCACAGGGGAGCTCAGCTGGGATGTTTGGTTGTTGGACAGCTCTTGCAGCACTTCTGCCTCTCCAGAGATGTTTGGGCACATCCCTAAAAGATGGGAATCTGAAATGAAGCCTCTGCAGCGCTGTTCAGGTGGAATTCCTGGCAGATGATGGACGTGGAGGCACAGCCCCCCACCCCACAAAACTTTAATTTGTTTGAGGCTAACATTTACTTATCTGATAGCAGTAAAAATCCCCTTGTAATGCTGACACTGATTCTGTAAAGATTCAGTGCATGGCCCTGTGAAAGGGTTGCAACAGCACCATAACTTGGGAGGTGTTTGGTTGCACAATGTTTGGAGAAGGCATTAAATATTTGCACAACAAGGGGGTGATGCCTCAGGGATGTTTGAAATAAGGTGAGGACAGCAGAGGGATTCTCACCAAAATTCCTCAGCATTGTCTCAGCAGCCACCCCTCTCTGCAAGGTGACAGTGGCCCCTCAGAGAGGAAGGAATTTTCCATGTCCTGCTCCCTGGATCCCCTCTCTGTGCCCTTTTCCAGGAGCTGGGGATGCTGAGCTCTGAGGTTCCTTTCATCAAAACCCAAAAGGGACAGAACCCCCTCTGGGGACAGCCCTGCACTGTCACTGCTGTGGGCACACCTCAAAGCTGATCCCAACATTATTGATTTCATAATTGTTAACTTCTCTTAGACAAAATAAAACAGAAACATTGTCCTCATTGAGACCTTCCTTGAGTAGCTGGGGATGTTATTTAGAGTGGAAAACAGGTAGAATTTATTGTTAATTCTAATTCTATTGTTCTAAGAAGAATTTGTGTTGCAGGGAGATTAATTAACTTAAATGAGGCATTTTATCTTCACATACAAATTTTGTGCTTAGGTTTTTTTAAAGGTTTGCTCAAAGTTAAACACTTATAGCCTGTATTTATGTCAGTAGATACATAAATTACTCATGGAATTATTCATTGAACCTGATGATGCTGGAGATCTTTTCCAGCCTTAATGATTTCTGGGATTCTCTTACCCAATTTTCAGCTCACCCTATAAAATGTGTGATGACAGTTTGCAGGTTTTTAATTTTACTCTTCTGCAGGATTTCCAGTAAGGAGGTGATTGAAGCAGATTGAGCACCCTGACAGCAGGAAAGGCAGGTTATTCTTCAGGAACCCCTAGAATTCTTTCACAGAACTAATGAAAGTCCACATTGTGATTTGTTTGTAATGCAAAGTTTATATTTGGTTGTTGTAGGCACCACTCCTGGGACTTAAAAATCAACTCGGATTACATATTAGTCTGAGTATTAGATGGACATGGAATTAAAACATCAGAGCAGCTATGTCCAGTTCTTTAAGTAATTAATGTATATAAAATCTCATTCCCATGCTGACGATGGTTTGGTTTCTCTCATCTCTCATTGGTCAGAGAATTACCTCGCAATAATCTCGTTTTCTTGGTTGTGATTAGCAATAACTCCTCCTTTGTTCTTTTCTGCATCACTGTGTTCCCAGAACTTCTGAGAAAATGATCTTTTTCGCCTGGATTAGTCACGGTGTTTGGACAAACATGGCCTTGTTTCCTCAAGAAATGTATCAGCACCACTGTGTTTATTTCTCCACAGCCTTAACCAGCAGGAGGATGGGGGACTCCAGCTGAACATTTGGATGAAAAAATCTGGTGAAATAGCAGCTTTTACAAAGCTCAGTGTGGGCAGTGTGGTGCTTTTCATGAGTGTTGGAGTGCCTGGCCAGTGTTGATCCTGTACACACTCCAAGGGACAGGAGAGCTGTGAGCTCAGCTGGCTTGGATGCAGTCAGCAGCTGCCCAAAGGACTTGCAAACATGTCAGGCTCAAGGAACAGCTTGTGGAGAGCAGGAGAGGGGCACAGTCATTGCCAGCAGCTTTCACTCCCCTTGGAGGCACCACAGGGAGAAAGCTCTTCCACTGTGATCCCTGGCAAAGGGAGGGAGCTGGTGTGGTCTGGCAGAGCTCCCAGCACATCAACAGCCCCATCCCAGAGAGGGAGTGACCAGGCTGTGCTCACCATCCCCTGGCTCCACTGGAGCTGAAATGCTGCAATGGGCACTAGTGTTCACTGGTTTTCCTAAAGAGTGGCAGTTTTTAGGAGAGACAGCAAATGAAATTGGGATGAGTTTCATGTCTAAATGTCTATTTAATGTCTAAGTGGTGGTTCTGGCTTGGAAAATGGGCCTTTGGTGCCTTCAAATGTTCACAGAATCATGGCATTCCAGGCTGGATGGATGGAAGGTCCCTAAATCTCTCATTCCCAGCCCCTGCCCTGGGCAGGGACACCTTCCACTGCCCCAGGCTGCTCCAGCCTGGCCTGGGACACTGCCAGGGATCCAGGGGCAGCCACAGCTGCTCTGGGAATTCCATCCCAGCCCCTCCCCACCCTCCCAGGGAGGGATTTGGGTTTGGCTTAGAATATAAAGCCATGTCCAGGATGGGTTCATTAATTTTTTTTTTCAAAGAAAAAATGCCTTCAGAGTTGTGGAATTTTATTCTTCCAGCTATTGATGTTATAGAATACGCTGAACTATTTGTATGGATTCAATTAATTAAATTATCCCAGTTTAAATAATTTGCTGCCAGTTAAGAGCCTGGTGCTGTCAATTTTTTTAAATATAGATCTTTTTAGATTGCTGATGTGTTCACAAGCAACACAGTGCCACATCTATATAAATTATAAATAAATATGTATGTATTTAGTGAGAGAGGTGTAACCCATGATTGAAGTGTTATTGTGGCTGAATCCCTGACATCATCCACCTTTCCCTCTGAAAGGATTTTTAATTGAGTATTTAATTGTCCAAACAAATAGAGAAAGTTTAAAGGAAATTCTTACATCAAGGAAAAAGGGAGAACTTTCCCTTTTTTTTTTTTCTGTGTAAGCCATTGCAGAGTTTCCCTGCAGAAAGCTCCAACCTGTGCTGACATTTTGGTTTCCTTTTTTTCCCTCATCCTGCTGCCTTGATTCCAGAGGAGAACAATGGGAGGGCAGTGAGTGCTGAGGGTATTTAGAGCACAATCCTGGGAAATGCTCCCATCACCACAGAGCCCTTTTCCTTCCCCTGGTGGCTCCTCTGGCTGTGCTCCAGCCTCTGCCTCCAGAGCCTCTTCCCCAGGGGAATTGCTAACATGGAAAACTCCTGGATTGCAGTGGCACCTTGGGAAGGCACGAGACACCTCAGGCAAGCCCTGGATCCTTTCCTGCTGCATTCAGAAGGTGCTGCTGGGCGACTTACACTGATTCTAACAGCTCCAAAGGTCAGAGGTTTCTTTTTAATGAATTGTTTTTCCCAGCCTTCTTAAATCCAATGATCAGCATCAGCTTTCCATTTCTGTAGTGATGGCAGGGTTTGAGAGGCAGCAGATACCTAATTTGTACCTACATTTGATTTAGCTATAAATTGCCATTTCATTGCAAGACTCTTAAAATGGAAGGGAGTGATATCAATATTTCACATGGTTGGGAGAGGAAATGCCTGGCAGTCCCAGGGGAAGAGTCACAGCACCTGTGCTGAACTCACCCAGATTTTTGGCAGGAATGATCTCATTGCCCATTGTGAACGGAACAGAAAACAATTCTGACACAAAGCAGGAGAAGCCTGACTCAGGAGGTGCCATCACTGCAATCAGAGAAGGTCTCAATGAGCTGGAGAAGGTAACAGAAATAGGTTGTGTTAAAAGAAATGTCAGGGGGTAGAAGATCAAGAAGATAACAAAAAATCAAAGCAAATCAATTCTTCCTTCTATTATTTTTGCTGTGTTTCCATCTTTCCATTTGCTGTGTTTCCTTTCCAAAGCAAGGAAGGGGCAGCAGTTTAGCAAAGTGTGATTCAGGTCAGTCTTGCTGATAGAGCAACTTGGGTTTCCATGATCAATCTGCTTAATTAACTAAAAATGCAGAACTGAAGAAGCTGTTGGGTGTTTTTGCATTTTTCTGCACTTGGCTGCAGGAGATTTTTCTCAGACTATTGGCTGAAGGTTGGGGGTGTCCAGCCTGGAGAAGAGAAGGATCTGGGAAGATTTAACTGGGGCCTTCCAAGGCCTAAAGGGAGCCTGAAAGAGCTGGAGAGGGACTTTGGACAAGGAGCTGGAGTGCCAGGAATGGCTTTAAACTAAAGAAGGAGAGATTTAGTTGGGATCTTGGGAAGGAATTCCTCCCTGGGAGGGTGGGGAGGGGCTGGGATGGAATTCCCAGAGCAGCTGTGGCTGCCCCTGGATCCCTGGCAGTGCCCAAGGCCAGGCCCTGGCACAGTGGGAGGTGTCCCTGCCATGGCAGGGTGGGGCTGGATGAGCATTGAGGTCCTTCCATCCCAAACCACTCCATGATTCCAGGCCAAAGAGGGCCTGGTTGTGGAGCCAGCAGTGCCTGGGGGCTAAAGCACCTTCCAGCTGTTGATCTGAACAGGAATTTCAGACATTTTGTCCTTTTTTTCTTGCTTATCCCTTAGCTGAGAGGTGATGGGACAACCAGCAGGAGCATCCCCAAGCCCTGGAAGAGGAACACTTTTGGAGTGGCACTTTGGGAGTGGCACTTTTATAACCCTTATTGGCTTTGAGGCTTATCCTGAGCCCACAGAACCAACAATAAATCGTCACTTCAGGGCCAGCATTTAGTGCCAGCTCAGAGAAATGCAGGATGGCCGTGGCAGGTGTTAAACACCCCGAATAAACCCTGGAGGAGGAGCCCAGGGTAACAATGCTGCTTGCCAAATCTGTTTGCACAGTGCACAGAGCAACAAGGAAAACATTGCAAGGGCACAAAGGTTTCCTTACAGATCCACGGTGGGCTGCTGCACCAGCAGAGCTGTTTGGGGCTGGAAGAAAAGCACCAACAAACTGGGACTGGGCCAGGCACTGCATCCGTGGGGACTGGGATGCTGTGGCTGCAGGATAAACCCCCAGCCAAGCCCCCAGGGAGCCAGTTATGCTGTTTGGAACCCATTTCTTTTTCCTCATTTCCTTGAAGATGTGTGTGGGGAGCAGTGATCCATCCAGGCCCTCTTCCCAGTCCTGTGGGATGTGTGTTTGCTTCCCATTTCCTGGAAGCACTCTGTGTTTGGGGAAGGTTGCTGGGCCACAAGGGAGGAGCTGCTGGACACCATCCACAGCCACTCTCAGGCTTTTTCTGTTGGGTGGAACTCCCTGAGAATCCCAGCCCTCCAGCTTTGCAGGGAAATCACTTTTCCTTTGGGGCACGCAGGGTGTGAGGCTGGCTCTGGGAAATATTCCCAGGGAAGAAAGGCTGGGAATGTGCTGACAGCAGCACTGCTCTTTCAGGTGTCAGTGTAAGAAGCTTATAAAAAGCTCCAGTTTTGCTTGGTGAGCAGAAAGTGCAGGAAAATGGGCTGGGAACGTGTGGAGTAGAAGCTGAAATGATGTTGGGACAGCTCGGGCTGGAGGCAGGAATGCTCAGCAGGAAGGAACAGGCAGCCTTAAAAGGAGAACTTGAACATGTGAATTCTAGACAAAAAAATGATACAAAGCTGATGAGTTATGACCAATTTGCAACATGATTTTGGAAAAGAAGGGTTTGGATTCAGAGGATGCAGGTTTGGAGCCCCTGACTGTCAGAGCTGTGATCTGAGTTGGGGGGGGTGCCCTCCCTCCTCCCCAGCAGCACCAGAGCAGGGCTCACATGAGCTCACCCCACCCCTTATCTCCCGTGCACCTGCTGGCTCCAGCTCCCTGCAAGAATCAGATTTTCAGGGTTATAAAAGCCCTCATCAGTTGTTTCTCCTCTTTTGGTGGGATGTAAACTCAGAGGAGCCAAGCAAACCACGGCAGTGGTTCCCAGGCTTGGGCAGAGCCCGAGGGGTGCAGTCCCAGAGGAATGGGGGATCCTTGTCAGCTGGATCCAGGGAATTCAGCTGGGGGTGCTGCAGCCAAGGCCTGCCCCAAAGCTCGTATTGTTGGAGTGGAACATAAGAAGTGTGAGTTCAGATGTGCCAGCACACTCAGACAAGGCAGCAAACACTCCAGCTGCAGGATGGGATGTCCTTACTTGGCGTGCCTCTCTAAAGCAGGATTTTTATCTGTTCCCTTTCCTCAGTTCAGTTTTCCCTCCCCATTTTCCATTCCCTATCACGTTCCAGAGCCATGCCCTTGGCACTTGTTGTCAGATGTCAGATATTTGAACTTGGAGTTGTATTTTCTATGAATGCTTTGTGGTTGTGGATCTCAAATTTCCAGGGAAAAAATGAAAGCAGCTGTATTTGCCTTCCAGATAAGAGAAAAAAAAGAAAACTTAATTTATTTTCTCTCCAATTTCTTCTAATCTGACTTCATCTCCTGGTTACCATGAAGGGAGTGGTGGAGTCCTCATCTCTGGAAGTGTTTAAAAATCCTGAGGATGTGGTTTAGTGCTGGGTTAACAGCTGGACTGATAGTCCTGGAGGCCTTTTCCAACTTTAGGGATTCTGGGATGATTCTAAAAGGACAAAGAACTTGTGGTTCAAAAGGGTTTCAGCTCCTCTGAGTGTAACCAAAGCAGATTCCACAGCATCTGTCCATGGCCAGGTCAGCGTGCTGGGATTTCCTTCCCCATCCAAGGAGAAATTAGTTTATATGTGCAATTCAGTCATTTAAATATTAATATCATTGGGAATCTTGTTCTACTGGAAGCAGGGAGAGGTAAAATCCATCTCTGGGATCCATTCCTTGTGCTGCTGGTGAGGGGTGGATGGTATTCAGGATTTGCCTAAATGGAAGAGATAAATACAGAAATAAACCAAGTTGTGAGGGAAAGGTTCTCCAAGCACAGCAATTTCCACTGAAACCATCTGAGAAGTTGCTTTACTCATTTCCTTCTGCTCAAACCAGGTTGTTTTCAAAGAATTCTGTTCTTTTCCTCCTTTTCAAGGACCACGTGGAGCCCAGGAGCAGCTCAGACTCAAGTGGTGAAAGCACAGCACCATTTTCCTGCCTTGTGGAAAGCAGGTGAGTCCTGGGGTCCCCTAAGAAATGACATTTCCAAGCCAAGGAAGCTGGAATGACCTTTCCTTGAAACTCTGGCCTAGGAATAATTCCCTTCACCTTTCCTGAGTGGGGCTGGGCTGGCTGTGGTGCCAGGAAGGTGAGGGGAATCTTTCAGTTACTCACCTGGAGCACTTGTATTTATTCACTTGTCATTTATGGGGACAATTCTCATTTCCTTCTCCCAGGCCATGAGTAATATTGAGGAAATTGTTTGCACTTGGAAACCACAAGGTGGGGAGGTCAGGGATATAAAAATGCAAAGAATTGTAATCTGTGAGTGAAACTGTGAAATCAAGTGTTGAGCAAGATGTTTCTAAAGGAAACAATATATTTTCAGAATTAGATCACAAGGGATTTTTTTTTTTTTTGCTGTGCAGAATAATTTCTCATTCACTCTTTGAAGGAAATGAAAAAGAAAATTGCATTTCATATCCCTCTCCAGCCCCTTACTTTAACAAATACTTAGGCAGAATTTCTTGTCCTCTAATTTGAATTATCAATTTGTGAAATAGTTTTTTCCTCCCCTCTCCAGCTTCTTTCCAATTCTTTGCCTTTAAGGAAATGATTATGCTCCCCCTTTCCCACCCTTTTCTCTTTTCCTCAGAATTAGAGCTTTCTGTAATTTTTTTCCCCTTGGTATGACTTTCTTGGGTTATGAAGCAAAGCCTCATACTCTGAGATAAAGCTGGATATGTGGAGATGACTCAGGATTATTGGAATAATTGTGACTTTTCATTTTTGATTTTATTTTAAACCATCCCAACCCGATGAGAATATTTAACATAACCATGCCAACTACAGGGGTAGAATTTCCTTGAATTTCCTCGGATCCAAGGCCTGGGAGAGCTGGTGAGAAGGAATTCAGCTGAGGGGAGGGATGAATTTGAAAGTGAGGGATCAGGTGTATCAGCAAAGGAATTCCAGCTCAGGGAACAACGGCACCACTGAATCAAGCTGTTTGCTTGGAAAGTTCTGCAGGCTGCAGCAGACAGAAGGAAAGAAATCCACCCCACCTCAGGCAAGTCTTGGAAAGGCTCCAGCAGAGTTCAGGCACTCGAGGGCACAGGAAATGCCTGAGGAGGAGCTGCTGGATGTGCAGAAAATGCTCAGCCTTGGGGGGGAAAGGCAGGAGCCTGGCAGGAGATGTGCCCTGAAGGAAGGAACTGAGGGAGAGAGCAGAGCTGAGGGGACTGCAGGAGCCTGGCAGGAGATGTGCCCTGAAGGAAGGAACTGAGGGAGAGAGCAGAGCTGAGGGGACTGCAGGAGCCTGGCAGGAGATGTGCCCTGAAGGAAGGAACTGAGGGAGAGAGCACAGCTGAGGGGACTGCAGGAGCCTGCAGAGAGGGGGTGCTGGTGCATCCCTGGGGTGTCCCACAGCCTGGCTTTGGGGACAGGATGGTTCCTGTGGTCACAGCCACGAGCCTCAGCAAGGGCACAGCCAAGGTGGAGGTGGAGGGCACTGGGGGAAAGGCAAATACTGGGAATTAGCAAATGGAAAACTGTCCTTTCCTCCTGTTAAATATCCTGGGTGCACGGCTGTCATTGCTTACTCTCTGATCAAGAGCCTGGTGTGGCACAGAACAAGATAAACACAACCCCAGGCTCGATTTAGCTTTGCTTCCCAAAGTTATCTGTTTGATCTGTGGACAGAAATTGTCTCCCTGCGATCAGGAAACTCCAGGTGGCTCTGCAAGGTCAGTTATCTTTGAGCTCCCTCAAGTGGCAATGAAACCTTGGAGTTTGTCATTGAACCCTCGAGTTTGTCACTGAAACCCTCGAGTTTGTCACTGAAACCCTCGAGTTTGTCACTGGAATCCTCACGTTTGTCACCGAAACTCTGAAATTTTTTACAAAAACCCTTGAGTTTGTCACTGAAGCTCTCGAATTTTTTACAAAAACCCTTGAGTTTGTCACTGGAATCCTCAAGTTTGTCACTGAAACTCTGAAATTTTTTACAAAAACCCTTGAGTTTGTCACTGAAGCTCTCGAATTTTTTACAAAAACCCTTGAGTTTGTCACTGGAATCCTCAACTTTGTCACAGAAACCATAGAGTTTTTAACAAAAACCCTTGAGTTTGTCACTGAAACTCTCAAATTTTTTACAAAAATCCTCGAGTTTGTCACTGAAATCCTCGAGTTTGTCACTGAAATCCTCAAGTTTGTCACTGAAATCCTCAAGTTTGTCACTGAAACTCTCCAATTAGTTGCACAAGTGCTTTTCCAAGGAAGCCTTGTAATTTAAGACCATGTTTTTCACAGGCCCTGTGGTAAACTGAGATGCTCAGATTTCAAGGAATCCACAGGAGTTGGGAGCAGTTGAGCATGGTTCATTTAACACACATTTCTGTTTTGGCAGGTCTCTGACCAGACGTGTATCAGGTGAAATGAAGTGGTTTGTGTGCAGGAGGAGCCTGCAGCTGGCTCACAACATGACACCTGCATGTTTTGAGGGGTTGTTTTGACTTTCTTCCATGGTTCTTACCCAATTCCTGACAGAGTGGCTGGGAGGTGAACGTGGTTCAGCAGCTCAGGTAGAACTCAGCCCTTTGCTTTCTACACCTTGAAAAGGTAAATAAATCCTTGGGCCTAAATCACAAGGGGTTGTGCCTCATTAGGAGCATATTTTATTCAAAAAGAGCATCTTTTCATCAGAAAGCCATTGATGATGTGTAGAGAGGATTCAGGTCACTTTTGGTGCAAGAAGGTGAAATTTGATGGCAGACTGGAGCTTTTTACAGTAAAAAAGTAGCTTTTTCAGGGGTTTGTCTGATATGGAGCCTTTTGGAGCAAACAGCTCCAGAAAAATGACTTTGGAGAGGAGAAGCCCTCCACTGTTTGCAGGGGCTGCAGGGAAGCTGGAGAGGAAGAGTTCCTCAGGAATGGGAGTGCCAGGACAAGGGGGGGGCCTCCCACTGCCCCAGGGTGGGATACTGGGATGGAATTGTTCCTGGGAGGGTGGGGATGGGATGGGATGGAATTCCTGATTTGCTGTGGCTGCCCTGGATCCCTGGCAGTGCCCCAGGCCAGGCTGGACACTGGGACAGGGGAAGGTGTCCCTGCCATGGATGGCCTCTGATGTCCCCTCCATCCCACACCGTGCTGTGACTCCATGATCCCACGACTTCAACACCCAAAATAAGGACAAGGGAGCAATTTCACAACTGGTGCATTTCCCTGGGGGCTGCTGGCAGCCTGGCCCTCAAACTCCATTTCCACTTCCACTTCTGTTAGACATTCATATCATAATATTGGCTTTTCACAAATATTAAAATGGATTTTATATGTGTAGTGTTAAAGTAACTTTGTCATAAAGATACAGTTTTTATTCCCGTTGTTAATTAAGCTTGGTGAAATAGCTGATATGAATTAAAGTGTGATATGAGTTAAAGTGCTTGCTGGGATGGGATAACACCCAATGAACACAGGATGAGCACGCCTGCACAGATGTGCCAACCATCAGCTCTCACCACGGAAGGCGGTGAGGACCAAGGCCCAAAGTGAAGGAGATAAAAAGGACTAAAACCACAAGCAAGGAATGTGCAGGCTCTAAACAGCTGAACCCAAGGAGGAGCCAGGCTGAACAGTTCCTGGAACGTGTAAAGTGTTTGGGGAAGGGTTTACTGTGCATAGGGGTCTATGAGCAGGCAGCAGGCCCTTGTGTGGGAATGGTAAATAAAGGTAAATAAATGGTAAATAAGGTAAATAAGGGTAAATAAAGGTAAATTAAATAAGGGTAAATAAAGGTAAATTAAATAAAGGTAAATAAAGGTAAATAAAGTAGGAATGGTAAATAAAGGTAAATAAAGCAGGTGTGCTTGTGGCTGAATGCGGTTTGTAACCCTTTGCTTCACTTCTGTCTCCCACTGTCTTTTTATTCAACTTTTCCAATTCTACCAGGAAACGGGACCTCGTTTTTCACAATTTCCTTTTTTTTTCTTTTTTTCTTTTTTTAAATATTTATTTCTCCTTCCCGTTTCCCGGGGCCCCCCCAGCAGGCCTCGGCCCTCCCGCCGCTGCCATGGCAACGGGTCACGTGCGGGCCGGGTCACGTGCGGGCGGGTCACGTGCAGCGCGGCGTCACGTGCGGGCGGGTCACGTGCGGGCGCTCCCTGAGGCGGGCGCGATGGCGGAGGAGCAGCGGGCGCTGCTGGGCGCCGATGGCGGCGATGGCGGCGGCTCCCCGGGCCCTCCCCGCGCCCTGCCCGCCGCCTGCGACCCCCGCCGCCTGCCGCACCGCCTGCTCGTCCTGGCCCTCATGTGCTTCCTGGGGTTCGGTGCGGCACGGGCCCGGGGGGCGCGTGTGGGGCCGGGGTGTGGGGCCGGGACGGAGCCCTGAGGCGTGCCCTTCTCCCCGCAGGCAGCTACTTCTGCTACGACAACCCGGCCGCTCTGCAGACGCAGGTTCAGCGGGTGAGTCGCTGTCGGGGGCTCTGGAGAACACGCAGAGTGACCTTTTGTGTGGGCACGGGGCAGCGGGGAAGGGCTTCCCGCCGGCACAGGGGAGCGGGATTTGGGATCTGGGGAGGAATTGTGCCCTGGCACGGGGTGCCCTGAGCCAGCCCTGGCTGTCCCTGGCAGTGCCCAGGGCCGTTTGGAGCACCCCCGATAGTGGAAGGTGTCCGTGGGCTCGGAGCAATAAATCCCTTCCATCCCGGCCCGTGTGGGAGCTCAGTGGGTTCCAGAGAGTGCTGTTTGTGCGTGGCTCTCCTGGGTGCTCACTCCGAGCACAGCTAGCTCAGGAGCACTGTTTTCCCACCCCCTGTGCTGTGCAGGACATGAAGGTGAACACGGCCCAGTTCATGGCCCTCTACGCCTGGTACTCGTGGCCCAACGTGGTGCTGTGCTTCTTCGGGGGCTTCCTCATAGACAGGGTGTTTGGCATCCGGTGAGTGCAGCCCGGGGCTCTGCTGGCCAGGGAGCCCTGGGCTAGAACTGCACCTGAGGTCTGGGCTTTGTATTCTAAAGCTTTCCAAGGTTGTAATAAACAGCTTCAATATTTTTTCCCACTCAGCTTAGGATTTTTGAACAATATAGATGAGCTTCCCTTCCTTTATAATTCAAATAAATTTGTTTCAAAAGCACCACCTTGCACTCCCTGTTCTCTGTGGGAATTGCTGAGCTGCACAATTTATGTCACAAACCTTTTAATTGCCCATCCACCTCCCCTCATTTCCCTGCTGCAGGTCTAAAAGAGTGTTTTGTAGGGGAATAAAAGGATTGTGGTTGTGCATGAAGTGATTTTCTTGTCCTTGCAGGTTGGGCACTGTAATATTCAGCAGCTTTGTGTGTGTTGGGCAGGTGAGTGCCAGGGAGGGGCTGGGCCTGCCCTTGGTGTTTCACCTGAGCTGAGAACTGGAGTGGGAGAGCCCTGGGCTCTGCTGGGAAGGGGAGCCCTGGAATGTGGCTGAGCTGGGGGAAGGATCCACGTTTTTGTGTGTTTGGTGTGAGTTGGTTGGGGCTGCCCCAGTCCCAGGGGGGCCAGGCTGGAGAGGATGAACAGCAGAGGCAGCAGACACCAAAAAGAGCAGGAAGTGGATGTGGGAAGGGAAAGTCATTTTTGTTCCTGTTTTCAGCCAGTCCTGCTTGGTTCCATACCCAAAATGCACAATTACCATTCTCCTTTGCTGCTGTGCAGGTGGTTTTTGCTCTGGGAGCACTGTTCAACACCTTCTGGCTGATGGAAGTGGGCAGATTCATATTTGGGTGAGTCTGGAGGGGCAGATTTGTGCTCTTTGAGGTAAGGCCATCTAGAAAACTACAAAAACTAACCCCAGAAAGCTCTCCTGGAAAAGTGCTGCCACGTGGAGCCAAAACTGGTGCATTCTGAGGCCTCTGAAGCTGAGGAGTGCAGGATGTGCAGTTCCTTGTAGCTTAGAAAACCAGAGCCAGGACTCTGCAGGTGCTGCTGAATCAAAACCCCTGGAAGCACTGATTGTTCTTCAATGCCTGCACTTCCATTGTGGAGCCGTGGCTCTGTGCACACAGATGGGCACTGAGCCAGCTGTGCCAGGCAGCTGTGTGTGGAACGTGCTGCACTGAGGTGCTGTGCTTGCTCTGCAGGATTGGTGGGGAGTCCCTGGCAGTGGCCCAGAACACCTATGCAGTGAGCTGGTTCAAGGGCAAGGAGCTCAACCTGGTGTTTGGACTGCAGCTCAGCATGGCCAGGATTGTGAGTGTGGGCATGGAGGGGGCTCTGCTCCTCCCTTTGGGGCTCCTTTTGGGGGGGTTTAACCACTGCAGGAGTTTCCCTGGGGGGCAGGGGATGCTCTCCAGTGCTGGCAGCCATGGATCCTTCTCTGGGGACAAAAGGGGATTTTTCCTGGGGCCTGTCAGCTGGGAATCCTGTTTGATCAAATACATTAAATTCAGCTCAGTTTATGAGCTCGTGCATGTTGATTTGTGCACTTCTCATCAGTGACAACCCTTCCAGGCTTGTATGATTTCAGTTTGTGGTGTTGGATCCTTGTTGCAAGGATTGCTTTGTTGCCAGCCCAGCAGGGAATCCTCTCCCTGCTGTCCCCTGGGTGCCCTTTTGATAACCTACACTCCTGCTGAATCCCTGGGAAATGCTGGGTTCTTCACGTGCCTGTGTTGTGCCTAGGGGAGCACGGTGAACATGAATATTATGGGCTGGATCTACTCCAGAGTTCAGGATCTCCTGGGCCACGCTGGTCCCAGCACCCTCGGCCTGGCTCTGCTCATAGGTCAGTGATGTTCTGGGCTGGTGCCACCTCCTGTGTGTGACTGGTTTGTTAATCTCTGAAAAGCACTTATTGATCACTTAAAAGCATGCATTGACCCCCTAAAAGCAGCACAACTCTGGTTGAGCTTGGGAAGAGCAATTCCAACACCTTTTGCATCATAATCTCATTTTCTCTCAGGTTACTGCAGCTGCTGAAATGCTGTGGCATTCCTGGGGCTGCCAAATTCCAGTCTGTGTCTTGTGGAGATGAAATAGTTCACATTTTCTGAGCAAAGGATAGGCTTGAAAAATTTTCTGAGGAGTGTCAAAGCTTGCCTGTGGTTATCTGATTGTAAAAGGGAAATCTGAACAATTCTGGGGTGTGTTCCCACCCCTCAGAGCCATGGGCATGGAGATTCTGGTGCTGGGAATGAGGCCAGGTTTGTTTCTGTTCCCAGATGAGCTGAGGGGGAGTGGTGGCGATGTTTTAAATGAATATAAAATCAATCCATGTGCATGTCTGTCTCCAAGGCAGGTGTGTGCCACGTGTCAGGGTTCAGTTTTACCCCTTTGAGTTGTGCAGCTCTGGAGCCTTAAAGCTGCTCCTAAACCTGGTGTACCTGACATGCCCAACAAAACCTGCTCTAATTGGGCTGAAAACCAAATTACTGCTGGAGCTGTCAGCTGACCATGAGGTGTTGCCTTCTGCAGGTGGGGTCACCTGTCTCTTCTCACTGAGCTGTGCTTTAATCCTGGCTTACCTGGACAGGAGAGCAGAGAGGCTGCTCTGCAAAGAGCAGGGGAGAACAGGTGAGTGCTGGGGCTGACCCTGCAGCCACCTTTGCATTGCAGGTAATTCACTGCCTGCTGCTCAACTTTGTCACACTTCTGATCATAATTTGAGCTGCTTTTTACTTGGAGTTGTAGTTTTAAACACCAGCTCAACAGGCAGATGCACTGTCACCTGCTTTCTTTATAAAAACAAAACTTTGCACCAATTTGTGCCACTGGTTCTGTGTTTTCTTGGGGCTGATTTCCTTCAGCAGGGCTGCAGAACCATGGAGCTCCCCCTGCCAGCGTGTGCTGGGTTGAGTTTTCCATGTGGCCAATTAAAAATAAACTAAATTTGAGATCCAGTGGAGTCCCAGCCTGGTTTGGGATGGAAGGGACGTTAATCTCCAAGCAGGGGGTGCTTTAGGAGGGATTTGGGATCTCCTGGGTGTTCTCCAGTGGGTGAATCCCAGGTTGTTCATCCTGACTGATGCCATGCTGTGTCCCCTGTGCAGGGGAAGTGATCAAGCTGACAGATGTGAAGGATTTCTCCCTGTCCTTGTGGCTCATCTTTGTCATCTGTGTCTGTTACTACGCTGCAGTGTTCCCTTTCATCGGCCTTGGCAAGTAAGTGCCACTCACTTTCCCAGCCATTCCCTTGGAATTTGGCCAAGCTTGTAACCAAAATGCTTAAAAACTTCCCATTCTTTGGGAATTACAAACTCAGGGGCATGAGGGATGTTTGATTTCCTGATTGAAGCTGGATGCAGTTTAAAACATGGGGTGGAATTTGGGGTGCTGTAAGATTCCTTCCATATTTACAACCCAATGCCTCATTATTTGGGTTAAATGTTGGTTATGGACTTTTTGTGTGTTCTCCAAAGTGTAATTTGAATGAGCCTTAAATTAAAATCTGTGGAGTCTGCTAACAAGCTCCTAAATTAATTATAAATTACAATCTGGGATATTTATATCAAAGCTCTATTTATTTTTTTTTTGTAGCTGAGATTCTCATGTCTTTGTCTAACTTAATTTTGATTTCTCATCCTTCAGGTCTGCATTTTCCTAAATATTTTTTTCCTCCCCTCAGGGTTTTCTTTATTGAAAAATTCCGTTTTTCCCCTCAAGAAGCCAGTGCAATTAACAGGTACATTGTGGTGGATTTAAAAAGGAACACTGACAGATTTTAGGGTGTATTTTTGGGCTCTGGGCAGGTGGGAAGAGATTTGGGATCTCCTGTGAGCTGCACTTAAGTGGAGAAATAATTTCACACAACCCAAGGAATAACTGGGAAATGTGGATGTGTCTTTTATTAAAAACAGATGTTCACACTATAAAGGAAAAGCTCTGGAGGGTTTTATTTTAATATTTAGTGATTCTTCCTTGAGTGATAAAAGCAGTTTAATAACAACACTAGAGGAACTCAATTTGGGTGGTTTGAGGATGAATTTGAGACGTGGCCAAAGCCCAAAGCAGTAAAACCTCTCAAGAAAACACTGCTGGCCCTGGGTCTGGCACTTCCATGTCCTCCAACCCTTTGGGAATTCCAAATTACTGGGATTTTTTTGGGGAGTGCTTTTTTCTTCTGGCCCTGCAATTAACAAAGGACTCGGGGGGTGTTAAATGCTGACTCTGCCTGTCCTGCAGCATCGTGTACATCATCTCAGCCCCCATGTCCCCTGTGTTTGGCCTGCTGGTGGACAAAGTTGGCAAGAACATCATCTGGGTGCTGTGTGCTGTGCTCACCACGCTGGCCTCACACATCCTGCTGGCCTTCACCTTCTGGAACCCCTGGATAGCCATGGTAACAGTCCCACACAGAGAGAGAATACCAAATATTTGTGTCTGCCATTTAGGCCTAAACACAAAGAAAATACCAAATATTTCTTTCTGGGATTTAGAAGTACATAGAAATAAAATATCAAATACTTGGTTCTGGAATTTAGACCTAAATAGAAATAAATTATTAAATATTTATTTCTGGAGTTTAGGTTTAAATAAAAAAAAAATCAAATATTTATTTCTGATATTTAGGCCTAAATAGAAATAAAATACCAATTTTTTATTTCTGGGATTTAGGCCTAAATAGAAATAAAATATCAAATTTTTATTTCTGGGATTTAGAACTACATAGAAATAAAATATCAAATATTTGGTTCTGGAATTTAGACCTAAATAGAAATAAATTATTAAATATTTATTTCTGGGATTTAGGCTTAAATAGAAATAAATTATCAAATATTTATTTCTGGAATTTAGACCTAAACAGAAATAAAATACCAAATATTTATTTCTGGGATTTAGACCTAAATAGAAATAAATTATTAAATATTTATTTCTGGAATTTAGGCGTAAATCGAAATAAAATATCAAATATTTATTTCTGGGATTTAGGCCTAAATAGAAATAAAATATCAAATTTTTATTTCTGGGATTTAGAACTACATAGAAATAAAATATCAAATATTTGGTTCTGGAATTTAGACCTAAATAGAAATAAATTATTAAATATTTATTTTTGAGATTTAGGCCTAAATAGAAATAAAATACCAAATATTTATTTCTGGGATTTAGAAGTGCATAGAAATAAAATATCAAATATTTGGTTTTGGAATTTAGACCTAAATAGAAATAAATTATTAAATATTTATTTCTGGGATTTAGGCCTAAATAGAAATAAAATATCAAATATTTATTTCTGGGATTTAGGCCTAAATAGAAATAAAATATCAAATTTTTATTTCTGGGATTTAGGCTTAAATAGAAATAAATTATCAAATATTTATTTCTGGGATTTAGACCTAAATAGAAATAAAATATCAAATATTTATTTCATAAATATAAAATAAGCAATGGGGTTGGCACTGAATTATTGTGTGTGTTGGGAGGTGGAAAAGGTTCCTCACTCCATTACTAAATTCCTGTGCCAGGTCTTCACTTTTCTCCTAAAAATTGTTCTTTTAGTTTATTTCTGAAGATTTTACTGTTATTTAAACTGCTCAGTTTTATCCTAAAAATTGTTCTTTTAGTTTATTTCTGAAGTTTTTTTACTGTTACTCAAACTGCTCACTTTTCTCCTAAAAATCGTTATTTTAATTTCTTTCTGAAGCTTATTACTGTTACTCAGCCAGCCTCTGATGTGCTGGATGGGCCTGAGTAGAAACCTGCATTGCTGAGGGCAGATCTCCTGACATGTTTGTTTGGAGTGAGGCCTGTGCTGCTCATCAGTGGGGCAGGGATGAAACCCTTTGGTGTTCAGGCGTTCTTCCCGTGAGCTGCAGCTCTGGGTGCTCAGCCAGGCCCTTCAGTTTAAATCCCAGCGTTTATTTTGGGCCTCAATCCTGGCAGAAGTCCCAGGAGTGGATATTCATTTGGAATGTCATTGCTCAGAGAGTTTCCTGCGCTGCTCCCTGTCCCTGCTGGGGGAGGGGGAGGGGAGCACCCTGATTTATCAGAGCTGCAGCCCCGCGTGGCCCTGCTGTGACCTGGCCCTGTGTCCCCAGTGCCTGCTGGGCGTGTCCTATTCCCTGCTGGCCTGTGCCCTGTGGCCCATGGTGGCCTTCGTGGTCCCCGAGCACCAGCTGGGAACTGCCTATGGCTTGTGAGTACTGCATGGCTTTGGGCTGGGCTGGGACAAGGACAGGGATGGCTGGGATTGGGGACTCAGTGGAGGGACCTTGGACAGGGAGCTGGAGTGCCAGGACAGGGGGGAATGGTTTGAGCTCAAGAGATGGGACATGGGGAGGAGTTGTTCCCTGGGAGGGGCTGGGATGGGATCCTGGGTCCTGGCAGTGCCCAAGGCCAGGCTGACCCTGGGGCAGTGGGAGGGGTCCCTGCCGTGGGTCTGGGTGGGCTTTAAGGTCCCTTCCAAGCCATGCCCTGATCCCTGGCACTCTGGAAGCACTGAATGTGAGCAGATCCAGCCCATTCCTGGTCCCAGCTGCTCCAGGCTGGAGCAGGAGTTCCTGGCTGCTCTGGGGAGGGCTTTGGGACAGAGCTGAGGCTGGGGGAGGCACAGGAACTTCTGCCAATCCCAGCCCTGACTCCCCATGTCCCAGCACATGGGGACAGTGCAGCTCCAGTGGGCTCAGTGCCACTGAGGAGCTTTCCCTGAGGAAATGGAACCCCATTTTCCTGAGGAGAGGAATCACTGCTGTTCCTGCTCTGTCCCAGCATGCAGTCCATCCAGAACCTGGGCCTGGCAGTGATTGCCATAGCAGCTGGCATGATCCTGGACACCAGGGGATACCTGTTCCTGGAGGTCTTCTTCAGTGCCTGTGTTTGCTGTGAGTGTGGGACACGCTGGGAATGGGCTCAGGGAGCTTCACTGGGCTCTGGCTTCGTGTTTCCTGGAAAACAGAAACCATTCCCCTCCTAGAGGTGTCACTGGGGCAGTGTTGGGATGAGCTCACAGCCACTGAAGTGCTTGGGGTTTCCTTGAAGCATGGAGAGTTTCAGTGTTTAAAACATTGAGTGAAAGCAGACAAACAATGTTTTTAAAGTGTAAATTACAGGTTTAAAATTAAAATCTGAATTACTCTGTTCTGTGAGCACAGGGAGATTTACAAAAGGAAACTCCTCTGAGTTAGAGCTCCCATGAAGATCTTGGCTGTGGGTTCAAGCTGTTCATCTATTGTCAGCTAAAACTGTCCCTTTCCTTCTGCAGTGTCACTGATAGCTGTGGTCATGCTGTACTTCGTGAATCACCTCACAGGTGAGTCTGCAGCTTCTCCTTGCCTCAGTTTCTCCTTCTGTAAAATCATTCTTGTGCTTTCTCAGTGCCCTGAGAGCTGCTGGGGGCAGTTCTGATACCAAAGCCACAAAAGCCCAGTTTTAAAGGTCTCAGTGCCCATTGCTGCTCTTACAGGTGGTGATCTCAACTGGTCTGCAAAGAAAAGGGCAAAACTGCAGAAAGCAGCTGCTTCTGAGTAAGTACAGAGCCAGCAAATGTCAGTGCCTTGGGAAGTTTGTCCTGAAGGGATTAGGCAGATCATTCCTCCAGTCTGATTTCTGTTGGATTGATATTCCTCAGTCTGTTCTAGGATTTCATGTCCTGCCTCCTGTGAGTCAGTGTTTGAGGCAGCACTATCCAGGTGTCCTTTCCTGGCACTGTCCCTCTCTGCTTTCCTGTATTTCAGCAGCCTCACAACTGAAATGTGGTACAAAATGTGGTGCTTTGAGCCTAAATCACAGCACTGATGGGATTGAGGCTGTCCCAGCCCAGGGTTTGTCACCCTTGTGTAACAATTCAGTGATTCCAGGGGTTCTGAGGGATCTGGGATGTGCCATCTCAGGGTTTGTCACCCTTGTGTGACAATTCCAGGGGTTCTGAGGGATCTGGGATGTGCCATCTCAGGGTTTGTCACCCTTGTGTAACAATTCCAGGGGTTCTGAGGGATCTGGGATGTGCCATCTCAGGGTTTGTCACCCTTGTGTGACAATTCCAGGGGTTCTGAGGGATCTGGGATGTGCCATCTCAGGGTTTGTCACCCTTGTGTAACAATTCCAGGGTTCTGAGGGCTCTGGGCTGCCCCAGGCCAGGGTTTGCAGTAATTGTTGTCCCCATTTCTTGCAGAAAGGAAAGTTGAGTAGCAAAGGCCACCCCAGGTGGGAGCTCCAGCACCTCCCCAGCTGGAGCAGCACAGTTGAGGTTGCTCTGTAGCTCTCTGAAGATCCACACTGCCTCAGCCCCTGCTGTGTTCTCACAATGCCAAAATCCCTCTTTCTGCTGGCTGAGCTCTGCCTCCCCACAGCACCTGGAGCAAGGCTGAGCTCAGCCCCTGTGCTCCAGGGTGGAGCTTCCTGAGCAAAAAGCATTTTTGTGTTCTCACCAGGGCTCCAGGCAGCTCCTGCTGCTGCTTCTGTCACTGTCCTAATGCAAAAACCACTTTTTAAATGTATTTACAGCTTTGGGGTTGTGTCCTTTCACCACAATGCAAAAAGAGCCACAGGTGCTCCAAGGGACCTTTTTTTTTTGTAGATTTCTGAACTCTGAGACTGCTGAGCAGTCTTTTATTGCCTTCTCGATTCTCTTTGTATTGTCATGTTTATTTTAAGGATGAAAGTTTGTTTAATAGATAGAAAAGTTGTTACAGAACTCCCTGAGCACGTTGTAATCTGGGAAAAATCAAAAGGTTTCTCTTTCTACTGAAATCTTGGAATGAAATAAAAGGAACCTGCAGAAATCAGCCTCTCTCTTTCTTTGCACTGAGTTATTGATCCCTGCACATCTCAGGCTCATTCACCTGATACCCCAGGACATTTCCTAGCTATTACAAGAACGATATTAAAATATTAAATGATATTCCAGTAATTCCCTGCCTGGCAGGGTTTTCCCTCAGGGCAAACATCTTTCTGCCACTTTTTCTTTTGCAGAGCAGAAGAGCAGGAGAGGCTCAGAAGGCAGAATGAAGATGATTTGGCAAAATTGCTGCCAAAAGCTGATGCCTTTAGTTTAAGGAATAAATACCTGTCCAAGCTTGGAGCTCAGGTATCACTAACAGGGGTTCACAGCCCATTCAAAACCAGAATAATCAGGGGTTTATTTAAAGAATTTGGCTGGTTTAAACAGCCAGCACCCCCACCTCTGAGTGAAATTCCTGGGATTTGGTCTCAGAAAGAAATCTGCCAATAATTAAAAATCTAATGAAGGAAAGGGATCCAAGGCTGGCCCACCTCAGAAGCTGAGGAATGTCTAATTTTATGTTTTTGCAGCTCCCAGCTCATTACTGCTCCTGTTTCTCAACCCTGGCCCACAGAAGTGTGCTGAAATAGCAGCTTGGCCCTGTGGAAAAGCAGGAATACACTGAATTTCCTGGGACACAGAGCCCAGCACCAGCAGATGCTCCGTGCTTTGCTGCCAGCCTAGATGCTAGATTTAAAATAGTGCCTAAAACTGCTCCTTGCTGGGCAGGGCAGAGGTGCTGGTGGGAACTGTGGCTCTGCTGGAACCTGGAGCAGCTGCTGCAGCCTCCTGCCAATGCTCGTGAGTAGGATCTGATCCCTGGCTGGCAAATGGGAAAACTCAATCACTGAATTGCTGGGGTGAGCCTGGATGGAGGTGGGGACTTCCAGCCTCTCCCCTTGGACACCTTCATTGCTCTGGTTTGTTCTTCTGAGAGAAGGAGGTGAGGAAAAGCTCCCAAGTGAGTATTTCAGAGGAATCTCCAATTCCAGAAGGACAGAAAGTGCTCACCTTGGAATTTATCCCAGGTCTGGAACAGCAATAACCTCTCCAAGCCTGAATAATGTGAAAACTGATTTATTTTTAAGAGTTAGTGACTAAAAACTATAAAAAGAGTTAAAGCAAGAACTGACTTTTGCTTCCAGAGGGAAAAGCCTCCAATTCCATGGTGGAACTCATCACTTTCCCAGCGTTGCAGTGGGAGGCTCCTTGCTGAACAGGGAGTTCCCAGAGCTCCTGCAGAGTGCACTTTGCTTTGGTTTAATTACTCCTCCAGGTAATTAGATGAATTATCCCTGAAGTGAGCAGATCTTGCTTCACAGGGCAGGAGCAGGAGGTTTGTGGAGCCCCGGGAATGGGGAATGTTCCTGGGATGGCTCCAGGGAGTCTCAGGAGCCTTTGCCTTGTGTGTGGCTGCAGAGAGAGCAGTCTGTAGGATAAAAATGCTGCATTTGATGTAGGATATTCTTAATTTAATATTTTTAATTTAAGCAGAACTCACAGTCTTAAAGTTGGTTTGAAAAGAGGCTTTGCAGTGGAGATTTCTTTGATGAACCTGGACAAGTCTCATTTTCCTGAAGGACCTTTTGGGTGCAAGTTCTGGATTCTGAAGGACAATGTGGGAGAGCAGAGCAGCAGCTTGGGAGCTCCTGCCCCTGAGCTCTGCTGGCTTTTACTGCTTTTGGTGGCTCCTCAGAACCAGCCCTGAGGGCTGGGCTTGGCTGGGGGTTTCCTTGTAGACCTGTGAGTTTTGGGTGGTTTTAAATAAAACCTTCCACTGGACACTGGCTTGTTGAGGGTTCTCTTGTTGTCTTTGGGGTTTGTTGGGACATTTTTTCCCTGGGAGGGGTGGAGAGTTTGGGGGAATTTCTCTTTGAGGGTCCAAAGGCAAAGCTTCCCCCACTGCAGGGCTGTTGATTTTTTGCGTGGGGAGGGAGAGAATTAAACTGAATTTTGCTCTTCTGCTTCTCTTGAGCTCTGCCACGTTCTGGTGGGAGGGAGGAGCTGCTCAGCTCTTCCCTCCAGGCCGGCATTTCTCCTGTTTCAGTTTCACTTGCTGAATGCCTGAACCCCCCAGGATCCTGCCCAGCCCTGGGGGACAAATTCCCTGTGAGCTGCACCCTCGGCTGGGTGTGGAGAGGGCTTTGACCCTCACTGGGCAGCGATGGGCACATTTATTGAAAATATCTCAAAATGGGGGATTTTTGGGGCCAGTTTTCAGAATCTGCTTGGTGCCAGAGGAGCCCTCTGGAAGGAGGGGCAGGGGATGGAACGGGCACAGCTGGGAAGGCAGATTTATCCCAGGAATTCTCTTTTCCAGCCATCTCTCACTAGAGGTCAGCACCGCCCGCTGCTGCCTCGGGGTGTTGGGAAATCGGGAAATTGGGATAGAAACCTTCATGGCTGCGGCTGCGGGTTTGTTTTGGTGCCTGGTTGGCACGGGGTGCCCATCCCTGGCAGTGCCCAGGGCCAGGCTGGACAGGGCTTGGGCTCCCCGGAGTGCTGGAACGAGTCCTCCCAGCCCAAAACAATCGGGGATTCCACGGAATAGAGTCCAGTCTTTGGGAGAAGCACCTCAGTCCCTCACTTCTGCACTGAATTTATCTCCAAGGTGGGTGAAGTCTTGGTGCTCTCTGTTGGTTTTACCTGGGGAAGTTCAGCAGGAATTTCTCCATGGAAAGGGAGCTCAGGGCTTGGCAGGAGCCATCCAGGGAGGTTTGAATGCCCATTCCTGGAGGTGTCCAGGGAATTCCTGGAGGTGGCACTCAGAGCTCTGGGCTGGGGACAAGGTGGGCATCAGGCACAGGTTGCACTCATTGCTCTGGGAGGGCTTTTCCAGCCTTGGGGATCCCGGGATTCTGGATTATTCCAGAGTGGGCTTGGGGAGCTGTGGGTGGCTGAGCTTTGGCTGATCCAGCTGCACCTGACCTTTGGAAGAAAACTTCCTCATTTATTGGGATCTGGGGCTGGAGCCCCTCTGTTCTTCAAGCCAAAGGTGGGGCCTCCAGGGAACAGAAGGGAAAAATTCCTGCTCTGTTCCCCTGCCCAAGCTGCTCTTCTGGGATTTTCATTTTGCAGTTGTGGGTCTGTGAACAGGGGGCTGCTCCTCAAATGATTCCAATCAGCATTAGCCTTTAATTAATGGAGTTGTTAACGAGTTTATAAAGCTCCCTGTGGGGGCACAGCTGGGAATGGCAGGAACTGAGCCCTGGTGGAACCAACACATCCCACAGCTCTGCTGGCAGCTGGAATGGGATGCAATATATAATAATAATAATAATAATCATCATCATCATGTGTATTTGATCTAACATATCAAATAAAGGTCAGGGAAGGAGCAGCCTCCTGGCAGCTGGGGGGAAATGCTCATTTGGGGCTGGGGCAAAGCCAGAGGGACATCTCAGGTGTCCCCTCAATCCTGCTGGAAATTTCCTTCAACTCCAGACTCCAGGACTTGGTCAAAACCCCGGCTTTATTCCCAGGATGTCTGCAGGTGAGCGTGACACAGATTTCTAATAATATTTAATATTCTTACCTACATATTTTGGGGTTTGTTTTACAGTGCAGCAGTAGGAACAAATCAGCTTGGATTTGTTGGGCCAGAGGAGGTTTTTGGGTGTCCCTCATTGCCCACCCTGCATTCCAGACCCCCGTGAAGATGAAATCCAGGGCAAACCTTGACTTCCCAATCTACCAGAAAAGGCATTGCTTAGAAGAGCTCCCTAAAGCAAATTTCCCAGGATTTAGATTAAAGAAATCCCTGCCAGCAGTTTGTAGTGAGACTGGAGGTGCAGTCCCAGCTGAGGAAAGGTGTCAGGAGTGAGGGAGGCACTCAGGGAAAGCTGCAGGGGAGAGGGGGCACCCCAGGCTCCAAGGAAATGCAGCAGCTCCTCGTTTGCAGGGATGGATTCCCTGCCCGTGGACTCTGACATGAATTCAGTGGTGGGTGATGGATTTCCTGTAATGCCAGTATTATTTCAGAACTGACTCCAGGGGGAATCTCTCACTGGTGCTGCTGCAGTTTGGGATTCTGGGCTGTGTTGTGCTGCAGGGGAAGCAAATCCAGCCCTTTCCTTCTGTCGTGGCTCTAAGTGGGACTGAGGGCAGAGGCAGCTGCTGGGGTTGTTTGGGATTTTCAGGGAGCACAGCCCCTCTTTTGGGGTGTCCTTGGCTTGGAGCAGGGATGGCCCCAGTGCCAGGGGCAGGCTGGGCTGGGATGTTGGGCAGGAATCTTCCCGGGGAGGGGCTGGGATGGGTTCCCCAAGGCTGCCCTGGATCCCTGGCAGTGCCCCAGGCCAGGCTGGGCACTGGGAGCAGCCTGGGCAGGGGAGGTGTCCCTGCCATGGCAGGGCTGACTCTGGGTGGGTTTTGGGGTCCCTCCAAACCATTCCAGGATCCCAGCACTTCCAGAATGCCACACCCATCCATTTTTGTGCCATTTCTATCCCCACTGATCATTTTAAAGGTGCCAGATGAAGGGCACAATCCGCAGACTCACATTTTCCCCTTTGCTCAGAATGATTTTCTTCCCTTCTCCTTTCCTCCTGCCCTTCCTCTCTCCCTTTGGCCAGGCTGCTGCTCCCGAGGGTTTGTTCATCAGCTTAACCCAATTACTGCCCTCGGGAGCAGAGCCTGATTAGCCTGCACATCCTTTTGGTATCCATCACTGGAATTGCCTAACAGAGTTAGCAGCTGGCCTCCCAGTGAACCAAGGGGCTTCAGGAGCTCATTCCAGCCAGGAGCACATCCCCCTGCCCCAGCACTGCCAGAATCTCTCCCATTCTCACCGTGGGCCTTTTCTGGGGGATCAATCTGTGGTTTTGGGGTAGAAAGCACAGTTTGGATTCGATGCAGCAGTTCCAGAGCTGCTGATGTGATCCCTGTCTGAGGTTTTCATGGCCAGAGCAGAGATTCCCTTTGCAGGAATCAGGAGCTCAGAGGCATTCCCAGGGCTCGAGGGCAGAGATCCAGGTGCCTCCCTCTGTTTTCCTGCCTGGGAACAAAGCTGGTTTCCACCCTCAGTGGGAAATGCCAGGAGAGCCTTGCAGGAAGGGATCTGATGCTCCAGCAGGTGCAGATTCCATCTCTGAGCCAGGCTGATATCCAGAGGAAAATCACCATTCCAGCTCTGAGCCAGGCTGATATCCAGAGGAAAACCACCATTCCAGCTCTGAGCCAGGCTGATATCCAGAGGAAAATCACCATTCCAGCTCCTTCAGCAGCTCCTGGGACTGGGGATGAATCCATGGCTTCATCAGGTGTTGATGGGCTCCCCCAATTTCCTTCTCCTGGCAGCCTCCCCTGCTCCATGCCTCATTCCCACCCCCTTTCCCTGCTGGAGCTGCAGCTCTGTGGGGTCTCCCATCCTTCTCAAGGGTGATTTATGGGGTGTCCCAAGCTCCTGCTGCCACCGGCTGCCCAGAGCAGCTCCTGCTCCCCAGCTGCTCTCCCCAGCCCTCTGGGGCTGCTTCTGTCATCCCAAAGCTCTTCCCCAGCTCTCTGATTTCTGGAATAAGAAATGGGTCCCAGGGAGTTGTGCTGTGGGATATTGAAGTCAGTATTTATTTGTGAGAGTCGCTTTGGGGGGGCCTAATTGGAGCAGCTTTTCTGCTCAGGCTGCAGAACGGGGCAATAAAAATCAGAGATTGATGGTTATGAGCAGATTAAATGGGCATCAAAGTTATAAATTACAGCCCTGCCCGAGCTGGGATTGGCCACCAGAGATCCTGCTAAGTGCCAGTGGTGTTTAATGAGCTCGTTTATTTGCAGGCCTCCAACTGCATCAACTTGGGGAGTTTATTGAAAGTGTGTTTAAAATAACAGCGGTGTCAGGAGAGCTGGGAGGGCTGTGCTGGCTGGGTCAAGCAGCCCAGGGGGAAAAGCAGGAGCTGAAAGCAGAGATTGGGATTTCCAGGGCTTGGGGAGCACGAGGGATCCATCCTGTGGTTCTGCCCTGCTGGAATTTGGTTCCTTCTGGTTTTTGGTCATTTCAGTGCAAACACGAGGCCTCAGTGTGTCGTGTCAGAAATATTGGATAGGGTTGTGGTGAAACCTCCAGGGGGAAAAGCAGGAGCTGAAAGCAGAAATTTGGGTTTCCAGGGAAATCTGAGGGCTTGGGGAGCGTGAGGGATCCATCCTGTGGTTCTGCCCTGCTGGAATTTGGTTCCTTCTGGTTTTTGGTCATTACAAAGCCTCAGTGTGCTGGGTGTCAGAATTGCTGGGTAGGGTTTGTGTTTGCTGGGTCAGATATCCCAGAGGGAAAAGCAGGAGCTGGAAGCAGAGATTTGGGTTTCCAGGGCTTGGGGAGCACGAGGGATCCATCCTGTGGTTCTGCCCTGCTGGAATTTGGTTCCTTCTGGTTTCTGGTCATTACAAAGCCTCAGTGTGCCGGGTGTCAGAATTGCTGGGTAGGGTTTGTGTTTGCTGGGTCAGATACCCCAGAGGGAAAAGCAGGAGCTGGAAGCAGAGATTTGGGTTTCCAGGGCACTCAGAGAGCTCCAGGGGCAGGAGGGGCTCTGCCCCTGGGTTCCCTGCTGGAATTTTGGTTTTTCTTGGTTTTTGTAAACACGAGGCCTTAATCTGCCAGGTGTCAGAAACATTGGACAGGGCTGTGGTCAGGTATTCCAGGGGGAAAGGCAGGAGCTGCAAGCAGAGATTTGGGGTTCCAGGGCACTCTGAGGGCTTGGGGAGCACGAGGGATCCATCCTGTGGTTGTGCCCTGCTGGAATTTGGTTCCTCCTGGTTTTTGGGGATTTCACCAAAGGCTCAGGGACAGAAGTGCAGATGTTGGGAACGCTGGGCAGACCTGGTTGTCCATGGAATTGAGATGTTTCCATGCCCAGGGCTGTGGAGGGGCCTCAGCAGCACAGCAGGGCTTGGAGGAGCTCATGGAGCCCTGTGGGAGTGCTGGGATGAAGTTCAGAGTTGTTTTTTCCCTGCTCCTGGTGACTCCAGAGTTTCCCCCTGCTCTGAAAGGAGAGGAAATGAGAGTTCTGTAAGTGGCAGAAAAAGAGAATATCCTGGTGTTACTTGCTCATGCTGGCGGGGCACAGCCTGGAGTTCAAAGCACAACATTCCCAGGACGGAGACCTGGGGGCAGCACACTGGGGTGGTTCTGTTGGGCTCTTCCTGAGCTCCCGAGCTGCAAACTCCCAGGGAAAGGCTGGAATTGGAGGAGACCAAATTCCATTTCCTGCCCTGCTGGGGGAGGTTTGCAGCTGGGGCGGGAGCTGGGCTCTGAGCTCAGCTCAGTGCAGGCTGTGGCACCAGCAGCAATCCTTTGTTCCACAGCCTTTGTGCCACTCCTAAGAGCCCCTCTATTAAAAAATTGCTTTTTTTCCCCCCGTGGCTGTTTCCCTGGGAGTTCTGGTGGAACGCTGCAGTTCAGGGGGTTTGGGGGTGCTGGGGCTCAGAGCAGCTCTGCCTCCTCCTCCTCCTCCTCCTGGGATCTCTGCCTGGCCCTGGGCCCTCCCAAGGGGGGAAAAGTTATTGAAAGTGCTATTTTAAAAATTATATTATTTAAAGTGGTGCCATTTAAGGTGGTGTTACTTAAGGTGTTTTTTTTTTTTTGAAGTGATATTACTTAAGGTAGTATTTTTTGAGTGACTTTTTTGGATTGGCTTTTTTTTTTTGGAGTGATTTTTTTTTAGAGTGATTTTTTTGGGGTGATTTTTTATGGCGTGATATTTTTTTGAGGGGTTTTTTTTGGAATGATTTTTTTTTTTGAGTGATTTTTTTTTGGAGTGACTTTTTTTAGAGTATTTTTTTTTGGGTGATTTTTTTGAGTGATTTTTTTTGAATGATATTATTTTTTGAGGGATTTTTTTTTGAGGCTTTTTTTTGGTAGTGATTTTTTTTAGAACAATGTTTTTTTGAGTGACTTTTATTTGAGTGATTTTTTTTTTGAATGATATTATTGAAGGGGATATTACTGACAGTGATCTCATTTGAGGCAGTGTTATTTAAGGTGATATTTCTTGAAGTGATAATATTTAAAGTGGTGTTATTTAAAGTTGTATTATTTGAAGTGGTATTATTTAAAGTGGTGTTATTTAAACTGATATTATTTAAAGTGACATTATTTAAGCTGCTGTTATTTAGTGACATTATTTAAGGTGCTGTTATTTAAGGTGCTGTTATTTACAGTAGCTCTTGATGGACTCCCAGCCCCTCGTGCAGTTAAATGGAATGATGGCAGCTGCAGCTTTTAACAAAAATGTGGAATTTTCCTAAAGAAATCAGGTGAAGTCTTTGACACAGGGCAGAGCTGGAGGATTCTTTTTTTTCCTGGAAAACCTGAGGAATGTCCCACGTGGGAAATGAGGCAGGAAGAGGTTCAGGGGCAGGAACTCTGTCCTTGCCAGAGCAGCTGTGGCTGCCAAATCCCTGCAAGTGTCCAAGGCCAGGCTGGATGGGGAAGGGATGAGCTCTGGGATCCCAAACTATTCCATGATTCCATGATTCCTCTGCTGAAAAAAAATAAAAATAAAAAGGAATTATTGTGGCCTGGAGGCTGGGCCGGGGGTTGTTCCCTCCGGGAAGGGAATGCTGCTGCAGCAGCTTCCTGGGAGCCCTGGAAGAGCAGCCCCCCCTCACATCCGAGGGAAATAAAGCACCGGAATGATCCCCATAAATTACAATAATTGTGCCTGGCAGCATGTGGTAATTTAGAATGGATTAATCTAACAAGGCTTAAAGAGGAATAAATAATAAACATCTCCAAGCAGTGGGGACCCTGCTCTCCTTCATCCTGCCTGGATATTAATTACTGCTCATGAACTGCTGCAAAAATCAGCCTGGGAGGAGGAGGAAGGAGGAATCCAGGGAACGTTCCCGGCCCCGGGAAGTGGGAATGAGCTGCCCCCACCCCGGTCTGTCCCTCGTCCCCTGGAGCTGATTCCCCATGGATGCAGGATGGGCACGGGAGGAGCTGGCACCTCCCCACCACGGAGCTGCGACCAGGGGTGTCCTGGCACAAACCCCCGAGGCTCCCTCGAGGTCCAGACCAGTCCGAACCAGTCCGAACCAGTCCAAACCAGTCCAAACCAGTCCAAACCAGTCCAAACCAGTCCGAACCAGTCCAAACCAGTCCAAACCAGTCCTAACCAGTCCGGGACGGGGATCCTGGGCTGGCTGGGGTTGTGCCCTGCAGCCCTCTGCTCTCCTGATTAATCTCAGTCATTAATTAGTTAATTATGCTGGTTGAGTGCTGTAACAGACAGAGACACGTGGGGTTTTTATGTAGAACGGGTGAATTTTTATTTCCAGAGTCGATGTTTGTGTGGCATTTGAAGGTGCTGTGTGTGACTTTAATTAGTGAATTAGTGAAAACAGTTTATTGCCGGTAATGACCAATGCACGTCCAGCACATTTTTCTCTTTTTGGGCAGTTCACATTTTTGTCTCTTGGGGAGTGAGGGTTTTACACGGGTGGGATTTTCTTTGTGGGTGTGAGCTGGCTTTTCACGAGAACTGATTGTTGTGTAAACTGATTCTTATCCTTATATTTTTTTTAATTGTTAAAACAGGTTAACTTAGAACAGCAAGGCTGGAACTGAGCTCTACAAGGATTTTTATTGTATTTTCACTTCCATGTCAGGTGGGTTTGAAGATCAGCTTCTCCTGCTCCTTTCAAGCCCCAGTTTGGAAAATATCGCTGTTGAAACGTGGAGATTTTCACCAAACTTTTTTTTTTTTAAAACAAAAATATAGCAGTGACATTAATGTACAATTAATGTACAATTCCAACAGCAGTGCTTGATCCTTCCAGGTTTTAAAGAAGAAGCAAAACCAGAAGGGAAATGTTCTCCCAGGGAGCAGCTTTAAGGTTCAAGTGCTCCTTTTGTTTGCAGCTGCATCCTTAATGTTCACAGGTCCCATTAATATTCATAATATTAGTAACATTAATACAATTAGTAATTAAAGTATACAGTGTAATTTTATAAATTTAATTAACATATTTAATGCAATTAAAATGCTGATATTAATAAAATTAATCTGATTTATGATTTGTTTCCAGGCTCGAGTGCAGCCCACCCCGAGTTCTCTGTTTGGAGTTCCATCTCCGTGCCAGAAAGAAAGAAAAGTTTTGTTGTTGAAATAAAGTATTTGTTGTTGAAACCAAGTTTTATTGTAGAAATAAAATTTCCTGTGTTGGAACACAGGGCCTGTGTGTGCTGTGCTGCTTCTGTGACTCCTGGGAAAAGAATCCTTTAGGATTTCAGGCTCCTGGGTCCTTTCCAGGCTGATTTGGGGCTGGTTTCGAACTGTTTTGGCAATTTTCTGTTAAATTCCAGCTGAGAGCGAGGGTGCTGACAGGGAAAGGTTTAAAGTAATGAAAAATATTCAGAGAGAATCACGGAATAACAGCTCTGATCCATCAGGGACAGGAGGGACACGCAGCCAGGAGGAGAACCCCAGGGAATCCATGGGAATATTCTGAAGGGTTGGAGAGATCTTGCACAGCAATTCTAGGGGGGAAAATAATATTTATATATTTATATCTAAAATCTATAATATTTACACACTAGAAATACATATTATATATATGTATATAATATATAATACATATTATAGATATAGTATATAATAATATATATAATGTACATGTGTATATTATATATATTATAGAAATATATATTTATATATAAATATGTATTTAGATATTATAGAAATATCTAAATATATATTTTAAAATTATATTTTAAATATATACATATATCTGTACACAGATAGATGATAGATAAAAGCACACAATTCTAGAATTCCAGACTTTATATCCCTCACAATTCTAGACTAGAATTCTTGGAATTATTTATTTATTATTATTAGTAGGGATAAGGAATTCTTGATCTGTGCTTGAGTACATGACTAATCCTCGGCTCTGTGGTCAATAACCAATCACTGATCAATAATTGCCACTTTTATTGATAACAGTGATCAAATAAATCCCAAATTGTTGAAATCTGGGCAATGTCCCCCAATGCCACTGGGGAGGGACAGAGGAGAGGCCCCAGACCCTGCCAGGCTCTGCCACCTGGGCTGTCCCTGGGCTGTCCCTGGGCTGTCCCTGGGGTGTCCCTGCTGTCCCTGGGCTGTCCCTGGGCTGTCCCTGCTGTCCCTGGGCTGTCCCTGGGCTGTCCCTGGGCTGTCCCTGGCTGTCCCTGGGTATCCCTGGGTGTCCCTGCTGTCCCTGGGGTGTCCCTGCTGTCCCTGGGCTGTCCCTGGGTGTCCCTGGGCTGTCCCTGCCCCCCCCAGCGCTGTGCCAGGCCCTGCCAAGAGACCAGAGCCCAGCAGGGACACCGAGCAGCCCCGGGAGGTTGGGGGGACCCTCGGGGACACGCAGGGCACCCCCAGAGAGCCCCACGGGGGGCAGGGAGGGAGCAGGGACCCCCGGGAGCCAGGGGGGGTCGGGGCAGGGAAAGGGACCTGGGGAGCTCCCGGGGCCAGGGAGAGTGACCGGGGGCACTGCAGGTCACTGGGGTCATTGAAAGGTCACTGCGGGGTTACTCCAGGTCATTGGGGTCATCTCAAGGTCATTCAAGGTCATTTTGGGGTTACTCTGGGTCATTGGGGTCACTTCAGGTCATTTTTGGGTTTTGAGATTTTTGAGTTCCTGACTGGGGTTACTTTAGGTCATTTAGAGGTCATTTAGAGGTCATCTTGGGGTTACTTGAGGTCATTGGGGTCATTTAGAGGTCATTTTGGGGTTACTCTAGGTCATTGGGGTCACTTGAGGTCACTTTTAGTTTTTGAGATTTTTGAGTTTCTGACTGGGGTTACTTTAGGTCATTTTGAGGTCGTTTAGAGGTCATACAAGGTCATTGGGGTCATTTCAAGGTCATTCAAGGTCATTTTGGGGTTACTTTAGGTCATTGGGGTCACTTGAGGTCAATTTTGGGTTTTGAGATTTTTGAGTTCCTGACTGGGGTTACTTTAGGTCATTTTGAGGTCATTTAGAGGTCATATGAGGTCATTGGGGTAATTTAGAGGTCATTTGAGGTCATTGGGGTCATGTTGAGGTCACTCGAGGTCATGCTGGGGTCACGTGAGGTCACAGGGGTCACCCGAGGTCGTTTGAGTCCCCAGTACCTGAGCGGGGCCCAGAGCTGCCCTGGGTGTCGTGCCCGTGTTCTGTTCTGCAGGAACGGGGGGGGTTGGCAGTGGGGGGCCCGGGGGTCTCTCCAGGCCCGGGGGTCCCTCCAGGCCCGGGGGTCCCGCCAGGCCCGGGGGTCTCTCCAGGCCCGGGGGTCCCTCCAGGCCCGGGGGTCTCTCCAGGCCCGGGGGTCCCTCCAGGCCCGGGGGTCCCTCCAGGCACGGGGGTCCCGCCAGGCCCGGGGGTCTCTCCAGGCCCGGGCCGAGCCCCCGAGCCCCTCCCGGGGGGGGGACGGTCCTGCCCTGCCCCGGGGGCTGCAGCAGCCTGGGGAGCCAGCCCGGGCTGCCCCTGCAGATCCTAAATGGGGGAAATAATGGGGGGAAAGAAGTGGGGGAAAAGGGGGGAAATGGGGGGAAAATAATTGCAAAAAATAATGGGGGGGAAATAATTGGAGAAAAATAAGGGGGGGAAACAAAGAGGAGAGAAATAATGAAAAAAAGAAAGGGAAAAATAGTGGGAGAAATAAGGGGGGGGGAAATAAGGGGGGGAATAATAAGGGGGAGAAAAATAGCAAGGGAGGGAAAAATAAGGGGAGGGAAATAAAAGGAGGAAAAATAATGGGGGGAAATAATGGGGAGAAAATAATAAGGGGGAATTAATAAGGAAAAAAATAATGGGGAAAAATAATGGGGGGAAAATAATAAGGGAAAAAATAATGGGGAAAAATAATGGGGGAAAACAATGGGGGAAAACAATGGGGGAAAACAATGGGGAGAAAAATAAGGGGGAAAAATAAAGGGGGGATAATAAAGAGGAGAAAATAGTAATGGGGGGAATAATAAGGGGAGGGAAATAATAAGGGGAAAAAAGAAAGGGAAAAAATAATGGGAGGAAAAGAATGGGGAGGAAATAATGGGGAGAAAAATAACGGGGAGAAAATAATAAGGGGGGAATAATAAGGGAAAAAAGAAGGGGAAAAATAATAAGGGGGGAAATGGGGGGTAAACAATGGGGGGAAAACATAAGAGGGAAAAATAAGGGGGAAAAGGGGGGGAAATAAGGGAGGGGGAAAATAAGGGGGGGAATAATAAAGGGAGAAATAATAAAGAAAAAAAGAAAGGGAAAAAATAATAGGGGAAATAATGGGGGAAAATAATGGGGGAAAATAATGGGAGGGAAATAATGGGAGGAAAAGGAAGGGGGAAATAATGGGGGGGAAATAACGGGGGAAAAATAATGGGGAGAAAGAAAGGGGGAAAATAATTGGGGAAAATAAGGGGGGGAATAATAAGGGGGAGAAAATTAGTAAGGGATGGAAAAATAAGGGGAGGGAAATAATAAGGGAAGAAAGAAAGGGAAAAAATAATGGGGGAAAAATAACGGGGAGAAAATAATAAGGGGGAATAATAAGGGAAAAAAATAATGGGGAAAATATGGGGGGAAAAATAAAGAGGGGATAATAACTGGGAGAAAAATAGTAAGGGGGGAATAATAAGGGGAGGGAAATAATAAGGGGAAAAAAGAAAGGGAAAAAATAATGGGAGGAAAAGAATGAGGGGGGAAAATAGCGGGGAGAAAATAATAAAGGGGGAATAAGGAAAAAAAGAAGGAGAAAAATAATGGGGGGGAAACGGGGGAGAAAATAAGGGGGGAAAAATAATAAGGGGGAAAAATAATAAGGGGGAAAAATAATAAGGGGGAAAAATAATAAGGGGGAAAAATAAAGAAAAAAGAAAGGGAAAAAATAATGGGGGAAATAAAGGGGGAAAAATAATGGGGAGAAAGGGGGAAAATAATTGGGGAAAGTAAGGGGGGAAATAAAGGGGGGAAAATAATAAGGGAAAAAAGAAAGGGAAAAAATAATGGGGGGAAAATAACAGGGAGAAAATAATATGGGGGAAATAATAAGGAAAAAAAGCAGGGGAAAAATAATGGGGGGAAAATGGGGAAAAAATAAGGGGGCGTAATAATGGGGAGAAAAATAGTAAGGGAGGGAATAATAAGGGGAGGGAAATAATAAGGGGGAAACATAATGGGGGGAAAATAAATAAGGGGGAAAATGAAAAATAAGGGGGAAAATGAAAAATAAATAAGGGGGGAAAATGAAAAATAAGGGGGGAAAATAAGGGGGGGGAATAAGGGGGAAAAATAAAGGGGGGAAAAAAGGGGGGGAAAAAAGGGTGGGAAAGGAAAGGGGAAAAGGAAAGGGGAAAAGGAAAGGGGAAAAGGAAAGGGGAAAAGGAAAGGGGAAAAGGAAAGGGGAAAAGGAAAGGGGAAAAGGAAAGGGGAAAAGGAAAGGGGAAAAGGAAAGGGGAAAAGGAAAGGGGAAAAGGAAAGGGGGAAAGGAAAGGGGAAAGGAAAGGGGGAAAGGAAAGGGGGAAAGGAAAGGGGGAAAGGAAAGGGGGAAAGGAAAGGGGGAAAGGAAAGGGGGAAAGGAAAGGGGGAAAGGAAAGGGGGAAAGGAAAGGGGGAAAGGAAAGGGGGAAAGGAAAGGGGGAAAGGAAAGGGGGAAAGGAAAGGGGGAAAGGAAAGGGGAAAGGAAATAAGGGGGGGAAAAAAGGGGGGGAAAATCAATAAGGGGGGGAAATCAATAAGGGGGAAAGTCAATAGGGGGCAAAATGAAAAATAAGGGGGGAAAAATAAGGGGGGGAAATTGGGCAGAAAATGGGGGAAAGGGGGGGGAAAAGGGGGATGAAAATGGGGGGAAAAGAGTGGGAAAATGGGGGGGAAAGGGGGAAGGAAAGGGGGGCTGGAAGAAAAGGGGGGATAAAAAAGGGATGTGAGATTTCCGCAGCCCTGTTGAAATCAGCACTCACGGCCAGCAGCCAGCCCGGGATCTCCTGCTCCTCAGGATCTTCCTCCTCCCAGACTTGGGGTGAATCCCTTTCTCCTGGTTTGAGGGACAGGAGGCAGCCCAGAACCTTCCTGCAATGGAAAACACCTGGGAAATCCCCTTCTTAACTTTGGAATTGTAGGGTTTGCAGGAAAAATATGGGAAAAGGAAGGACAGCTCTTTACTGGGCTGTATATACTGAGCAAAACAAGCAGCAGCCAGGAAAACAATCCCATTAACCATCCCAAAAGCCTTTCCCCCCTTTGGGCCGTTCCCCCTTGGGTGCAGCTGTGGGGTCTGGGTTAAAGTGGAACAAAAACCCCAAAGCAGCAGCAGGAAACAGCTGGAGGAGGGAGAAGGTGGAGGACAGAGGGATTTTTGGGGTTTTCCTGGGCTCTCACCTGTCCCCTGCGATGTCCTGGGGGTGCAGGGGCAGCCAGGAGAGGGATCAGGGTATGGGGTCCTGGGATTCCCCTGAGCAGAGGGTCAGGGATTGGGATTGGGGTCCTGGGATTCCTCTGAGCAGAGGGTCAGGGATTGGGGTCCCAGGTGTTCCCTAAAGCACCGAGCACAGGGATTGGGGTCCTGGATTTCCCCTGAGCACAGGGATTGGGGTCCTGGGATTCCCCTGAGCACAGGGATTGGGGTCCTGGATTTCCCCTAAAGCACCGAGCAGAGGGTGAGGGGTCAGGGATTGGGGTCCTGGGATTCCCCCAAGCACAGGGTGAGGGATCAGGGATTGGGGTCCCAGGATTTCCCTAAAGCACCAAGCACAGGGATTGAGGTCCTGGATTTCCCCTAAAGCACAGACCAGAGGATCAGGGTCCCTCTGGAAAGAGGGATCAGGGATTGGGATCAGGGTTTGGGGTCCTTGATTGGGGTCCCAGGATTCCCCTAAAGCACCAAGCAGAGAGTGAGGGATCAGGGATTGGGATCAGGGATTGGGGTCCTGGGATTCCCCCAAGCACAGGGTGACGGGTCAGGGACTGGGGTCCTTGATTGGGGTCCCAGGAATCCCCTAAAGCGCCGAGCAGAGGGTGAGGGATCAGGGATTGGGGTCAGGGTTTGGGGTCCCAGGATTTCCCTGAAGCACCAAGCACGGGGATTGGGGTCAGGAATTGGGGTCCTGGATTTCCCCTAAAGCACAGACCAGAGGATCAGGGTCCCTCTGGAAAGAAGGATCAGGGATTGGGGTCCTGGATTTCCCCTAAAGCAACGAGCAGAGGGTGAGGGATCAGGGATTGGGATCAGGGTTTGGGGTCCCAGGATTTCCCTAAAGCACCAAGCAGAAGGATTGGGGTCAGGAATTGGGGTCCTGGATTTCCCCTGAGCACAAGGATTGGGGTCCTGGATTTCCTCTAAAGCACAGACCAGAGGATCAGGGTCCCTCTGGAAAGAAGGATCAGGGATTGGGGTCCTGGATTTCCCCTAAAGCACCGAGCACAGGGATTGGGATCAGGGACTGGGGTCCTGGATTGGGGTCCCGGGATTCCCCCCAGCACAGGGTGAGGGATCAGGGATTGGGATCAGGGATTGGGATCAGGGATTCCCCCCAAGCACAGGGTGAGGGATCAGGATTGGGATCAGGGATTGGGATCAGGGATTCCCCCCAAGCACAGGGTGAGGGATCAGGGATTGGGATCAGGGATTCCCCCAAGCACAGGGATTGGGATCAGGGTTTGGGGTCCCAGGATTCCCCTAAAGCACCGAGCACAGGGATTGGGATCAGGGACTGGGATCAGGGATTGGGGTCCCGGGATTCCGAGCAGACCCCGGTCCCCGGAGCACGGACTCACCCGGAGGAGGAGCAGGCAGGTTCAGGACTCTGCTGGCAGCCAGCTGTCCCCGCAGCAGCAGCAGCAGCCCGGCCCCAAAGCCGCCCCTTCCCCTCGCTGACCCCGGGACCGCGGGCAGCCCCGAGCCCAGCCCACATCCCTGCGAAAACCCCAACAAATCCCAGGCACGGCTGTGTCCCCTGAGCTCCTTCAGTCCCCTCCGAGGAGCAAAAGTGCCTGGGAGAAAAAAAAAATTAAAAAAAAGAAAAAAGGGGAGAAAATGTAACATCCCACACCTGCGGGGTTTGCACAGGTGGGATCCGCTTCCCCTGGGCACGCAGGGAAGGGCAGCACCGAAAATGCAGCACCAAAAAAGGGAGACTGAAGAGGCCACCCAAATGTGCTTTGATATGGGAATTGATTGTTATTTAACAGTGATTTTGTACCAAGAATGCAACACCTCATTTATGTTAAGATTAAAAGATATTATACAGGAATTCATTTGTTATTTAACAGTGATTTTGTACCAAAAATGCAGCACCTCATTTATATTAAGATTAAAAAATATTAAAGAGGCCACCTAAATGTGCTTTGATACAGGAATTAATTTGTTATTTAACAGTGATTTTGTACCCAAAATGCAGCACCAAAGGACAGCAGCACCTCATTTAAATGAAGATTAAAAAATATTGGAGAAGCCACCCAAATGTGTTTTGATATGGGAATTAATGTTTTATTTAACAGTGATTTTGTACCCAAAATGTATCACCAAAGGACAGCAGCACCTCATTTAAATTAAGATTTAAAAATATTGGAGAAGCCACCCAAATGTGCTTTGATACAGGAATTAATTGTTATTTAACTTTTGTTTTGTACCAAAAATGCAACACCAAAGGAGAGCATTTACATTAAATATAAGGTACTGAAGAGGCCACCCAAATGAGCTTTGATACAGGAATTAATTTGTTATTTAACAGTGATTTTGTACCCAAAATGTATCACCAAAGGACAGCAGCACCTCATTTAAATTAAGATTTAAAAATATTGGAGAAGCCACCCAAATGAGCTTTGATACAGGAATTAATTGTTATTTGCCAGTGCTTTTGAACCCTCCCTGGTGGTGCCTGCCCAGCACCTCCCCCTTTTAGTGCAGCCCCGCCCCAAACTCTCTCAATTATTAAGCAGAATGAAATGCTGGTTTTGCAATAAACCTTCCATTTAAGTCCTGGCAATCTTGGTACAACCACGGGTTACCTCTGCCTTGGTGCCTGTGGGCTGTGAATTCCAAACCCAGTTCATTCCTGCCCTGTCACAGGGTTTTGTCCTCTGTGCTTGGCTCTGGGGGGTTTTGGTGTCCTCGTGGCTTTTGTCAAACCCCACAAGTGCTGATTCCATCTCTGGCTTGGCCTCAGTAATCCAGGCTTGGCAGGCCAGGCTGCTGGGGAAAGGACAGTGCAGTTCTCAGGATGGGAATTACACAAAAATGACACCAAATATAATCACCAAATAACACAAAACAACACCAAATGAGACCAAATAATCACCAAATAATCACCAAAAAAATCATCAATAACACCAAATAACATAAAACAACACCAAATAAGACCAAATAATCACCGAATAATCACCAAACAACACCAAATAATCACCAAAACCCAGGCAGGACTCCATCAGGGAGCAGTGTTTGCACTGGGAAAGGGCAGATCCCTCACTGGGAATATCAGGAGGAAAATCAGGAGTTCCCTGCCCGATGTGCCAAGGGCTCATTTTAAGCCGGGTTTAACTCCCTGAAGTGCCAGTGGTTCATTTTAAGCCAGGTTTAACTCCCTGATGTGCCACGGGCTCCTTTTAAGCCGGGTTTAACTCCCTGATGTGCCAGTGGCTCATTTTAAGCCGGGTTTAGCTGCTGGGCACTCTGGGCTGGGCTGGGATGTGGATTTGGGGGAGCAGGGCTGGGAGCAGCTCCAGGGCTAAACTGGGGGCTCCTTTCTGCCCAGAACTTCATTTTTTTGCAGACTGGGAAGGCAAAAATCAGCATTTGAGGGTAAATGTGGGCCGGGCTCTCAGGGGGCTCTGCTGAGTCCCCGAGTGCTGGAGCACCCTGGGCGGGAGGGATCCACGAGGATCCAGGGCAGGAGCTGCCAGGGGATGTGCCCCAGGAATGCAGGAAAGTCCCCCCTGCTCCTTGGTTTTGGGGGTTGCCATCCCTGAATCCTGTCCTGAATTCCCCCAGATCCCACCCAGCTCATCCCTCAGTGATAATTCCCAGTTCTCCTTTGCTAAGGCTGATGGGATCTCTGGAATGTTGTAAATCAGGAGGGACCATTTATCTTATTCCCCAGGCACCACTCAGGACTAATTAAATCCCATAATTGACTGGAGCAAGCCCATGAGAGCAGCAGGAACACCGTTCCCAGACAATGGAAGAGCATTTCCCGCTGGATTAACATCCTGAGGGCTGAGCAGGAGTAAAAAAATTCTATTCTTTTACTATTTGCTCTCCAACATAAAGATTCCATATTTAAATGTGATGTTTAATTTTTCTAGATTAATTCTGGTTGGTTTTCCTAAAGCACCGGAGCCAATGGATACACTCAAATTTTCCAGGGATTTTTCTCTCAACAGCACCAAAACCCTTAAATATTTTATGAATGAACCTTGACCATTCCCCTCCAGATAATCCCTCACATTGCCTTGCAAATCCTTGGAGCTCCAGCTCCTGTAATCCCCCTGCTCCTGGAGGAAAAGGCTGGAAAGGGCACTTGGAACAGCTCAAGGCATGTCCATAGGAGGCAGGATGGGATTTGGGAGTTTTCCCGTTCATTCCTCCTCAGGCTGAGGGATGCAAAGCCTGGATTTGATTTAAAATCTGTGGCAGCCAGGATTGGGTTTTAAGGGAGCAAGGGCAGCTCCCCCTGGAAAGAAAAAACGGATTTTCCAAGAGTTCCACACATCTTGCACAGCACAAGGACTCTCAAAATAAACATTTGGGATTGACTCAGATCCATAATTCACTGCAAGAGCTCCTGGTTCTTGCTCTGGGAAGCCTCTGGAATGGGAAAAAAAACACTGGGAAGATTTAAATGGAGCAAAATCCACAATAAAACTGTTAAGAGAATGAACAGACACAAGGGGTGGTGGGCAGGGCAATTAATTAGGGCTAATAAAGGGGGGAATGACAGCATCCAGTCTGAGGAGGAATTGATGGGAATCTGCATCATTCCTGCTGCTTTTCCCAGGAAAGATGTGCTTTGCATCCCACAGCCCTGCTCGGGATTGGGAGGGGGGTTTGTGCCTTAAAAGTCTGGGGTTTAGCACAGAGGCATTGAAAATCCTGAATTATTTCAAAAAATGTGGAATTTATGGTTGGACCAATAAATATTTCACAGCCTGGACCAGAAGCAGTGGCCAGGGAAATAAATTAGCCATGGAATTAGAAGAATAATTAAGAAATATTTACTCACAATTATATCCACTCCCTTTTTTTTAAATGCTGTGATTAATTAAATTCCCAGATTTCCTCGTAGTCTCTGAGTATATTACACATGGAAATTAATTTTCTCCAACAGCTCATTAAGGGCCCCAAATGCTGCAGATCCCACTCAAATCAATTATTCCTTATTTTGCATTGGAAATCTTTCCCTGCACATCCTCAGGCCCAGCTCCCACATGGAGCAAACCAAAGGATTCCAGGGAATTTACAGCAAAGTTCTTTTTGGGACATTGGGTTTTATTAATTAACCAGGTAGGACTGAGGGGGAATTTCCCAGCACCAAAGTGAAGTTCCCAGATGCATCCAAAGCCATCTCCAGGTGTTTCCAGGAATAAATCCAGTGTTTTCCAAGTGTTTCCATGTGGTTTTGTTTTAAAATAATTTAATCTTTTGGAATTCTCAAAATGGTATAATTTGAAAATAAATGGGTTATTTTAAATAATTAAAATAATAATTAATAAGAATGTTATTCCAATGCACAAGTGATTTATCTGGTGCAGGAAGTGGGGGATTCTCCATTTTCATCCAGAGCAGGAATGCAAGGCCTGGGAGTGCTGGGAGTTGGGATGGGGTCTCTGCTGCCCAGGCCCATCGTGTCCTCTCAGGAAAGGAGGGCTTTGGATGGATCCCCCAACCTCTCAATCCCGTGTTAAAATTGGAGGTGGGGTCCCCATCTTATCCCAGAGCCATGGAATGGTTTGGGTTGGAAGGAACCTTCAATCCCATCCCATTCCAGCCCTGCCGTTGGGAACGTCACTGCCCCAGCCCCGGTGTCCAGCCTGGCCTTGGGCACTGCCAGGGGTCCAGGGCAGCCACAGCTGCTCTGGGTACCCTGTGCCAGGACCTCCCACCCTGCCAGCCAGGAATTCCTTCCCAATATCCCAGGTAAATCCCACCTCCACGTGCAGGTGAGGCTCCCTGGTCTGCAGTTCCCGGGGTTTTCCCTTCTTCCCCTTCTGAAAGCAGGAATGATGTTTTCCATCTTCATGGCTACTGGAAAACTGCTTTGTAGATTTCGTTTTGCAAGGAACTTGAGGTTCCTACAGACACCCTGCGAGAGGCCACATCCAGGATTTCATTTTCTCTTGGATAAATCCATCTGGAAGCAGCTGAGCGTGGGCGGGATGAGACAACTCCAGCTTAGTCCAACATTTGACCGAGGTAGTTCAATAATTTCATTCTTAAAAATCTGGGAATCTGTTCCTTGGGATTTGGGGAGGCTGTGGGAGTCACCCAGGAGCTTCTGTTCAGCTGGAGCAGCCAGGAGTGGGAATCCCAAGCAGAGATTCCAGCTGGGATGGATGGAAATCTCCAGCTGGTGTTCCCACACTAACGAGCTCCCCGGGGAGGGCAGGCCGAGCAGAGGCAGCCAGCTCCGCTCTTCCCCTCCATTGGCATTCCAGGAGTGCCGAGCTGCAAATCCTGGGGCTGATCTCCATGAATGATTCATCTGCTGTTTGTGGCGGCCGTGGGTTTAGTCAGGAATTCAGATTTTAGTGCCAGACCCCATGTTAGGCCCAGTTTTAGTCAAAAGCCTTGAACAGCCGAACACTTGGGCTTGGTTTGGTGCCGTGGCACAACACCACAGCACGTCCTCCTGGTGGAGCATGAGGAGCTTAGGCCTGGCCTGAGCACACCCCAGGACTGGCTTAACCCCTCTGCTTTGATAGGGGACAGATGTGGCCTGGGAGGGGCTCAGGAGGAGCTGCAGGTGTGTCCTGGAGAACAGGGCTGGGATGTGACCGGGAGCTAGGAATGTTGAGGAGCGTCGTGGGCGGGCTGGAGCACCCTGTTCCAGATGGAGCACCTTGTTCCAGAGGGACCATCCTGCTCCAGAGGGACCATCCTGCTCCAAATGGACCATCCTGCTCCAGAGGGACCATCCTTCTCCACAGGGACCATCCTGCTCCAATTGGATCATCCTGCTCCAGAGGGACCATCCTGCTCCACAGGGACCATCCTGCTCCAGCTGGATCATCCTGCTCCAGAGGGACCATCCTCCTCCACAGGGACCATCCTGCTCCAATTGGATCATCCTGCTCCAGAGGAACCATCCTGCTCCAGAGGGACCATCCTGCTCCAACTGGATCATCCTGCTCCACAGGGACCATCCTGCCCCAGACGAGCCATCCTGCTCCACAGGGACCATCCTGCTCCACAGGGACCATCCTGCTCCATAGGGACCATCCTGCTCCAAATGGACCATCCTGCTCCACAGGGACCATCCTGCTCCACAGGGACCATCCTGCTCCAACTGGACCACCCTGTTCCAGACGAGCCATCCTGCTGTGTCCTTCCCGCTCTCCTGAGGAGCAGGAGCAGCTCCTCTCCCTTTCCATCTGCTGGCCCAAGGCCACCCATGGGATCCTGGCCACGGGCTCAGCTCCTGGGAGCGCCAGGAAGGACAAGCCTGGCTCCTGGGAAGGGCAGGAGGGCTTTCCTGCAGGGAGAGTGAGGGAGAGGGGCTGGAGCTCAGGACACCCAATAATTCCATGGACAGCTGGAGTTTGGAGGTGTGAGGAGCACCCAGGGCTCCCTGTCTGAGCCTTCAGAGTCTCCTGGCCTAAGGAAAATCAGCAGTTGTTACTGTTTTGGATCGTTATTTCTTTTCCTTTCGTTGGAAGGACACTGCCAAAGCAGAAATCTTTGCACAAGTTTAGGCTCAGAGCACTGACAGTGTACCATGAAATGCTTGAAGTCCTTGGAATTCTCCTCAGAAAATGGATTTTTGGCCATGTTAGGGAAAAACCCCTGAAGGAATTTGCGCCTGAAGAGCATCATAAACCCCAGTGAAGCCACCTGGATGCAGATTTGGGGCTGGAATTGTGCATAATAAAATTCCCATCGAGGAGCTGATGGAAGGAGCTGTTTGGAGTTTCTGCTGGCAGCTGAGTTTATGTATATAAAATATAAACCAGAAAATAGAATCTATAAATATATAAAATAGAATCTATGAAATAGAATCTATTATATATAGAGAGAGAGAATAGAATAGAATAGAAAAGAAATATTAAATATTTCTATTAGAATATTATTATAATATTTATAATATAATATAAAATATTAACTATATATAATATAAATTAATGTTTCTATCTCTATACTTCTGTATTTATATATTTTATATTTAATAAATGAAATAAAATAAAACTCTAATATATATATAATGTATATATAATATAATATGGAATATAGAATGTGGAATATAACATAAGAAATTGTAGTTACAAATGAAAATACATAAAATAAAGTACAGAAAATAGACTGTACGAGGTAGAATCTCGGTTGCCGTGTTTCTGCGTGCTGCACACACCCAGCCCGCCATTCCCTTTTGGAGCCAGCCTCGCTGACTCCCGTCAGTCGCTCCTGGCAGCGAGCAGAGCGCCCGTAAATCCAAGTTCCCCATCGCCATGGCCCGCCGGGGGTGCCAGCGGATCCATCCCTGGCTGGAGCCGTGCCAGAAGTTTCTCCTCTCGCTGCCTGTGGGCTGCTCGCTCCCGCTCTGGCTCTTCCCATTTTTTCTTTCCCCCCCCTCTCTCTGAGGTTTTTCTGTGCCTTTGAGTGAGCTCAACTCCGAGGTTCGCAGCTTCCCTGCGCGCTGCTGCTCCACGGGAGGAGCCGCGTTCCTGCCTCCTTTTCCTGGGAAACTTCAGCATGCGGCTGGTAAGGGGCTGCATTCCCAAAGGAAGGGCTCGGGATGGAGTCGCTCCCCCGGGAATCGCCGGGGAGGGGGTGCGGGGTGCCCAGGGCCATGGATGTGACAGCGCCGGGGATGCGCAGCACATTCCCTTCGGGAATCCGGGAGCCGGCGGCACTTTTGCCTCGGGAGAAGGAGGCTGGAGCGATGGCGAGGCGATTCCTGACGCGCTGTAAGTTTATTGAGGGGATTTGAGGCTGGGCTCTGCGCTCGGGAAGGAGGGAATCATCTCCGGGTGATAACAATTCCAAGCAGCGCTTGGAAAAGATGCCCGAGGATTCTCGGGGATTCTCCGGGCTCTGCCGAGCCGTGCCCGGGTGCTGTGGCAGAATTTCCCTGCGTTTCACAGCATTTTTTCTTTTGGCTGTGCGATTACTGGGGGGAGAAAAGGTGGCTGTGCTTCCCGGGGGGAGCAGCCCCGGCTCTGAGCCTCGGCATTCCGCGGGGATTCAGCTCCAAGCCCTGGAAGAGCCGGCGGATCGATGCAGGGCTCCTGGAGCCGAGAGTTCAGCTGTTTGTCAACACGGAAAAGCTGCTCGGGGCTGGATCCCGATGAAGTCATCCCGGGAATGCTGCGGGACCAACCCGGCTCTGGCGCTGGATAATCCCTCGGTGCCGGTTGATTGTGGGGTTTTGCAGGAGTAGTTGTAGCAGGGATGGCTGGCTTGGGCATCCAGGATCTTCCCAGCACGTTGGAACAGAGATTCCATCAGGAATCTCTTCCACAGGGTGGTTCCTTCCATCCCAAACTCCATCCCCTCTGTGCTGGGCACAGACAGCCCACGAGGCTTCTCCAAACCTCATTCCCAGGCTAGCCATTGGGATGTGATGGATGGGAATGATATAAACCCCAGAGGGTGGAAATACAGCAGGGAGAGGCACTGGGAGGCAAGGCAGGGAGCTGGGGATGGTTCCTCAGGAATTCCAAGGGCAGGGAGCCAGCCCTCAGGTGAGGATCCATCCTGCACATCCTATTCCTCACAGAGGAGGCTGAACATCTTGGGATTGATGGATCCTCCACGGCTCCGAGCTCCAGAGTGGGTGGCTGGAAATCAGCAAATACTGAATTCTCATTTCTCCCGTGCTGGAATTAATCCGAGCTTCTCTGTTTTCCCAGACAACTTGTCAGACACTGGAAACTCATTTGTTAAATTGCACAGGGAAAAAAAGACAGCATTAGGAATATCTCACTTACCTGGAGCTGAATTTATTTGGATTCCCTTTGCTGGTTCAAGTTTTTCAGCTTCCCAAAAGGCTGGAGAAGCTCTAGAGGAGTCTTATAAATAAAATAAACCCATAAGAGCTTCCCTGAGCTGTAGATGCTGGATTTACTTCATGTTCCCAGTGCAGCACTAACCTCTGGAATTGTCTCCAATACTTTTGTTCCCTGCTTTCCCTGAATATTCCAAGGCACAGACAGAATAGGAGTCATTTGCCTGCTTTAAATCTCTTAAAACTCAGATTTTCTGTCACGAGGCTCCTGGAGGTCCCTGCTCTGGCAGTTTGGGGGTTCCTGGAATCCCAACAAAACCAGGGAGACTCTTTGTGTGCCCAAGGGCTAAAGCCTGGCTTGTACAGACCTGAAATACAAGAGTAGAGATCAAATGCCAGGGGATGTTTGTACTTCCAGCAATTTCCCTGGACACCAAAGAAAACACAGGAATAAATGACAAACTGGTTGTGGTGAACTCTCTGGAGGGGAAATTTTCCTGTTTCAGGGGCCCTGTGGCTCTCAGTGCCCTGACTGCCGCTGGGAAAACACAGCACAGCCAATATTCCGAATTTTCTGCAGCTGCAAAACCTGAGTGCAGCATCCTGGCTTCAGGTGGGCAGGAGGGGTGAGGCACCTGCAGGTGTTGTCCCAGATTTCTGTGCTGTCCCCTGGGAACCCGGGCTGGGACCTGAGCTCCAACTCACTCCTCTGCAGCAGGCTGGATGAGTAACTGCAGGGTGTAAACACAGAGAGAGTGAAATGCCCAGAGAAAACATGGAAATGTCTCCTGGAACACGGATCCTAATCCAGGGTTTAGCTGGAGGTTGGGCAGCTCTGCTCATCCCAGGTTTTAAGCAGGACCTTGCTGTGGGGACATTCCCGTTTAGCAAGGGCAGAGCCTTTGGAGGGTCTAAAGAGTGGTTTTGGGGAAAACAGAGCTGGGAAAATATCCGTGAGGAAAAGGAATTCTCAGCTCTCCTCTGAGACCTGGAGGTTGAACTGGGACAATCCCTCATCTAAAGGCATGTCAAGGGAGTGGAAACAGGAAAACTGTGGGAAAATGGGAGCTGGGGAACCCATGTGACACTGAATGGGCCAGTGAACCCCCGGATGATCCAGGCTGAGCTGGTGGGAACAAGGTAGAGAGAGCTCCCATCCCTTGGGAACGATGATTTCCAGGCAGTTCTGTTGGATTTAGGAATACCTTTGAGGCTTTCCCAGCTTCAATAGTTCTGTGATTCCTGCTGAAGGAAGCTGGATCTGCTCTCCCAGCTGCAGGAATGCTGCCATTACTTTTGTGTGTAAATCCAATTACATCCTCCAGTGTTTTTTTGCATTTCCCTAGTTCATGATTAATTTATTTGCCCTCAATTTTACCAAAATTCAGCATTTTCTGTCAGGTTTCACTGACTCCTGGTGTCACCTGCAACTCTTCCCCCTTGCTGCTCCTCTGCTTTTCCCACATAAATAATAAAAGGGATTTTTGGGAGCTCTGGGAGCTCTTTACAAGCTGTGCAAGTTGAGCTCATTTAATTCCTGAAGGCTGCACATCCACATCCTGATACCCAGGCAGGGAATTCATTTACATGCCATGGATGGCTCAGCCACCTCTCAACTGCTGGCATTTCGTCCCTGCTTTGGAATATTATTTACATTTATTAAAAAGCAGTTGGAGAATGTTCAACTTGGTGCCTTTTAAAAAAATGTGGAGCGGCTGCTCTCAGAAAGACACAGAGAGGGTCCTTAATTCATTAATTTCCTGTTAATCCTTTAAATTCCTTCCATTATCAAGTATTTAGAGTGGTTTTTATGTGCTAATAATTGAAGGAGAAGTGTGGAGCATTCCATTCTCCAGGTACCTGGAATTCAGGGTGATTTTAGCTCATCTCCTGTCTTGTTTTCCCTCTCCACAAAACATCCCAAGCTTTTATCCCATCCCTTTCCTTCTGTCCCTGAGGAATCCAACGAGGCCAGCAGTGCCTGAAGGGAATTTTCCATGCAGTGACGTGGTTGTGTGGTCATTGATTGGAATCCTGATGGAAAATGTCCTCTTGCAAAAAGGACATTCTTGCCAAAGGGATCTGGGAATGCTGCTGGGGTTTAGGCTCAGCCTAAATGGGGGAGGTGTCTGTGTAAGCTCCTCTCAGGATTGTTTTAGGCCAGCATTCCAGCAGCTGATTTGGGGCAAACTCCTCATCCCAAAGTTCTGCTGGAAATAGGATTTGCCTACACCTGGAAATAAAGACACAAATTGGGTGTAATTAAAATTAAACCAGTGTTCAAAGTGCAATATACCCCAGGCAAAACAAGCCTGAACTGTCCATTTACAAGCACAGTTGCTGATGGAAAATGATCCTTATAATTCAGTGTGGGCACAAAGCACCACTGATTTTACAGTGATTGTCACTTTGGGCAAACTCATCTTGCATGGAAAAAGGGAAAAGAGGGAATCCCTCCCTTAGTCCAGGGAACAGCAGCACGTGGATGCCACTGGAGCAGGGAATTTCATGGGTGTTGTGCAAATGAAAAGCTCCTTTCTCCTCGGTGTAGGATTTGAAGGGAGGATCCTGAGCGTTGTAATTAAAAGTGGAGCAGGGGCCCGAGGCTGATGGATGTGATCCTCACCGAGGAGCCTCCGGGGTTTTTCCCTGGCAGAAAGTTGATGGGAATTCACCATCAGGACAGGGCAAACACATCCACACCGGGCTGGGGGAAGGAATTGCACTGGGAGCAGCCTGGGAATATTCCAAGGCAAATTTTAATTGAAATTTTAATTTTAATATGGCCTCGAGTGTGTGGAATTTCATGGTCACTCCATGAGGGGATGGAGGTGTTCCCTGCCTGGGGATGAAGTGGCCTCAGCCTTGTGGGGCCTGTCACAACCCCACAAATAATGCAATTAAGGAATAAAGGAATGAAGGAATTTAGCTGACATTTGTAAACACAAATTCTGACAGTGGAAATGGGCTCAGGGAGCCCAAACTCAGGACTCAGGGAGTGGCAGAATTAATGCTCCTCTAACGGGGAGAGAAGGCACAAGCACACGGTGCAGAAATGAAAATGCATTAATTGAGACATGAGACACAGAAATGTTTGGAGACATTGGCTTGCTCGGGGTGCTAACAGACCAAAGCAGAACTTTTTGGGTTTGTTGCTGTTTTCAGCATCCCAGATGGCTGCAGACTGTGGGGTTTGTGCCCACTGTGTCTGTCCCGGTGCCAAATGGCCAAAGGAATGTTCAGTCCTGGCCAGCCCCAGAGCAGTGCACGTGCCAAGGCTGGGAAAGGCTCCACTGAGCCACCAGACTGAGGGGAGCAAGGCAGCTCTGGGCAATGTGTGTTTTACTGGGATTGTTTTGGGATTCCGGCTTCTGTTGTGGGGCTCTCTGGAAGAGGAATCCCTTTGTGTTCCATGTTTGCCAGCACGTTTCTGCTCCGAGTGCTTCCATCTCTCAGCTGTTCCTGGGTGTATTTTGGGACAGAAATTTGTGTTTGGTGTAAACTGGAGCCTCTGGAAGGTGAATAATTCATTTTTGTTGGGAGAGGTTGCATCCCACGTGACCCCTCACGTTTGGGATCAGTGTGTGTGTTGTGAATCCCAAAGAGGTGATTCCAGCTCTCAGCCCGGCTTCTGGGGACTGGAAAGTCAGGAAAGAGATTCGCTGACCATGGATTTCCTGGAACACCCCCAAAGTTGTTTGTCCTTGTGGAAAAATCAATTTTGTCACCAGGAGCTCTCCTTGACCTTCTCACTCCAGAGCAGGCACTGAGCTCCTGGAGTTCACTGGAGTGCTGCTGTTTGGAGCACATTCCCCTGGGAATTATCATTTCCATGAGGAAATATTTCTGATTTCAGCTCTTCCCCATGCCGCGGCTGAGCCAGGGTTTTCCAGAGTCACCTGCAATTCCTGGGCACTGCCCAGCCCTGGCTGTGAGGAGCTGGAAATCAAAGCCTGCGCTGTGTTGTGCTATAATTTATGCCAGGAAGCAGATTTAAATTATGCAAATTGCTGTCTGCACCGAAGCTGCCATCTGGAAAAAGTTCTGCATGCAAAAATCTGTCGGGGCAAGGCAAGGGACAAGGGATCATTGGGAAGGGAGAGCTGATGGAATAAAAGCAAGCTGCTCCTGGAAAATGGATTCCCCTGCTCCAGTCCTGTGGCAAAGCTGCTGTTCTGCAGGAGCCAGATTAGTATAGTAGGGGTAAAAGAATTGTTCAAAGCTGCTTTGGAGCTGGAAGAATTCCTTGTTCTCCAGGAGGGATAAAATGCAGGTTAGGAGGGAAAGGAGGAGCCCAAGGGCACATCCAGGGCTGGAGGTGGGCAGGGATCAGCAGGGAAAGGGTGAGGCTGAGAGAGGAAATGTGGCCTGGAAATTCTGGGGCACAGAATTTCCAGGAGCCATCCAACATGGAATATTTCTGTCATAAATGGGAATTGGAGAGGATGCAGGATTTGCTGCCTCTCTAGTGTTGGAAATGAGGGAAAGGTTCTGGGGTGCTGGCACTGCCCAGGGAATGGGCACATTCCCAAGGCTGCCCGAGCTCCAGGAGTGTTGGGACAGTGCTGCCAGGGATGCCCAGGGTGGGATTTTGGGGTGTCTGGGCAGGGCCAGGGGCTGGGCTGGATGATCCTGGTGGTCCCTTCCAGCTGAGGATACTCCAGGATTCTTTATTTTCCATCAGAGCAGACTGGTGTGACTCCTTCTCTCCCAAAGCCAGAGCTCCCGTGGCAGGAGGAATGTGCACCTTGGTGTTCCATCATCTCCTGGGGTGAATTTTTGGGGCAATCCACCCCTTTATGAGCAGGAATTTCCTTGTTCCCCTAGGATGTCCTCAGATAAAGCTCTGCAGAGCCTTTCTCCAACAGAAATCAGTGTTGGTGGGGCCAAGGGCTTGTGGAACTCCCTGGAAGGGCAGAGGTGGGCTCTCCACACCCTCACCAATATAAAACCTCTGGGCTTTCCAAGCCGCCTCCACGTGTCCCCTTTTTGTGCCCTCAGCCTGGGGAGCAGCAGTGGCACCGTGTCCTTTGTCACAGAGCAGCACGGGGTGCCCGTGGTGACACCCCGTGAAGCAGAGCAGTAATTACAGAAAGCTTTGTCAGATTTTATTCTCTGCTCCTGCAAAGGATCCCGAGCACGAGGCCAGGCTGTGGAGAGACCCCTCGCTGCCTGCACTCCCATTAACTCCACAGGCACGGCGTTAATTTGGAAAAATAACAGTTGGGGGCTGTCAGGGATGCTCCATAAAACCCCTGCCAGCTCCTGCTGCAATGCAGACAGAAAACAAATGGTTCCCATTTCAACTTGGCACGCTGTAACCCCACTGAGCTGACTTCCCAGGATAAACTATTGCTGTGGAATTGTATTCCCACAAGCAGCACGAGATCCTGTTTAAAAAGCATCACACAACCCTGTGTATTCCTAATTATTTGTGTGATGGAGGAAGAAACACTTCAGTGCTGGTTTATTCTTGCTCACCATCCTCAGAACTAAGCTGGGAGTGCTTTTCCCCTTTCCATGGAGCTGTTCTGGTAGAAGGGATGTTGGGAAGGAATTCCTGCCTGTGAGGATGGGGAGGGGCTGGGATGGGATTCCCAGAGCAGCTGTGGCTGCCCCTGGATCCCCGGCAGTGCCCAAGGCCAGGCTGGACAGGGCTGGAGCACCTGGGACAGTGGGAGGTGTCCTAGGTGGAACTGGATGGGCTTTAGGATCCCTCCCAACCCAAACCATCCTGGGGCTCTCCAGCAGGAGAGTTTGGCTCTCAGGAGTGCCTCAGATTGGGTGGCACAACTCTGCAGTCCTGGTGCTCTGGTGTTTTGTGTTGGTTTCTTATGGCCATAAAAATGGATTTTCCACAAGGAAGTGGTCACTGATCCAGGGACCCAGCTGATATTCCTGGGCTTCATCCCTAAATTTAGGGCTCATGTTTTATGGTGGTTTTAATGTTTTACATGGCATGGAGAGCCCTGTGACCCAAATTCCCCCATGCCAGCTCCGTGTCCCACTGGAGAGCCTGGCACAGGGATGGGAGGGATGGGAGGGATGGAATTCCTTCCCATGACAGGAATACCACAAACCCCCAGCAGCCAAAGCACCTCTGCAGCATTCCCAGCCCTGAGCTTTGCCTGGCTCCCACAGATCACAAAGCAGCACCCAGCTGCCCTTTCCTCCCACAGGCAGAGCTGATCTCCCTGGAAAGCCTTTCCTGTGGGAGCCTCCTGAGATCTGACCTTTACCAGCCCCAGCAATCCCTGAAAAGGCAGCAGGAGAACACCCAGCACCAACATTTGGATTTGTTTAAAGCCAGACTGTGACAGATCCCTCCTGTGAACGCTGCAGCTGCCAGAGGTCCAAGCACAGCATTAAAGCAGCATCTCCAACGTAACATTTGCAGAACGTTCCCTTCCACAGGGATGGACTCCCCGTGCCCGTTTGACCTTTTCTGCTGCTTTTCAGTTGATGAAGTTCACTCCTGTGACCCCGGTGCAGCTTGGCAGTGGCTGTGTGTTGCTTCTGTGGTGCTCCTGACATTCCTGTAGCATTAAACCTGGCAAAAATGGGATGTTTCACTCTCAGGCTCGGCTGTGAAAGGTCTTTGGTGTCACTGTGAACTTTGAGAATTAAAGGTGTTCTGAAAGGAAGAGATTTAATCAGTGAGATGCTGCCATGGGGGAGCCCAAGGGCTCTGCCTTGCTTTTGGATGGCAGAGAAGTTCAAAGCTCTGCTGGGCTGAGTTTCTGTCCTTTCTGTCCCTTGGATGGAGGCATTTCAAAGGAAGGGTCTTGTCGTTACTCTGTCTGACGTTTGAATTCAGTTTTGATTTTGGAAACCCAAAGCAGAGGCTCCTTCCTGGCAGGCACGGCAGGGAGAGCAGGCAGTGAGGGAAGGAGGGTTTTGTCACCTTTGGGGGCTCTTTTATTCTCAACAATTATGCAGCATTTTGCTTTAGTTTGGAGGAAGGTCCTGGAAGGGCAGCAAAGCTGATGTAATTCCACCCCTCCCCGTGGCCAGGGCCTCCTTTCATTATCCCAGGTTTTGTTTGTGAACGCTGGGATTTGATTTGGTTTTTGATCTGATCTTGTGATGTCTGGGAGCTGAGACCTTTAATTTCCTGTCCTGGTGGGTCTGTCTCTGAAATCCTCCTAGGGATGTGTGTTTGCAGGAAACTGGGACTGGGAAAAGGCCCCTTCCCTCTGTAAAAATGCACCCAAAACCTCAGCCAGAGAGGGCAGAATTGACAACCCAATCAAGGCAAGATTCTTTAATTCAGTTCATTAAAAGCTGACCCCACCTGACTGAATGAACTCAGGGTGCTGCAGGTCCTGGGGTCACCTTCACATTTCCCAGCACAGAAATTCAGTGCAGCAGGACCAGCTGCTGCAGAAAACCTGGATTTTGGCTCTGTGATTGAAGAATTGAACTTCCCTGGAAAGGCTCAGCTGGGATTATTTGCTCTCAGGCACCAGGAGCAGTTTTATCTCTCAGGAACTTGTTAAAAAGCTTGAAATAGGCATAGTTTGATCACAATGGGGACTCCCACAAAGCCAGGTGGGGTTTTAATCATTATTTTATTATTATTTTATACATATTTCTATAAATGAGAGGCAGGTTACATTTGGAGAGTATTTTAGAAAAATCACTGGGAGTTGTGTGGCTGCCTGGGTAGAAAAGCTGGGAGGAATCAAAGCTTTTCCAGCTTTTCAGGATGGAGCAGCCACTGAAATCTGACAGAAGAAAAATTGGATGAGGTGTTGAACGAGTTCTGGCAGCTCCTGTGAGCTGAGGAGCAGGATTAGGGAGAGCTGGAGATTTGGGAAGCTAAGCTCAGTTTTAGTCTGGCTCCAGCATTTGTGATTAACTTCTCCTGCCTCTGGCTCCTCAGGGCAGCGAGGCTGCAAAATCCAAACCAGATTGCTCCGGAGACAATTCCATTTCCACTGTTAAATATCAGGGTATTTCCGTATTAGAATGAGGTTGATGGGAATGTTGGGTGTTTGTGGCTGAGCCCAGGGAGATTAATTAATGAGATCCCCATTAATGCTGTGGCTGGGGTGATATCTGGAAATAAAACCCCACCTGCCTATTTTTTTTACAAAGTGCAGTGGAAAAATATCCAAAAGTTTCTCTGGAATTCAGAAATCCGGCTCTGCCCCAACATCTCAGCCCTGGAGTCACATTCCCATGGATTTTCCACAGAAGTAGCCACAGCAATGCTAATTTGGGAGTTGTCTGGGGAGCAAACTCGGAGTGCCAGAACAAGACTAAACCCCCTCTGTTTCCTCTAATAAAAGGGAAGAACACTAAATAATTAACGTCAACAAATGAAAACTAATTTGCCAATTTTTAATTTTTCCCCCATTGCGTGATCCCTGTTAATGAATAATTTACCAGCCAGAGATGAAAATAAAATGAAAGGATTTCTCTGGGGTCTGCTGTGTTCTCTGAACATCCAGCCTGTTTAGATATCCATATATATATATATATTGGTTTTTTTTTAAAGAGCAAAAAATAACCCCAGAGAAAACAGCTTTCAGCAGGAACCAGGCAGGAATAAAAAGAGCTGCAGCCTCCAGAGGTTTTCCCATTTCCTTGCAGACCTGAGATCATTTGTCTGAGGCTGTTTGTGAATTATTCATACCCAGTGGAGCTCTTTGCCTTCCCAGATTGAATGTGACCAGTTTCCATCTCAGGGCTTCCCGTGCTGCTTTTTTTGTTTGCATTTCAGGTTTTCCTGGGATTCCTTTATCCCAGGGCCCTGCTGGATGCTGGGGGACTCTGTCAGTCAAACACCCAGACCCTGCCCTGTGCTCAATGCCCAGCGCTTCCCACAGCACACGAGGCAGCTTGGGACTGGGATAACTGGGAAACCCTGGGAATGATGCCCTGCTTCTGCTTTGGAGCAGGATCTCCAAGGGAAAAGCATTTGTTATTTTAGCTCTGGGTTGATTTTAAGGGTCCTGTGCATCCCAGTCCCTGTGTGAGATTAGCAGGAGCATCCCAGTCCATGGAAGTGTGGCAGGTGATGGAATGAAATGGGGTTTAAGATCCCAGTTCAAAACCCTTCTGATTCAGCTGCCACTGAAAACCTGCTTAGGTTTGGGTGTGTTAGATAGGATTGGGGAAACAGACCCAGGGCTGGGGAAACAGATCCAGGATTGGGGAAACAGATCCAGGACTGGGGAAACAGATCCAGGATTGGGGAAACAGATCCAGGGCTGGGGAAACAGATCCAGGATTGGGGAAACAGATCCAGGGCTGGGGAAACAGATCCAGGATTGGGGAAACTGATCCAGGATTGGGGAAACAGACCCAGGACTGGGGAAACAGATCCAGGATTGAAAAAACAGACCCAGGATCGGAATGATCTTCAGTGTGTGCTCCAAGGCTTCCTTGGAGCTCCATGCTCCACCAGCCTCCAGCATGAGCAGCATCTCCACATCCCATGGACACTGGGGCAGCCTCATGCCGTGGAATTCCAGACTGGTTTGGTGGGAAGGAGAAGGAGGAGAGACAAGTTCCACCTGCAGCTGAGTTTCCTTGGCTTTTGCTGCTGCTGGGCACCAGAGGCACAACTTGAGGAGGAGCACTTGTGGCTCGTTGCTGTCGCTGTTCCCTGGCCCTGCTCAGGTTTGGGAGGAGCCATCCCCAGTGTTGGTGTGGAGCCATCCTGATGTTTGAAAGGAGCCATCCCAATGTTTGTGAGGAACCATCCCAATGTTCCTGAGGAGCCATCCCAATGTTTGTTCCTGAGGAGCCATCCCGGTGTCCCTGAGGAGCCATCCTGGTGCTCCTGAGGAGCCATACTGGTGTTTGTTCCTGGGGAGCCATCCTGACGTTTGTTCCTGAGGAGCCACCCTGGTGTTCCTGAGGAGCCATCCTGACGTTTGTTCCTGAGGAGCCATCCCGGTGTTCCTGAGGAGCCATTGGGTGTTCCTGAGGAGCCATCCTGATGTTTGTTCCTGAGGAGCCATCCCGGTGTTCCTGAGGAGCCATCCCGGTGTCCCTGAGGAGCCATCCTGATGTTTGCTCCTGAGGAGCCATCTGGTGTTTCCCTGCTCCAGGTGAAGAGCGGCGGTGCCACATGTGGGATGTGGTTGCCGAGCAACCTCTGGAATTAAAACCATCTTCGGAGCCACCGGCGCGTCTGAGAGCGGAGGTGTCCCTGCTCAGCCTCCTCCTCCCAGCAGTGCTCACTCACCTGCAAACTTGGCAGGGGTTTTCTTCTCTCCACTGCTGTGATTTGTGCTCCTGCCTGGAATCCTGGGATCACCCAGGCTGGCAAAGCCTCCAGGACCCGACCAGTGCCCGATGCCCGCCTTGTCACTGAGTGCCACAGCCAGGAATTCCTTGGACACCTCCAGGGATGGGCACTCCAACCCTCCCTGGGCAGTGCCAAGGCCTGAGCCCCCTTTCCATGGGGAAATCCTGCTGATTCCACCCTGAGCTGCCCTGGCCCAGCCTGAGGCCGTTCCCTCTCCTCCTGTCCCTGTTCCCTGGTGGGAGATCCCAATCCCAAGCTGGCTGTCCCCTCCTGTCAGGAGCTGTGCAGAGCCACAAGGTCTCCCCTGAACCTCCTCCACCCCCAGACTTCTCAGGCTTCCTCCTAAAACCCCAGGAAGAAAATACTGTAGAAATAATATTTTTTTCATAGATGGCATTGTTACTTTTTACAGGAACCTTCTGATTCCCAAACTAGTTCATCCCTCTTTTGTGAGGATTACAGACATTCTCCCACACTGAAGAGCTGAAAATTGGATTAATAGATTTCCTTTCAGTTTTCAAACACTCCTCTCTTGTTGTCACTAAAATTAACAGGCTCAGGAGCTATAAAAAGAGCTCCCTGCTTTTTCTGGGGAAAACCCCTCCCCTGGGAATTCAGAAATGGATCTGTCATGTGAGATTTCTCCGTGCCTTCCCCTCCCTGCTGTGCTGCATTCACCCTGCCTGTGTTCCAATCTCCTCATATTCCTCTCCAAAGTAATCCAGACTCAAGTGTGTCATGCAATTAAAGCAATAAAAAATGGAAAAATATAAAATTAACAAACCCCGGGATGCTGGGTATGCTCGGGCTGAAAAATAATTAATGCATAAATAATGCATAAGGACTACGAAAAGACACTTCAGGTTGCTCTGAGTGTGCTCCTCAAGCTTTCCTGGATTTTTTTCCCTCCATGCCTGGAGCTGCCCAATCCCTGTCCACATCTGTATGCAGCTGGAGGAGGGAAAAGAAAAGCCCAGGAATTTTCACAGTATTTTTGTTTTATCCGGGCTCAGAGAGGCCCTGGAGCATGGAGCCTGGATCCCTTCCAAAGGAACTCCTGGAGCTGGGTCACTCTGGGCAGGATGTGGCGCTGGGGGTGGCACCATCCTGGCTGTCCCTGTCCCCCCAGTGCCCTGCAGCATCCCATCCTTTCTCCGTGGGATCAGCACCACGGGCAGCTCCATAAATCCCGCCGCGAGGAGCGCGGATCGATACTCCACGGTTAATGATGCCCGACTGAAATTAGGATCGATTTCCTGTCTCCTCCTCTTCCCAATTATGCAAACTTGGCTGTGCCCCCTCCAGAGCTGCCTTTTATCCCGGCTTTTAGAGGCGCTGCCCAGTGATGTTTCATTCGGAATCGTCAAAAACATCACAACCAATTCTGGCTCTTGCTTTTTTTGTTCTCTGCTCAGTCTTCACCCCGGGGTTAATGGAAAATGATGTCAAACACCAGGAGTGATTTATGGAAGTCAGGCAGCTTTTGGCACCCTGAGCTATGGATAAAGTCAACTGCAAATTGTTTTCACATTCTAAATTACTGTACCCAGCTCTGGAGGAGGCTGGAAAAACTGCCAGAGGGGAAATGTGGGAGAAGGAAAGGCTGTGTGGGTATCTCTGAGCTGAGCTGTGCCTCACAGGAATTCCATTTTTTAAAGCCAAACCTCTGTGCTGAACGCCAGGGATGGATTTTTCCTGGGAATTGCCATGGGTGTGGGGATTCCCAGCTCCATATCTGCCACATTAAACTGCTGGAACAGGAACTGGGGCAGGCTGGAAATCTCTTCATTAAGAGCCTGAATAGGTTTTGATTGCAGAACAAAGATTCCCAGGAGCACCTCTGGAATCAAAGACACCCAAGAAGAGAAAGAAAACTTCCCTCTTTTACTCTCTGTATTATTTTTGTAGCTCTGACATTTCCTTTCAAACTTGTGCTGGATTACCAATAAAATATTGTTTTCTTTGTCATTGTTATGGATTTTTAAGTTTAAAATCTTGTAGGAGGCACTTGAGGGATTGTTTTTGTTTTGGGGTTGACTCCAAACTTGGTTTGTCTTGAGGCTAAGAGGAAATCTCCAAGCCCTTCTCATAAAAACATATCTTTTTCTCTCTCTCTCCCCTTGCAGGAAGAGCTCAGGAGGCTCCAGCACACCCTGGAACAGGTCAATGATGGCAAAGACTCACTGCAAAGGTAAATGTGCCTTTTCCAAAATAGCTCGCCCATGAGAAAGTGAAATGCATTTTCCAAGGCGTGAACCCTTTGCTGAGGGATCCTCTTTGTCACAGACATCCCAAATTTTGCCTTTTTCCCATAAACAATCCCTATTTTTAGTTACAAGAGGACAATTTCTGGCAACGATATCAATGAATGCCCAGTAAAGTCTCAAAAGAACTCCACAGGTTGGGGTCTGATCTCCCAAATTTCCTGCCAAGAGCTGCATTCAATCCATGCTGCTGCTCCCACCCAGGGCAGTGTTCCCAGACGCTGGATTTGGATATTCCAGCATTTTCAGGTTGCTTTATTTGAGCCATCGCTTCCCAGCAGCAACTCCTTGGCCATCATTTATTACAATGAATTTATTCCTCACCCCCCACGTGGCTTTTGCTGCTGTAACTCATTTGCTGCCAGCATTCCCATTGTTCCTTTCCATTTCCCTCTCCAGATTTTCCAGCATGGCTGTGGGGATGGAAGTTAATTTAGCAGGGATATCTGTTAGATTTGCCAGGGTTTGGGTTTTTTAATTTTTTTTTTATTATTATTATTTACAGCAGCTCTTTTGCTGGCTGTGCCTCTCCCTGGAGCTGCGGCAGGTGGGAGATTTAAAACAGGGATTCAGGCAGGTTCCCACTGGAAAACTGGATCCAAATTCCCATTTTTTGTTGGGAGCTGGACACAGAGATCCAGAAAACTTCCTCCAAAGACAGCAACACCTTCTGATCAGCAGCTCTTGTTTGTTCTTGTCCAGATGAGGGAATTCATTCGCAGGGTTGCAGGAATGTCAGGCTGGAACACGTTAAACTCATTTCCTTTTCTCTCCCATAGCCATCAGCTCACCATGGATGAAGAAAATAATATCCAGGAATATCCTATCAACCTGCAGCCCTTGGAATCCAAAGTGAAAATGTGAGTAAGGAAAAGTGTGGGGTCTGCCTTGGAATGCATCTGGGGATGTCCAATTCCTGAGCTGCAGGATCCACACTGGATCCATCCTGGATTTCTGTGTAACTGGATAAAAGAGCTTCCAATTAGCAAATTAATTAAGTTCTCTATGTTTAAGAATGCGGAGCTGGGAAAATTGGGGTTGTTTAGCCTGGAAAAAAAGAGAAGGCTCTGAGGTGACCAAATTGTGGCCTTGCAGGGCCTGCAGGGGCTCCAGGAGAGCTGCAGAGGGACTGGGGACAAGGATGGAGGGACAGGACCCAGGGAATGGCTCCACTGCCAGAGGGCAGGGATGGGTGGGAGATTGGGAATTGGGAATTCCTGCCTGGGAGGGTGGGGAGGGGCTGGAAGGGAATTCCAGAGCAGCTGTGGCTGCCCCTGGATCCCTGGCAGTGCCCAAGGCCAGGCTGGACACTGGGGTTGGAGCACCCTGAGACAGTGGGAGGTGTCCCTGCCAGGGCAGGGGTGGGATGGGATTTCCATTCCCTTCCCACCCAAACCATCCTGGGCTGGGTCACAGAATCACACGGATTCCCTTTTGAACAGAGTTTCAAATGTTAAACATCAGTGTTGCACTCACTTTGTCATTTCCTCTGTGTAACTCAAGAATATTTGGCAATCTGCTGGATTTTTCCCTGTGCAGAGAAGCCAGAGGAGGGAAGGGCAGCACGGAGCCTTTTCCGTGCCCATTTCCCCATCCAACAGCAGTTTCCCGGGGATTCCCCGGCAGGAGCAGCCCGGGAAGTGCAGAATTCCTGCTCTGGGGGGCTCGGGAGAAGCGGGATCTCCTGGGGCAGCGGGCCCAGCCGCGGCACACGCTGACAGCCAGCGCACCGGGAAGGGAGGGTGAGCACCGGGGCTCCGGGAATGAGCTCCGACCTCCCGAGCGCCGCCCAATCCTGGAATCCTGGAGTGGTCCGCCTTGGAAGGGACCTTCAAGGACCTTTCAGTCCTGAGCAGGGATGGCTTCAATTAGGGCAGCTTGTCAGCCTGATTTGGGGTGGTTTCAGGGGTGGGGAATCTCCCCCTTGCCACTCTCATGGGAAAAAAATCCTTCCTCAATATCCTAAATCAATCCTCTCTTCGAATAATAGAACAATTTTAAATTTTGCTGTACATTACGTGATACCGAGTTCCCCCTGGCATCAGTTATTCTAGAAGTCTTGATTTTGAATAATTAAACTTCCCCACATATTTATCAGAGTCCAGGGTTCCTTTTGGAGCCTCTCCCTGCAAGGATCCTCCAGCCCTGGCACAGGAATTGCCTCCATCCAGAAAACACCACCTCACTTACAGCCCATTCAAATATTAATGCATATTAAAACATTAAAAGGACATGAAGTTTCAAATTAAACCCAGTGTCTTCTAAGCTTTTCGTCATGCAAATAAAAGCCAGATGAAAGAATCCATTTTCAAGGAGTTTTCTAGGAGAATAATTATGACTTAAGCTCAGTCTATTCTCCAGCTTTAAAATAGAAATACATGTAAATATAAATATAAATAACTAAATACTGCTCATCCCTGTGAATAAACCCTCAATTGCTTAAAAATCCTACAAGGAGCTAATCCTGCAGAGAAGTTGTGAATGTTAGAATTGTTCCAGGCCAGGCTTGACAGGGTTTGGAAAGACTTGGGATAGTGGAAATTGTCCCTGCCCATGGCAGAGGATGGAATGAGATGACATTTTCCACCCTAAACCATTCTGGGATTCCATAATTCCATGACAATGCTCTAGCTCTCAAATTCGCATTGTGTCTGAGTTATAATCTGAAATGTGGTATAAAAAAAGATGTAGATGATTGTTAATTCCTTTAAATGGACAAATGGATATTTAAATTTTGATTGTGGAATGCAGGATAAATTCTGAGTTCTGGATGGCCTCAACTGAAATCCCTTCCATGGGTTTTGGGATTGGGCTGGACTCTGAGGAACATGGTAAGAGTTCGGAACCAGATCATCTTTAAGGTCCTTTCCAACCCAAACCACTCCAGAATTCCCGGATTCTCCTTAAAAAACACCCTAAATTATCCCAGTGGTGCCTTATACAAACCCTGCAGAGGCAGTTCCACGTGACCCCTCCCCAGACAGGAAAACAACACGGGAAACCCCAACCCCAATGTTCCGAGACCGAAATCCTTTGTTCCCTCAGCATCCAGCGAGCATGGCGTGAGCACCTGCAGCGCCAGGAGCTGTCCCCATCCCCGGAGCCCCGGGACAAGGGCAGCCCGTCCCCGACGTCCCCGACGTCCCCAAGGTCCCCGATGTCCCCAGCGTCGCCGGGCTCGGGCAAGATGAGCAGGTCTGTCAGCATGAACACCTTCTCCGACAGCAGCACCCCCGTGAGTCCCGCTGGAGTTCCTCCTTTTGCCTTTGCTGCCCTCCTTGCTGGGGTGTGGGATCAGTGAAAGCTCACTGAGGGGTTGGTCATGGGTTAAAAAGGGGTTTTAGGTGTCGCAAATGACCTCCAGGCAGAGATTCCTCTTGTAGGCTCATCAGGATGTGTGACTGTGGGTATCAGACCTGGAATTCAGCAGATTTTGAGGTGTTCTTGCTGGTGAAAAGGTCCTTCCAAGTGGTCCTGTGTCCTGTGTGTTTAGGATATTGTGTTCACAAAAAACATCAATTTGTGGTGCTTTTCATGCAAAGAAATGTGGTTTCTTGGTTGATTTTTGGTTTTGTTTTGTCGGTTGATTTTTGTCAAAAAAGAGACTAAAAGAGGCTAAAAGGGACTTTGAGAAGTGGATTTAGGAGGTCAACATTAAATTTGATTTTGGAATAAATATTCTGCCTTGACCAGTGGCTGGAGGCTGCATTTCTCTTTTTAAGTTGACCCTAAATAAACCCCAAATACAGATCCCATTTCTGGAGTACAAACAGCTCTGTGATTGTCTCTGAACTGGGCTTTTTAGGCCAAAAAATAAATAAATACAGAGCCTGGAGATGTTGCCTTCATCTTTGTGACAGAAGACAAGACTTGAGGGAATTGCAGGCTGGAGCACATGGAATAATTCAGGAATTCCAGGAGCAGGGGTTGCCCTGGTGTGTGGGGCAGGAAGTGTCTCCCTGCTCCTGAGGAGGGAACAGCTTCGTTGGATCCTCGCTGCCAGTGGCTGCTGTCACTCTCAGGACAACATTTGGTGGCTTCTGAACCCCTAAAAAATCTGGCAATCATTGTTAGTGGTGTTCTTCAAGCTGAATAAATTTAATTCTGCCTTGAGCTGCAAAGTTGGAGCAATTTTAATCTCGTGAAGCCCAAGGCACTGATCAAACAGAGCTTTTCCACACGAAAAAGTGATCTTGGAATTTTGGGGATAATTTGACTCTTTCCAGTGTCGATCCAAGTGTTGATCCAGGCCCAAAGTGAAGCTGTTTCCAGCAGGTTTATTTTGGGACACGGTGCTTGACAGAATCTAATAAAATATTCCTGAGGGCACTGCTTTATTTTCAGCTGGGAGCTGGAGAGGAGGAAGATAAAATGGGTTGGAATTCCGGGTTAGACACTGACATTTCATGGATTAAAGGGGTTTGGTTCCTTTAATTGGAGGAATAAACGAGGATAGAAGTGTTTATCTGCCACTGGAATCTGCTTCCACCAGAGGTCCCTCGTACTCTGCGCAGGGACACTCCCAGAGTTTCTCCAGCACTGATCTCGTTTGGAACATGACACTTGGGGATGTTTGGGAGCTCAGGAAGGGCAGCTGGGAGTTCTGTAATTGTGGGGAGAAAGTGACGGCTCCATCTCCGAGTGTTTGTGGGGTACAACACGGGGCTCCCCCGGGCGTTCCCATGGAGAGCTGATGGAACGGGTGCAGTGTCAGAGCTTGAGGGATGAGATGGGAAATGGAGAATTCTTGTTTGGCTGCTGCTTTGTAGCAAAGAAAAGCTTGTGTGTGTATAGTACAAACAGCTTTTTAACTGATGGAAAAGATCTGTTATTGATCACTGATCAGATTATGGTTTGAGGAGCACACGGGCTGGAGCTCTGTTGTCTTCACTTGTTTTTGTTTTCCTTTTGCATGCTAATTTTTGCTAAAAAGAAATTGGGAAACAGATGTGTAACAGATTTGAAATAATGTTCTTCCTTGTAAATATTTTACTTTTTGCTACCGTGTAGAAAAGTGGCAAACCTTTCCTTCCTAGATAGGTTTCTGCTTATTCCTCCAAAATCACTGAATGGTTTGGGTTGAAAGGGACCTTCAAGCTCATCCCATCCCACCCCTGCCATGGCAGGGACACCTTCCACCATCCCATCCCCAGTGTCCAGCCTGGCCTTGGGCACTGCCAGGGATCCAGGGGCAGCCACAGCTGCTCTGGGCACCTGTGCCAGGGCCTCACCTCCTCCACAGGGAGGAATTCCTTCCCAATACCCCATCTAAATTTCCCCTCCTTCAGCTTGAAGCCATCCCCTTGTTCTGTCACTCCAGCTCCCAGTGAAGTCTCTCAACGTCTTCCTTGCGTCCCCATTCCGATTCTGGGAGGAGCTCTGAGCTCTGCACACAAATTCCTCTTCTCCAGGCTGACAAATTCCACTTTCCCAGCCCTTCTCCACAGGGGAAGATCTCCAGTCCCCTTATCAACACCATGTCCAGTTCTGGGCTTGCTCCAGCAGCTCCACGTCCTTCTTACTGTGGGGACAGCAGATCCGGGTGCAGCACTCCAGGCGGGGTCTCAGGAAAATTCCATGTCCAGGGGGATGTGTCAGCCCGGCTCCCGCCCTGCCGGGCTGCCCGGGGCAGGAGCGGCATTCCCGGGATGCGGTGGCGGCGCTGGGCGCTCAGCACCGCGGCCAGCGGCGGGCCGGCCCGCTCAGCACCGCGGCCAGCGGCTCTGGGCGCTCAGCACCGCGGCCAGCGGCTCTGGGCGCTCAGCACCGCGGACAGCTGCCAGCTTCTCCCGCTCCTCGCCCGGGGTTCGGGGCTCACTGCCCGTCAGTGAGGATCTCACCCCAACCCTGTCACTGCTGACCTCCCGCCCTGGCAGAGCACCTCTTTGCCCCTCCTAAAAATCACTGGGATGCTCACGAGAATGACAATTCTGTAAAATTCCCATTTTTCTGCTTGAGCCCAGTGCTCCAAGAGGCAACTTTCTACCAAGAAATGTTTTTTTTTAGAGGTGTAACCACACAAACCTGCTTTTCCAAAGAGGCATGAATATTTTCCCACCTTTTCTCCATCAGTTGATGCCATAGAATTATCCCATGGGGAAAAGAGCCAGGATGGAACTCCTGTGCCCACACCCCAGGTTGTTTGTCCTTCCTGCCCCGTGGGGTACCTTCCAAGCTGGGACTTTCCTCAGTGATTTATTAAGGTTTGGTTCTCAGATAGAGCCAAATCTCTCTGCAGCCTTTGTGTGCTCCTGGGTCTCCCAGCAGAATCCCATTTTCCCACTGGTGTCTGACATTCCCAGGTGGGTTTTGCACCTGCAGGAGCGATGGGAAGCTGTGGCAGAGGGAAAATCAATGTATGGGAGACAGTGAAATCCTAACAAGCAGTGGGGTGTTAACATGGGAACATTCCCTCTTCCTGCGAGCCTGAATTCCCAAATCTGTGAGCAGCAGAGAGGGAACCATCTGATAAATATTTACAATGTGATTTCTATATAATGTAAAAATGCAAATCCTTGCTCTTGAGCAGCGTGGATGGAAACATAATTAAAGATGAGGGAGACAAATCCAACTGAGATGAAAAGGCCTTAATTAGAAATCAAATATTTGATGGGTTGGGGAGAAACATTAACGCTGATGTGGCTGTCAGATAACACTTGGAATGAAAGGAACATGGAAAAAAAAATGTTGTTTTCAATCCCTCCCATTGGCTTTGGATAATCTCAGTTCTAAATGTGAGCAAGGAATTCAAAGTGCTGTGGCCTAACATGGAATTTGTCTTTTAAATGGCTTTTCTATGGAGAAATAGTTGTTGACTTTGTGTTTATTTGTGTACATAATCATCCCCAGTGATTATCCAAGTTTAATCCCTTACAAATATCATCCCATGGGATTTGAGCTGCTGGGATACAAAAGGACCCCCTTGATCCTTTCTGCTGGTGGGAGCAGAACACCAACAATTTCTTCTTTTTTATTTGTGTGCATTGAAGGTTGGGTATCCATGTGATTATTGAAGTCAGTTTGAGTCCTTGTGGTCTAGCAGCAGCAAAATCAATCCAGAAATGCTCTTGGCTGACGATAAAACCTCTGATAAGACATTTCTGATGATGTTTCTGGGGGAATATTCGGCTGCTTGAGATACTTGAGAAGTTTTTTGAGTTCTGGAGTGGGTTTAGCTCTGTGAAGTTTCACAATGAGATGGTTCTGATGATACTGATGAGAGGTCTCAAAAATAGTTTTATTTATGCCCCACTTCAGGAAATTTGGCTGAATCCTTTATAAATCCTTTCTAAGCTAATTCTATTTACAATATCTCATTTATTCCCACAGCAGGGAAATTCCACTGCCTTTTACAAAGCCAGGCCCCAAAATGAAAATAATATTAATGAAGAGTTTAATGCTGAATGAAGCAGGGGTTGCAAAGCAGATTTGCACCATCACAGGGAGCTCCTGGGGGGCTTCTCTCCAATCCTGTCACAGCACACTGAAAATCCAGAATGTCCTTTGTCTGAGGAACTTCCAGAGGGCAGGGGTGGATATTGGGAGGGAATTATTCCCTGTGAGGGTGGCGAGGGGCTGGGATGGGATTCCCAGAGCAGCTGTGGCTGCCCCTGGGTCCCTGGCAGTGCCCAAGGCCAGGCTGGACACTGGGGCTGGAGCACCTGGGACAGAGGGAGCTGTGGCACTGGATGAGCTTTGAGGTCCCTCCCAACCCAAACAATTCCATGATTCTCTCCTCTGTGAGCTTTGCTGATGGCATTTGCAGTCCTTGGGAATGTTGACAGTGGCCTGATTTCTTTAGGCTGGAAAAGATCCCATCTTCTCCCGCTCTTTAGGATGCACAGCTAAAATATCCCAAAACACGTAGAGTTCCCAATGAGACCCTCTGGGATCACAGCTTTGGGCCTTGCTGACTTGAGAGCTGGGCATGGATGAGGACAGGACACAGCAGAGCACACCAGTAACTCCTAGGAATTATTTGGAATTATTTCACAAATCCAAAAGGGATTTGCCTTTTGTTGTCACCCTTCCCAAGCCCTGCCTGTGACAGAGCTCAAACAGCTCAATCCAGAGCCAAACTGAAGCAGTGCAGGAAAAAGGAATGGATTTGGAATGGGAAAGAAAGGGTGGCAATGGTGGCATGTCTCCAACACGGAATTATTTGAGACTGGGAGATTTCCAACCACAGGTTTCCCACAGGGAATTATCTTCACTGGCTGGAATGAATTCTATTTTCATGGGACCAAAAAAGAGGGGAAAATGTAAGAAATTTAAGTAATGGACAATAAAGTCATGATTAGACCAGGAGGAATTAGATGTATAAAATATATTTAACAGAAACTTACTGGGATGGAGGGAAAATCCAATGGAAATTGCCCCATCCTGAGCCATTAAATTATTTTAGTGGCTCTATGACCGCTGAAATGTGGCAGCAGCACTTTAATGGGGTCTATTACAGAACAGTGGATCTTTCCAAATATATCCAGATTATCTCCTTCCAAAGGGCAGAGTATTGATTTCTGCTCGTAAAATGAATTTTCAGAGTAAATACACCGGAAAAGTACATTTTTGTGGGAATAAATATGATTTGAGCTATTTTACTGCTTGGAATATAGGCAAATAATAATCATCATTCTGGTTTTTAGGAGATTCTGATTCTGTTTCAATAACTCCATTTTTTGAGGCAATTTTCCACCTGTGAAATGACTTCTTAGGGTCAGCTAAAGGTCATTAAGAAGACATAAATGAGGTTTTAGGGAAGCATTTAAGGAAAAAGCCATATTTTCTTTGGGAATTTCTTCAAGGGAGTGAAAATTTCACACTGGGGGTGAGAAAAGGCATTTTAATTTTAACAAAGAACCCACAGTGAGCAGCAGGGAGGTGCCCTGGTGGTGGTGGTTCATGTCATGTCCCACCTGCTCTGCCCATCCCGGAGCTGAGCCCAATCGTGGGTGATGCTTTTGGGAGGAAGGTTGGGCAGCTTTGCTCCTCCACAAGCACCTCCCTAAACCCAGTCCTAATGGACATTCCCGCACTGGAATTATTCAGGAATTCAACAAAACCTGATTAAATCCTGTGTGAATGGAGATTCCCATGCTGGAGTTATTCAGGTCTCCAGATTTTCTCCCAGTCCCATCTCTCATGCCAATAATTTTTGGCAAAGCCACCCTTCCTCAAAGGTCTTTAAGAGATCTAAGTCCAGCAGTGGACTTTGAGGTTTATTCTGGATTATTCATTACTTCCGTTTGTTTGATTGCATTACTTGGTTTCCCTTTTTTAACTTCTGCTGCTCTTTCTCCATTTCCTTTAAAGTGACAGCCTTTATGAACCCCAAAACTCCCAAAAGTTCCTCTGTCCTACCCATGGAACAGTGAATTTTGGGGGGTTTCCCGTTTCCCAGGCTCTTCTCTCCAGTTAGATTTTGTTTAGCAGTGCCAGGGTCACCTCAGACCCCACTTGTGTCCTTATCCCCTGGACTGTGCTTTAAACTTTCCTTCACTGGTGACTTCTGAAATGTTGACCGTATTTTGCCCTTCTTTGCTGACGCTGAATTAAATATTTTCCTCCCATTGGCCAGGGCAGGAAAATGCTGGGAGCTGAGCAGTTCCCACCTGGGAGCACCAGGGCCAGAGGTGAACTCTGGAATATTCCTGTGCTTTATTACACTGGACATTTTCCTGCTGTTCTGATAATGCATTCGCCACACCCAGTCCTTCATTATATGAAAATTTAGGGGCTCTTGTTTTTCCAACTAAACCCTTGTTTCCAGTTGCTAATTAAGGCGCTGCTTTAATTGCATTAATTCCTCTCATTCCAAGCCTGAACGTAGAGTTGGAAAACGCCGCTCCAATCGTGTCAGCAGCCAGGCTTTGGCTTTTCCAAGGTGTTTAAAATTCCATCGCTGTTCCAATAAACCTCAGCCAGTGGATTATTTCTCATGGACAGACAGTCCATCCTTCTCCTGGGGGCTTTATGGACAGAGTGTATAAAATGATAACACAATGAATGGGCCACTTGCCATCCTCTATCAGCTGCTTAAATCAGCTGCTCCAGACAGGAATTCAATACAGGAGAAGCTGTTCCAAATGGATTTTTCAGGTACAAGGCAGAACGAGGAATTTCAGGGGTATTCTTGATCCATTGGCACATGGATAGCTTTAAAGACGTTTATGGGCCTTCAATAAAGATGCTTTCAAACCATCTTCAGAATAATAAAATCGCTTTGGTGCTCTGAGGAGCTCAGAAGAAAATCAAATTATTGTTAGATTTGATTATGTCAGTGTCCAGAAATCCCAGATATTGCATAAAACCCACTGAGAAGCAAAAGGAGAATCTCATTCAGGGAGGGAAAGGAAGAGATGGTTTTGCATGCAGGAATTTAATATTCCCCTGTAATTTTATTTTTATGTAAATTATGTAAATTAGATGAAGATGTCATAATATTTCCCATGCTGAATTCAGACTATTTATGAACACTGCAGTGCCTGTTTCCCCCTCTCCTGTAAAACCCTGCTGTGCTTCCCAGAATGCCAGGGATTTATCTCGTCTCCTGTGTTTAATTTTGCAAAAATGGGATGCAAACTTAAATATGAAATCTCGAAGCCAAATTTCAGGAACAGATTTCCTACCTCGAAGGAAATGGAAAGGGAATATGGAAGTGCCGTGGAGAAATCAGTATTTTTAGTCCAGAGCTGTGTTTTTTGGGATGTAGAGAAATGAAAATAGGCTGACCAGGCAAGTGGTGGATTCATGGATTCACCATCCCTGGAAGTGTTCCAAAAATGTGTGGAGGTGGCACTTGAGGACATTATTTAGTGGTGAATGTGGGTTGATCTTGGGAGCCTTTTCCAACCTTAAGGACTCTGTGATTCCATGAAACTCTGGCCTTTGTGTCCCTCCCAACACTGGGAATCCCGCTGTGGCTTCCTGCCCACTTGGGGCCCATTTTGATGTTTCTCTTCCTGATGGTGAAATATTTCCTGGATTTTCTTCCAAAATCACTCTAAATTCTTTTTGTGAGGCGGAGTTCCATGGGTGGCTGTAGGGCAGGGCTGGACCTTTGCCTGTCCCTTGTCATTTCTGGGGAAAAAAAAGCCCCAAACCATCAACTGAGCCCTGAGTCTCCTCTAGGACAAGACTGAGGCACAGAGGAGCTTGGAATTTGCATGACCAAAGCCCAGTCTGGCTTTTCCATGTCCCAATCCCATTCCATGCCTTTAATCCTCACACACTTCGTTAAGTCCATCTGTAGGAACTCTTCATTCCTCTGAATGGAACAGATCCTTTGCTGCTCCTTGTTCCAATAGAAAGGGAGCTGGACAAGTTTGTGCCTGGGTTGTGACCTCTCCCTAAGGATTCTTGCTCCCTCTTGGAGAAATCTTTGGGAGGCATTGATTCCCTGCAAACCCGAGCCTGACTCATCACATCATCAGAAATCCCCAAAGCCTCAGTGCTGTAAAAATATCCCAGAATTCCTTAACTCGTTTTCCAGGAGTTTAATGATCCAGAAAATTAAGAATATTCTCATTTTTTTCCCAGCAAGGAGATATTTTAATTCCAAATGTTCCCACTTAATTTCCCTCAGAGCATAAACTCAGACCTTCCGTGGCAATGTCCTTTCAGCTGTCCTTGTTTTGGGGATTTATCTTCTCCATGCTTTCATTTTAAACCCTGCTCTTTGACACAAGAAAATAATTATTTCATTTATTAAAGGCTGTGCCCACCATGAGATAATCATGGCAAAGAAATGAGAGGCTGTCACTGACTCCTCTCTCCATGGAAAAGGAATTGCAGAGCTCCTGGCTGTCAATGGATGCATTTTCCAGCAGCACTGAAGGCCTTTATTTGGCTTTTTCCAGCACCACTGTCCTTTGTTTCCAGCCTCTGCCACACAGTGGAGCTTTGTCTGCTGGAAGGGTTGATGGCAATGGTAGAAAAGGTCCTAAAATCTCACGGAATTTCTTTTGGGATGCATGAGCCTCAGTAAATGATGTTTTATTACAGCAATAGGAGCATAGAGAGAGGGAAGGTTGGGGAAGAGTCTTGCTTAGAGTGTGACAGAACAAATCAGGGTGGGCCAGGTTTAATTCAAGTGAATCTGGGTTTGCTCCCAAACTGGGACACTTCCAAGAGGGATTTTTTTTTTAATGTATAAGTATAAACTTTAATTAAATCTATTTTTTTAAAAAGTTGAATTAAAAGCCATTTTTAGCATAACCTGATGTTGGGGTTTCCCCACTTATTTAGGGCTGAACAGGAACTTGAGTATGAGATTGGTTGATGGTGTGTTTTCCTTTGAACAGACAACTTTAGTGTCTTCTCCATGGAGCAGCCAAACCAGTGGAATGAGCTGTGTTTGGAATTCCAGCACTGGTTTGGCTGCAGGGCTGGACATTCTGCACTGATCCATGTCAGAAACTTGGATGTCTAAAAGTGAACTCCCAATGCCTTGGAATTTTTTGCCCCTCCTGTGTTTTCCCAGAATTCCAGGATGATTTGGGTGGGAAGGGACCTTAAATCCCATCCCAGCCCATGCTGTGGGCAGGGACACCTCCCAGTGTCCCAGGGTGCTCCCAGCCCTGTCCGGGCTGGCTTTGGGCACTGCCAGGGATGGGGAAGAAGTCCCAAGATGTTGTTATTTCCTTGGTTAAATCAGTGCTGGAGATCAGCTGAATTCCTGTGGAATTGCATTTAACACACAGAAATTACCTGAGGTTTTGGGAATTCATCTTGATGTAAATGGGAACTGTAGCTGTATCCTAATATAAATATTTGCACAAATGAAGTAATTTATAATTGCACGATCCAGATGTTTTCCTGTTCCATAAAACCTGGATGGACATGTGCAAAACACAAATAGCTGGTATCCATCTGGTATCCATCTGCATCCCACCTCCTGGATCCCTGGGCACAGGGATGCTGTGGGATCATCCCTAAATGAGCCTCTCCCTGCCTCCATCATTTGGGGATTTATCAGAGCAGCCTGACTTTTCCCACTGACTGATAACTCAACTTCCTCCCCCTCAGCACCTCCATTAAATGGTGGGAAAGCTTTGCTCGGTCATTAGGACAAAGAACCAAGGATTGGAAATTGTTGCTTATTAAATATTTCCCAAAAAAAGAGCTGGATTTTTTAATTTAGCTGGTTTGGGAGATCAGCAGATGGAGAAGGAGCAGAGAACCTCTCCTGATCACAGCTGAGACGCCTGGAAAAATGTTTCCACAGTGACACTAAAATCTTAATAACCTGTCAAAGGCTCTGCTCAGGAGAGGTTTGGGATGAAAAATAGCTCCAAGATTTCCAGCTGAACAATGCTGGCTTCATTAAACATCCATCAAAACATAAAATGAAAGTTAATCTACCTCAAGTCTTGCTCCTGAGCAAAGCCAGGGCCTACTTTTTAATTTTCCAGGAGAAAATTGGGCATTTCAGCCACGGCTTTCTGAGAGCCCAAATTTGTGAGGAGCAAAATCCCAGTGGGGAAAGATTGGGAGTGATCGAGTACTTGAAGGTGCAGCTAAATCTCAAATAATTGTTACCTCAACACAAGACCTGGGAAAAAATTAAATAACTAAACCCAGAGCCTAATAAACCTGAGAGATTAATTACACCCTCTGGGAAATTTGGACAAGTGGATCAGGAAAAATTGAATTGGTTTTGGACAATCTGATCAGGAGACATTGAAATATTTTGGTGTTCAGGAAAGCCTGGACACCCAAATTGTTCAATTTTGAGTGGCCTTCAAACAATCAGGCAAACAGGAGCTGCCCAAGGTATTTTCTCCCAAAATATGAAAATTTTCCTCTCATAATGCTGTCCCAAACTTTGCATTTTTCCCCATCACTTCAGGTTGCTGTTACTTTTTGGGGGAGCTGATGCGGTCACAGAAGTGGTTTTGGGGTTTTTAAATAGTTTATTTTAGGTTTGTTTAAAGCAGGGCCTGGGGGAAGGAAAGGGGAATTTGAGTTCTGCCTTCCACACAATCCATCCTAAGGGCAGAAGTGGTTATGGAGACAGCCAGGACAGTGTTTTCTCCTGCTTTAAAGGCCTGTGAGTTATCCAGGCTTTTCTGGGGAGCCATAAGGAATGTGGGGACACCCTTTAAGGAGTTTATTGCAGCTGTTATGCATTTAAATTGTCCCATTAGGGGGCCAAGCTCCCCTGGCTGCCAATACAGATCAGCCTCAGGAGAGCTATGGAGGCTCTTCCAGGAATTATTCCTGCTATTTCCCACTCTAATGGGTTGCTTATTTCAGGAAAACAATGATTTTCCCCAAATGAGGCAGCCTGAAGTTTAACCTTTGTGGGCAGATGTTTGTTTGCTGTGATGCTGTTATCTCTTATCACAGATTTATTCAATAAATGAGTTTGTAACAACCTAACCAGGCCCTGCATGGATCCAGGTTCCTGCATTCCTTCCCAATTCCTCCATTCCCTGCTCCTTCCAAAGAACAGGAATTCCAGAGACAGTTAAAAACCAGAGGTGGGGACACAACAATTCCCTGCAGTGGCTTTTGTCCATAATGAGTAATAAAATATATTTGTATTAAAATTATTTCTAAAATAGCAATCTTAATAAATACCTGTAATACTCAGCTCTGCTTCACTTCTAAGGGAATGAGAGAATTTAAACAGAAGATGGAATATTTAAAATAGCTTTAAAATTATGAATACATGGATCAACATTTAAAGAAATACAAACAAAAATACGTTGATAAACATATTTTAACCTTTTTTAAAAATAAACCTACAAAAAGAAAAAAAGGGGGAAGAAGAGTGAAAATATTTATATGAAGGGTTAAGACATTACCATTGGCATTTACCTTTAATTTTCAGATGAATTTTCTTCCCAGGGTTGTGATTTCACTGGGATGGAGGTTGGGTGTTAAATCAGGATCCTCCTTTAAATCCTTCCCCCTTCAATTATCCAGCAGTTGTCTGCCAGGGAGCTGATGGAATTAATGAGGGATTATTACAATATTCTAGATTTGAAACATTAGACAACAACCCCACCCTCTGCCCCAGGAGATGTGACTTTTATGAACAGTTCCTAGAAAAGATTGACACTGGGAAGCTGCAAATCCAGCTGCAAATCCTCTTCCCACTAATAGTATCAAGGAAAAAGTGTGGAACTCAAATAAATTTGTTTTCCCACCAATCTGCCAGATCTCATTTGAAAAGTTTCTGTGCCACTCACTATTTTGGCTGACAGGAGTTGGAAATGGGATCCAGCAAAGAAAATTGGGATTTTTCCCCCTTCCAGTGACAGAAAGTCATTCAGCAATGCTGCTCTGAAAAGTTCTTCATTCTTCATTAAATTCTCTGCTGCTGCCACCTCATAGTTTGGGATCCAGGAGATCCTGGCCAGAGTTTGTGCTGCCATTGGATTTTTTATTTTGTTTCCTGGGAGGGGAATTTACCCTGGTGCTGTCGTTCCTGGGCTGGGAGCAATGGGATGAGAGGAGCCCTGAAATCCTTGGTTTTTATTTATCCCAACCCAGCTGTGTCCAGGTGTGGGATTGGAGCACCCTCGAGGTGTCCATGGATAGATTTGTTCCTGTGACCAGGGGGTAGCAATGTTTTTGTGTTGGAATATAAAACAGAGTTTTAAAAAAAGTTTAAAATTTAAAAAAAAATCAAAACAAATTTTTACAAATTTACATAAATCTAAAAAATCTTAAAATTTTAAAAGTTTGTATTTCAAAAATTAAAAATAATTTAAGAATTTAGAAAGTGTCACCCCAGTTAAGAACTCAGGATCAATTTGCAGTTTTAATGCTGAGGGCTGGCCTCAGATCAAAGCTGGGGAGGTCTTTTTGGTTCTGATCTCCACCAATTTCACTCAGCCCTTCAATTCCCTGACCTGAAATGCAGAAAATGACACAAAGGAATTGTAGGTGTTAAAAATCCTCACTTTCAAAGGCAGGAATTGCTTTTTCCCAGCTGGATTTGTCCTTAGGGAGCAGAATTTGGGGCCAGAACAAAGGGAATGTGGGGTGCTGCTGTGAGCCCTTCAGGAAATCCTGCAGGGAATGTGCAGAGCTGGTTTCTGAGGGTGATTTATTTTCCACAACCCATTCCTGCTTTGGGAATGGCTCCATGGCACCTGTGGTCCCTGAGCAATTCCCAGCACTGGTTTTCCTCCTGCCCCTGGGAAACCCAGCTGGGTTTTGGGATTCCAAACCTTCCCCTTGCTCCGGGGTTCAGCCCCATCATTCCCATCCCACTCGTCCGTAAAACCGCACTCCCGAAGTGAAGAGCTCTCCCAAATCCATGAATAAATCCCTAATTTTGCTGTGTCACCGCTGCCGAGTGATGTCACCGCAAAGATGCAAATTAACTCCTGGAATTAAAGCCGGCTCCGCTCCTCTGAGCTCACCTGAGCCCCCCCAACCCAAATTCATCCCTTTGCCGGAGCCCAAAATCCCATTGTTGTCCCAGCCGGAATTTGCGTTTCCAGGAGGGATTTCTTTTGTCTCCCAGGCTGGTTTTATTGTCCTCGCTGATAATCTCTTGATTAGCCTCCCATCAGCGCTAATCACTTGTTTCCTCCTGATCAGGGAGCCTGAGAAATAAACACGGGATGGGGAATAAATTAGGAGCAGGAGGTTGGGAATATCCCGCGTTGGTTCCAGAGGCACCAGGAAAGCACAGCGCTGCGGCTCCAGGAATAAATTAATTATTGAGGGCTGATTTCAACCACCTCAGGGATATAAATGGGGATAAAACCCCACTTTTGGTGTCAAATAGGGATTGAAATGTGTCCTGAAAGGCTGGGATTGCAGGACAGGGATTGCTGGGCTCTCCACATCCTCTCCAAAACAGGGAGAGCCTCTCTCCCTCACCCAGCACTCCATGATATCCCAGAGTCAGAACCTGGGAATACCCAGTGCTCATTCCACAGACACCAGGAGAGGAGCATCCCTCTGGCTCCAGGAGTCAATTAATTACTGAGGGCTGATTTCAGCCACCTCATGGATATAAATGGGGATAAAACCCCACTTTTGGTGTCAAATAGGGATTGAAATGTGTCCTGAAAAGCTGGAATTGCAGGACAGGGATTGCTGGGCTCTCCACATTCCCTCCTCTCCTGCCTGAGCCTCTCATGCCCACCCCTCCCTCCCTGGAACATTAGGAAAGTAAAGAAAGCTGAATAAATGAAAAGCCCTGTGAATTATTTATCCCTCTGGAGCGGCTCTTCCCAGCTTTTCCAGAGCCCTCCCTCCCCCTCTGCAGCTCAGCTCTGCTTTAGGTTTATTTTAAATCATCCAAGGTTTCGTTCCAATTTGAATTCTCCCCTGCTAATTAATAATTCATGGCCTCACTTGCTCTGGAATCTCTTCTCCAAACACGGATTCAGGGAAAGGGAACAAGGCTGATCCTGCCCTGCTCAGGCTCCACCACTGCCCAGGTGGGAAATAAATTCCGTTTTTAACTTAAAGTTGTATTTTTTTAACTTCCTGGTGTGTTTTCCCCTTTTTTTCTGTATTTTTTCCACTTTTTGCAGTATTTTCCCAACTTTTTTGGTCTATATTTGCAATATTTTCCCCTTTTTGCTGTATTTTTCCTGTCACTGTGCTCTTACATGGACCTTTCCCAGGCTTTTTTTCCTGTCTGCTCAATTTCTTCCCTTTAATCTCATTTTTTGGGGGCTTTTCCCTCCAATTTTTGCCTTCTGTGCCACCACTGCACTGATTTTTTTTTAAATTTTTTTCCTTTTTTGATAATTTCCACCCCATTTTTTGCACTTTTCTCCATCTTCTCTGGGTGTTTTTCACTCCAGCTTTGCTCAGGAGGCTTTCCCCCAATCTGCCCCTGCTGGAGGTATTTTACAGCCAAAATATCTTGATGATCTTTCCATATTTCCAACAGCAGATGGACCTAGAATGCCAAATTCTGGGGTTTATTCCTTTTTTTCTGGTATTTATTTTCCTTGGTTTTGTTTAAACTGGGCATAATTTAATCCTTGAAAATGAAAAATTCTCCTTTGAACATTCCTCACCTTTTTTTTCTTTAAACCTTGAAGGAATTTTTGCCTTGTGGCTCTTCCTGGGAGGAATGCCCTGAGGATTAACACATCCCTGAGGACCCACAATGGGAAAAAACAATGGAAAATAAATATTATTTTATTTTAGTTTTTTTTTCCTGGGGGAGACTTGCAGGGAGTACTTTGTGTCCATTTTCCAGCTGTGCTGATCCATAAAAAACTAAAATTTACCTAAAGAAAAGCTGAAGGAGGGCACTGAGTACGCCTCTCCTGGGATTCTCCCGCTCCAAGTGTCAGCCTGGATTTCCTGTCAGGATGCAGAACATCCCAACAGCTGCTGCTGGAACCTTCACAGCTCCTTTGAGTCTGCTAAGAAAGGGAATTTTAAAAGTCAGGTCAGGTTATTTAAGGGAATAAGCCCTGATGGAGGTGAGGTTTCCAAGCTTTATTGTGGAAAAGTGAATTATGAGAAGCTGGAATTTAAAAGGTAGAATGGAACTAAGGCTTGGAAGGGTTGGAATATTGGTCTGGAATTGCCTTATTTGTGGTTTGACTTGGGAAAAGGGGGAATTTTTCCTGCCTTTTTCCACCATCCATAGAGCCTGTGGAAAGGAGAAGTGCATGGACAGATTTCAAGGATTGGTGCTTGGAAATGAATCCCCATTTTTGAGCTTCCTGCAATTTTCTAGAAACATTCCCATGTTTTTCTTGGGTGATCTCTACATTTCTGTGACAATGAAATGTAAAACCCTCCCGCTATCCCAGAGTGGCCTTGGCATGGGGCATCCTTGGGAAAATCCATTCCAGCCTCAGAAATTCCTTCCCAATGTCCATCCATCCCTCTATCCTTGCGAAGCCATTCCCCTTTCCCTGTCCTTTTCCAAGGGAAATGGGAATGGCAAGAGGAAGGTGGAATCAGGGATGTGTTTGTTTGTGCTCCAATCTCATAAGGAATTAGCAGAAACCCATTAGGAAAAACCCTAATCCCGTATTGGAAAGGGGGGATTAAGGGACCCTAGGAACTGTCCGTGCCTGGAGTTGTAGCACATCATTAACAGCTCATTAATTCATTAATTCTGAGGGAGCTGGGGACAAACTGGTCCTGGCTAAAGTGGGGGAAGATCTGAGAGAAGAGAAGCAGATTTGTATGGACAGAACACAAGGTCCTGCTCCCAGATCCCACTTTAATCCCCTCGGAGGAGCCAATTTACTTTAGTTTGGAATTCTGCAGCCCTGGCTGTCAGAGGCCTGTGGGGAAGGGGTGGAGATGGAGGAAGGCCATGTCTGTGGGGAGACTGTGCTGACAGTCCCACAGGCCAGGCAGCAGCAGGGACACCGAGGACACTGGGGACACTGTCCCCTGCAAGGACACAGGGGCACTGTCCCCAACAGGGACACTGTCATCACACGGAAAATGTCCCTGCCAAGGCTCCGCTGCCGGCTTTGTGAGGACCCGGGGCAGAAAAGCAAAACTGCGTCACAAACCGCGGGGCTTTTCGAGCTGGCTTTTCGAGGATGGGCTTTTGGGGTCTTGTGCCTTTTGCTTTTCGATTCTGGGGCTTTTGGAGCTTGTGCTTTTGTCCTTTTGGGGGGTTTGAGTGTTACACTTTCTGCCCTGGCCCCGGCCCGTGCTTTGTCCCTTTCGCCCCGGGCCCAGCCCGTGTTTCATCCCTTTTGCCCTGGCCCGTGTTTTGTCCCTTTTGCCCTGGTCCTGGCCCGTATTTTATCCCTTTTACCCGGCCTACCTTTGGGTTCTCCATCCCTCACGGTCGTCCCGGCTGTCCCGGCTCTCCCTCAGGCTGTCCCGGCTGTCCCTCAGGCTGTCCCGGCTGTCCCGGCTCTCCCTCAGGCTGTCCCGGCTCTCCCTCAGGCTGTCCCGGCTCTCCCTCACGGCTGTCCCGGCTCTCCCTCAGGCTGTCCCGGCTCTCCCTCAGGCTGTCCCGGCTGTCCCTCAGGCTGTCCCGGCTCTCCCTCAGGCTGTCCCGGCTGTCCCGGCTGTCCCTCAGGCTGTCCCGGCTCTCCCTCAGGCTGTCCCGGCTCTCCCTCACGGCTCTCCTCCCTCCCCGTGTCCCTCCTACTTCATCCCCGCTCCCTGCCCGAGCCCCATTGTCCAGCCCAGCCCGCGGGGCACTGCCCAGCCCCTGTGCTGGCTGCTGCCCTCCTGTGTCCCCCGAGTGTCCCCTCGCCGGGTGTCCGTGGCCTCAGGAGCCATCGCGGGCAGGCAGCGAGCGGCCCGGGGACACGGCTGGCACTCGCCCTCTTTTCCCTCTGCTTCCTCTCTCTCTCCCTCCCATCTTTCTTCCCCTTGCTCTGCCTTTCCTACCCCTCTTCAGTAGGGTAACTCCTTTTTGTTTTGGTTTTTTGACTCCCTCTTTTCCCTCTGTCTTCTCTCTCTCTCTCCCTCCCATCTTCCTCCCACTCACTCTATTTTATACCCCTCTTTAGTAGGGTAATTCCCTTTTATTTTGGTTTTTTAATGCCCTTTTCCCCCTCTGCCTCCTCTCTCTCTCCCTCCCATCTTCCTCCCCCTCGCTCTGCCTTTTCTACCCCTCTTTAGTAGGGTAAGTCCCTTTTTTTTTTGTTTTTTTGACTCCCTCTTTTCCCTCTGACTTCTCTCTCTCTCTCCCTCCCATCTTTCTCCCCCTCACTCAGCCTTTTCTACCCCATTTTAACAGGGTAACTCCTTTTTATTTCGGTTTTATTTCGTTACCAATAAACGGTTCTCAGACGCGATGTTTGCCTCCTTTGGGTTAATTTCTGTCCTGTTTTTAAAAGAGCTCCCGCAGTGGAACGCGGCACCCTCCGGGTGGATCAGGATGCAGCTCCCAGCCATGCTGGATTTAGGGATATTTTTTTTCCCCCAGGTGGAATCAGGGATTTTCGAATCCCACTAAATTCTGAGCGTTCCCAATCCCAGAGCTGGCTCCTGCTCCAGCCAAGGACAGCCCATCCCAAAGTGCAGCTTCATGTTCTCATCCGTAGGGAAAATATTTCCAATATTCCCTTCTTTCCAAAATCCATGGAAAACGTGATTTTGTTGGAATCGGTCTGCTCCTATTTTGGATAAACTGGAGCTGCAGAAGCCTGGGAATTCCATGCTGGGAAGGCTCGGGATACCTTTCACCCCTCTCCTCTCAGACGCAGCCCAGGGTAGCAACAAGCCCACCTTAAATACGGAAAATAATCCAGGGGATAACAAACACAAGGGATTGAGGCTGGGAATTCACTGCCTGGAGTTCCCCGCTGTTGGAATGTCATCTATTCAGCTAACAGGGCAGGAATTCCAACTTTTCCAGCCCTGATTTGAGCCGAGGGAAGCGTTAGTGATGAGCTAACTGCTCATCCCACTTCCAATGGAAAGGGGCTTTCCAAACCCCAATTCCAAAGGGGTTTTCCATGGGAATGAGCGGATTTTGGGGTTTGGCCATGGTGGAGCAGCTTCAGGCACCCCAGATTCCGACTGCTCTCCACGAGGAAGGAAGGAGGATCCTCTGGAGGCTTTAATCCATTTCCAGACCTTGGAGCAGGTCTGGGATTGCCACAGAGAACGAAATTCCAGGGACAAATCCTGGTGGGAAGCACAGGGATGCAGCCAGCAGGCACCACGGGGAGCAGAGCCCGGCCCGGCCACCACCAGGATTTGCCACCAGCATTCCTTAAAAAGGATAATCCCACGGATTTTCCTGGAATTCCCAGCAGGGATTTCCCTTGCTCCGGGTTTTTCCTGGCAGAGCCGGATGCCTCCCCTGCATTCCATGCCCAGGCAGGCTGGGAAGTGCTGCTCGGGCTGGATCCAGCCCTGCTATCCCTGTTCCCGGAGCTGTTCCTGGGCTCATTCCCACCGGGAAGGGCGAGCGAGGGCCCGGAGACGCCGATTCGATCTGGGAAATCCCAGGAATGCTGCTGAACACCTCCAGCATGGCGTGAGTTTGGAAGCGGAGGGGGGAAATGACCCCAAAAGGATAAAAAGTCATGGCATATTAATGCTTGGAATTGTGTGCTGGAGCAGCGCGGGAAGAGGATGAATAATTCAAGGCAGACAGGATTTCCCTGGCAAGGTCGAGGTTTGTGAAGGGGAGGATTTTTTTTGGAGAGAGCAGCATCCCGCTTTCCTCGGGAAGAGATCTCGCTCCATCCCGAGGCTCACGGCGGCTCCAGGAGCCTCTGGATTTCGGGAGATCCTTTTGGGAGCGGCTCCTCGGCGGGACGCAGAGTTCAGCTGGAATCGCGGATGCCAGAGGAATTCGAAGTGGATTTTTCAGCTCCACGGGCGAATCCCAGAGGAATGGGCGGCGGGAAGGGGAAGCGGGGAGCGCAGCCCTAGCGGGGCTCGGGATCTCGACACCCCAACCCCCGGGATTCCCCCAAAATGCCCTGAAAGGAGCCGGCAGTGGAAGATGGATGTGAGTACCCTGAAACGGGCTGAGCCCTGCTCGGCTGCTCCTCTGCACCTCACTCCCCTCTAGGAGGCACGATCTGGGGACACATCCCTTAAACAATTCCCAAAAAACCCTCCTGGGCCTCGTTGGAAGGAGGAGGATTTTATAGGCACCTGGAAGGAGCTGAAGGACAGGGAAGAACTCCAGGGTTTCTGATTCTGGAGCCCAGCTCAGCCGGGACCCACCTCAGCAGCTCACAAAAACATTGCTTATTAAAACATTTATTTATTTGGACATTTATTTTCTTTCAAGTATATTTATTTATTTATTTATTTATTTATTTATTTATTTATTTAAAATATGTTTATTTGTTTGTTTAGATATTAATTGGACGTTTATTTATTTGGGCTTTATTTATTAAGACATTTATTGTCATTAAGGGATATCCAGCATTTAGTAGTAATAGTAATAGTAATAGTAATAGTAATAGTAATAGTAATAGTAATAATAATAATAATAATAATAATAATAATAATAATAATGGTAATAAATGTCTTGACTCGTTCTCCACACCCCGAAAATGCACCCCAGGCTCCATTCTGAGCTCAGCAACCAAAAATATCCATGGATTTTATTCTTCTGCAGCAGCAACAACTCCACCAGCAAGTCTTGTATCCTTGGGGGGGTTCCTAATGGATCTTAGGTCATTATTTTTAAACTTAATTTGATTTGTCTTATGAATTTTACATTTCTATTTCTCAAAAAAGGCATCAAGGACAGGGGACAAATTCCTTGGAGTTTGTGACCTAGAGGGAGTTTGTGGGGCTGGGGATTTTGTAGGGAATTATTCCAGGGGGGTTTTTAAACTGTGTGAGACTCTGCCAGCAGAGCTGTGCATTTCCTGGGAATTTGGGATGCTGGGCTGGGATTGTGACTCAGCATCTTCAGCTCAGGGATGGATGTGCTGGGGGGAGGGAGAGAAGGGCAGGAGTTGTGTCCAGGAATTCTGGGATCCGCTGGGACGTGCAGCAGCCCTGGATCCCTTGGGATCCCTCCCTGGATCCCTTGGGATGATCCCTGGTGCCAGGGGCTGCTCCAGCCCAGGATTCCCACCCCTGGGAATGAGGGAGGAAAGGGAAGGAGCTGCTCCATGGATGTGCTGCCCCTCTTGGCCATGATCCATCCGTAGGGATGGGAACTGGGGACACAGAGCCTGGGATGTCCACCCCAGGACCCCTCAGTGCTCTGGATATGTTTGGGATCTGTTCCTCACGGGTTTGGACAATGTGTGTTTGGCTCATTCCCTGCAATTCCCTGGTTTCAGACTCCTCTTGGCTGGGTTTAAAATCCCTGCTTGGGCCGGGTTTTGGGGAGGGTTGGACACTCTGGATGGGGAGGGATTTGGTTTGGGGGCAGAGCAAAGTGAAACTCCAGCGCCCTCCCAGGGGAAAGGCAACACCTTGGACATTCCCAGATCTTCTGGCTCCAGGGAAAAGCAGCTTTGGGATTTCAGGAGTGTCCCAGGCCTGGGAGGTGTCTGGGAATTTGTTTGAACACCAGGGTGGCAGGAGAGCTCCATCCTCCATCCCTGACCCCGTGCTGCTTCCCAGGCATTCCTTTTCCCCTCCCTGGCAGTTATTTGGGGCCATCTCCTTTCTCCCAGCTCTAACATCCTCCATTTTCCCTCATTCCCATAATTAATAACAAACCCTCTGGTATTAATTGGAGCCTGGCACAGCTGCCCCAGCCCTGCTAAGAGGCTTTTCCACTTTGTTCTCCCAGCTTCCCATTCCAGGGGGAAATCCGGCAGCACGAGGCCATTCCCAAAGCCCTGGCTGCAATATGGTCTGTAAATCACGGAGTCATGGGAAGAATCATGGAATGGATGTGGTTGGAAGTGACTTTTTATCCCATATAATATATTTATAATGTAGCCTGTGTTGGTTTGGGGAGCTGGCTTTGGGCTTTTCCTCCATATAATGTGGGATCAGCGGTGGCACCGGATGGGGTTTAAGGTCCCTCCAACCCAAACCATTCCTGGATTCTCTGCAGTTGCAGCACGAGCCCCAGGTCCTGCAGGAATTCCTGTTCCCAGTCCCATCCTGCAGGCACAGCACCCACTGCAGCTGCTCCCCCCTTGTTCCCCTGAGGGCTCTGCCCATCCCTGGGGCTGGGATGGACCATCCCCGCTGGCAGGAATTGATAACCACGCGAAAAGGAACACCCGAACTCCAGCAGCAAAGGTATTCCATGGCCAGGGTCTCCCTGGCCGGGATGGGGGGCTGGAAAAGCCCAAACCGGAGCTGTTCGTGTGAGGTGCTGAGCTGAAAAGAGCACTGAGGGATGGAACAGAGCAAGACAAAGGCTGAGCAGTTGCTTTCAGCCTAAAATGTAGATTTATGCAGAAAACAAATATCAAGAGCTGCATCTGTTGTGGGTGAAGCACAATTCCTCATCAGGGAGCAGAGCTCGCTCCTCGCTGCTCCCTTTGCTGCAGTCACAGATTTTATTTTCCCTGGATTTGCGTGTCATAAAGGAGTTTGGGGCTTTTTCTGAAGTTGTATTTCTCTTTTTTGAATATAAATGAGTATAAAAATACTTCCCTGGGCCCGGTGGCCACATTGCTGATGAGGCACATGAGGAATGTCTGGCCATCCGTGAATTTGGGAAAAGCAAGCAGGGACAAACCAGGAAAGAGCGTTTGGATGGTGCAGAGTGTTTGGGGTGATAACAGGGGTGGTTTTCCTGCTCTTTCCCTGTGAGCAGTCTGCATCCCAGGGGAGGGGGGAGGGAAAGCTTCCCGCAGCAATTCCCCCTGCCAGGTGGCTGTTCCACACTCGGCTATTTTGGAGAGCAGTTCTGCAGCGCCTGAAAGGGTCTGTGCCTGTGCAGCTGCACTTCTGCCACCCTTGCTGCCTCTCTGCTCCTGTGCTGCTCCTCTGGCTTCCTCAGAGAAGGAAAATCCCAAATCCTGGGAGGCACAGCTGGAAAAGGGAATCAGACTGGAGAAAAGGGGGATCAGGGGGGACCTTGTGGCTCTGCACAGCTCCTGCCAGGAGGGGACATCCGGGGGGATTTGGGATCTTATCCCAGGGACAGGAGGAGAGGGAACGGCCTCAGGCTGGGCCAGGAGATGACATCAGCAGGAATTTGCCCATGGAAAGATTGTTAAACACTGGAAGGTCTGCCCAGGGAGGTTTGGAGTGCCCACCCCTGGAGGTGTCCCAGGAATTCCTGGATGTGGCACTCAGAGCTCTGGGCTGGGGACAAGGAGGGGATCAGGCCCAGGTGGGATGATCTTGGAGATCTTTTCCAACATAAATAATTCCATGATTCTGTGACTTTGGGGCTGCCCCATGGATGCAGCACCCCAGGTTTGGGGGATGACTGCAGGGAGATGTTTGAGGAGGCCACCAGAAATGGGTCAGGGGTCTCTGTGACACCTTCCCAAAACCAGCTCTTGGAATCCCAGAATCATTGAGCAAAAGGAATCCCAGAATCATTAACAAAAAGGAATCCCAGAATCATTAAGGAAAGAGGAATCCCCAGAATCATTAACAAGAAAGGATCCTAGAATCATTAACAAAAAGGAATCCCAGAAGCATTTAGGTTGGAAAAGCCCTCCCAGCCCATCAAACCTGGCCTTTTCATCCCCCAAAGCAGGAGGGGAGCCAAGGAAACATCCAGGGAACGCTGTGGGCATCCCAGGGACCACCCCACACACCCTGCACCACCTCTGGCAAAGCAAGGAGAGGAAAACTGGGGAGGAGAAGGCAGCGCAGGGAGTCTGGGCCTGGCCCTGAGATTTAGAATAAAACCCAGAGGTTAAACCCAGAGCAGTTTGCTCAGAGCCTGGTTGTTGAGCTGTGCTGGTCCGATGGCTCCTTGGCAGGGCTGATTGAGGACCTCAGGAGTCACCAAAAGCTGAGCCACAGCCCGATGGGAACGGGAACGGGATGGGAAGGGGCAGAAACAGCGAAGGAGAATTGTCCCTGACTGGAACCCAGAATCGGCAGCAGCTGCTGGCTCGAAATTCCCTGGCAATGGGGTGGATTGCTGGGGTTTGATCCCCCCCTTCGAAGCAGGAATTCCTTTTGCAGCCGGAATTGCACCTTCCCCTCTCCTGGTTCGCTCCGGGCTTTGGCTGCTCTAGGCTGGGATTAATTATCTGTAACCTGACTCAACCCCTGAGCTGGGCTCAGACGGTGCTGACAGGGAGGGGCATCCTGGTGACCGCGAAGAATAGCCAAATTTTAGCTTTCCAAACCATTTTCTGTGCCTCTCCTTCAGCTGACCTGGACAAAAAATGATTCACTGTAAAATTTCTGCAGTCCCAGAAAATGTACAATCCTCAGCCCTAAGTCAGGCAGCGAGCTGGACCGGCCAGGATGCAACAAAACCTTGGGGGAAATTCCTGAATTTTGGTTTTTGCTCCAAACACTCCCAGCTTCAGGCAGGTGGGATGAATCCTGCTGGATCCTGCTGAGCTGAGCACGCTTCTGTTGGACTCCAGCCCCTCCCAGTGACAACCAGAGGCCCCCAGGGTGATTAACACACTCCTTAATTAAGCTAAGACTTCCTTTAGGGGCTGATTCCCCTCTGCCCAAAGGATCAGGAGGAATTTTGGGGGAGAAATGCTGCAAAAGCTTCTGCGCACACGCTGGGATTCGGGAGTTAATGCATTTAGAGGAGGCAACATAAATATTAAGATTCAGCAGGGCTCTGTGGATTCATGCATTTGAAATATTCCAGCTATTTCCCTGCTCGCATTCCTTACCCACGTGCCTTCCAAAGCACTTTATTAAAGGGCATTTTTTTCCCCCTAGCCTTGATGGTTACAAGGAATTCCAGAGGCTGTTGGACAGATAAGGAGATTCCTTTTGTTTACTCCAAGGATTTTGCTGGCCCTCCTGAGCTTCCGGGCTGGGACAGGCACGGGGGAAGCAGCTCCATCCTGGAATGGTTTCAGCACAGCTTGGACAGGGCTGGGAGCAATCTGGGATAGGGAAAAGTGTCCCTGCCCATGGATAGGGAATGGGATGAGCTTTAAGGTCCTTTCCAACCCATTCCAGGATTTTAGAATTCATCCCAGAGCAATAATTCAGAGGAAAACCAGTCTGGGCAGGAGCAGCTCTTTCATCCTACAATTATTCCAAAGGAAAAGAGACAACGTGGACTTTGGGAGTGTTTTAGGGTGTGGGGAAAACTTCTGGGAGTGAGGGAAGCCCTGGCAGGGGTGGAGCCATCCCAGCAAGCATCAAATCCCACTTTGGAAACAGGGGCTGCCTGAGCCCAAAATGCTGAGCCTGGCCTGAAAGGGATTACTTTGGGATGCTGCCCTTGTCCCCTCCTGTGCCACCAGAAGGGCTCTGGTGGCAGTGCCATCGCTCAGAGCCCTGCTGTGATTGCCCTCCCCCTCTGAAGTAAGCAAAGGATTAATGGGCTAAATTTAATTTGCTAAATGTAAAGAGTTAAACCTGCAAATCCGAGCGCTAGGAGAACAGTGCCCACAAGGGCAGGAATGCTGTGCCATGGCACCCCTGCGCCCTGCAGCTTCCTGAGGGAGGATGCAGCATTCCAGAGGGGAATGCAGCCCCGTGGATCCTGTCCCTGCCCCCCCGGGAGCTGCAGGTGAGTCCCCACCGTGCCTATTCTTTAATTAATTGGCCTTAATTTGGCATTTCGGGGTGGGCTGCTGGAATCTCAGGGATACACAGGGCTGGAAAACCTGGGGCAGGGCAACATCCCAGTGCTCCTGACCCCAAAGGCAGGGACTGGCATCCCAGTGCTCCTGATCCCAAAGGCGGGGATTGGCATCCCAGTGCTCCTGGTCCCAAAAACAAAGATTGGGCATCTCAGTGCTCCTGGTCCCAAAAACAAAGATTGGGCATCCTGGTTCTCCTGACCCCAAAGGCAGGGGTTGGGATAACAGGAGTGCAAAGGAACTGCAAGGTGTTATGGGGTTTTTGGAGAGGAGACAACTTTTCTGTATGGATAAGCTGTAGAATATTCCACTCTGCCAGAGTATTTATCCCAGAATCATCAAATCATAGAATTCCAGAGTGGTTTGGGCTGGAAAGGACCTTCAAGCTGATCCAGTTCCAATGCCCTGGGCAGGGCACCTTCCCCTCTCCCAGCTGAACTCTGGCAGCTTTTTCCTGCCCATGGAATGAACAAACCCCAGGAATGCTCACAGCAGGAAAAGGAAACGTGCCCTGATCTCAGGGCAGTCCTTTTCCTTTCGGGAAAGGGAAACTCTTTGTGTTCAGAGGAAACTTCCCTTTCCTGCTTTATCCCAAGGATGTTTTTATCCCAGCATCATTTCCCTGGCAAATCCCACCTGGATTTGGGATTAGGGACAGTGCTCAGCTCTCTGTGGGAGTCAGTTCAAGGAAAAAAAAACCCAAACCCCAGATTTTAAAGTAAAAACAGAATCTGGGAGCTCTGGGTGGACATGAGGGTGTTGGGATAAAGACCCAGCTGGCAGAAACGTTCCCATATTTAGGCATTTATGGTGCTTTAAGGGTGGTTGTGATTTCCCTGATTTCCTCCTTCTCTGACCCAAAAACTTCTGCAGTGTAGCAGGAGAGAACACAAGAAACCCATTTTGGAATGGGGTTACAGCAGTGCCAAAATAGAAAAATCAAATCCATTTAAATCTTATGATAATCAGCAAACTGCCTTTGAACAAACACCAGGAAGAGAATAAAAATCTGGTTTTTGTGATAGATTTCTGCCTCAGAATCAACCCCACAACTCTTGTTTGTATTAAACCTCCTTTGCACTGAATAAAAGAGCTGTGAGCCAGATTCTTTCATCTCCAAGGGTTTGTGTTCACACCCTTGAAAATTCCTACAAATCCCAGGTTTTCCATGGTGTTGGAAAAGGGTTTGTGGAAGAGAGAAATGCCATTTGTGCAGCAAGAGCTGGCTCCTTCCTGAGCAGGTCGAGCAGAAATATGTTCCCTGTGTATAATTAGAAGTGAGGAGGGTTTACTACGAGGTCAGAAATGATTGGATCTGTCTGCAGTGGAGGAAAAAAAAAAAAAAAAAAGGGAAACTTGGAAAAATGGGTGATGTGTTAAACCTTGTAAGAAAACAAATTTGTCTGAGGACAGGGCAGCAGGGAGGGATTTGCAAGGTCTGGCACCTTAAAGCATGAATGGAGTGAAGGCTGAAGCAGCTTTATCCCACTAAAATGGGAAAATTTGGGTTGGGAAGTGCCTGCCACTGGTTTAATGATATTCCACATTCCACACTGGGAAATTCAGGGAGAGGGAAGCGCTCCTGTCCTCCACAAAACATTATCAGTGCACTCGTGATGAAGGGAAGAAAGTTCCCCAGCGAAGATCCCATAAATCAAACTGTGCCCAGCCTGGGAGCAGTGAGGCAGCTCCTCCTTTGCTCAGCAAAAAATCCTTTTTGAGGCGGGTGGTGACGTGAAACCAGCCCCAAATAAAGAACTGCACCACACAAACTGTGTCAAATGCCACCCCCTCCCAACCTTGTGGTGAAACCTCTTCCCCAAGCAATTCATCTCCAGGATTTTGCTCCTTCCTGCCATTTGCTGGGATTATTTTTAAAACTGCACTCTGCAGTTCCTGATTTTCTGGAGTTTCAGCCACCAGGCAGCCGGGGAGGGAAGCAGGGATCAGCTGGGAACAGGGAGGGATTCAGCTGCTCCTGGGGGTCAGGAGAGAAAATTGGGATAATCCGGGCTGAGCACCTGCAGGAGACACCTCAAGGGAAAGGTTAATCCCAAATAAACCCTGTGATATTCCCTGTGGATCCCGGCCCCTTTATCCCTCCAAAGCCCTGCCTGGGGGTCAGAGTCTCCTCCAGAAAAGCTGGAGAGGGATTTTTAACCAAGGCAGAGCGAGGGGGAATGGCTTCCCACTGCCACAGGGACCTTGGGAAGGAATTCCTCGCTCTGGGGAGGGCTGGGATGGAACCCCAGGGAAGCTGGGGCTGCCCCTGGATCCCTGGAAGTGTCCAGGGCCAGGCTGGATGGGGCAGGGAGCAGCCTGGGACAGGGACAAGATGACTCTGAAGTTGAGTTTGAGTTCTCCCACCCCACAGGGAGAGGAGGGGATGGCTCCAGGGCACTGAAACCTGTTCCCAGTGTTTGTCCCGTGTGATGTCGGTGGGGTTGGGTACTCCCAGGGCTGTCGGGATGCCCCTCCCTGGAGGGGGATGAAGGGTCAGACCGGCACAGGAGACCCCTCCCCTCCTCCTGCCCAGGAGGAGCAGCTCAGCAGCCCCAGGAGTTCCCTTCTCCCTCTCATCCCTCAGGAATTCCTGACCATCCAGGCCGTGGGGAACCTCGCAGGGGGATTGCCCCTGAGCTGTGCCCACTCCCCGGGTGTCTGTGCCATGGCCACCTCCCCACCCTGCACAACCTTTCATTTTTAACCCCCCGTGCTGCTCTTGGGGTAGAGTTCATTTCCCCCATCCCAGGACAGGCTGGAATTATATTTTGGATTTGTGCTGGAGACAGAGCGGATAACACAGAGATGTTTTGATTCTCGTGGGTGACCTCAAGGGTGTTTCTCACACAGAACCCTGCCCCAACATCAGCTCCTAACCCGATGCAGTGTTTCAACGCTCCAGTTAAGGGTTGCTGGTTCTCCCCTGGCCCTGAAGTGCCCCTGCACACCCAGAGGGTTGGATTGCAGGAGCAGAGGGCAGCTGGCTGCTGCCACATCTCCACACCCTGTGTGCAAGCTCCTGAGCCATGGGATTGATGCTTCCCATTTCACCACAGAGCCTTAAAAGGTCTCCTTGCCGTGGAGTTGGGAATGGGAACATTTGCGTGTTAAACTTGGCTTCGGTGACCCAGAATGCAGAAACTAGATTAGTTTTTTTTAGCGGAGTTATTTATAGGAGACTCTTAACGAGTTACTTTAAATTACTTTTAAAGAAGGAAGGAAAGGGAGAGGGTGGCAGGAGGGATTTGTTGCGTGTCCCTGTGGTCCCTCAGGGCGTGGGAGGGAGGATGTCACTCTTTGTCACTCGCTGTGACTCCCTGCAGTCACCCACAGCCCCACACAGAGACAGTGCCACCTCCCCCCAAACCCAGCCATAACATCATGGAATGGTTTGGGTTGGAAGGGACATTAAATCCCACCCAGTGCCACCCCTGCCCTGGCAGGGACACCTCCCACTGTCCCAGGGACACCTCCCACTGTCCCAGGTGCTCCAGCCCCAGTGTCCAGCCTGGCCCTGGGCACTGCCAGGGATCCAGGGGCAGCCACAGCTGCTCTGGCAATCCCAGCCCAGGCAGGAATTCCCAATTCCCAATCTCCCATCCATCCCTGCCCTCTGGCAGTGGAGCCATTCCCTGGGTCCTGTCCCTCCATCCTTGTCCCCAGTCCCTCTGCAGCTCTCCTGGAGCCCCTTCAGGCCCTGGCAGGGCTCTGAGCTCTCCTGGAGCCTTCTCCTCTCCAGGGGAACATTCCCAGCTCTGCCAGCCCGGCTCCAGCGGGGCTCCAGCCCTGCAGCAGCCCCTGCTCCCCTCTGGCCTCTCTCCAGCAGCTCCACATCCTCTGGAGCCCCCAGGTCTGGGGCAGCTCTGCAGGTGGGGTCTCACCTGAGCGGGCAGAGGGGCAGAATCCCCCTCCCGAGCTGCCCCCGCTGGGATCAGCCTGGCACCGGGGGTTTGGGGCTGTCAGTGCCTGTGCCCGGGTCAGGCTGAGCTTCTCTTCCACCACCACCCCCAACCCCTTCCCTCCGGGCTGCTTTGATCCATTCCCTTACCAGCCTGGATTTATGCTTGGGATCGCTTGGGATGGTCCCGACCCAACAGCCGTGGGAATAAAGAGTAACGCTTAAATATAATTCTTTTTTTGTGTAACAAAAAAATAGTTACAATAGCTACCACGACAACATCAGCTAATACCTCAGCTCTAATTTTCAAAAATAAAGCCAAACCGAGAATAATCGAGCAGAATACCAGGAGCACGGGGTTTTCTGCCCGCCGGAGCGGCGTTTCCTCGCCGCCAGCCGGCGTTTCCCGCAGCTCCCGAGCGGCGGAGCCGGAGCCCGGCCCCGCTCCGCCCCCGCCCGCTCCGCCCGGGGCCGCCCCGCGCCGGCGGCGGCTCCGGAGCGCGGGGGCGGCCCCGGGCCGGCGCTTCCCGTGCCCGCCGGGCAGCGCGCTCCGGGCATCCCTGACGCGGCCGCCCTCCGCTTCTCTCCGGCAGGATTCCCGGGAGGATGGCATGGATTTAGGCAGCGACGCCGGCAGCAGCCGCTCCAGCTCGGAATCCAACTCCAGCAAAGCCACGCCGTGCTCGGAGGGCAAGTCCTCGCCGTCCCCCGGCAGCCTGGACCTGGCGGCGCTGGGCGACTCGGAGGAGGAGGAGGAGGAGGAAGAGGAGGAGGACGGGGGGTCCCCGCCGTGCCCGGCCGCCCATGGGCGCCGCCGCGGCCCCGCGGCCGCCGCTGCCCGGCGCTGCCCGCGGCCCCCGCCCCGCTCGGACCCCGCGCAGCGGCGGAGCGCCGGGGCGCGGCCCCCCCGGGACCCGCAGCCCCCGGCCATGGACTGGGCAGCCCTGGAGAGGCACCTGGCCGGGCTGCAGTGCCGCGAGCAGGAGCGCAAGGCGCGGGCCAGCCCCGCCTCGGTGAGTGGGGAGCGCGGCGGGGCGCGGATGGGGCGCGGAGCGGGGTGCGGGGGTCCCGCCTGGAGGGATGCTGCCCGGCTGGCGGATCCCGCGGGAGGATGCGGAGCTGCTGGAGAGAGGCCAGAGGAGGCCGTGGAGATGCTCCAGGGCTGGAGCCCCTCTGCCCTGGAGCCAGGCTGGCAGAGCTGGGGGGGCTCACCTGGAGAGGAGAAGGATCCAGGGAGAGCTCAGAGCCTGAAGGGGCTCCAGGGGAGCTGGAGGGGGACTGGGGACAAGGATGGAGGGACAGGACACAGGGAATGGCTTTAAGCTGCAGGATGGTGGATTTAGATTGGATTTTGGGAAGGAATTTTTCCCTGTGAGGGTGGGCAGGCCTGGCACAGGTGCCCAGAGCAGCTGTGGCTGCCCCTGGATCCCTGGCAGTGCCCAAGGCCAGGCTGGGCAGGGCTGGGAGCACCTGGGACAGTGGGAGGTGTCCCTGCCATGGCAGGGAATGAGATGAGTTTTAAGGTCCCTTCCATCCCAAAGCATTCCATGATTCTCCAACTTTCCCGGAGCATCCTTGGGCCCTGGTGGGGCTGGTTCCTGCAGCTCCAGGCATGTGGCAGGGCTGGTGTCCCCGGCAGGAGCCTGGTGCCACCACCAGGCTGTCTCAGAGCTGGGTCCCTTGGAGAGGCCAGGGAATATCAGCTTTTCCCAGGCTGGGAGCGGTGCCAGCCTGGCGCTGGGTGCTCTCCTTTCCTGAGGGAAAGAACCTTCCCAAGGCCCTGCTGTCAGCCACAACCACCCCCCGGTGCTGTTTTACAGAAACCCCTGTAAATAGGGGCCTGATCCCATTATCAGGGCGATTTGGGAATTGCACAGAACTTCTGAGCTGCAGTGATGAGAGGGGAAGGAGCACTGCAGCCAGCGGTGACACGGCAGGGCTGAGGCTCTTCCATGATGCATGAACTCCAAAGGAATGCTCCGAACCTCTCTGCAAGCTCTGCAGGAGCCTTTGGATGCCTGAGGAACGCCGTGTGCCTCGCCAGCCGTGCCCCGTGGCCTTGCCTCTGGCACACATGATTTTTTTCCATGATTTTTTTGTTGTTTAAAAGGCATTCCATGCCCTAACTTCCTGTGAAGTCACCTCGCTCGGGGAGGTGGGGATTTCCCCCTGAATCCTTGAATTACAACTAATTGGTGACAAATCTGGGTGGGTGCTGGGCAGGATGAGTAAGCTGAGGGATGAGTGGGACTGCTGCCATGCAGGGATGCTTTTTTCCAAAGCCTGAACACCGGAGCCTCAGAGCCTTGAGGAACTGACAGGTAACAGCTTTAATTACAGTCATTTGTGCAGCAACTCAGCCTGGAAAAAAGGAAAAAAAAAACACCAAAAAGAAAAAAAAAACCCCACCTCATTTTTGTGGTTTGGGAGCAGATTTCTCCAGCATTATCTGGTCAGCTCTGCTGGCACTGCTGGAAACTCTTTGCCTCCAGGCATGAGCTTAACCAGGTGAGCTGTCACCTAAGGAATTCTACCCCTGTCAGGGTTTTCCTCCTCCATCCTCCCATTCCCTCCTGCAGGCTCAGAGGCCCTGGAAGGAATTCAGGCTGCCTCACGCCCTGACTTGTCCCGCGCAGAGCTGGGCTGGGAGCTTTGCTGTGCAGATCCAGGGCTGGAATGGCCTGGATGGACCCCCAGAGGAGCCCAGGGCATGCAGAGCCTCTCCAGGGGTGGCACTGAGCTGCAGCTCTCCTCCCTCCCAGGAGCTGGGGTTTGCCACCCTGCAGATGTGACTTCCCCAGTGCTTGTGGCCCTGGAGAGACTTTGCTCAGCTCCCCAGCTGTCCTGGAGGCACCTTTGCTCCAGGATTCCCCTTCCCTTGGCTCCCAGGGGTGAGGAGGAGGAAGAGGTGTTCCAGCTCTGCTCCTTCCCCCCGGGATCAAAGGGAAGGGCTGCTGGGAAGGGACATTTCCCCTGCTGGCCGGCTGGGAAGGGACATTTCCCCTCCTGTCCACCTGGGAAGGGACATTTCCCCTCCTGGCCGGCTGGGAAGGGACATTTCCCCTCCTGGCCGGCTGGGAAGGGACATTTCCCCTCCCTGGCCGTGTCTTGTGAGCACCCAGTGTCCCACGAGCTGCATGACCCCAAAACCTCCCAGGCTGAAGTGAAAACCCCTGGTTTTATTTTTGTTTCCCCGCCCCTGACATTTCCCCGCGGTTCAGTGTTTATAAGGAACCCTTGCCTTGCCCTGCTGGAAGCCCGAGTGTTTGTAAACATGGAGAGGAGGCAGGCAGGGAGCAAAAGCAGGGAATTGCTCTGGGCTGCTCCTTCTGCCTGCTGGAAAGGCCAGGAAAAGGGGGATGCCAGGGCTCGGGGAATCGGGGTGCGTGTGGAAGCAGCTCGGACTGGAAGCGTCTCCTCGGCTGCTTGCTGCTCCCAGGAATCCAGAGACAGGTTTGACTGAGGTGATTTTATTAAGATGATTTATTAAAATTATTAAAATCGAGGTTTTTCTGCTGTCAGGACCTGGTTTTCTTGGGGTTTGCCATGCCCCAGGGGAAGGCAGGGCAGGGGGCAGCAGTGACCCTGCAGGGGCAGGTGCTGCTCCCTGGTCCTGCTCCTCTCCCTGGGGTCCCTGCCTGCTCCATCCCACAGACACGGAAAAAGCTTCCAAAATTAAATATATAAGTCAAATCTATAAATATATAAGTATATAAGGAAAAATATAAATATATCTTTATTAAATATATAAATATAAATACAATATTTATAGAAATATAATAAAACACAATTGAATATATAAATAAATATGAATATTGAATATATAAATAAAATTAAATATATAAATATATCTTTATTACATATATAAATATAAGTTCCAAAAGTAAATATATAAATAAAACTATATAAATACATATCTATATAAATATATATAAATAATAAAACTAAGACTATAAATGTGCAGTTTAGTGTTAATGATTATAAAGGTGTAGTTTAATAGTTAAATGTGCAGTTTATGTAAAAGTCTATAACACCACATAGTACAAAACTTGAAGTTTAAAGTTTTAAAATATAGTAATATATGTAAAATGATTAAAATTTTAACACAGAAACTAGTCCTTCTTAACCTTCTTTTACACCTTCTTCTTCATAAGTTTAAGTAATATTATGTAATTAAGTAAAAAAAACATATTACAAAACACAAATAATTAGTTAAGTTAAAGATAAAAATAATTGAAACATCATTTCTTAATGAAACAATTTATCCTTAAAAAACCTTATAAAAAGAAATACATCACCGTTTTTACCTTGTTCGAATAGAATACTGTAACACACAACTTCTAAAAGTGTAACATAAATAAAACCAAACAAACGTCTCAGTCCAAACAGAAGATGCCACGTCACCAGGACTGTGCAGAGGGACAGGGCCATGCTGGCTCGCAGGAGAAGGGAATTCCCAAATTCCCACCCTGAGGCAGCCCCAGCAGCCTTTAGGAGTTTCCAGGCAGGGGGGCTGGGCTGGAACGCAGGAGGGCTGGAGAGCTGCAGAGCAGGGAAGGGTTAATTGAGGAGGGACCTTGGTGACATCCTTGGCTGCGAGATGTGCCCTGAGTGCTGCAAAGGCTGGGAAGGGAACATGGATGATACCAGTGCCGTGGGCAGGGCTGCTGGGCAGCTTCCAGGGGCGCGAGGCCAGGCTGCACACAGGCTGGGGGTGCCCCAAAACTCCTACCAGGAAATTTGGGAAGGTTTTGGAGCTTCTGCTTGGCTCTGGCAGCCCCTCTGCTGAGAGGAGCAGAGTTCCAGCGGGGTGGGATGGCCCTGGATGGATCCGTGTCCATCCTGGATATCCCATGTCCACGGGCAGGCTGCTCTCGGGGTGGGATGACAGCAGGGGCCAGGTGGGCAGGTGCGGTCTAGAAATGGAGAATATTCCTGTCTTTCTGCCCCAAAAAGGGTGAAATGACTGGTTTTGGAGCTGGATTGAGTGGATGAGGTCCCTCCAAGCCTGGTGGGCTGCATCAGGTGACTCTGGAGTTTTCTGAACTCCGCCTAAGAGGAGAAGCCTCTTTCCTGAAGGCACTTGGAGCTCAGAAGGTTCGTATGGAGATGCTTGGCTCAATCTCCTCACCCAGCTGCAGGAAGCCACCCCCTCCCATTTTTTTTTCCCATTTGTCCTCCTTTCCTGTACTCCTGGCTGCATCCAAAGTGGTACCAAATGTGCCACGGGGTGATTTATGGCCCTGAGGAGCTGTGGAGGTGCCGGGGAAGCGGCGAGGCTCCGCTTGCTGTGTCTCTAATGGCTCGAATCAAATCCAAATCAGCCTTAATGGCTTTAATATTCCTCCCATTGCCTCTCCGAGGATAATTACAATCAATAGGAGGGATTGGCTGGGAAGAATATCTGCAAATTCTGGAGTCAATTAGAGAAGCACTGGCAGGAGGGGAGGTGGCTCAGGCAGACTCGGCCGTGACAGGCTGGGCAGGGAGGGAGGGATGGAATTGCCCAAGGAATTTTGCTGCCCACAAGGCTTAGTGCAGGCAGTGCTGCTGAAAGCTCATCCCTGCAGCTTCCAGGAGCTTTCTGGATGGGGAAGGATGTGCTGGATTTTATCTTTCCATCCCTGGAACACTCCTGCCTGTGCTGAGACAGACCGATGGTGGTTATCCCCTTCCTGTGGCGGTGAATCCAAGGAATGACACATATGTCCAGACACTTGGACTCCTGCATTTCCAGTGCTTCAGGGAGTTACATTTGTGTCTTTCCGTGGGCTGCTGATCCTCCAGGCTGTGCTGAGCCTCTGGAGGTGGGCATGGTGCTCCTCGGAGCTGTCCCATCCCGGCTGCCACGGAGCGACCCTGGAAGGCAGCAGGGAGCACCCAGAGCCCTGAGCTCCCCCTGGGGAGGGTGGAAAAGCCTCAGGTCTGTGTTTGAAAGCAGCTGGGAACCTCCTGGAAGTGTTCAAAAAGTGTGGAAGTGGCACTTGGGGACGTGGTTTAACAGGGAAGACGATGGTGGTGGATTCATTTTTGGATCTGGTGGTCTTAGAGGGCATTGCCAATCTTAACGATTCTGTGGAAAGACTTCAGGGTTAACCCAGGATATTCCAGAAGATGCAGGATGGAATTTAGCAGGGGCCATGTGAATACCTCTTTCTTGCCTGTGTCTCCCTGAAAATGTGAAACGAATTCAAAGCATGGGCTAAAATCTTGAAATTATTTCATCATTGGCCATGGGCAGGAATCTGATTTTCGTGGATTAGAGCAGCCAGAATGGAGGGAGAAATGTATGGACCAGCTTGGTACAAGGGAGGAGAGACATGGAGCCAACAGGTGCCACGTGGGAGTGTTGGTGAGCAGGATTTTTGGGAATGGGGGCTGGGATCCAGCCCAGACCTTTGGTGTAAAGCCTTGACTCACCTTGGAGCGCTGGCCCAGACACTCAGGGAGCAAATACTGGCTTGGAGGTTGGCAGTGGGCTGGTTCTCACTGCAAATGAGCCTTCATTGATGGATAAAAATGTGAGCTCCCTCCTCCCCAGGGATGCGACAATGTCTGGGATGGGAGCAGGGAACAGCAGGGATTAATGCCTGGAAGGAATTTCTCCAGCCAGGAGCTGTCAGGGTGGGAATTTCTGCTTGCAGGAAATTGCATTTCTGTCATTGCTCAGCCAGACCTTCCCTGTCCACCTGACAGCTCCTGTCCCTGCTGGATCTGAGCACCAAACTCCTTCCCAGGCAGCTGGAAAAGGGAACTCCATCACCAGGGAGCTTCTCCAGGGCAATTAATTTGCTGTGAGGCTTTGACATGGAAAACAAACCTTCTGAGTGTGGACAAAGCTGTAACTGTGCGTTGTTCCAGTGCCCTGGGGTGGGATGAGCTGCAGGAATGCTCCATCCCTGCTCCTGGTGGCTCAGGAGAGCCCTGGACTTTGGCCACCTCGCACCCAGCTCAAAGGTTGGCTGGGAGATTGCTGGTCCTGCCCAAGTGAGCAGTGCCATTCCCTGGGAAAACATCCCGAGGGATTTTGGAGCTGCTTGGTGGGAATTCCATAGATTGGAAGGATGAGCCTTTGCTGCTTCCCAAACCTGGCCAGGCAAAACTCCCAGGATTAAAAATCCTGAGGGAAAACTCGATTCCCATCACTGCTGCTGAGCCTTTCCTCAAAGGAAGTGCCCACCACAGGAGGGAACAGCCTTGGATCCTGCCTGGATGGATGATTCTCCTTCATCCCAGTGCTGCCACAATGTGAATTCCTCCAGGTGATGGAGCCCAGTCGGTTGGTGAGTGAATCTTTCCTGTGGGATGTGGCAAAGCTGGAAAAGTTGGATTTTTCTAGCACTAATTGCCGTGCAGGCAGCAGTGAATCTCCCTTTAATGTGATGCTAAGGGATCATTGTTATGATCTGGCTCTGTAAAACGTCTGTACATTTATTGTAAATGAGTATTTTTGGTGTTTGGGACTCACAAGTAGGAAATGCAAAAGATTTCCAAGGAGAGGAGTGACCCTTTATGCCAAGCAAAATTTGGAATATTTCAGAACAGTGTTTTTATTTTTTTTTAATAGAGAGATTCTAGAGCCTTGCACCCCTCCTCTAATTCTTCAAATTCCCACTTGAACCCAAGTGTCTCAGGTTGGAATAGCAGCAGGCAGCAGGAATTTTGATTTCCCAGGATAATAATTATGTACTTAGGCAAATATTCCGTGCTTATTAAGTGGGATAAATGCAAGGCAGGGGGGGTTTCATTCTCACAACTGCCCTGTGCTGTGCAAAACCTGTCATTTTCCCTGTGGATGGAGAGGATGGATGTGGGATGTGGTGTCTGGAACACCTGGAATTGTAGAAAATCCAGATGAACATGGAGGGAGAAATTGTAGGCAGAGGATATTTAAAACCAGACAAAAAAGAGTTTATTCAGTGCAACCCAAACCATGCTGAAAATCTGCTGAGGAGCACTGGAAAACCAGGATTGTGCTGACCCCAAAACACCAGGGACCTCAGGGATGTTCTAATTATTCTAAACGATTTAAATATCGTTTAAGTATTTAAAGATTTGTTTAAATATTGTAAATAACGCTCCGAATGTCCCCCACACCCTCACAGACTTTGTTTCTGAGAGCAGCAGGCTTGCCTTAGCAGTGATAAGAACTGCAGGAATTGTGATTTATTTCCTTCTTCCTCTCTGCCTGGATTTAAGGTGGTTTGGATTTAACTGGTTGGAAAAGCAGGTGCAGCACTTGATTGTTTTATAAAGTTTGTGTAGAAACTGTGAAGAAATTGCTCAAAGCGTCATTACTCCTACTCCTAACAGCAAAAAATCAGGAAAATCAATATCAGGGACATAAATTTGTGTCCCCATCTCCTCAGGAGGTGCTGCAGCCCAAAGGAGCTTTAAGGGAGCATCAGATTTAGTGGGGAAAATGGACTTTTTGGAGGAGAAAACCTTTTGTAAGGATATATAAAATCCCAGTGTAATTCAGCAAAGATGGGTGTAATCCCCATGGAGAGGAAATGTGATTTCCCAGCTTCTCCCAATGTCTCACTGTAGGTATTAATTTAATTTTATAAAAATGAAGCTGTTTGAGATAATCCCATCATGTGCCCAGTTCAATGTTTTCCAAGGCTGGCCACCGAGATCCAGGAATTCCTGTGGGATTCTGGGCACAGCAACACTGCTGAGGGGGCAGAGAAAAGCAGAATTTGGTGTGTTCAGGCTCCTCAATCCCAAATAATTCTTTTGTGTAGGAATTTCTTCAGTTAGAACTAAAAAGATTTAAAAATCTCTCTTCCAGCTCTGGCTCTGAAATCAATCTTGCTCCCATGGACTCAGTGGGAAATGATTTTCCCTCTTCCAATTATCCTTTCACATGAGGTGCTCCATAATCCCTCTTTCCCTGGAGGTTTTCCAGCTCTTCCAAGCCTTTGGATCATTTTGGGGCACCTCATCTTTCCCTGGGGAGCCGTTTGCGTCACCAGAGTGGGAGATTTTATTTATAGCCCCCATCTGGGAGTGCAGCTCAGTGATCTATAGATCTCCTTTAATGAGAAAATCACACCCAGGGCCCTTTATTCCTGCTGCTCCTCTGGAAATCCGAGAGGAAATAGGATTTTCAAGGAAAGAGAAGTGCCAGGCTGAGATTTAATCCCCTCTATGGTGAGGCAATGTTAAAAAATAAAAGAGAACTCTATTAAAGTGCTGGATTCTTTATGCACACAAAAGCTGCTGGTGTGCGTGGCCCCTGGGGAATCCAAATGCTTTTAGTGAGTTATTAAAAATTGAATCCAAACTTTTTATTCCGTGTAATTCCTATATTGGATTTATTAAAGAGGGATTTGGGGAAATAGCAGCATTCTGTACCAGGGTCATCCTCTGCTCTGGCTGCTTGGCCTGGCAGGTGTTTGATCATCAGCTGCTCTTAGGAGTTCAGACAAAAATAATTGTGGGAATCATTTTTCCATGTGGAATTCTCAGTGTTCTGCATTTGCATGAATGCATAATATAACCAAGCTCTTAGCATTTTTCCTGGCTCATCCCAGCTGCTCTTTCCTTTCTTCTGCTGCTTTCTCATCTATTATTTCTTGGTTTAAAAGCAGAAAGGCAACTTTCAGCTGGGCCCCACAAAGATCCAAGAGGCCTTTTCCTGAGAGGAACATTCCCAGCCTGGCATTTCCCTAGGCTGGCCTGGGAGCTGCAGGGAGCAGCAGGGAGACATCCTGCTGGAAAAACTCCTCCAGGACCTTTTCCACGGGTCTGTTTCTGGGAAGGGCAGAGTAGGTGAAAATCAGGACATGCTCCTGAAAATCATGGATACAGCCTTGACCCCCTGTTCTCCTGGAATTTCTTGGAATCCATCCTCAAGTGGACAAATTGCCTGATATTTCCATATATTAATTATATTTAAATGGCTCAAAACAGGTGATCAGAGCTCAGGCAGCGCTTCTTCCTGCTCAGAGGCTGCAGGAATTGTGCCTGTTCCCAGGAAATACCAGTCCATGCTGTCCATAAATCACATGGATGAGGGCTTCCCACATTTTACACCTGTTCCCATGTGCCACATTCCATGTAAATAAATATATTTTGCAAGATGAGTTTGGCAGTGCTGCTCCTGGGCTGTTCCCCAAACCATCCCTCTGGCATGGAGCAGAAATGTGTGTTATTCCCAGGAAACCGAGCTGCTGTTCTGGGATAGCTCTGTTCCCCATTCCCAATCCCTCCTTCCTCGTTATCCCTACATTTCATACTCCTGGAATGACTGGGATGTACAACTGGAATGGCTGCTACTCAGGAGAGGGGCTGGAGAGCTCCAAAAGGAATTCCAGAGGCTTCCACAGCTTGCTGGGGGAGTGCTGGGGGCCTTTTGGGAATTCTGGAGGCTTTTGGGAGTGCTGGGATTTCTGGAGGCCTTTGGGAACACTGGAGGCTTTTGGGAATTCTGAGGGCCTTTGGGAACAGTGCAGGTTTTTGGGAATGCTGGAGGCCTTTTGGAGCTCTGGGGCCCTTTGAAAATTCCAGGGGCCTTTGGGAGCTCTGGGCCTTTTGGGAATGCTGGAGACCTGTGGGAGCTCTGTGCCCTTTGGGAATGCTGGAGGCCTTTGGGAACACTGGATGCCTTTGGGAGCTCTGAGGGCCTTTGGGAATTCTGGGAGCCTTTGGGAGCTCTGGGCCCTTTGGGAATTCCTTGGCCCTTTGGGAGCTCTGGAGGCTTTTGGGAATGCTGGAGGCCTTTGGGAATGCTGGAGGCCTTTGGGAGCTCTGGAGCCCTTTGGGAGCTCTGGAGCCCTTTGGGAATGCTGGAGCCCTTAGGGATCTCTGGAGCCCTTTGGGAATGCTGGAGCCCTTTGGGAGCTCTGGGCCCTTTGGGAATGCTGGAGGCCTTTGGGATCTCTGGAGCTCAGCCAGCGCTGCCCAGCGGATCCCACACTCCGCTCAAGGCCCCGTGAACGGCTTTCAGTGACTCTGGGGTTTGTGGGTTTGTCTTGGCCCAAATCAAACCAGAAGCAAACGGGAATATTTGGAGGCCTGGGTCCAACCTTTCCGTGCCCTGATCCCAAGGGAATCCCAGGGATGAGGTGTCAGCGAGGCCGCAGCTGCAGCTTTAGAAGAGGATTTTGGTTGCTACAGGAATGGATGTGGAGGGAAATCTGTAAGCTTGTAGCTGGTGGGGAAATAACAGTTTCCTGGAAAATAAACTTTCCCTGGGGAAAGGCACCAGGAGTATCCCTGTGCTGCTGTTCCCAGCATGGAGATGAGAATTCCTTGGAGAAGCTGAGCGCTCCTGTGCTCCCCACACAGCAGGGAGATTTACACTGTCCATCAGAGCTGGAATTCCCTGCTGTAGCACCCAGTCTTACCATTGCCACTGCTACCTCAGGTTTTAGCTTTTATACTTTCCAGATTCTGAAATAAGACTTCATAACCTAAAGTTATAATTAGACAACTCCAATATGCAAATGGAGCAGAGCTGAGCCCAGGGAGAGACCCCGGCAGCGCTCGTGCATTTTGGGACCATTTGGGTTCATCCTGGGGGCAGCCCTGGCTGGGCTCTGGTGCTGCCCAAGGGGGATCCATGGAGGAGATCCTTGGAATCAATCCCTGCTTTATTCTGGAACTCTGGCCAGCCTCTGCTCTAGGGCAGCCTGCACAAGACATCACCACCTCCTTTCCTTCCCCTTGCCCCCCATTCCCTTTCTCCATTTTCTTCTGAAAATCCAGCTGGTTCCAGAGCCAGGCTCAGCTCCAGCCCAGCCTAAGCCCCCCTTTCCTTCCCAATCCCTCTGCTGTCCTGTGGCTCCATCTCAAAATAAAACTGCAGCTCACACCTTGGTGCCCATCCCAGTGAATCCTCTGCCTTTCCTGGGAATTCCTGCCACCAGGAACTCCATGGCTCAACTCAAAGGCTCAATCTGATGGTGTCAATGGAAAAAAAATAAAAATCCTAAATCCAACCCCTAGTGACCCCTCCCGTGCCTGTCTGTAAAAACTGGCCCAATTCCAGCAGACACCTTCAAATGAACCAGCCTGGATCTCCATCCTGGGGAAAGATTCCAGGAAAAGCTGCAGGCTGCCAGAGCAAGAAAAGAATGCCTGAGGTAGAACAGGAGAGGAAAAAAAGGAGATTTAAGAGACCAGAGTTGTTTTCTTGCTCTTATATGGTGCTGCTGTGCCACCAGCAGCTCCCTCGCTCCATGACTAATGAGGCTCAGCTGGGATCCACCCTTGCTTATCCTGTTATTTTTAGCTTTTTTCAGCCTCCTGCTCGCTGTGCCTGCCCTGTCTTACTTGAATTACTGAGTCTGCACTCTCAGTGGCTGTCCAGAGCAGAGCAGGAACAGGATTTCTCATCCCTGAGGGAATTGTTTTTGGAGCTGGCAGTGACACCCAGTGAGGAGGAATCACCTTTGTGAGACAGGCAGCTGCAGACAAGAGGATTCATTTTTTTCCTTTCTCCCAGTGACCCTGGGGTTGGGAGGCAAGCTCCAAAAATCATCTTTACATCCACTTCTTAAAGGCTGGAAATGGAAAATGATCCTGAAGGAAGAGCAGGGAGAGCAGGGACTCCATGGAAATGCCACTGGGGTGGGAGCAGGTACAGAAATCCCACATCCTCTCCTTAGCAACCATTAAGTTCCTGGTCTGGGGCCAAAAGCCATTTCTGGATGGAATCTGAAACCTTTGAATTGTGGCAGGATCCCTGGAATTGCAGGCTGGCCGTGCAGGCTGAGGGAACAGAGCTGATTTAAATCCAGGGGATTCATTAATTCATTAATTAATCCTGATTGTCCAGTGTGCTGCACCTGCACTTATCCAGCCCCAAAAACCAGGCTGGGTTTGCTCCATCCTTCCCAAAATCCCTGATCCCAGCAGGGTTTGAACCTCTCGGATTTGGGGACCCTTTGGTGCATATTTTAAGGAGGCCCCTCAAAAAGAGTGGATTTCTGCCAAAAGTTTTGGAGTTATGGGCATCAGCCTTCAGAGCTGAGGGAAAAATCCCCTTCTATTTTTGTCCTGACCATGACTCAGAGGAAGATTTGTCCCTGCAAAGTCACTCCTTTTTTGAGGAGGCATTTAAAGGCCGCTGCTGTCACCTGTTTGGCTCAGAATATTCCTATTTTTGGTGTTTGGCTCAGTTTAAAAACACATTTTTTCATTCCATATCCACTTTGTCGCGTGCTGTGTTTATTTTTTTCAGCCTGCAAGTCCAGTCCTGGGCTTTTGCCACCCCTTTTGCAATTACAATTACAAAATAAAGCCATAAAGAAATGAGGCCTCTCAGCTGTTGCCACCAGGAAGCACAAAGGGAATAGAAAAGGATGGATGGGCTGGAAGGGATAGCAGTGGGATAATCCCATCGCCGTTCCCAGATTCTGCCCTCTGGCTCAGTGCTTTATTTCTAATTAATAACCTGATTTTTGTTGTTGGCTGAATGCAGGTGCAGCACACTGGACACACCACACTCAGGACTAATAAATGAATGAATCCCCTGGATTTAAATCAGCTTGGGCTTCCCTGAACCTGCACTTCCAGGGGTTTTGCCACTTTTTTATTCCATCCAGAAATATTCCCCCGAGCAGTCACTGAAGTGTTGAGTAGGGGACGTGGAATTTCTGTTTGTGCTCCAAATCCAGCAAGGCTTCCAAATAATTCCTGCTGTCCCACCCTGTCCTTCATCCTGAGGGAAAACCCCTTGTTGGGCCATTTTTCCCCTCTTGGAAAAATCCATTAATTCCTCTCCCTGCTGCTGTTTCAATGGGGCTGGAGGGGGCAAATTTGTATTTTTCAAATCTCTTTTCAAATATTGCAAATTTATATTGGAAAAATGAAAACCAACCAAATAAATGGGAGAGGAGGGATGGGGAAATTTGGCTGGACAAGCCTGGATGTGCTGCCCATGGATTTGAGCAGGACTGATAAAAAATCCTAAATTTGTTATCAGAGATCAGATGAGGGTGTTCCTTATGGGTCACTTTAATGTTTTTGGTTTATTCTGGATCAATACAGCTGAGACTTTTTCCAGATGGGTTTGGGAGGGGATGGGTGCTGCCAGCACCCATGAGTGCAGCCCAGGCTGGAGCAGAAAATGGGATTTGGAGGCGGAGTTGGTTCCCTGGAGGGTGTGATGCCCCGGCTGGCAGTGCCAGGCTGCTCCTGGCAGAGGCACAGGGATGAGCTGGGGCACAGCAGCTGCAGGCAGGGACACCCTGTGCTCCTCTGCACGGGGAATTCTCTGGGGACAGCTGTCCCTGCTCGGGGGTGGGTCAGGTTTGCTTGGATCAGCTCAGGCAGATCCCACCCAGCCCAATCCCTCTGTTCTCCTGCAGTGCCAGGTCTGCACTGTCTGTGTGTGCCAGCCAGAACTGGGGAAAATCGTTGGATTTATACAAATCCTCTCCCAAATTGTGCTGCAGAGTGAGGAATTCGTGGATTTATTGATGCTCAGATAAAACCTGATTTTTCCTGCTGGTGTGCTCCATAGATCCTGCACACTGGGAATGCTGCATTTCCACAAGAACTGTTGATTCTTAACAATAGAAATAAATCAAATTGCAAGGAGGCAGCTGGAGCTTCTCTGTGCTGTCTCCCCACACTCCTGAAGTGCTGGAGATGAATTGATGGAGACAGGGAATGGTTTGGGTGGGAAGGAATGTAAAGGTTATCCCGTCCCAATCCCTGCCACAGGGACACCTGCAGCTATCCCAGGCTTCTCCAAGCCCTGCCCAGCCTGACCTTGGACACTCCCAGGGATGGTGAATCCTTAGGAAAATCCATTATAGGGCCTCACAGGGAAGAATTTCTTCCCCGTATCCCATTTAACCTGTGGCAGTGGAGCCATTCCCTGGGTCCTGTCCCTCCATCCTTGTCCCCAGCCCCTCTCCAGCTCTCCTGGAGTCTCTTCAGGCCCTGGCAGGGCTCTGAGCTCTCCTGGATCCTTCCCTTCCCCATTCCCAGCAGTGAATCCTTGCTGGGCTCAGACCTCACCATCAGAGCTCCTGGAAATTCCCTTTTAAGCACTTCTGATCCAGCTTTAGAAATTGTCCCGCTGCAAACGAAGCCTGTGTGGTACCATTGATCCTTCCTGGATGGCTTCCATGGAAAATTCTGCTTGTTTTCCATATGTTTGGTGGCTTTTATATCACTGGAGAGTTATAAATACTTGGGTGGCTTAAATGAGTCCCTGCAATTCCCTGTGAAGTGTTTGGATCAGGATGGGGAATTGCTGTACCCTTCTGCTCCAGGCTTTTAGGGAAGGGAAAATCCTGCTTGGAGTGTGTGTTTTTATCCCAAACCCATCTCTGGTGCTGCAGGTGGGGCTGTAGAGGTGCTGCTTGTCAAGGACTCCAGAAAGTTCCAGGGAAATAAAAAAGGCTTGGAAAAGGGAAGGACATTGGGTCCTTAACCTGCTGGAGGTTTATTCCCACCTGGAGCAGAGCAACACATCCAAAATGAGGGAAAAGCCCTGGCATCACCTTCCTTCAGTAAAAAAGGAATAGTGCAGGGCATTATCCATGGGTGTAATCCAAACAAATACTCCCCTTTCCAACAGATGTCGAGTATTAACTGATTAAAAATAATCGCTTTTTTCTTTATTTTTCTTGCTGGATTTAAACCCAGGGAAAGCTTAACTGGGCTTAAAGAGGAGCTAAATCCCTCACTCCCAGGAAATCATCAGCAAATAGAGCTGAAATCCCGGGATGCTGGATATAATTCCTGCTTCCATGCAAGCTTGGAGTGGTTGGGAAGCCTTTGGGAGCCAGCAGGAGCACCTTGGTGTGCTGGGGGCTGGGTCCCTGTCTCTCCTTCTGATGGGTGCTTTCCCTGAGGATCAACATCCCAGAGGGTCCCATGGGCTGGAGCCCCTCTGGAGCCAGGCTGGGAGAGCTGGGAATGTTCCCCTGGAGAGGAGAAGGATCCAGGAGAGCTCAGAGCCCTGCCAGGGCCTGAAGGGGCTCCAGGAGAGCTGCAGAGGGACTGGGGACAGGGATGGAGGGACAGGAGCCAGGGAATGGCTCCACTGCCAGGGTTAGGTGGGATATCAGGAAGGAATTCCTGGCTGGGAGGGGAAATGGATTTTCCCAAGGATGCCCCTGGATCCCTGGCAGGAGGGGCTTGGAGCAGTCTGGGATAGGGGAAGGTTTCCCTGCCCATGGCAGGGGTGGGGCTGGATGGGCTTTAAATTCCTTCCCACCCAAGCCATTCCTGGATCCTGCAATTCTCTAAAAACTGAGATTAAACATTCCCAGCTCTTGAACTCCTCCCTGATTTTCACCTGCTCCATGCTCCAGCTACGTATTTATTTTAGGATTTGAAAAAAAAATTAAAAAATCACTTATTGAGCCTGGCTTTTGTATCAGCGGGGTGGGTTGGCCAACACCAGCCTGGAAAATAAACCTTCCCACCTGATAAGGCCCTGTGGGAATGCCTGTGGGCAGGAAAACATTCCTGGTGTGTCCAGCAGGAATTCCATGTCTGGGCTGCCTTGCTGCTGCTCCTGCTTCTTTCCCTTCCCATTCCAAAGGTTTGTGGGTGAAGCCCTTGCGGCTGGGGGGGATCAGAGCACGACTCGAGTGTGTAAAAATAAACGTGGGAAATGCCAAAAACGCCGGGGAAAGGGCTGGATGTGGCTTTGCTGTGAGTAATAACCCGGCATCCTTCCCTGCCTCCCTCCTTCCCACGGCTCGCGGCACCGGGAATGGGAGGGATCGCCTCCCTGGCCGCCTTTATCCCTTTGAAGGAGCGTTTTCCCAGGGGGAATGGGGATGGGAGAGCCGATAACCTCCCTGTGCTCCTCCCTCCGCCCTGTTAATGATTTCCTTGGAGCTGGGGCAGCCAGGAAAGCAGAAAGCCTGGGAATTCCCTGGGACAAGGCAAAGAATGGAAAAAAAAAACCTAAAAATACAAGCCCAGAAGCAGAAATTCTCTTTTCTCCCTGAATTGGGGATAACAGGTGTTTCCTCCTTCTGTAGAGGAAAATAATTTTTATTTTTCTAATATTTTTCTATAATTTCTAATATTTCCTCTATCATTTCCTCCTTCTGCAGAGGAATAATTAAGGCAATTCCATTGTCTCACCGGCAGAATTTGAGTGTCTGCTGAAGCTGAGGTTTCTTTCCCTGCGTGTCTGAGGGCAGGGATGTGCTGCCCGTGCCATGGATTGAATTCCCGTGTCCTGAGGCCCCGTGGGCATGCAGGAATCAGGCCTGGCTCACTCCTGGTGCCCACCTCACCTGCAGGGCACGCCCTGCCCGGAGCAGCACCTTCCCAATCGCCCTGGACTGGGAGCCCAGCCCTGGTTTGGAGGGCAGGGTTTCACACCTCAGCCCCTCTGGGGATGCTCTCCAGGGATTCCCGGGCCACACATTCCCAATGGGCAGCTGGTTTGGGGAAAGCTTTGGGAAAACTTGTCTGGATCACCTCCCAAGTGCTGACACCTTAAATTAGGGGTGCATCGTTAGGAAACGCAGACCAGGCAGGGCAGGCGCCCCTGGATTTGTTTTCCCAGTGAAAAGGGGGCGGGTGGGGGTCCCAGGAGCTGCCCCTGGATTGTGGCTCCGTGGGAAGCAGCAGCCCGTGCTCATCCTCATCCAAAGGCATCGCTGCCTCCGGCTGACCCAGCTGGAAAGCTGCCAGGAGCCTTTCCCTCATTTAATCCTCTCAGCTTTAATCGTTACCTGCCTGCCCACTCCTTCCTTCCTGCCGGGCAGTGCCGATGGGGCTGGAGCAGAGGAGCAAGCCCAGAGTCAGGGATAATTCCTGGCCTTTCCCACCTCCTTCCAGGCCTTTCCCACCTCTGGAGCAAGCCCAGAGTCAGGGATAATTCCTGGCCTTTCCCACCTCCTTCCAGGCCTTTCCCACCTCTGGAGCAAGCCCAGAGTCAGGGATAATTCCTGGCCTTTCCCACCTCCTTCCTGGCCTTTCCCACCTCTGGAGGAAATACAGAGTCAGGGATAATTCCTGGCCTTTCCCACCTCCTTCCTGGCCTTTCCCACCTCTGGAGCAAGCCCAGAGTCAGGGATGATTCCTGGCCTTTCCCACCTCCGGGGCCGGGTGGGCGCTGGGGCCGAGCTCCGCTCCCTCCCTGCCGCCTGCGGGAGGTAAAAAGGAGCAAGCCCAGAGTCAGGGATAATTCCTGGCCTTTCCCACCTCCTTCCTGGCCTTTCCCACCTCTGGAGCAAGCCCAGAGTCAGGGATAATTCCTGGCCTTTCCTGCCTCCTTCCAGACCTTTTCCACCTCCTTCCTGGCCTTTCCCACCTGCTTCCAGGCCTTTTCCACCTCTGGAACAAATCCAGAGTCAGGGATAATTCCTGACTGGTGGCCTTTCCCACCTCCTTCCAGGCCTTTCCCACCTCCTTCCAGGCCTTTCCCACCTCTGGAGCAAGCCCAGAGTCAGGGATGATTCCTGGCCTTTCCCACCTCCGTGGCTGGCTCCATGTCCTGGGGCAGAGCCTGCCTGGGAACAGGTGCTGCAGCAGGTGAACCTGGCTCTCTCTGGGATTATTTTTCTACATTTTTTTTTGATTCCTGGGGGATCCATTCCAGCCCTGGGAATGGGGAGGGTGGCACCAAGCTTTGGGTCACTGCTGGACCTTCTCCGTTCCCAACAGTGAATCCTTGCTGGGCTCGGACTCACCATCAGCTCCTCAAAATTCCCTTTTGAGCACTTCTGATCCAGCTTTAGAAATTGTCCCACTGAAAATGAATCTGTGTGGTACCACTGAGGGGAGGGATTGGGAGTTTTCCTTTTGATGCACAGAATAAATGGAATTTGAGTTTATGTAATGCGTGGAGCCACTTTTAGCTTGCCACAGATCCTTTTCCAAACAAAGCCAAGGTTATGCAGCAAATTGCAGAGTGGGGATGGTTTATTTGGATGGATTTTTATTTTGATGTCTGCATGAATGGGATTCTCTGCAGATCCAGGAAAAACCAAGGATGACTTCATGCTCTCTTAAAAATTCATGCAGAATATATTAATTTTTTTCTTTTTAAATGAAGTGTCTTTATTTTTTTTAAGCTCTGCTGCTGCAGGGGAGAGAGGTCTGGGGGAGGAAGGTCTGGGGCTGTCTCCATCCGTGCCCCAGCTGCACAGGGACTCCAGGGATTCTCCATCCATCCTCCCACAGCTGCTCCAGCCTGTCTGTGCTGGTGGGAAGCTGGGAGAGCTGGGGCAGGGTGATGATCCCACAAAGGCTTTTTTTTTTTCTAGAGGCACATCTGGTGTGGGGGAATCAAATCCGAGCTGCCCTGAGCAAGTGTTCCTGGATTTAGTCATGTGAATCCCTGAACAGCTGGGCCTAGGAGCAGGATAAATCCCTGCTTGGGAAGGAGGGAAGGATGGGATTTCTGCTGTTCCCTGCCTGCCTGGGAGTGCCTGGGCCGTGGTGTGAGCCCAGCCTGTGACCCCACCGTCACTCTCTGGGTGTTTGAGTGCCCCTTGCATGAGCTGTGTCCAGACCAAAAAAAGATGAAAATGACATTTGGGGTGTGTCCTCACCCTCCATGCAAGAGCCAGACTCTGTAAATGAGGCTGTTGGGGTTGGGGTTGGAAAAGACCCCCGAGATCACCCAGTGCTCACTGAGCCACGTTCCCGAGTGGCTCAGGCTCATTCCCATCCACTCGTTTTTTGAACCTTTCCAGGGATGGGATTCCTCCACTCCCCTGGGCAGCCCCTTCCCGTGCTTAACCCACCCTTGGGTGCAGGAATGTTCCCTGAAGCCCAGCCTGCCCCTTTCCCGTGTCCCCTGGCTTTCCCTGCCCCGAACCTCCGGGGCCGGGTGGGCGCTGGGGCCGAGCTCCGCTCCCTCCCTGCCGCCTGCGGGAGGTAAAAATAACCGGGAATGTAGGGCACAGCCTCTCCCAGCAATTCCCGCGCGGGATTTCCGAGGCAGCAGGCACAAGGAAGGTGTCTGGAGCTGCTCTTTCAGGGCCGGCTGCTCTGGGGCTCCCCGGGGCCGCGCTCCATCCCCCGCCGGGCGGGTCCCGGGGGGCTCGGGGGGCTCGGGGGGATCGGGGGGATCGGAGCTGCAGCCGCACCGCCGGGCCCGGGGGAGCCTCCCCGTGTCCAGAAGGGCTTTGAGGGATTTTTTCCCCCTGCTGGAGGGGAGCACGGCCCCGCCCGGAGCCCGGCGCGGAGCGGGCGGAGGCGGCCCCGGCCCGGCCCCCCCGCGCTCCCGGGGCCGCCGCTGCGCAGGCGGAGCAGCGCGGCCGCATCCATCTTCCCGGGCTGCCTCCTCCTCCTCCTGCTGCTGCTGCTGCCTTCTCCCCATCCTCCTCCTCCCCAGCCTCCTCCTCCTCCCCCGCCGGGGCCGCGGCGGCTGCGGGCGCTGCCGGCGGGGCGGCAGCGGCGGATGATGCACCGAGATGGTTCACCAGGAAAACTGCTCCTACCAGGTGAGGGGGAGCGCGGCCTGGCCCCCAGCCCCGGGCAGCTCCGCACAGCCCCGGGCCACCCCCGGCCGGAGCCAGCCCCGCTCTGTGCCGCCGCCGGGGCTGCGGCAGCGCGGGGCCGCCGCTTCGGCTTCGGACCGAGCACCGCGGGGTTCGCTCCGAGCATCGCGGGGTTCGCATCGAGCACCCCGGGGTTCGCTCCGAGCATCGCGGGGTTCGCATCGAGCACCCCGGGGTTCGCTCCGAGCATCGCGGGGTTCGCTCCCAGCATCCCGGGGATCGCTCCGAGCACCCCGGGGTTCGCTCCGAGCGTCGCGGGGTTCGCTCCGAACATCTCGGGGTTCGCATCGAGCATCCCGGGGTTCGCTCCGAGCACCCCGGGGTTCGCTCCGAGCACCCCGGGCTCGGCAGGCAGAGCAGCCCCGGGGCTTTTGTGCTCGCCATGCGATGTTCGGGGGCACGGCGGGGCCGGGGATGCCCGCATCCCTCTGCCTGCATCCCACTGCCTTCCTGCCGGGATCAAACCGCTCCCTGGAAGCGGGGGAGCCGCGGGATGGCAGTCCCGGAGCTGCCGCAGCGCAGGGATGTCTCTTTCAGAGCATTTCCTGCGCTTCCCACGTTTCTGGAGCGCGGGGCGGTGGTTCAGAGGCTGCGGGCTGCTCCCGGCTCCGCAGCCCCGGCCATGGAGGGGTTTGTGAGCGCGCAGCCCGGCCCTGGGGGTCCCCGCCTTTGGGGAACGTCGGGGTTCCTCCAGTGGGGGATTTGGGAGCTGGGCTGGGCTTGGGCCTTCGTTTCCCTCTGGAGAGAGGAGCGGTGAGAGGATGGGTGCTGTGGGTGCACCTGCACGGGGAGCAGCTCTCTGGGGGCTCCGTGGCTCAGTTAGGGGCTCGATGGCTCAATTAGGGGCTTGGTGACACATTTAGGGGCTCAATGACACATTTAGGGGCTCGATGGCTCAGTTAGGGGCTCGATGGCTCAGTTAGGGGCTCGATGGCTCAATTAGGGGCTCCATGTCTCAATTAGGGGCTCAACAGCCCAATTAGGGGCTCGATAGCTCAATTAGGGGCTCGATGGCACATTTAGGGGCTCGATGGCTCATTTAGGGACTCGATGGCACATTTAGGGTCTCGATGGCACCGGGGATTGTTGAATGCACCAACACCTGTCCCCCTGGCACGGCGATGCTGAGGAATGCCTTTGCCTACGTGCCCTGAGGGTGTTTTGGAAAATCCCCCATTCCCAAACATCCCAGAGCCGGACCCTCAGCAAGCAGGGCCTTGCCCAGGCCAGCGCCCCTTCCTTGTTTTTCCTCCATTCCCGTGTTTCACTCCAACTTCAGGCCGTGTTTTCCAACCAAATATCTCAGATGCAAAATATCTCACCAAGGGAAAAGATACGAAACAGAGAGGAGCTGAAATGATTTTTCACGGAATATTTTCAGTCTGGCAATTCTGGAAGTGAATTTCTATTTTTAACCTCTTTGGAAAAAATATCCTGGGGGTTTTTTCGGGTTTTTTTTTCCCCAGCCTTTTGATTTCCCTGCAGCTCCGAGCCTGTTGCTCTGGACAGCCGGGATAAATGGTGCCATTGTTTGGGAGCAGCGGATGTTTTCCCAGCATACTCAGGAACGCACGGGTTAAAGGTTGGGCATTGTTTCCCGGCTGGAAGGGCTCCGGGGGGTGGGATGATGATGGTGATGATGATGATGATGGTGGTGATGATGATGCCGAGCTGCGGCACGGGCCTGGCCAAAATCCCTGGGTGTTACTGCGCCACGCTGCCGCCTTCCCCTGCTCCCATCCCCTGCTCCTTTATGGATCGGTTCCTCTCCTCCAAACCCATAAACATTAGAGGGAAACCAGCCAGAAACCACCCGAATCCTAGGGAAAAAAAATCCAGGGAAGCATCTTCTCAGTTGAAGTGTGTTTCCAAACCCTCCTGGGGTGCTGCAGAGATGAAGAGCAAGCGCAGCCCCTCCCAACCCCATTAACCCTCGGCCGAGCTTTAATCCCTTTGTGGATGCCAATCCCGGGCTTTGGGATCACGCTGGAAGGCAGCAGCGATGGGATTTTGGGGCTGCCCGGGGGAGGGGGTGGCAGTGTTTCCTCTGCTCTGCTCCTTCCCCACACCCTTTTTTTTGGAGCTGTTAAAGGAACTGAAAATAAATCAAAGAGAGGAACAAGTCAGCTCTTGGGAAAACTTCAAAATGAGTTTGTTTTGGAGAATTCCAGCAGAAAAACTCTTGACATGCCCAGGTCATGGCTGGGCCAGCAAATCCATGGCAGGGAGGGAGCTGGGATGGGGCAGGTGCTGAGGAAAAGGAGAATATTCCTGAAATCCCTGATTCCCATAGGGATGAGCTATAGTGCAGGTGGCCCTGGGCTCTCCTGGGGTTTGGATGTGGCTGTCAGGTGAATTTCTGGACTTTAGGGTGGCTCTTCCATGCTCTGGGGGTCCCAGCATCTGCCACCTTTTCCATGGATGCATCCTGGAACCAGGCTGGAGGCTGCCACTCTCTGTGCCGTGGGTTTCTCTCTTAATTATTCCTCTTTTCTTATTTATTCCAGTTTATTTCCCGATATCAAACATTTTATTTAGGGCTCCATAGTTCCTCCTGCAGGAAAAGCTTGGCTGAGTGATGTTTTGTGAGCTCCTGAGCCCACATGGAATAAAAATCCAGCGTGCAAATCCAGGCTTCAGCCCAGAAATAAAGGTTTTATTCTGCTGCGTGGTTCAGCTGGGCTTTACTGGCCCTCAGCCTCAGCCAGGCCTTGGGTTTGCTTTGTAAATCTGCATTTTCAGCAGGGCCTGACAGCTCCACGGAGCAGTGCTGGCCTCCTCAGCCTCCTCCCGGGTTAATCCATTTTTATACCATCGCTGTACAAGCGGGTGATGTGTCTACATCACGGATTTTTGAATTTCTGATTAAAAGCAGAGAATTCAGGGGTGCCCAGCGCCCGTGGCTGAGGCAGCAGCCTCCCAGTTGCCCCTGGGAACAGGATTTGGCTCCGTGTTCTGGCACCAGGCAGGGCTGAGCTATCTGCTGGCACCAGAGCTCGGGAGATGGTTCCAGGCTCCACACGTGCGAGGAAAACTAAAAAGAAAAAGAGATCTGAGGAGAAAAGAGGTTTTCTTGGCTTGGAGATCACCTCTGAGGTGGTGCAGCGCTGGAGCCTGCTGGGTTTTTCAGGGATGTGTCCAGGCGTTGGGATTGGCTTTTTTGGCTGGTTTTGGTAGGGATCTGTTGGCAAAGGGAGGTGCTGGTGCTCCTGTGCTCTGGGAAGGTGCTGGTGCCACTTTGGATCAGGCTGGAAGTGCCAGGGATGAGCCAGGCAGGGCTGGATGCCCCCCACCCCTCCCAGGATCCCAGGGAACCCAGGAATTATTCCATAAAATTCACAAAATAATTGGAGGCTTCATGAGGTTTGATCTCAGGAGGGGTTTGGAGGCTCCACAATCAGCTGGCATCATCCTTTTCCTTAAAGTGAGTGGCAAAATAAAACTCCAAGGGGCAGGCCTTGGGGAAAGCCTCAAATTCCATGGAAATCCAGTGTGGAGAAGCAGGAGAGCTGCTGGCCTGGCCCCTTCCCATGGAGACTGCTCCAGGCTGGCACAGCTGGGCAGGCTCCGTGGCCCTGCCCCACGTCCCACAGGGGTGACAATAAAACAGAGCCTTTGTCAGGGAGCCCTGGGGCCTCCTTCAGACAAAAATCCCAAAAAAGGCTCTGCCAAGTGCTGGAAAAGCACCAGGAGTGTGCTGAGGCTCAGGGAAGCATCACCAGAGGGAGGCCTTGGTGTCAGCTCATCCTTGAATTTGATAAACTTGCAAGAGCCTGGTGCTGGGAAGGGACTGGTGGGAGAGCTTTATTCCAATAAACCTCGCAATAAAATCGAGGGTTTGTGGCATGGAATCACAGAATGGCAGAATAATCTGGATTGGAAGGGGCCTTAAAACCCCTCCCATGGGCAGGGACAGCTCCCACTGCCCCAGGCTGCTCCAAGCCCTGTCCAGCCTGGCCCTGGGCACTGCCAGGCATCCAGGGGCAGCCCCAGCTGCTCTGGGAATCCATTCCAGGGCCTCCCCACCCTTCCAGGGAGGAATTCCTTCCCAATATCCCATCCATCCCTGCCCTCTTCCAGTTTAAAACCATTTCCCCTGGTTGTGTCACCCCATCCTCTTGTGAAGAATCTCTCCCTGATAGTTCTGGCAACGTGACATTCCAAGACCCTGGAATTTGCCTCAATCCCCGAGTGCTCCATGCCCATGGTTTTGGCAGCTTGGGGAGCTGTCCTTGAACTCTGCTGGGGATTCAGGGCTTCCTCTCCTCCCCTGGCATCCAGGGTGTTTGGGAGCTGCTCCCAGCAGGAAGGGGGAATTCCTGCCCCTCCGGAGCACACCCCAGCCCTGAGGGGATTTCGCTGGCTCCAGCCATGCTTTGATGCTCAGGAAAGGGGAATTCTGCTGCCTTCTTGTCCTGGAGCCACAGAGGCGTGTTCCAAGCACCCCACACTCGCTGTGCCCCATTTCCTGCCTCGCTCAGGGGTGATTTCCACCCTTCCAGCCCATCCTGGTGTTCCTGGCTCCGTGTGCTCCCATCCCAGGCACCCCCAGAACCCGACCTGCTCCAGAGTTTGCTGCTCTGAGCTTTCCCTCACTGCTGGAAAAGGGAAATCAGGCTCTTCCCCCTCCAGAGGAGAGGGATCTGCATTCCTGGGGTACATGGAGCCCTTTTTGGGGTGTTCCAAGCAGAGGGACAACGGTGGCCGTGGGTTCAGCCCATGGGGAGGGGGCTGAACACCAAAGGGTTTGGTCCCTGTGCTGAGAGAATCCCTGAATTCATTTTTGATAGCCCAGAAATAAATAAATCAGCTCTTTCCAGCAGGGAGGTGCCCATCCCGAGGTGCTGGCACTGAGGAGGGCCCCAAATGTGTCCCCTCATGGCTCCAGGGGCTCCCAGCTCGCTGCTTGGCCGGGTTTGGGGCTTCTCCCGTGGCCTGGAACAGCTCCTGGGTGTGGGGTTGACCCTGGAGAGTGGGATCAGTTTTGTGGGATCAGCTCAGTGGGATCAGTTCTGTGGGATCAGCTCTGTGGGATCAGCTCTGTGGGGTCAGTTCTGTGGGATCAGCTCTGTGGGATCAGCTCTGTGGGATCAGCTCTGTGGGATCAGTTCTGTGGGATCAGCTCTGTGGGATCAGCTCTGTGGGATCAGTTCTGTGGGCTCAGCTCTGTGGGATCGGTTCTGTGGGATCAGCTCTGTGGGATCAGCTCTGTGGGATCAGCTCTGTGGGATCAGCTCTGTGGGATCAGTTCTGTGGGATCAGCTCTGTGGGATCGGTTCTGTGGGGTCAGCTCTGTGGGGTCAGCTCTGTGGGATCAGCTCTGTGGGGTCAGCTCAGGGAGGGTCCCTGTGCAGAGCTCTGGAGGGCAGGGCAGAGGTGAGCTGGAAGCTGGGATCGGGGATAAAATATCCTAAAAGCTGCGGCTGACAAGGCTGGAGTGTATTTATTCCTGTTTCTATTTTTAGGGTTGTGTCACTTCCTCCCTTGGGGGTGGCTCTGGGGTCACTTTGCAGGGGTGGGCACAGCAGGAGCGGGCTGAGCCAGGAGGGGACACGGGGACATCCCCGATGGGGGAGGACAGGCCGTGCAGGATTGTCACACGCCAGCAGGTGACAAATCCCAAATCCCAGCTCAGCCCTGCTCGTGGCCACACGTCCTCCCCCTGGGGCTGTGCCTGCTGTGTTTATTTGGGGTTTTTGTGTCAGGATCCCTCCTCAGCCGGGAGAGGAAGTGGATTGAGCAGCAGCAGGAAAGGACACAATGAGTCAGCGGCGGAGGGAAACTGAAAATGAGGAAATATCCAGAGAACCACTTTGTTTCATCTGGGAATTACAGTTGCAAAGCACCATCCAGGGACAAGGATGGAATTAAACATTTATTATTGTTGGTTTGGCCCTGAAAATTCGGAGTGGGTTCATGCTGGGGTGCATCACTTGGGTGTTGTTAGAGCTGGGAATTTACCTGGAATTTGCATTTGGGCTGGAATGATATCAGCATGGCTTGGATATCTCATTAAACACCACAGGGCAATTAAAATTATCTATAGTTGTGCTGCACCAAAAATCAGAATTTTTCTTGCTGCTGCGCCAGGTTTTGGGGAGCAACTGGGGCATAATTCCATTTTCCTGTGGATTCCTTTTGGGAATTCCTGTCCTGAGCATGAGCTCTGCTCTCACTGCAGTTGATCCAGACAAACCCTTCCAGCAGGACGGGATCTCAGCAGGGACAGGGGGGATTTGTGTGCCAGGGGGGCGGAGGTGCCCTCGGGATCTCCAGGCAGGAATGCTGGAGGCAGGAGCTGGAAGCTCCAGGTTTGTGTTGTGTGAGCCCCCCAGGAGCCAGGGATGGAATTTTGGGGGATCCCCAGGCTCTCCACAGAATGGGGGGCAGGGTTAGGCCGGGTGCCTCTGTTGCTTAATTCCAAGAAATTTAGGAATTGTTGTGCCTGGCAAAGCCGAATTAGCCAGGGAACAGCTCCGTGGGGTCCTTGCCGGTGGGTTTTGCGTGGAGTAAAAATTCCGGCTGCTGGTTCCCATCTGTGGGATGTGGATCCTGGGAATTCCCTGGGATAACTTCCCCGGGAAGGCAGGAGGAAGCCCCTCGCTCCGGGCCGGGCAGCCCGGCCAGGCTGCGACTTTGACATCAGACACCGGCATTTCTCCTGCCCTTGCGGAGCCGCTGGAGCTCGGGGTTATTTTTATCCGCCGCTGGCAGTGCCTGCACAAGGACGCGGCTTCCCAGCTCCTCTCCCTGGCGCTCCCTGCCTTTATTTGGGAAGAGCAAGGTGCTGCGGGGCAGGAGGGAGCGGGAGGTGCGGGAGCGCATCCCGGCGCGGGGCCGGGCGCGGTGCGATGCGCCGGGAGCGGCGGCGATGAGCCGGGAGCGGCGCGATGGCATGGGTGACATCATCAGGAAAGCGGCCCCGCCGCCCGCCGAGGCCAGCTATAAAAAGGTAAAGGGACAAAAAGAAGGGGACAGAACGGAGCCTTTGTGCGCGCCACCGGGAGGGAATGCTGCGGGAATGCTGCGGGAATGCTGCGGGAATGCTGCCCGGACCCCACCAGGCCGGTGGGATTGGGGGCTGGAGCAGGGAGGATCCACGGTTTGCACAGGGCAAACCTCCCTCCTTCCTTCTCTCCGTATCTGCTGCTGATAAAACAGCAGGGGAAGCTTCCAAAGGCCTTCTCCTACCTGGGAGCCCCCGGGGTTTTAAGGCATTTTGTGACGTGGCTCAAAAAATTTTGACTTGGGTTTGTGTTTACCCCAGGAAGAAAAAAGGAGATAAAACCATTTAAAAACATTTTCTGTGCCCCTAGGTTGTTTGTAAAGCCCAGAATAGCCCTTGTGCAGTGCAGAGATAAAACGAGGCGCTGCCTGTGGCTCTGGGACTTTAAATATAGTCCTGGTCCGGGCTGGGAATGACAGAGCCTGGCAAAAATAGCCCTGGTGGCCTGGCCGAGTGTCCCAGTGCTCCTGAAGTGTCCCAGTGCTCCTGAAGTGTCCCAGTGCTCCTGCTGGGTGTCCCAGTGCTCCTGAAGGATTTGGAGCTGGAGGATGGGTGGGAAGGGATTCCCCCCTCTGCTCCCCTGTCCTGCAGGGCTGGCAGTGGGCAGGGCAGGGTGGGGATGGGATCCTGCCAGGACAGGATGTGGAGCTGCTGGAGGGGGGCCAGAACGGAGCTGCTGCAGGGCTGGAGCCCCTCTGGAGCCGGGCTGGGAGAGCTGGGAATGTTCCCCTGGAGAGGAGAATGTTCACCTCTCCAGGGAGAGCTCAGAGCCCTGAAGGGGCTCCAGGAGAACTGCAGAGGGACTGGGGACAAGGATGGAGGGACAGGACCCAGGGAATGGCTCCACTGCCAGAGGGCAGGGATGGGTGGGAGATTGGGAATTGGGAATTCCTGCCTGGGATGGGATTGCCAGAGCAGCTGGGGCTGCCCCTGGATCCCTGGCAGTGCCCAAGGCCAGGCTGGCCACTGGGGCTGGAGCACCTGGGACAGTGGGAGGTGTCCCTGGGACAGTGGGAGGTGTCCCTGGGACAGTGGCAGTGTCCCTGCCATGGATGGGGTGAGCTCTGAGGTCCCTTCCACCCCAAACCAGGATTCCAGGACTGTGGGACACGTGCCCTTTTCCCTGGAGCAGCCCCAGCCAGGCTGAGCTCTGTTCCCAGTCCAGGCTCCAGCACAGGCTCTGCTGCCCTTCCGAAGGGAAGGTCGAGGGGAAGAAGGAAAACATCCGCCCCAGATTGTTCTGTTTTCCCCTTAAAAATCAAAAGCAGCTTTTTGTTCAAAATCATTGTGAGAACTGAATTGTGCTCAGCTCTGCACAGAGCACAAATACTTTTATTTTTTGGGTCAGTGCCAAAATACACATTTAGGTACCACGGGGTTATGTTTTCCTTGGAGTTACCTTTGCATTTTGAGGATTTGACCCATTATTCCTTCTATACCAAGTCAGAATATTTCATTGTCAAAACCCACCTTGCTGTTTCCCTTCTCCATTTATATTTTTTCATACCCAGCTCTGGATTTTGAGTGCAGCTGTCAGGTAATTCATCCAAAGCCTAAAGTCCAGTTCCCTCAGGTATATTTTATTCCTTACTAACTGCTCCCCATTTTGTAATAACAAATAGGACTCTGGATTTCTTTATGGTCGTTAGCCTGCCTTGGAAAATGGGATATTCCCAGCTCAGTCCTGGGAGCAGAGTTACTGAGAATCCTCATTAATGACCTGGTGGAGAAAACAAATTGCATGTTGATTAAATGTACAGCTGTCAGCCTGGGAGCGGTGGGAAAGAGCAAAATTAAAACAGATCTGGAGAGACAGAAAGGAGGAGAAACGTCCAATCCTGCCTGGATTTTAGTGGGGAAGGAGCAGCTTTGGGAGCCCACGGAGGAGGTGGGGATGCTCTGGGGGCTGGAGCACAAGGAAAACCAAATTTAGATGGGAAGATGTGGGAGAGGATCCTCTGAGCTGGGAAAGGGGAAATTTCCAGGGCTGGGTGGAATATTGGTGCAGTGGCACAGCCAAGGGCACCCTGAGATGGGCAGCACGAGGAGCTGGCACCAACCTCCCAGTGCATTAAAAAATTATTTTCACTCATTTCTCCTCATTTTTTTCCCCTGTTCTGCCCTCCCCAGCAGGGCAGGCTATTTTTAATCCTAAATCTGTCTCCATGTGATTGAGATATTGATTATTGAAAAGTAAAAACACAATGGTCTGGGTAAAACCTCAGAAACCTGGAGCTCAGCCCAAAAACTCGGTGCCACTTGGTGTCGTGGGGTTTATTTTTATTATTTTAAGGATTCGAAATAAAAGGAGTTAGGTTATAAATGAATTATTTTGGTAAGGGATTGACAATTTAATGGGCAGGGTAATAATGTGTATAATCAGCACTGGAGCTGGAATTAAATCATTTGTTATTTTAGGTGAATAATTTGCATTTTGTCACACTTTCTTGTACAAAAAGTGCTTTATTTTTCCTGAGGTGGGATATGGGAAGCACAATTCCGTGCATTAACCCCACGGAAGCAGCCCAGCCTTGCCTGCTCTATTTCTTTTTGTTGTGTTTTCTGGATTGGGTATTAAGTGTTATTTTATAATTAAATGTTTGAGGCTTTCCAAGTGTTTCTTCCATCAATAACTTCCTGAATTTGTTGTCAGTGTTGGCACGTGACGCGTTAGTGACAGACACTGGGGGAGATTTTGAATCTGGAGCTGAGATTTGCACTTATAGCACATTGATTGCACAGTTATTGATCAGGGATTCATTGCAAATCGCTTCATTGATTGCTATTTTAAAACTCCTGTATTTATATTTTTATTTTTATTTTTATTTTTATTTTTATTTTTATTTTTATTTTTATTTTTATTTTTATTTTTATTTTTATTTTTATTTTTATTTTTATTTTTATTTTTATTTATTTATTGTTGTGCTTGTGGTTGTGGTTATATTTATATTTAAATTAGTTATAGTTATAGTTATAGTTATAGTTATAGTTATAGTTGTGTTTATATTTTTATATAAAAATACATTTTTAAACCCAGGGATAGTTTGATGACAATGATTCAAAATCCATCCCTGAGCACGCTGTCAGGAGAGGGATTTTTGTGGGGCTGGAAGCTGCTCAGGGAAGAGGAAGATGCTGATGGAGGTGGCTGTGTGTGGATATAGGGGAGTGTACCAGGATATTTCTATCAGCGAGTTTGGGGCGCAGTCAGATGCCCTTTAGGGTCCTTTCCAACCCAGACCAGGCTGGTTCCATGTGGAGAGAGATGGCACTGGGGGTTCCCAGTGGGATGTGCTCTGTGGCTGACCCAAGTGTGGAATGCTTGGGAGATGTTGGGTGTGCTGAGCTTGGTGTTGGGGCTGGTGGGACACGTCCCCTTCCTGTGCCCTGGCCTGGCATCCTTCATCCTTCATCCTTCATCCTTCATCCTTCATCCTTCATCCTTCCCTGTCCCCTCCCAGAGCTTCATCCTTCCATTTGTCCCTCCCAGAGCTTCATCTTTCCATGTATCCCTCCCAGAGTTTCATCCCTCCCTCTCCCGTCCGAGATCTTCATGCTTCCATGTGTCCCTTCCAGAGCTTCATCCCTCCCTGTCCCTTCCCAGATCTTCATGCTTCCATGTGTCACTCACAGAGTTTCCTCCCTTCCTGTCCCCTCCCAGAGCTTCATTCTTCCCTGTTCCCTCCCAGAGCTTCATCCTTCCATTTGTCCCTCCCAGAGCTTCATCTTTCCATGTATCCCTCTCAGAGTTTCATCCCTCCCTCTCCCGTCCGAGATCTTCATGCTTCCATGTGTCCTTCCCAGATCTCATCCTTTCCTGTCCCTTCCCAGAGCTTCATCCCTCCATGTCCTGTCCCAGATCTTCATCCCTGCATGTCCCTTCTCAAAGCTTCATCCTTCCATGTGTCCCTCCCGGGGCTGATCCCCCCCTGTCCCTTCCCAGACCTTCATCCCCTGTGTCCCTCCCCAGCTCCTGATCCCTGTGTCCCTTCCCAGAGCTTCATCCTTCCATGTGTCCTTCCCAGACCTTCATCCCCTGTGTCCCTCCCCAGCTCCTGATCCCCGTGTCCCTTCCCAGAGCTTCATCCTTCCATGTGTCCTTCCCAGACCTTCATCCCCTGTGTCCCTCCCCAGCTGCTGATCCCGGTGTCCCTCCCCCGAGGCTGACCCCTGTCCTCCCTGCAGGCCCAGAAGAATGAGCGTGAGTCCATCAGGCAGAAGTTGGCCCTGGGCAGTTTCTTCGACGATGGCCCCGGGCTCTACACCAGCTGCAGCAAGAGCGGCAAGCCCAGCCTGTCCTCCCGGTAAGGCAGAGCCCGGCTCCCCAGGGCAGCCTGGGAAGGGGGACATCTCTGCAGTGGGGACCACCCCTCTCACTGCCCTTCAACCAAATTCCTGAATTTTCCGTGCTTAGAACACCCAGATGTGTTGTGTGAACTCTTGTAAATGAGGGGGGAAATTCTCATTTAGCACGGGGTGGAAAGGTATTTGGATGCTGAGGGGATAAAGGGAATGAGGTGATGTTTTCTGAGTTAGGTTTCCTTCGGGTTTTTATTTAGGATTTGGAGCAGGGTGCCCAGAGCAGCTGGGGCTGCCCCTGGATCCCTGGCAGTGCCCAAGGCCAGGCTGGACACTGGGGCTGGAGCACCTGGGACAGTGGGAGGTGTCCCTGCCAGGGCAGGGTGGCACTGGATGGGATTTAAGGTTCCTTCCAACCCAAACCATTTGGGAATTCTAATTTCCAAACCATTCCATTTGGGAATTCCAACCTCCATGATTCTGGAATTGTGATTAATGATTGGAAAAGTGATTAATGCTCGGGAAGCACCAGAGGATGGACAAAATAAGCTTTAATGTGGCTTCCTGCCTCCCCTCCACATCCACGAGCTCTGCTCCGGACATGGCTCCATCCCTGGAGCTGCACATGGATTCCTCCCTTGGATTTTTAAGGCTTTTGCATCAAATGCACTCCAGAAAGTCCTTTTTGTGTTCAGCTGGAGCCCACAGCACTGGGGAAGCACCAAACACCTCCCATACTGGGAGTGAAGCTCTACCTGTTGCCATGGAATGGGAGAAGAAAGGAGGCTTAGGGAGGCAGAAACCCAGGAGGAATCCTGCTGTTCCAGGGGAGAGGTGCAGTTGTGCAATTAAATTGAGCTGTGGATCATTTGAAAGGGAAAACAGCTTTGCTGTGTGTAGTTACAGCTGAACCAGGAGCTGCTGTCTGGTAATTAGAGCAGGGCTCTAATTAATGCAGCTCATCAGGGTTTGGCAGCTGTGCCCCCAGAAATTGCCAGCTGTGCCTGAAGGATTTGGTGCTTGTTAATATTTATAATCCAGGAAAAGTCTTCCCTGTTCCAGGACCTGCAGGAACATTTGCAGGACGTTATTCCCATGTTTTTGTAGGGAATTGCAGGGTAGGATCATAGAATGCTGGGGTTGGAAGGGACCTTAAAGCTCATCCAATTCCCTGTCCATGGGCAGGGACGCTCTCACTATCCCAAACCCTGTCCAACCTGCCTGGAACAATTCCAGGGATCCAGGGGCAGCCACAGCTTCCTTGCCAGGATCTCACCACCTTCACTTGTTCATTAACAAACAATTATTAATCCTGTTTATTTTGTGGTAATGGTAACTAATAAATCCCACAGAAATAAAAGGGAAATAGGAGTTTGGTGTTCCAGAGGAGCAATGCAAGCTCCCAGCACTCTGGGAATGAGGAATAGCAGGATTTGGGGAGTTCTGCATCTCCAGTGGGTGGGGATGGATTGGGATCTCTCACCTGGGCTTTTCCCTCCTCTCAGACTGCAGGATTCCCTGATCCTGCATCCAGAGAAAATCATTCCTGGGGAGGGGAATGTGGGTGGGGTTAATCAATCCCAGTGGAGCAGGGGGGCCTGGAAAACACCAGAATAAACTCGTGTTACAGGAGTGTCTTGGAAACAAACAGTGAATAAATAACTTCCGCCATTGACAAAATATTTTATAATATATATTATTATATATGCTATTTATAGCTTTATACATTTCTCTGTAATTTTTCATTCTTTATTTGTAAATAATTTTTGTGGGTTTTTCATAGTAACACGTTCCATGTCTTTTATTGTATTTTATAGATTTTATTTAATCGGAATAATCAAAAATAATAATGACATTCCGAAATAAATATCATAAAAAATAATGAAAAGTCCCTGCAGTGTGGGGTAATTCTGCAGTTTATCAGTAGATGGTGGTAGAAGCCCTGTGACACTGAGCTCCACGCTGAGCTGGTGGCACTCCCAGCCCCAGGGGACAGCAGTGTCACCTGTGCCTGTGCTCCCCCAGGCTACAGAGCGGGATGAACCTGCAGATCTGCTTTGTCAACGACAGCGGCAGCGACAAGGACAGCGACGGCGATGACAGCAAGACAGAGACCAGCCTGGACACGCCCTTGTCACCCATGGTGGGTCTGGCACCTCAGCCTGCAGCAGGACAGCCACAGGGATCCCTGAGAGGCTGATCCTGTTAAAGCAGAACCCCAAACCCCAGCATTTCCAGCCCTCAGTAAATGTGAGATGCTGAGGGACAGATAATAAACCTCCCCTGCTGCTGTAGAGTTGATGCCTTCATGTGAACCCTTTCCTTTCCTTTCCTTTCCTTTCCTTTCCTTTCCTTTCCTTTCCTTTCCTTTCCTTTCCTTTCCTTTCCTTTCCTTTCCTTTCCTTTCCTTTCCTTTCCTTTCCTTTCCTTTCCTTTCCTTTCCTTTCCTTTCCTTTCCTTTCCTTTCCTTTCCTTTCCCTTTCCTTATCCAGCAATCCTTTTTGGGTGTAACACCACAGCCCCAAGTGTTTCCCTCCAGTTTAACCTTTCAACACTTTCTGATCTGCTGGGCTCCTCTTTCCCCATAAAGCTAAAGAGGCCTAGCTGGGAATCACTCTGATTTTTAAAGATAATCCCATGGATTAAGATAAAAAATAAACCCATGCCTTTCACAGTTTCTGTAGGAAAAAAAAAAACGGCACAAAAATAGGTCAAACTTTGCTGTGGCTTCTTTGCTCCCCCAGAGCAAGCAGAGCTCGTCCTACTCGGACAGAGACACGACGGAGGAGGAGTCGGAGTCCCTGGACGACATGGATTTCCTCAGCAGGCAGAAGAAGCTCCAGGCTGAAGCCAAGATGGCCTTGGCTATGGCAAAGCCCATGGCCAAGATGCAGGTGGAGGTGGAGAAGCAGAACAGGAAGAAGTCGCCGGTAGCAGATCTCGTAAGTGGGGCCGGGGCGAGCCCAGCCCGGGACATCCACACTCCGGTGGCTCTGGGTCACAGGGGTGGTGTGGGGGGACAGGAGGGTGGAGAAGGGGTTGGAAGGAGAAATGGGAGCAGGGAATGAGGTGCTGGAGGTTGGTGCTGCCTTGAGACTGCTCATGCTGTGAGCTGGAGCCTGTTCATCCCATGTGGAGCACTCCTGCCCCGGCCCAGGGCCGTCACCACCACCCTCACCCCCAGTTCCATCAAATATTCCTGCTCCTGCTGCCCTGGGAGCCAATTCCAGCAGATATTCCTGCTCCTCTGGGAGCCAATTCCAGCAGATATTCCTGCTCCTGCTGCCCTGGGAGCCAATTCCATCAGATATTCCTGCTCCTGCTGCCCTGGGAGCCAATTCCAGCAGATATTCCTGCTCCTCTGGGAGCCAATTCCAGCAGATATTCCTGCTCCTGCTGCCCTGGGAGCCAATTCCAGCAGATATTCCTGCTCCTGCTGCCCTGGGAGCCAATTCCAGCAGATATTCCTGCTCCCTTGGGAGCCAATTCCAGCAGATATTCCTTCTCCTGCTCCTCTGGGAGCCAATTCCTCCAAATATTCCTGCTCCTGCTCCTCTGGGGCCTCAGGCCCAGTTTTGTGCTGGGGGCTGGACTCCATTTGGCCTCTATGTGAGGGGGGGATGCAAAATTGAGGGGACAAACTGCTCAGAACTAGAAATAATGGTAAGAAAACAGTAAAATATTGGAAGGAAACGGTAAAATATTGAATATTTCTTTCCAGCTGCCACATATGCCTCATATAAGTGAATGCCTCATGAAGAGAAGTTTAAAACCCACTGACCTAAGGGACATGACCGTCGGGCAGCTACAGGTGATAGTCAACGACCTGCACTCACAGATAGAAAGTAAGTGGTAATTGCTTAATTGTTCTGGGCTCTGCCTGCTTTAATTGAGAGCAGTTCTCTGGGATAAATACAAATATTCCTCACGGGAAGGGCTGTCCAGCCCGGCCCAGCTGCCCAGGCCGGGGCTGGGCCCCCATCCCTGCAGGGGTTTCCAGCCCTGTGGATGTGGCACTTGGGGGGGACAGTCCCAAACTGGGGTGCCCAGGACAGCCCGAACTGAGCCCCTTTCCCCCGGGCCAGGCTTGAACGAGGAGCTGGTGCAGCTGCTGCTGATCCGGGACGAGCTGCACACGGAGCAGGACGCCATGCTGGTGGACATCGAGGACCTCACCAGGTGAGGCAGGGCTGGCTGCCCCTCACGGCTCCACCCGGGCTGTTCTCCAGCAGGATTTTGGGATCAAAGCCTTTGCCATCCAGGGTTTGGGGAAGGAGGTGTTCCCTGGGAGGGTGGGGAGGCCCTGGGGTGGATTTTCCAGGCTGATCCCTGAGAGTGCCCAAGGCCAGCTTGGACAGGGATCTGTCTTTGCCATCAGGAGGGTTGGACAAGGGGGAGAGCTTAGGAATCACTTAAATATTACTATTTTATAATGATATATTTTATATATCTTTTATATAATTATACAATAATGTAGATATTAGAAATAGTAATAATAATATATATTACATAATATATAAAATTATATAACTTCATATATAATCATATACAATAGTAATATATTATATATAATGTATATATTATTATATTATAGTAAGATACATTATATTAATTATATTATGTTATACTACATTATATTTATATTATTTTAACATATATAATTTTATTATATATAATACTATTGTATATATTTATTATATATAATACTATTGTATATATTTATTATATAAAATACTATTGTATATATTATATAATATAAAGATAATACCATTTTCTAGCTACATAATAATTAATACTAATAATGATTTATAATTGATAAGACAAAAAACCTTGCAGGATATGGGCGGGTTCCCTTAAGGGCTCCATCCCCTGGCAGCAAGGCTCAGGAGGCATTTTTGTTTAGGATAATTAGGGATGGGCTTTAGGAATATAAAATGCTCCCAAATATTCTGAGTATTTCATTCAGAAATGCAAAGACTGGGGATGAAAGGAGCTGGAAAAGAAGAGACCCTGGGTGGTGTCAGCACACCAGGACTGTGATTCCACACTGAAGCATTAGAGCTGGGGAAAAAATGGAGATGAGGTGGGGAGGGGAAGGTTTGGGGTGGGAGCTGGGGCTGAGGCAGTGCCACCATGTCCTGGCTTCTCCTCCTTCCCTCTGGGAAGGGCTTTGCTTCCTCCCTGCAGCTCCTGGCACTTCCAGAAGTGGCAGTTTTGGGGTGTTGGGGGCACTGGCTGTGCCATGTGTTATCTGGGGGGTTTTGAGGTTACCCCCTCTGTCATTTGGGGGTGAAAGTTCTGCCCATCCCTGTGGGAAGGGAGGGAAAAATCCCAGGAGCCCCAAACCAAACCCAGATCCAGAAAAACTTGGTGTTTTTCTGTGGGAAAACTCAACTCCCAGCTGGGTGCTGGAGCAGGGGGTTGGGTTTCCCAGCTTTTCCTTGGAGAGCAGGGAATAACAGCCCCCTCCTGCCCCCAGGCACGCCGAGAGCCAGCAGAAGCACCTGGCAGAGAAGATGCCAGCCAAGTGAATCCCTCCTCCTGCCTCTGTCCTGTCCAGGGAGTTCCAGTGTTGCTCATTGACCATGTCCCAAGCTTCTGTCTGGTGATTGGCCTCTGCTTCTTAATTTATTTTAATTTTTTTACTCGTGCCACTAAATATCAGGCATTTTAATAATAATAATATTATTATTATTATTACAGAAACAAAGAGAATTGTACAGTACTTATAACATTATAAATCATGGGCGAGAAGAGAGGGTAGTTTAACTTTATTTTTGGTTGTTTAGAGATTTTTTGGGTTGGATGATATTTTACCATTGACTACTTTTTTATTCCTCACTGTAGTTTTGAAATAAAGAACCTGTTCTTGACGGTGCTATACAAGTCAACAAAAAATCCATGCCTGCCTCGTAGTGACGTCGTAGCTTTCAGTAATCTGTACATTTTACTCAGTTCTCAACATTTTGGGGAATGTTGACTACCTGACATTCATTTTTAGGTGTGCTATTAACACTCGGTGGGTGCAGAGAGTTGGAAGTTTTCTGTATAAAGCTGTAAAATAAAAATTACCACCATTGTTTCCTATGACACGTCTGTTTGTTGCCAAGGGGGTGGATTTGCTGGTGGATCCTCCAACTAAATGTATAAAAAAAACCTTTTTTTTGCCTTGCTGATCACACGGAACTGCGAGGAGAGAGGGGTTTTGTAGAGTTATTTATTTATAAGTTCCTAATTCTGCTTCACATGGATTCTTCTGTAGCACTGAGCCCTGAATTTGTGATGGTTGGAAGCAGCAGACACACACCCCAGGTGGGCTTTTTATATTTCATTGTCTGGGCTGAACAGTTCAATGACATTCAGAAATAAAAAGAATAATCTATGTTAAAAAATGGGCAGCTAATTAAACTGATTAAATATGGAAATCCTCACTCTGCCCGCAGGGGAGGCTGACTGTAGGAGAGGGGACACTGGGACAAAATAAATTTGTCTCCATCCCTCTTTTATTGGATTTAAAGCTGGAAGAACCCAGTCAACCCTTCCTAAGTCCCAGCCTGGTGCTCCCAGCAGCTTTTTACCTTTTAATTCTCATTTCCTTGGGGGCAAATCCATCCCAGCCAAGGCCCTGCCTGATGACTTATTCAGGGTGTTTGCAAAAGGCCTCAGCTGCATTAAAATTTCATCCCCTGCCAGGAATGGCTTTTATTAAAGCACTTTTTTCTTTTGGAAAATGACTTTTTTCCCCCTTTTTTTTTTGCAGAAAGGGCAAGGTTGGAAGAAGCCCTCAGAGGGGTTTGGGGGCTGGGATGGGCGTTGGTTTAATTTAGGGAGCAGGGATGGATTAATTTCATAAGAATTTAGCAATTGGAAGGATTAGGAGCTCTCCCCTGCAGCCCAGGAAAAAGTCAACCCTTTTTCTTCCTTATTTTTAAATCCATGCAGAAAATAGAGAGAAATATTGGGGTGCTGCTTTCCCTGCTGCACTTAAAGCATGAAAAACCCCAAATACACAAAGTTTGCTCTCAGCTTTAAGGGAAAAAATACCAAAATAAAGCAAGGAAGCCCCAGGGTGCTCCTGGGGAATCCCACAGCTCCCCTGGCACCCTCCAGGGATGGGGCAGCCTGGAAAGGCTGGAATCCCATCCCCTGCTAAGTGCCTTTGGCTGGCTGGAGAGAATTTGTTATCCCACTCACCCACCAAGTTTTCCCCTCCTGTCCTGGGGGAATTGGGTTTTTCCAGGAGAAAATCCTGCTCTGGCTCTCCTTGGCTCCGAGGGGTGCTGTGGGTGCTGGCAGTGCTGCAATTGATGGATTAAAGGATATTTCTGAAACACAAGGAGCTGGCGTGGTTTCTGGTTTTGTATTTTGCTCCTGGTTGTTGGTCCCACTTGGAGCCTCCTGCAGGTGGATTTTTGATTCCCAAAAAGCATAAACTCTCTCCCACAGGATGCCAGGCTGGGAATTGTTTCCCAGCTGGTCTCAATCCACAACATCCCTTAATATTTTTAAGTCCCACTCTAAACCCACCTGTGCCTGGAGAGCCTGAAATGCTGCATTAAATAAAGAACAAGCCCCAAATGCTCCTCCTGCCTGAGGCAAGGTCCTGCTGATGGGAATTCCTCCACCCCTGGGAACTGGGATGAGCTTTATGAGGCAGCTGCTTCCTGGCAGGGAAGCCCTGTGGTTTGGGTCCCCCTTTTTGGGATTTTCTGCCCTTTTTTAGGCTCCTCCTCTCCAGCAGCTCCTGGGTGTGCTGAGCAGCCTCTGCCCGGACACAGAGGCACCACCATGGGCTGGGAGCGTGGAAAAGAGGAGAAGCTGTGGCTGTCCCATCCCTGGGAGTGCCCAAGGCCAGGCTGGACAGAGGAAGGTGTCCCTGCCATGGGCAGGATGGATGATTTTAATGTCCCTCCCAACACAAAACATTCCATAATCCCCTCAAAACCACACACATGGCTTTTCACTCTTCTTTTTCACCCTCCAGACGAGCAGCACTGACAGCAAAGGCAGCTCGGATGGGACACTTCGGGGTGGGGGACATTCCCTGCGTGTGTCCCCTGTCCCCAGCCCATTCCAGGCCATCCCTGAGCCTCACCCCCTGCCAGGGAGGGTGCACAGCTCCCAGATTTTCCCTCTCCAAAGCAAAGCCCCTCCAGGCCGGGGAGCTCCCTGGGCTGGAGCTGACGTCCCTCCCGCTTCCCCGCACATCCCACGCCTCCCCCCGGGCAGTTTCTCTTCCCTCTTCCCATAAACCAAAGGAAAGCCTCAAGTGCAGGGCTCTCTTCCTCCTCTGCTGCTCCAGGGGTGAGCAGGGACATCTGTGTGCCCACAGCACAGGGACCTTTCCAATTCAAATGGGATCAAACTGGCTCAAATCTGCTTTTCCAGTCCCTCTGTGGGATCAGCCCTTCCCTCTTCCCTCAGATCAGCTCCTTCCCTGGGAAAATGTAATTTAAAGTCTCTTGGCTGTGGAGAAGACAAAAAATAAGGGTGGATGGAAAAGAATTTATCCCAGTTTTTGGTGGTGCCACAGGTTCTGACCCATCCTAGCCCATCCTGCTGCATGGATTTTGGAGTTTGATGCCAGGCTGGGATTGCTGATGGAGAAATTGCCACGGAGGGCTGGGAGCAAAGCCCAGGCACCAGGGTGATGGTGGGCACAGCCTCCCAAGGGAAGCATTTCTGGGGAAGAAACGCACCTTAAATAGAGAGTGAAGCATCCTCATCTGTCTGAAAAACGGGAATTGCAGTTCTGCATGGATCTCTGGGGCTGTTCCAGGCAGCTCAGCTCAGCTCAGCTCATCTCTCCTCTGCCCTCCTGTGCTTCCAGGCAGGGCTGTGGCAGAAGGAATTTTCCCAGGTGGAACTGGGGAATCCCACAGCAGTGGGATGGGGCAGCCTGGAAAGGCTGGAATTCCATCCCCTGCTAAGTGCCTTTGGCTGGCTGGAGAGAATTTGTTATCCCACTCACCCACCGCTGGTGTTCCTCTCCTGTCCTGGGGGAATTGGGTTTTTCCAGGAGAAAACCCTGCTCTGGCTCTCCCTGGCTCCGTGTTCCACCATGGACAAAGGGCTGACACCCAGACACCAGTCTGGGAGAGTCCCTCTGGGTGCTGAGGGAATTCTGCTGGAATAACCACAGGGAGTGACCCAGGGCAAGAACCAGAGCTGGCACGTGGCTCTGCACCCCCAAACCACACAAAGATGGATTTTTGGGAGTGGGGAAGGGATCCCCATTGCTGGAGCTCTGGATGCTGGGAATTTCAGACTTTCTGTGCTGACAGACTCCGACCCCCAGGAGAGAACTGCACTGACCTGAGGCTGTGGAGAAGGATCCCAAAACGGAATGATAACACTAGAATTACAAGTGTGTAGTTAATTAAAAGTGTGTAATGTTACAAAGTAGAAAATTTCAAGTTTAAAGTTTTAGAATATAATAATCTATATAAAACAAAATAAAAGTTTTAAACCAGAAATCAGTCCTTCTTCTTCACCTTCTTCTCCCTTCTTCTTCATAAGTTTGAGTAGTATTTTGTAATTAAACAGAAAAATCTGCATTGTGGACTTTAAATGATTAGTTATTAAGTTAAAAATAAAACCAATTTAAGTATCATTTCTTAATTAGATAGTTTAACCTTAAAAAACCTTATAACAAAAGATTGTTAACCATTTTGTACCTTGTTGGTGAAGAGCTACAGAACTCACTACCTGTAAGACTGAAACATAAATGAAAATAATGAACACCTGAGGCTAAACACAATCTCAGATACCTTCAATCCCAATAATAACTATAGAAAAAAATTTTAAAGATAGAAAATTTTAAAGACAGAAAAAATTTTTGATTGAAAATTAAGATTGAAAATTCTTTTCAATCTTAAAGATAGGAAAAAACTGGAATGAGGGGAGGGGACTCAGCCCTGTGTGCATGGCCAGGGACAGTTTGGGATGGGAGATGGCACCAGGGCTGGGCAGCCCTTTCCAGGCTGCTCCCAGCAGCTCAGCCCACCTGGAATGGTTTGGGATTGCCACGAAGCCCCACAGCTGGATGGGAGGCACGTCTGGATACGGCAAAAAGGGATTTCCCCTCCAGGCTGGGGTTTCTTTGTGTTGCATGTTTGTGTTTGGTGTGTTTCTGGTTTGTTTCTGCTCGCAGCCAGCTCCAGCTGGGGAAATGCCCTGAGCTCTGCAGCTCCCCGTGCCCAGCTCACGGGGTTTGAGTGAAACCCTTTCATTTTCTGCAGCATTTGCATCAAATGCAGGGTTTATTTTTGCCACAGAAGCCACAGGGCAGGAGGGATCTCCCGGGCTCTGCCAGTCCTGCACGGGCAGCAGCTGCCCCTGGGAGGAGGGGGAGCCCTGGATGTCACCCACGTCCTGGCATGGGATAAACCAGGGTATTCCTGTGGGGCCACGTCACCCAGAGCAGAGCTGGGAGCCCTCCCCAGCCCCAGGAATCATCCCCAAATCAGGAATCATCCCCAAATCAGGAATGGTTTGGGTTGGAAGGGAAATGTCACCTCGTTCCCATGGCAGGGACACCTCCCTCTGTCCCAGGTGCTCCAGCCCCAGTGTCCAGCCTGGCCTTGGGCACTGCCAGGGATCCAGGGGCAGCCCCAGCTGCTCTGGGATTCCACGCCAGCCCCTCCTCACCCTCCCAGGGAAGGATTTCCTCCCAAATTCCCAGCTGGCAGAGGGAATCCATTCCCCCTGTGGCTTTCCTGTTCTCCTTGTTTTAGTGGGAAGGACTAAAGGTCCCTTCCCCAGCTTCCCCACAGAACTCTGGCAGCTCTAACCTGCTTTAGCTCAGCTCCTCCCATCCCTAATTGCACTCATTCCCTTTTTCTCCTCACCACGGCACAGCAAAACCACAACCTTTGGCCCTGCAGGGTGAATTCCTGCCAGGAGAGTGCCCAGCATGCAGGAGGAGCAGTGAAATCCGGGGCACAGCATTCCCGGGGGTCACTCCTGCCAAGCCCACGGCCCTGGGACAGGATCCCAGGGAATTCCGTGCCCGTTGGTCACCCCAGAGCTCCCAGGTGGCCCCAGGCTCTGAGCTCTGCATCTCCTGGGCTTCCTCAGCTGCTGGCCTGGCACAGCTTGGAGGATTCCATCATTAATGGCACTTGGGAAATGAGGGTACATCAAGGAAATGCTGGAAAAAATCTCCCTGACCAGCTCCTGCTCATCCAAGATCGGATTTCTTTCTTTTCTCCACCTGCAAAGCCAGCGTGAGGTGAAAGAGCAAATGTGACCCCAACAAGGACAAAATTCCTGCTTTTCCCATCCCTGCTGCAGCACCCCCAGCCAGGAGGTGACGGGGGGGATGAGGAGCAGAAAAAGCACCCAGAGCTGAGAAATTCTGTCAAGGGTGAAAACTGAAAGTGAGAGAGAAAGAGCTCCCCGAAAGTGCCACGAAACCACGGGCACAGCTGGCATCCCTCCTTGCTCACCCTCAGCTTTGGGCCAGGCCCCGGGAGCATGAGCTCACAGGATTCCCAAATTTCCAGGGGCATGCAGCTCTCCCTGCTGGTGCTTCCTGGAGGTTTTTATTCCTCTTAATTCTGTGGAAATTTAAAACAAACCCCACAGGGCTGATGGACCCACAGGGAGCCATAAAATCCTGGAATGGGTTGGGAAAGGACCTTAAACCCCAGTTCCATGGGCAGGGAATGGGAATAATCCTGAATCTGTGGGCACAGCTGTGGTGTTCCTCCGTGTTTATTCCACAGAATCATTAAATCATGGAATGGTTTGGGGTTTTGGGGTGGAATGGACCTCGAAAATCAGCCAGTTCCACCTTCCCCTATCCCAGGGTGCTCCAAGCCCTGTCCAGCCTGGCCTTGCACACTTCCAGGGACAGGGAATCCTCAATTTCTCTGGGAATCCAAAATCTCTCCAGGCTGGGGCCTCCCCTCCCCGATCTCTGCTCCTCCCAAATCAGTGGGAGAAATTCCCTGCCCCAAAAGCACCCTGGGGGCTTTTTAGGGAATCCCAGCCCTGACCCAGGGGTGGCTTCACCCCTTTCCCAGGATGAATCCCTTCCCCTGGAGAACTGCCAGGAATCCAGGAGCCAGGAACCAGCAAGGATCGTGGGGAAATCTCAAGAATTCTGGTGGCAACTGGAAAAAAAAAAGAGCCAAGAGATGCAGGAGACTGAGCCAGGATTTTAGAGGTCCCAGCACCCCAAGAAAGCTCCAGAAACAACATTTAACCAGCCCCTGATGAAATACCAGCAAGAGCAGAGGTTTGGGATTAGGAATTTCAGGGAATTCCATGAGGAATCAGAACCAACAGCCACAAAAACACCAGGAAAGTTTCTCCTGAACCTTTTTTCCCCTATGGCTCCCCGGAGCCATCAGTTCCCAACCCAAATCAGGAACAGCTTCTGTCAGTGAGGCTCTTCTGGTGATAAAGCTGACATTGGATCTTCCCAAAAAATGATCCAGAGGCAAATAAATGATTCAATATTCCACAAGTTCTGTGAGTGGCAAATAGGATCAGACCCCTTTTATTTATTGCATCCAGAAATCCCATTCCATGAGATATTTTCTCATTTTTTAATGGAGCAGTGACCTCTGTCTCCAGCTGCCTGTCAGCCTGGGTGGGACTGAATCACCCTGCAGCTTTAATTTCTATTTCTCTGTAATTCTTGCTTAATCAGAGCTGTAAAATTATTGCCATTTCCAGTGCCAGGCAATAGGGCTGCCCTACAAACAACCAAACCCTTCCCACTGAGGATGGCACGAGCGACTCCAGGACCTTCCCAAAGGGTTTGGAGCCTGCTCCTGAGGACTATCCATCTAACTTTAACTTCCAGGAGAAGCAGCCCCCCACAGCTGGCAGGAAACATCCCTACACCTCATTTCCCTCAAGGCAAGGGTGATGCCCACCACTCTTACCTGGAAACCTTTGGTGCCTTGGCCAAAACGAAGCCAAAAACTCAATTTCTGTTCATTGGAGGGAGAGAAGGCGAGACTGAAAGGAGAGGCAGGACATTTCCAGGAACCTCCCGCTTTTTCAGCAGAGCGAGGCTGGAGCTGATCCCATTTCTCATCTCTCAACTCCCCAGGCCTCAAAACCAAACTGAGCCCAGGGGCTTTGGGGCTTTTCTCACCGGGTTTCTTTCTGATCTGTGCTTTCCCTTTCTGCCTCAAGCAGGATTTTTGGGTATTGATCTGGGTGAGGGCAGAGCCCGGAGCAGGGATTCCCCGAATTTTGACTGCATTAGATCAAATCTAAATTTACAGAGACCCAGAACAGTCCTTACTTTTCTCTGGAGGATAATTCCAACAAAAGGAATTTCTGTTTGAAATACAGGCAGTGGAATCATATTTTCTCGTTGAAAAATCATAGAGCTGCTAACACTTGTCTAATTTAATAGTTATATATTATACATATAAAAATATATAAAGTTATAAATTATATCTATATAATAGATGTGATATTTGTTATCTATATTGTCCATATAGCTCTATTTTCTATATTATCTATATTATCCACATTACATGTACTATATGTATTAAATTTACTGTATTTATTATATTTATTATATTTATTATATTATATTATATTGGGCAGGCCCTGGCACAGGGTGCCCAGAGCAGCTGTGGCTGCCCCTGGATCCCTGGCAGTGCCCAAGGCCAGGCTGGACACTGGGGCTTCAAATAACCTGGGACAGTGGAAGCTGGAACTGGGTGAGCTTTAATGTCCCTTTCAACCTAAAAAATGCCACGATTTTATGATTCCATGAAATAAACACAAAGGAGCATCACAGATCATTAATTATTCCCATTCCATTTCAGCGTTGCTTCCCATTCCTCTGGGACTGCACTTGCTCAAGGAATAATTCTTATTTAAATAGATTATAATGTATAAAACACATCCTTTTGCTCTAATGTGATTAATATAAATATTAATTATCAGGATTTTTCATTCAGGCTAAGCCAGGTCAAGCAGAGGGTGCTTTGAGGTGAAGGAGGAGAAGATGGATTTCTTCTTCCCTTGGGAAAAAAATTTCCACTCACCAGAACTGAAATCCTGGAATGGTTTGGGTTGGAAGGACCTTAAATCCCATTCTGCCACGGCAGGGACAGCTCCCACTGTCCCAGGGTGTTCCAAACCCATCCAGCCCGGCCTGGGCACTGCCAGGGATCCCAGCAAGGATCCCAGGAGAGATCTGTGGGATATCATCAGGACACATCCCAAATAAACCCAAATCCCAGCCCAGCCCTGACCCTGCTGGGAAACCTCGTGTCCTGCTGGGAGCAGGGACTGAGAAACCTGGAAAGCCAAAACCTTTCAGGAACAGCCCCGCTGCACATCCCAAAATTCTCTTTCGCTTTTGGCTCTCGGAAGCCGCGGCTCCTCCACGAGCTGGAAACCACAGCCCACGGCGAAGTGAGGGGGCAGGAGTGGAAAACACAGAGAGAAATTGGAAAATGAGGCACTGCTGCTAGTGGGGCTAAAAGAAGTCTCAGGACACGCCACAGGCTTCTTATAGGAAACAGTGAAAATACAAAGAACCTGAAAATGCAATATAAAACTCTTGATTCATCCTGCTCCCTTCCAGTTTGACAGCAAAAATCCCAGTGACTTCATGGCAGTCCCAAGCACAGAAAAGTTTTCTGCAGCCTTTTGGGGCAGCTGAGAATGGCCATGAAATTGAAATATTTGTTGATTTATCCAAATATTTCTGCAAAATCAAACATTCAGGCAGGTTTTCACAAACGTTCACTAGTGAGAGTTTGTCATTGGAGAATCAGAGAATCATGGAATGGTTTAGGCTGGAAAATATCTCAAAGTTCATTCAGTCCAGCCATCCCCAGCCCTGCCAAGGCCACCCTGAGCCCTGTCCCCAAGTGCCACCTCCCCAGGGCTTTAAATCCCTCCGGGGATGGGCACTGCCCTGGGCAGCCCCTTCCAGCCCTTTCCATGAAGGAATATTCCCTGATATCCAACACGAGCTCCTCTGGTGAAACCTGAGGCTGTTTCCTCTTGTCCTGTCACTTTTCCCTGGAGAGGAAAGCAGGATAAAGGATGGAAATGGGAAAGCTGGAGATGATTTCCAAGGGATGGAGTGACAGAACAGAGAGGGAACGGCTTCAAACTGTGAGACGAGGAGGTTTAGGTGGGATTTTGGGAAGGAATTCCTGGCTGGGAGGGAGGACAGGCCCTGGGATGGATTCTCAGAGCGGCTGGGATCCCCTGGGTCCTGCAGTGCCCAGGGCCAGGCTGGCACAGCGGAATCCCCGCCGCTGGAATGAGAGGGTCCTTAGGGTCCCTTCCAGCCCGACCCATCCCACGACGCTGTGATTCCGTGGAAGTTCATCCACGTGCCAACCCCATCCCCGCCTTTCGGGAAGCCCTCTGTGCAGAGCCCGCGGACGAGCTCCGGCCCGTGCGGGATTCCCGGCCCCGCCGCTCTCGGGATGAGCGCGCCCGGCGCGGGGGAAACCCCGCTGCTGCTCTATAAGGGCTGTGCCCGCTGGGCACCGGCGCAGCGCCATGGAGCGGGGCGGGAACGGCACCGGGAGAGCCGCGAGCAGCGCCGGGAGCACCGGGAGCGGCACCGGGAGCGGCACCGGGAGCGGCACCGGGAGCGGCACCGGGAGCGGGCGGGCAGCGCTGCCTGGCGGCCGCGGCCGGGCGCTGCTGGGGCTGGGGCTGCTGCTGCTGCTGCTGCTGCTGCCCCCGGCGCGGGCACTGCCCACCCCGGCCGGGCACTGCCAGCCGCCCGCCCAGCGCCTCAACCGCTCCCGGGAGCTGCTGCAAGCCGCCAACGCCGCCCCGCTGCGGCTGAAGGTGAGCGGGGAACGGGACGGGACCGGAGGGATGTGGGATGGGGCAGGGGTGGCACCCAGGAGGGATACGGGATGGGGCAGGGGTGGTACCCAGGAGGGCAGGGATGGGGCAGGGGTGATACCAAACCCGGCAGGGATGGGGCAGGGGTGGCATCGAACCAGGCAGGGATGGAGCAGTGGTGGTACCCAGGAGGGATATGGGATGGGGCAGTGGTGGTACCCAGGAGGGTGGGGATGGCACCAAGGCAGGCAGGGATGGGGCAGTGGTGGTACCCAGAAAAGCAGGGATGGAGCAATGGTGGTCCCAGGAGGGCAGGGATGGGGTAGGGGTGGTACCCAGAGAGGTAGTGAAGGTACCCAAAGACCGGTGAGGGGCCAGTGGTGGCACCCAGGAGGGTGACGATGGCACCAAGGCAGGCAGGGATGGGGCAGGGGTGGCACCCAGGAGGCTGGGGATGGGGTAGGGGTGATACCAAACCCGGCAGGGATGGGGCAGGGGTGGCACCAAACCAGGCAGGGATGGGGCAATGGTGGTACCCAGAAAAGCAGGGATGGAGCAATGGTGGTCCCAGGAGGGCAGGGATGGGGCAGGGGTGGTACCCAGAGAGGTAGTGAAGGTACCCAAGGGCTGGTGAGGGGCCAGTGGTGGCACCCAGGAGGGTGAGGATGGCACCAAGGCAGGCAGGGATGGGTGACTGTGGTCCCCAGGAGGGCAGGGATGGTCCCCAGGCACCAGCTGGGGCTGCTGAGAACCCAGGAGGACAGGGATGGGACTGTGGTGACACCAAAACTGGAAATGCTGCAGCAGTTTTGGTCCCCAGGTCGGCAGGGATGGTCCCAGGAGGACAGGGATGGGACAGTGGTGACACAGGAGGGCAGGGATGGGACATTGGTGACACCCAGAACAGCAGGGATGGGACAGTGGTGACACCCAAGACAGCAGAGATGGGACAGTGGTGACACCCAGGAAGGCAGGGATGGGACAGTGATGACACCAAAACTGAAATTCTGGAGCAGTTTTGGTACCCAGGTCGGCAGGGATGCCCCCAGGATGTCAGTGGTGGAGGTCGGCAGGGATGTCCCCAGGATGTCAGTGACAGTCCCCAGGACGTCAGTGGTGGCCCCAGGACGTCAGTGATGGTCCCCAAACTATTTCCTGTATTTCATATTTAACCTCACAGAGCCTCATTCCTGGGGTCCAGCTGAGCACAGATACATGAAATTGTATCTGTGTATCAAACTGTGTCTATTTACAGATAAATGTATAAAAACATAGAAATTGCCTCGTGAAGCTTTTATAGTAAAAGGACCCTTTAATAAAAAGGACCCTTTTTGATTCCCTTTTCACCCAGGAATCCAACAGCCTGGGATTTGAGTGCACCCTTGAGGAGGTGGATCTGCAGGACATCACTGAGAACCACATGAACACCCTCAGAGCCTGCACAGCTGAGGAGCCAGGGGTAAGACACGGAGAAATTACAGATCAAACTTAAATTTTACCTCATGGCTTCATGGAACATATCATCCACACTCCCATTAAATCACAATTCTTGTTCAACTTTCAGCCTGGAAATTGCCCAACCCTGGAAAAATCAACTTTGGATGAGGTAAATAGAAATTTCCCAAAAACAATCTCCTTCTTTTGCTCGTTGTGTGTTTAAAGGAGCAGCAGGTTCCCACATTTCCTGGGAATTCTATTTATTTCCTGGCAATTCTATTTCTTTCCCCAGGGAAAATGCCTGCAGGGCATCTCTGAGGACGTGAGAGCCTACAGGGCCCAGCTGAGGACCCTGCCCGACCCCCAGCTGCTGGCAGCTCTCGATGGGATGATGGAGGTGAGGATTCCTGCCCCCACCGACCCCAAAATTCAGGAAATTGGGGAGGAAAACCTCAATTTCTCCTCCAGATATTGAAATCTAACAGACCTGGTGCAGCAGGTGTGACACGGGATGGATTAAATGTTGATAAATCCAATTTTAGGCTCAGTCTATAAATGCAATCATGAAATATTTGAAATTTTACCTTATTAATGATAAGATTCAATATTTCAAAATTTTTCCGCAGTCTATTAATGCAATTGTGAAATATTTCAAAATTTACCTTGTTAATGATCAATTCAACATTTCCAATTTGACCCTCACTCTATTCAGGGTAAAAGAAATATTTCAAAATGCACCCTATCAATGCTATCATTAAATATTTCAAATTTTATCCTGAATCTTTTAATGCTATCATGAAATATTTGAAAACTTGCCTTATCAATGATATAATTATTTCAAATTTTTACCCTACTAATGCAATAATTAAATATTTCCAAAATTTCCCTATTCATGATAAATGAAATATTTCAATTTTCATTCTCAGTCTATTCTTGACACCATTAAATACTCCCAAATGTACCCTGTTAATTACAAATTAAATATCCCAAATTTTTCTCTATTAATGATAAATGATCACAATTTTTTCTCTCACTCTATTCACAATTAAATATCCCAAAATCTTTCCTCACTCTATCCCAAATAATTTAAACATCCCAATTTTTCCCTCAGTCTATTAATGATAATTTAAATATCCCAAATTTCCCCTCAGTTTATTAATGATAATTTAAATATCCCAAATTTTCCCCTCAGTCTATTTATGACAAATTAAATATCCCAAATTCTTCCCTCAGCCTACTCACCATAAATTAAATAGGCCAAATTTTTCTCTCACTATATTAATGATAAATATCCCAAATTTTTCCCTATTAATGATAAATCAAACCACACAAATTTTTCCCTCAATCTATTTATGACAAATTAAATACCCCAATTTTTCCCTCAGTCTATTGTTGATAATTTTAATATCCGAAATTTTTCCCTTACTCTATTTATGACAAATTACATATCCCAAATATTAAATATCCCAAATATTAAATGTCCCCTCATGAGAAATTAAAATATCCCAAATTCTTCCCTCACTCTATCCACCATAAATTAAATATCCCAAATTTTTCCCTATTAATGATAATTTAACCATCCCTTGACCCATCCTTACGTCCCACTCTTGCCGCTCATCCCTGAGGGGGTGAAAATCCCAGGAGTTTTTGGGTTTAAGCTGTTTCCTAAATCCGTGCAGGCCCTGGGCAGCAGCACCGGGCGGGTTCCGGAGGCGCCGCTGGGATCGCCGGGATCATCGGGATTGGGATCATCGGCATCAGGATCGTTGGGATCATCGGGATTGGGATCGTTGGGATTGGGATCATCGGCATCATCGGCATCGGGATCGTTGGGATTGGGATCATTGGGATCGTTGGGATTGGGATCAGTGGGATCATCAGGATTGGCATCAGTGGGATCATCGGGATTGGGATCCCCGGGACGGGCGCCGTTCCCGGAGCGGCTGCGGCTCTGCGGGGTCCTGCAGGCTCTGCGCGTCCGCAGCGTCACCATCTGCAGGGTGCTGAGCTTCCTCAGCTCCCCCTGACCCCGGGGGAACACCCACTGAGCACCCCGCGGAATGCCCACGGAAGGGCTTGGAATGGGATGGGAGATTTTGGGATTTCCATCCCAAAAAACCCCTTGGATGCCTTTGGTGGCACCTCCAGCTTTTCCAGAGGCTGAGGAACAACTTCCATCCTCCTCCTCCTCTTCCCAGGGAATCAACAACTTCCCAACACTTCATCCAGCTAAAACAAAAATCATTAATTTAAGCCATGTTGAATTCCCGGGGTTTTGGGATCTGAGCTGTGTCTGAGCACCAAAATGTTCCTGACTCTGATTTATCCCGATTTACTCTGCTGATTCCTCAGGAACTGAGAGCTGTGTATGGCAGTTCCTTTTCTTGGGGATCCCCTCCAGCTCAGGACATGCTATTCCATGAGTTATTTGGGATGATATTCCATTCTGTTCCCTAATTTATTTATTTGGGATGATATTCCATTCTGTTCCCTAATTTATTTATTTGGGATGACATTCCATTCTGTTCCCTGATTTATGACGATATTCCTTGATTAGAGATTCCATTCTATTTCATGATTTATGATATTCCTTAATTTATGATGATATTCCATTCTCTTCCAATTTATGATGATATTCCTAGATTTATTTATGATTATATACCCTGATTTATTTATGATGATATTCCTTGATTTGAGATTCCACTCTATTTCATTATTTATGATGACATTCCCTGATTTATTTATGATTATAATCCCTGATTTATTTATGATGATATTCCTTCATTATGATGATATTCCCTTCTATTCTTTGATTTATTTATGATGACATTCCTGGATTTATTTATGATATTCCATTCTATTCACTGACTTATTTATGATGATATTCCATTCTAGCCCATGACTTATTTATGATATTCCCTATTTATTCTATTTATTGCCTAATAAAATCAACATTTCCTTCAAAACCACGGTGATTATTTTGTTCCTTGGGACCCACCATGAATCCTCTGAAATACTTTGGATGTTGCTTTGGAATACTTTGGCATGGGAAGGCACCTCCCTGTAACTGGTTTAACTGGTTTCAAAATCCAAGTTTCCCTCTTGGAGACACCTGGGATAGGGAAGGTGTCCCTGGCCCTGGCAGGGGTTGGAATGGGATGGGAGATTTTGGGATTTCCATCCCAAAAATCCCCTTGGATGCCTTTGGTGGCACCTCCAGCTTTTCCAGAGGCTGAGGAACAACTTCCATCCTCCTCCTCCTCTTCCCAGGAAATCAACCACTTCCCAACACTTCATCCAACTGAAACAAAAATCAAAATTCAGATGGAAATAATGGAATTTTTTCCTGTTTAATCCTTGTTTTTCAAAAGGATGCTTTCCTTTCCCAAACATACACAGAGGAAAATGATCCCAAGCATCCCACAGCCTTAAAAACAAGACAGTCCTGGATCTGGTCACTCCTCTCTTCTGCAAATTCCATTTTTCCCATTTTTTTTCCAAGCCTGCAGCACAGAGATTTCGGCTCCTCACATTTTAAGCACCTAAATTCTATCCAAGTTTGAATAAATCAAGTAAAAAAAAAATTTAAAAAGTATAAAAAGTTTCTCATACAAAAAAGAATTATACAACGTAAAAAACGGAGACAAGCTATACAGAAAAGAGGGGAGAAGAAATTCCATGTGGAAATTCTGAGCTGCCTGGAGTTCACAGTGGTGTTCCCACCTTTGGGAATCTCAGGAAGCAGAACCACAGCGTAACAAGGACTGGATGCACAGGATCTGTACAATGATTCCATATATACAGTGATTATGCAGAGGAATTTGGTACGAGTTTCGGATTATTCTTCCCTGATCCATGAGAAATCCAATGCACCTCACGATTCTGGCAGGTCAGTGGTTTTTTGGAAGGGGGTGACAGTTTCCAGGGGAATTCTTCTCCCTGTTTTTCCCTGACGGAAATAAAAATCTTTTCCAGGCGATGAAAAAGATCAAGTGGCTTCTTCCAGTGTTTGTGCCCTCCTGGAGTGGCTTTCCCTGCGGGTGAAGCCCGGAATTCCGGGATCCACCTCTCCTGAAAGCCTCGGAAGTGGCTCCTACCCCAATTCCATTCACGTTTCTCTGGAGGATCCTGCCTGGACTTCCCACCAGGAACATCCCTGAGTCCCAGCAGGATCCCAGGGAGCAGAATGGTTGGGCTGGGAAGCTCCCACCTCCTCCTCCTCCTCCTCCTCCTCTTCCTCCTCCCAGCTGGCTCAGCTCTGAGCCAGGAAACCTGAGGGAAAGGAAAAGCACACCTGGATTGCGGGATCTCTGGAAGCTCCTGCAAGACTCAAACTGAGAGAAATTGGATTAAAAATATTTAAGTTGAAAAAGAAATGTATTAAAGGCCCTGCCCTGAGGCAGCAAAGGCTGTGGCACAGAGTCGTGAGGGAGAGCTCTCCTGGATCCCCAGCTCGTTTCCAGGGAGAATTACTCATGGAATTAGGCTGGAAAAGGCCTCCAAGAACCATTCCCAGCACTGCCCAGGCCACCACTGCCCCACGTCCCCAGGTGCCACCTCCACACAGGCCTGGACAGCCCTTTCCATGAAGGAATGTTCCCAAAATCCAATCTGAACCCCCCTGGCACCACCTGAGGCCATCTCCTTTTGTCCTAAATTAAGGAATTGAGAAGGAACAAAGTTTTGCTGTTGCAAAAAAAAAAAAAAAAAAAATCAATTTTTGAGGACAGTTCCCCTTGGCTGGCTGAGTTAATAAAATAATGGAATGGTCTGGGTTGGAAAGGACCTTAAAGGTCATTTAATTCCAACCCCTGCCGTGGGCAGGGATAACTCCCAGCTCCTGGAATAACCTGGATTTGCAGAAGGTGAACTGAACATAAGAACTCCACGGAAAGGAGGGGGAGCTCCCTTGAGAGATCCATCCCCACATGGGATGGAACCACCAAGTTCTCCATCAGGGAAGGTGTTAATTAACCATTAATTAACCATTCCTGAAATAAAGACCCAAACAGCTCCTCTTTGGACTTCCAGGCAATCCCAAGAACTGCTCTGGACACCCAGGTCATGCTGGGAGAGCTCTCCACACTCGGGGCAAAAATATTCATTTTGTATCAGTGCCTGAAGGATAAAAACCCCCCAAAAAACAAATCCACTGCTGAAAGTGGGAAGGAGACAATCCTGACCTCCTGACAAGCCGTGCACGGGTGATCTGGTGAATTCCCTGCTGGAATTCCCAAGCCAGCTGAGTCAGGACGGGGTCAGTGCCCGGGTACCTTGCAGTGCCTGCAGGATCTCGTAGGTGGCCTTTGCCCCCAGGCTCCTCTGCAAAGCCTCTGCCGTTCCGTGGCCCTGCTCCCTGTCCCTCCACTTCCTCAGCACCAGGAGCTTCTGCATGGTCACGTCCTCCTCGGCGGCCCGGATGTCGTCGATGTCCTTCATCTCCATCTGCAGGCACTCGATGGCCGTTTCCCTCCAGTGCCGGTCCAGGAGCTTGGCAATCTTCAGCAGCTGCTTGTCTGTCAAGCTTTTTGCTCCCATTCCATCTGAAAAACATTGGATTTCCCCAAAATCCATCCTGGGGCTCCCCTGGCCCAGCCTGAGGCCGTTCCCTCTCCTCCTGTCCCTGTTCCCTGGGATAAGATCCCAAATCCCCCCGGCTGTCCCCTCCTGGCAGGAGCTGTGCAGAGCCACAAGGTCCCCCCTGATCCCCCTTTTCTCCAGGCTGAGCCCCTTCCCAGCTCCCTCAGGATTCTCCAGCCCCTTCCCCAGCCCCATTCCCTTCCCTGGACACGCTCCAGCCCCTCCACGTCCTTGTGAGGGACCCAGAAGTGCCCCAGGGCTGGGGGAGCCTCAGCACAGGGACAATCACTGCCCCAGGACCTCCTTGCCCACCCCTGGCTCGTGTCCAGGCACTGCCAACCATCACCCCCAGCCCTTTTTCCACCAGACACCTTTCCAGCTGCTCCTCCCCAGGCCTGGACCATTCCACAGGGAAAAACCTTTGGAAACCGAGCTCAGTTCCACCCCCAGGACACCAAATCCCAACCAGGTCCTTCCCCACCTGCAGTGCTGCCAGTTTTTTGCTTTTTGCTGTGGAGCCCCTCTTCCTCCAGGATGCTGAGGGCTGGCTTCCTCCTCTTCACACCTGGGGGGGAGCAGAGGTGCTGTCACTGCTGTCCCCGTGCCAGGGAGGGGCCCAGGGGTCCCAGCCCACATCTGGGGTCACTCACTGCCTGTGCTCCTCTTCTGCTCGTTCTTGTTCTGGTCATAGTGGATCCAGTCCCCTGGGGAAGGGCAGAGCAGGGAAATGTCAGTGAGCAATTCCCAGGGCTGGGCCCCTGCTCCAAGAGCTCCCAGGCACAACGTTGGAATCCACAAAGGGGTGCATTCCAACCCCCAGGTCTGATAAAAGGAGGTTTTTCCCCTTTTACTCCACGTGCTGCAGCAGGCCCAAACAGGCGAGAGAGATTGCAAGTTACAACGCAATAATATGCAAAATTTTTATTATATTATAGAATTCTATGGAGTAATATGCAGGAGGGTTGGAACTGAATGGTCTTTATTTTCCAAATGAGCAGAGGGATGGAGCAACTCTGCTGGGAGAGCTGGGATTGTTCACCCTGGGCAGGAGAAGCTTTGGGGTGACCTCACTGGGGCTTTCCAGTGCCTGGAGCAGCTGCAGGAGAGATGGAGAGAGAACTGACAAGGATGGAGGGACAGCACACAGGGAATGGCTCCACTGCCAGAGGGCATGGATGGGAGATTGGGAATTGGGAATTCCTGCCTGGGATGGAACTGGCTGCCCCTGGATCCCTGGCAGTGCCCAAGGCCAGGTTGGACACTGGGAATTGGAGCACCTGGGGCAGTGGGAGGTGTCCCTGGGGTGGAAGTGGATGGGCTTTGGGGTCCTCCCATCCCAGCCCCTCCCCAGGGCCAGGGACTCACTCTCTCTCAGCTTGGCTTTCCAGACAGTCTCATCCGAGTCCTGCTCCACCAGGGACAGGGTGAAGTCATCAGGCTTCTCCAAATACACCTCAAAGTAACTCTTCAGCTTCAGCAGTGACCCATCCACAAATTCAATCTCCTACACAACAGAAAAATAAAATAAACATCAATATTTACCTGAAATAAATGAAAGAGGAGGCAACTGGCTGTTGGGAGAGATCTGAGCCAAACTCCAATTTCCCCAGAGTTTTGCTGTTGACTTTGGCCATCAGGATTTCATCCCAAAATTTTAGGGCACCAAGAGGCAAGTGGCACATTTCCTCTTTGTGGCACATTTCCAGGGAAGCTGCAGTGCAGGAAGTGAGGGTTGTGCAAGGGACTCACCTCAGGAGTTATTTCAGCTTCTGGCTCACAGATCAGCCTGTACTTCTTTCCTTCCTGCAGTAATTTTTGGCATACAGGGGGCTTTTCAATTTGAACAAATTTCCTTTTCGAGTGTTTTACAGCCTTTGAGATATCCTAAAATTTTAAAACACCATTTCAAGCTTAATATTTCAATGTTACTCGTTGCAGTAAAGGAATTAACATCTAAAACCTGGGTTCAGGTGGCTCCTTGGGCTGTTCTCTGGCCCCAGCTTTACAGAGCAGCCCTGATCTGCTCCACCAACTTCCCAGAGAGCTGTGGAATAACCACAGTGCTCAAAAGCATCACTAAAACCTCTACAGCTGTTTAGAAAATTCCTTTTGAAAAAGGAATTTTCTAAAGCTGGAATTTTATCCAGGGTGAGCTCCATGGTCTTTTTTCCTCTGCAGACACGCTCTGCCCTCCTCAGAGCCATTTCTGACGTGACCCTTGGCAGCAGGGGTGAATCCACTGTCAGCTGCTCTCCCAAATCCCCAAATTTTCACTGGGGACTCCAGCACTGCCCCAGGCAGCCTGTTCCAAGGCTTGGCCACCCTTTACCTGAAGGAATTTTCCCTAATATCCAATCCAAACCTCCTCTGGCACAACTTGAGGCTGTTTCCTCTTGTTACCTGGGAGAAGTGACTCGGATAAAGAATGGAAATGGAAAAGCTCAGAGAGAGACAATTGTCAAGGGATGCAGCGACAGAAAAAAAGGGGGAATGACTTAAAATTAATGACTGCAGGTTCAGATGGGATATTGGGATGGAATGGGGGATGGAATTGTCCCTGTGAGGGTGGGGAGGGGCTGGGGTTGAATTCCTAGGGAAGATGTGGCTGCCCCTGGATCCCTGGCAGTGCCCAAGGCCAGGCTGGGAGCACCTGGGCAGTGGGAGGCGTCCCTGCCCATCCAGGGGTGGGACGAGATGGGATTTAAGCTCCCTTCCACCCAGAGCACGGAACCAGGACTCCTCACTCCCTCCCCAGGGCAGCCCGGCCGTACCTTGATGAAGGAGTCGTTGTTGGTGGCCAGGTAGACACAGAAGGACAGGGAGGGGTGCTCGTCGATGGCCTTGTAGAGGATGACAGCCCCGTGGTACTGCAGGGGCTCGTGGCTGTGGATCAGGGGTCCCACGGGGGACAGGGAGCTCACCACCCACTTGACGTGGGATGAAGAGAACTCGGCCGAGGGCTCGATGGCCGCGCCGCCGCCCTTGATGTGCAGCACCTTGAACGCCACGCCAGCCCTGTCACCTGCGGCGACAGCCACGCTCAGGGGGACAGCCTGGGGACAGCCTGGGGACAACCTGGCTCACTGGGGACAGCCTGGATCAGGGGGGACAGCCTGGGGACAGCCTGGGGACAGCCTGGATCACTGGGGACAGCCTGGGGACAGCCACGCTCAGGGGGACAGCCACGCTCAGGGGGACAGTCTGGGGACAGCCTGGGGACAACCTGGATCACTGGGGACAGCCTGGATCACTGGGGACAGCCTGGCTCAGGAGGGACAGCCGGGCTCAGGAGGGACAGCCGGGCTCAGGGGGACAGCCTGGATCACTGGGGACAGCCTGGGGACAGCCTGGATCACTGGGGACACCCTGGATCACTAGGGACAGCCTGGATCACTGGGGACAGCCTGGGGACAGCCTGGCTCAGGAGGGACAGCTGGGCTCAGGGGGGACAGCCTGGGCTCAGCCAATCATTTAAAATGACTTTTCGTGGGTTTTACTACAACGTCCCTTCATAGTTCCATTTCTCTAAAGCACTGAGTCTCTTTGGTAAGGCCACCTTTTCAAACTTGCTTTCAGATCCATTTCTCTCTCAACGTCAGTCTATTTTTTAAAAATTCTTTTCCTAACAAAGAACTCTAATTCCTACTGTCACATCTTTGCCTGAGAGCCCCTTAATTTCAAAATTATAATAATTCGGAGGGAGGGGAACTATAACAATGAAGAAATAATAATAATAATAATAATAATAATAATAATAATAATAATAATAATAATAATACATATACATATACATATACATATACATATACATATACATAACGTAATTGTATAGTATATAAAATATATAATAATTGTATATATAATTTTATATATCATATATATAATTATATATATACAATATATATTATGATATATACAATTATATATAATATATTAGTATATTATATATAATTTAATATATAATTTTATATACAATATAGAATTAAATATCTATTCTATATAATATATAGAATGCATAATTATATTATTATAATTATTACAATAATTATAATTCTTATAAATATAATAAAAATATAATATTATATGAAACATATAATATAATCATATAGTAATAAAATAAAATAAAAATAATTATTATAATAGTAGTAATAAAATAGTAATTATTATAATATTAATAAAATTAATTATTATAATGATAATGATGATAATAATGATTATAATAATAAAAATAAAACTAATAAAACTAATAATAAAAATATAATAATAAAATTAATAAAATAATAAAAATAATGAAAATAATAATAAAATAATAAAAATAATAATAATTAATAAAAATAATAATGAAAATAATGAAAATAATAATTAAATAATGATTAAAACAATAATAAGTATATTTAAATAAAGTTCCTGCCTCCCAGGCAGCCCGGCCCAGACTCACCGGCCAGGCAGAGGCAGTGGGGGAAGTGGATGGAGCGCAGCGCGGCGGGCGCCGAGCAGCGCACGTCGAACAGGGGCCCGCCCACGATCCAGGGCTTCTCCAGCAGCCGGGCGTACTTGCTCCAGGAGAGCAGGCAGTAGGTGATGCGGGCAGCTGCGCTCACCTCGAAGATCAGCCCCGTGCTGCTGCACTGGTAGGAGCCCTCGGCGTCCAGCTGCGCCCTGCAGGGACAGCAGCAGCAGCTGCAGCTGCCAGCGGCACCCAGGGGTGCCCTCCCGCTCTGCCCGGGGCCCACGCAGTGCTCCACGCTGCCTTGGGCTGCTAAAAACGGCTGAGGGCTCACCCAGGCCGTGCAAAGCAGCTGGAGAGGAGAGTTTGCATAAAACTTCCTGCGCCAGGAGCTGCTCTCCTGCGAAGGGCGCCGTGTCCAGGCTGTCCTGTGGGTGACAGCCAGCAGACATGGACACCCCACAGGGACACCCCGGGGAGGACAGTGCTGCTGAAGGGAAAACGCAGGGCTGAAGGGGAGGGTGAAGCAGGGCAGGATGCCTCGTGTGCAGCCAGGCTGAAACAAGCACACAAAATGGGCCTGCTGCTCACTGCTGCAGCAGGACAAGGCAGCACCCTGAAAACCCTGCCAGGAGCTGTCCTGGAACAGCATCTGGAGGCAGCACAGGCTCTAAACTGTGATTTTCAAGGATTTGGGTGCACCTCCCAGCATAAATCCAAATGCATTTGTGCAGCAAATGAGCTGTTTGCCCAACCAAAAGCACCTTGATGAGAACAATGTAAACTCAGACCCATGACGTTAAAAAAAATCATACATGAATTGTCCTCCAGCAAGTCTCCTGGGGGTCACTTGCTCCATCTGGTCCTGGAAATAGATTTAAAAGAAAATTATATTTAAAAAGGTGAGGCGAGGGTAGAACTACAGTTTGCAAATGATCTCATGCAAAGTAAGCGGGTGTTTTTTTCCCCACAAACCTACATTTTCATTCCTGCAGTGCTCACAGGGTAGCAAGCAGCTCCCTCCTGGTGGGAAAAGAGGAAGATGAGCTCATGAAAAGCCAAGTAATTAAACAGCCAAGAATAAAAAAAAAAAAGCCCTCAGGAGATCTGTTCTTACCTGACTCATTGCAGTAAGGTGGGGATTCCTTCTCCTCCTGCTCTTCATCTGGGGAAAAGGAGTTTGGAGTAAATATCCCAATGTCATGGGGGCTCCTGCTCCCACATCCACCCAGGACAACCCCACAATTCCATTTGCCTAAATTCACCAAATCCTAAGAACATTCCTGCGAGTCCTTGCAGGCTTTGCACAGCCTGGGGGTGAAGCTGAACATCAGGATACAAATTTGCCAAAAGCTCCTAAACTGCCCAAACTCCTGGGAATTTTCACAGGGATAAAAAAAGACTTATCCTGGGATGAGCTTTGTGGTGCCAAGGACAAAGTTCAGCCCCCAGCATGGAAACTGGGAACAGCTTTCCCAAGAAACCACCACGTTTTCTGCAGGGTGTTTGTCCCCAGACTGATCTAAAAGCGCCTGGATTCTCCTGGCTGAACCAACAGGATGGAATTCCAGCAGAGCTGAGACCTCAGGCCAAAGGCTGTGTCCTGAGGGGTGGATCTGGGAGCAGGGGAGAGGCAGAGTGCCAGGATCAGCTGCTCCCCACCCCAGCTCCCCCCAGGACAAAGGGATGCTGGAGGCTGTCCTGGAGCCAGTGCCCCCCTGGGCTGGGAGGGGCAGGAAGGCAGCAGCCAGCCCTGGCTGTGTGCCCAGCCCCGGCTCTGCAGGGCTGCAACAGCTCAGGAACTCTCCCTGCTCCGGCAGCTCTGCTCTCCACCCCTCCTTTCCCAGGGATGCTCTCCAGCAGCTCCTTTTCCCCAAAGAGATGGAGCTGCTGGCCGGGCCAGCCTGGAATCCTTCCTGCCACCCCACTGCTCACCAGCTGCCTTCCTCCTGCTGAGCAGGGGAAAACAGGGACACAAACCACACTGAGCCAGCCTTCCTCCATCCCACCCCTCTGCATCTGCCCAGAAAAACCCCTGGGATTGTTAAATTATCAGAGTTACATAAATCCAGCACAACTGCTGGCAGCAAATCCCGTGGAAGCACAAACCCACCAACAGCAAACACTTCCTTTGATTATTTTCCTGTCCATCCTGTTTGGCCAGATCTGCTGCCAACTTTTGAGGAAATTTATGGCCTCTTGGTGTTTGGATAAATGCTGTGGTGTAAAAATATCCGTGGGTATTGTGTCTGGGGTGCTGAGTCTGTGAGGTGTAAACAGCACGAGCTGCTGCCCTTTAACATTGATAGGAAACCACTGGATCCCAAAAAAAAAAATACTGGGAAAGCAATCAGAGCTAGCATTCCCTAATAACTGTGGGATTATACCCAGGAGAGGCAGATGGTTTATACTGAACATCAGTTTTAAAAAAGGGATTACGGGTAAATAAATCACAACGTCCTGCTCACCTGACTCCTCTTCCGAGCTGCTGCTGGAGCTGTCTTCAGAACTGGCTCCTCCTTAAAAACAGGCACAGGTGGAATCCAGAGGTTTGGATCCATCAGGCCAGGCAGCAGGTTAGATAATGCCGCAGAAAAAAGAGAACTACTGAGGCAGAGAAAAACACCAGAGCATCAAACCCAGCACCAGGGGGGGACTTTGGGGTCACCCAGCCCTTCTGAAGGGCGCTTGGAAAATTGAATTCTCATGTTTTAGACAATCTGGGATAATTTTGGAGCTTCACCCACGGCACATCCCAGCCAGATTATGGTTTTCCAGTGGGAGCAGCCTTGGTGGGAGCTGTTGTGACTCATGTGGGGGCACCCATCAATTAATTATTCTTACAAACGTCATTTGAAGAGAAACCAGCACTGGAAAGGCAGGGATGTGTTTTGGGGTGTGGCTGGGGGGAAATCTGGGATGCAGGAGCAGGCACAGCACCCCAGGAGTGAGGAAATCCCTGAGCCATGCTGGGCTCACCCTCCGGGCGCTCCTCGGCCGATCCCGATCCCGACGATCCCTCCATGCCATTGGGTGTCACCTCTGCAAGGGAAAGGCAGGGAGCAAAAGTTGCAGAGGGATTTAACTCTGCTCTTGCCAGTTCTGTGCTCAGAGACAGGGAATAAATAACAAAAGAACGGGCATTTTAAAAACCAGCATAAAAACCAAAGGAGTCCACGAACAAAGGGTTTACGCCAAGGTTTTAAAGCCAGTTTTAGAATTCCCATTCCCAAGGATGGACATTTCCCAAAATCCCTGTACCTTTTCAACTGGTTATAAAGCCCATTAGACTTTCCATTCCCATTCCCAAGGATGGGCGTTTCCCAAACTCCCTGTACACTTTCAACTGGTATTTAAAGCCAGTTCCAGAATTCCCGTTCCCATTCCAAAAGATGGGCATTTCCCAAAATCCCTGTACATTTTCAACTGGTTGTAAAGCCCATTATAGACTTTCCATTCCCATTCCAAAAGATGGGCATCTCCCAAAATCCCTGGACCTTTTCAACTGGTTTTTAAAGCCAGTTTCAGAATTCCCATTCCAAAAGATGGGCATTTCCCAAAATCACTGTACTTTTTCAATTGTTTTTTAAAGCCAGTTTTAAAATTCCCATTCCCAAAGATGGGCACTTCCCAAAATCCCTGAACCTTTTCAACTCGTTTTTAAAGGCAGTTTCAGAATTCCCACTCCCATTCCCAATTTTCCCAAAACCCCCTGTACCTTTTTCATCCGAGGAGAGGGACTCTGCCCCGCTGGAAGACAAAAGCAGGCACACATGAGAACTCTGCCAGCCCTTTCCCACACTCCCACAGGGGCAGCATTCCCAGCTCCCTCCCCTGGCACCGCTCCCAGACCTGGGAATGCCATGGGATGGGGGCTGGGGATTCACCATCCAGCTCCTGCAGCACAGCCCTGCCCTGGCTCCCTGCTGGACACGATTCCCCCTGGCAGCAGCTCCTGCTGCAGCCCCTTCTGCCAGGCACCAGGGGCCCGTGCCAGGCGCCCGTTGGATTTGGGAGCAATCCAACCGATCTCCAGGCGGGCAGGAGACTCAGATAAACCCTGCTCTGCAGCACAGCCAGCTGGGGCAAACCCACAGCAGCCTCCAGCCACCCCTGGAAAGGGAAAACCTGCCGTGTGCATCACCCACGGATTCAGATCCGGTTTGGAAAGCTCTGCCAGGAGCTCCCTGACATCTGCCGGGCACAGCCAGCAAAGGAGAGCTGCCCTGAGGAAGGGAAAGGCCCTGGGAGCAGCACCATAAAGCAGCAGGTGACATCCAGCTCTGCTGCACTGAGGTTCTGGGATAATTCCTGCACCAGGAATTACCCAGGACCTCCACCCTGCCAGGGGCAGCGGGAGCAGCAGGCAGGGAGGAGCATCCAGCCCTTTTTTTTTTGGCGGTGTGAAGGTCACAGTGCCATCCCAGAGATGCTGGAGCTGAGATGTGGGAGCTGCTCAGCTCTGGGGCTGATTTTGGCCACCCTGGGAGCTCCTGGGATAAGGGGGCATCACCAGGGGGTCACACTGGGGCCCTCAGCCACAGAAGTGAAAAAGAAATAAAGAGATGGCAGGAAAAGCAACGAGGGAGGATTGCTGAGGGGCTCAGGGAAGCGATGCCAGCTGGGGGGTCCTGGCAAAGCACGGCAAAGGGGCTGCAAAGCTCTCTGGGTCAAGGGCAGGAAGAAGCGGGAAAGCTTTTCACCCCGTAAGAAATTACACAACAGTTTGCTCTTCCAAACGCTATCTTAAAAAAAAAAAAAAAAAAAAAAAAAGAGAGAGAGAGAGAGAGAGAGAGAGAGGAAAAAAAAAGGAATAAATGCATTTATGTGGAGGATTGGATGGAGGCTGGATGCTCTCCAGGGCCGGAGCCGAGCCAGGCAGTGTTTGTGCAACCCTTGCACCAGCGCAGGCTTGCTGATCCGGGAGCGCTGCCCTCGCCCCCTCGAGCTGCATTTCTGCATTTCCCTCCTCCCGCGCTGCAGAACGGGGCGGGGAAAAGACAGAAAATAAAGAAACAACGCGGCGGGCGGGCGGCGGGCGCTCATTACTGTAACCCTTAATTGCGGCCGGCCCAGGGGCGGGGGCGCAGCGGCTCCCCGGGCGATAAGGGACGGGGAGATAAACACGAGCGTGGCTCGGGGCCGGGGCAGCACCGGGAGCCGGGGGGGGACCGGGGCGGAGCGGGAGCCGCGCTTTGTCTGCGGCGGCGGCGGATGCGCGGCCGGGCCGGGGCACCCCGAGCACACCGCGGGGTTTGGGCACGGCGGGGACAGCCCGGGCTCGGGGCACGGGCACGGGAACGGGGGGGCCGCGAGGGGATGGAGGAGCGGGAGGATGCGGGAGAGGCAGGTGGGGGGGACGGGAGGATGCGGGGACGGGCAGGGGGACAGCGGGGACAAATGGGGGACACGGGGGGGGACACGGGGGGCGCGGGCAGCCCCGGCCGGCCCCGCTCACCTGTCGGGCTCCGGCGGAGGGCCGGACATCGCCGCGGCACCGAGCGGGAACGGCCGCGTCCTCCGCGCGTGGGGGGCGGGCCCGGCGGGACGCGCCCCGGACACGCCCCGGACACGCCCCGGACACGCCCCGGACACGCCCCGGACACGCCCCGGACACGCCCCCGGGGCCGCCTCGCCCCCCTCGTTGTCCTTTCTCCGGTGCTCTGTGCACGCACAGCCGGTGTAATGCATCCATACAGGGATAATTTTCATATTCTGGGCGTGTTTTGTGTTATTAATTCAGATATTTGTATTATTATACAACTTGTATAGTAATAATAACTTGTATTTCGTGTTATTTTTTAAGATATTTGTATTATTATACCATTTATATAATAATAATAATTTCTATTTCCTGTTGTTTATTAAGATATTTGTATTATTATACCATTTATATAATAATAATTTGTATTTCGTGTTATTTATTAAGATATTTGTATTATTATACAATTTGTATAATAATAACTTGTATTTCGTGTTATTTATTAAGATATTTGTATTATTATACAATTTGTATAACAATAATAATAGCAATTATTTTCATTTCGTGTTATTTATTAAGATATTTGTATTATTATACCATTTGAATAATAATAATTTGTATTTCCTGTTATTTAATAAGATATGTGTATTATTATGCCATTTGAATAATAATAATTTGTATTTTGTGTTATTTATTGAGATATCTCTATTGTTACACATATTATTGTGGAATCCCAGGCTGGTTTGGATGGGAAAGGATCTTTAAGCTCGTCTCATTGCACCGCCCCTGCCATGGGAAGGGATGATTTCCATGGATCAGGTTGCTCCAAGCCCTGACAACCTGGCCTTGGACACGCCAGGATCTGCCTGCTGCTGCCAGAGCTGCTTAGGGGGGGAAAAAAAGGGAAAAGTTAAAATGAAAGAAAGAAAGGAAGGAAGAAAGGAAGGAAGAAAGAAGGAAGCCCAAACCTGCAGCACATTCAGGCTCTTTTATTTATCTTAAAAAAAAAAAAGGGGGGGGGAATAAAAAGGGAATTAAAAGGGAATTAATAGGGAATAAAAGCCTCTTAAGCAGAAGCGTTCTGCTGCTCCTGGGGAGGGGAATTCCGGAGCTGCAGCCCAGGAAAGCCCCTCACCCCCCTCGCCCCTCCCGGCTCCTCCCAGGCTGCAAACGCCCGGGCTTGTGCCCAGAGGAGCTCCCTGGAAAGAGGGGGGCTCGGACCTGGGGTTTGGGGAATTTCCCCCATTCCAGGAGCTGCTCCAGCCCCAATCCCTGTCTCAGCATCATCCCCCCCTCCCTGTGCCGAGCCCGGAGGGCAGAGATGGAAATTCTCCATCAACAAATGTGAGTGCTCGAGCAAACACACAGCGCTGCTCCCGGCGCCTTCCCAGCTCCCAGCTCCTGGAAATGTTCCACCCTGGGAGCCCCTCGGCTCTGCCCCTCGCCCCAAATCCTCCCTGTGCAGCCCCAGGACACCCCAGGGCGCTGGGAAATCCATCTTCCCGGGAAGCTCTAGAACGAGCCGGGCTGCCCAGGGGGTGGAGAAGCGATGGAAACCCAAAAAAACAGCCCGGCCTGGATGGGAGAGCCTGGAACAGCGACTGAAGGGCTCGGGCTGGGGAGAGCTGGGAGTGTGGGGAAGGAAATCCCCGGTAAACAACCCGCAAATCCAGCCTGGAACCAGCTCAAGGAAGTGGGAAAAGTTCATGGCACAACGACAGTTGGGAGTAAATAATCACCCGGCACGGAGAATAAATAAGGAAAGGAAAGGAGAGCAAAGCCAGGGGAGAAGGGCGGAGGGGGCTGGGGCTGCTCAGAGGGGTTTTGTTTTCCCAGCTCCACCCCTGGGATGCTGCTGGGAGCTTCCCAGGCGTGGCTGAGCCATCGTTCTCCAGCTTTTCCAGCTTTTCCAGGCGTCCGCAGGCCTAGGGTGATGCCAAAACATCCCGTGACCTGTCACAGCCGGGCTTTGTCACCGCAGCTCGGCCCAAACCTCTCCAGTTCCCAGCTCTCCTCTGAGAAATCCCAGTTCCCAGTTTTCCTCAGAGAAATCCCAATTCCCAGTTTTCCCCTGAGAAATCCCAGTTCTCCTATGAGAAATCCCAATTCCCAGTTTTCCCCTGAGAAATCCCAGTTCTCCTATGAGAAATCCCAATTCCCAGTTTTCCCCTGAGAAATCCCAGTTCTCCTCTGAGAAATCCCAATTCCCAGTTTTCCCCTGAGAAATCCCAGTTCTCCTCTGAGAAATCCCAGTTCCCAGTTTTCCCCTGAGAAATCCCAATTCCCATTTTTCCCCTGAGAAATCCCAATTTACAGTTCTCCTCTGAGAAATCCCAATTTCCAGTTCTACTCTGAGAAATCCCAATTCCCAGTTCTCCTCTGAGAAATCCCAGTTCCCATTTTTCCTCTGAGAAATCCCAGTTCCCAGTTTTCCCCTGAGAAATCCCAGTTCCCAGTTTTCCCCTGAGAAATCCCAGTTCCCAGTTTTCCCCTGAGAAATCCCAATTCCCAGTTTTTCCCCTGAGAAATCCCAATTCCCATTTTTCCCCTGAGCAATCCCAATTCCCAGTTTTCCTCCGAGGCTCTGATCCACCCCAGCAAAATCCCTCCCAGTTCCCATGCACAGCCCTTCCCAGTTTAACCCTCGTGCCGCTGGGGGAGGCCGGGCATTCCCAGACCATAAATCAGCTTTCCCCCAAGGACAGGGACAGATTTAGGACCCAGCTTTGCTGGCACTCCACAGCCAGGCCTTTGTGTGCAGAGGAAGCTGGAGCAGCCCGGGACAGCTCCAGGGAAGGAATTCCTGCTCCTTCCTTCCTTCCTTCCTTCCTTCCTTCCTTCCTTCCTTCCTTCCTTCCTTCCTTCCTTCCTTCCTTCCTTCCTTCCTTCCTTCCTTCCTTCCTTCCTTCCTTCCTTCCTTCCTTCCTTCCTTCCTTCCTTCCTTCCTTCCTTCCTTCCTTCCTTCCTTCCTTCCTTCCTTCCTTCCTTCCTTCCTTCCTTCCTTCCTTCCTTCCTTCCTTCCTTCCTTCCTTCCTTCCTTCCTTCCTTCCTTCCTTCCTTCCTTCCTTCCTTCCTTCCTTCCTTCCTTCCTTCCTTCCTTCCTTCCTTCCTTCCTTCCTTCCTTCCTTCCTTCCTTCCTTCCTTCCTTCCTTCCTTCCTTCCTTCCTTCCTTCCTTCCTTCCTTCCTTCCTTCCTTCCTTCCTTCCTTCCTTCCTTCCTTCCTTCCTTCCTTCCTTCCTTCCTTCCTTCCTTCCTTCCTTCCTTCCTTCCTTCCTTCCTTCCTTCCTTCCTTCCTTCCTTCCCTCCCTCCCTCCCTCCCTCCCTGACTGGATCTGGGCTTTCCAGAGGCTTTTCAGCACAGAGGCTCATGACACTTCTCTCTTTTCTTTTCCTCCTCTTCCTTTTTCTTCTTCCATCCTCTTCTTCTTCCTCTTCCTTTGAATCTTCTTTTCCTCCTCTTCTTTTTCTCCTTCTCCTTCTTTTCATCCTCCTTGTCCTTCTTCTGTTAATCTTCTTCACTTTCTTCTATTATTATTATTATTATTATTATTATTATTATTATTATTATTATTATTACTATTACTATTACTATTACTATTACTATTACTATTACTGTGATTATTACTACTTTTAGCAGGCTATCCATTCACTTTTTGGGTACTATTTGAGCAATTAATGCGTTTACCAGAGCACTAAACACAAAATAAGAAAGAGACACAAAAAATTTGTTGCAAACTCCCGGAATCCCCCACTTTTCTGTCCCCTTCTATTTCTCCCTTCTGGCTCAGATGGATTGCTCAGCTCTTCCAGGGATTCCCATTTTTACAGGAATTTCCATGTGAATGCTCTGAAAGAGCAGCTATTGCCCGGGTGCTGCAGGAAGCCCTGAGGGCTCCCTGTGGCAATTCCCTGAGGAATTCCCGGTGCCAGGCTGGCAGGGAGGGCTGGCATTGTCTGCCCAGCTGGGCACTGAGGCCCTTTTGTCAGGAAATGGAGATTGCTGGTTCCAGCCCCAGCTGAACCCCGGGGCTCACACAGAGCCCTTTGTACTCAGCTCCAGGGTGGGATTTCTGCTCCTGCTTGCCTGAGAGAGAATCGTGAAGTTGTTAATCACAGCATCAGAAAATTACTATCTGTATCAGTCAATAATCAAAGCATCAGAAAATTAGTATTTGTATCAATCATTAATCAAAGCATCAGAAAATTAGTATTTGTATCAATCATTAATCAAAGCATCAGAAAATTAGTATTTGTATCAGTCAATAATCACAGCATCAGGAAATCACTCCTTGGTTTTTCAGAGCATCCAGTCCAAGCATTCCCAGCTCTGCCGAGGCCACCCTGACCCTGTCCCCAAGTGCCACCTCCCCAGGGCTGTTAAACCCCCCCAGGGATGGGGTTCCACCCCTGCCAGGCTGGACACCCCTTTCCAGGAAGGAATTTTCCCAGTGTCCAACCTGAACTCTCTCTGGTGCAACGCCCCTCTCCTCCTGTCCCTGTTCCCTGGGATAAGATCCCAAATCCCCCCGGCTGTCCCCTCCTGGCAGGAGCTGTGCAGAGCCACAAGGTCCCCCCTGATCCCCCTTTTCTCCAGGCTGAGCCCCTTCCCAGCTCCCTCAGGATTCTCCAGCCCCTTCCCCAGCCCCATTCCCTTCCCTGGACACGCTCCAGCCCCTCCATGTCCTTGTGAGGGACCCAGAAGTGCCCCAGGGCTGGGGGAGCCTCAGCACAGGGACAATCACTGCCCCGGGCCTGCGGCATTAGGTGCTATCTGTTAGAGTATTTGTGTTACATACACACATTAAATAATTCTAAAATTATTTAATATGCGTATCTAATAGAAATATTTTAATCGATGTATAGATATCATTACAGCAATATGTATATAATAAATAAAATAAAGGAAAAATAAATTAATTAACAGAAAGAAAAATGAATAAATGAATAAACAGCAAATAGATAAACAACATGCAATAACAATGTAGAATAAATAAAATAAAATAAATAAATAAAAACCTTTAAAATAAAGACAACTTAAAATAAAAAAATAAATTATATATGCATCTATATATACATGTAATATATTATATATATTATATATTTTTATACAAAGAAAATTATATAAATATAGAAAAATATTTAATTTTTATATATATATAATATTTTTATATATGTGTGTGTGTTTGTATATATATATATCGTTCATATATATTTTATATATATATATATACACATATAATGAACAATACAGCTGCTGGGACAACCAGGATGCTGCTGCGTTTGGGATAACGGGGTTAAACAACGGGATTTTTTCTCCCGGGTGCTCCTGGGTGCCAAACCCTGCAGCGGCCGCTCTTCCCCAGTCCCACCAGTACGCGGAGATGCTCTCCCCAGTATCCAGCGGGATCGATCCCAGGGCCGCCTGCAGATGGCAACAGCTGCCCAGCCCCGCATCCCTCCCGCCTCATTCCGGCTCCTGGCTTGGAGTCACAGATCATTTTATTCATGATAGTGCTGCGTCGTCCTCAGAAACCAAAACAATGATAATAAATTGAATTAATAATGGAATTTTTTATTTTATTTGAAATATAATTTAAATAAATTGATCCTATTCGTAATAATAAATTTAGTATTAATAATATACAATAATGACTAGAAACAATGGTATAAAAAATTATCATTCCAAAAATCCAACACTTCCTTTGGGCTGAAGGAGCCACAGTTGTGTCCCTGCAGCTCCTGCTGCACGGAAAGGGGGGCACAGCCTGGCTGTGGTGACCGTGCCGGGTATTTTTGCTGGATGTTCACTGATTTTACCCCGTTCTGCTCCGGGCTGTGCCACCCTGGAGCCCCAGACGGTGACAGGAATTTCAGAATCCCCCAAATGTTCTGTGGGAGCTCCCGGAGTGTCCCGGGGAGGGGGGAGGATGCTCTGCTGGGCCAGAGCTCTCTCTCCCACTGCTGAGCGTTTATTGTTTGCTGGTTTTTGGTGTTTTGGTGGATTTGAGAGAGGAGATTTGGTGGATTTGAGAGCAGGAGGCTCTGAGGCATCACCCTGCACCCCCTGTCCCCCGGCACCCCTCAGTGCCCCCAGCCAGCACTGCCCCCGTTTCCACCCCAATTCCAGGGTCTGAATGTCACAAACCCATCCCGGGCAGGAATCCGGGGCTGGACACGGCGAATCCGCTCCTGGGCTCCCAGGAGGCACCCACCTCCTTTTCCAGCAGGGAATATTTGCCCTCCTGCGGCCACCCCACCAAAGGGGCACAGCAGCACCCCCAGGCCTGGGGTGGAGCCGGGGGGGCCGTTCCAGAGCTTCTCCCTGTTTTCCACGCCGCCTCCAGGGCTGACACGGTGGTTTGAGGAGAGTAAAAATAGCAGGGTCAGACCTCTCCTGCCCCCTCAGCATCCTCCCCATCCCTCCTCGCACCTGCATCGTTCCCTGAGGATCTTCCCTGCGCAGCCCTGTGCCTGCCTCGCTCCAGGATAAGCAGCTGGAAGGGTTCCCTCCCTTTTTTACCCCCTCCATTTTCTCAATTTTTTCCCCATTTTTTAACAGCCTCCTGCCTGGGTGATGCCCTGAGCAGGGGGTGTTGGATTTTCCCCCGGGAAAAGCCTCTGGCTGCACAGGGAATCCAGGGAATTCAGGCAAACTGGGGTGGGAAGCGTTGAGTTTGGTAAAAGTGAAATCTCTCAGCAGGAAAGGGAACACGAGAGGGAAATGGGGAAGGGTTTGGTGCTCGCTGCCTGCCCGGGGCACTGCCCGGCTCTACTGAGCCCACAAAAACTGGGATCGCCTGGAATTCCTGGGACGTGTGGGATGGCAGGGGAGCAGCCAGGGTGACATCCACAAAAACTGGGATCGCCTGGAATTCCTGGAGGAATGGCAGGGAAGCAAATGGGATGCAGCCAGGGGTCGTCTGAAATTCCATTCCGATGGAATGGAAAGGAGTTGGGATGCAGCCAGGGTGACCTCCAGGAAAACTGGGATCACCTGGAATTCCTGGGATGGCAGGGAAGCAAATGGGATGCAGCCAGGGTGACCTCCAGAAAAATCTGGATTACCTGGAATTGCCGGTGGAAGGGCCGGGAAGGAGCCGGGATGCAGCCAGGTAAACTGGGATCACCTGGAATTGCCAGAAGAAGGGCCTGGAAGCAGCTGGGATCACCTGGAATTCCCGGTACCCCCTGCCATTCCCGGTGTCCGCGGCATTCCCGGTGCCGTGCCCGGGCTGCCGGCGCGGATCCCGCTGGAATTCTGCCCTGGCCGCGCATCCCGGGCCGTGTCACAGCAGGGCTGCTCCTCCCGCTGCCCCGGGATGGTCCCGCTGGAATTGCCGCTCCTGGCTCACAGAGCGCGGGGATGGGGAAGAATCCGCTGCGATATTTAACCCCAGGAGCAGCAGGGGCTGAGCTGTGATAACAGCGCTGGAATCACGGCTCGAACCCAGCCCTGCACGGGGCAGCCCCGGGAGAGCCGGCCCGGCTGGCAGGGAAAAACACAGAGGATTTCAGAATGGAGAATGCTCCCTGGAAAACTCAGAGGATTTCAGAATGGAGAATGCTCCCTGGAAAACACAGAGGATTTCAGAATGGGAAATGCTCCCTGGAAAACTCTGAGGATTTCAGAATGGAAAATGCTCCCTGGAAAACACAGAGGATTTCAGAATGGGAAATGCTCCCTGGAAAACTCAGAGGATTTCAGAATGGAAAATGCTCCCTGGAAAACACAGAGGATTTCAGAATGGAAAATGCTCCCTGGAAAACTCAGAGGATTTCAGAATGGAAAATGCTCCCTGGAAAACTCAGAGGATTTCAGAATGGAAAATGCTCCCTGGAAAACACAGAGGATTTCAGAATGGAAAATGCTCCCTGGAAAACTCAGAGGATTTCAGAATGGAAAATGCTCCCTGGAAAACTCAGAGGATTTCAGAATGGAAAATGCTCCCTGGAAAACTCAGAGGATTTCAGAATGGAAAATGCTCCCTGGAAAACTCTGAGGATTTCAGAATGGAGAATGCTCCCTGGAAAACTCTGAGGATTTCAGAATGGAGAATGCTCCCTGGAAAACTCAGAGGATTTCAAAAGGAAAACGGCTCCGGTGATTCCAGCCCGACACGGGGATCCCTCCGTGCACGCTGTGCCTTTTGGATATTCCAGCGGTTCTGTGTCCAGCCCTGTGGGCACCCAGGGATTCCACATGGATGGGGTGGGGTCGAGGCTCCGTCCTGGAATCAGTTGTAGGGGTTAAGGTCATTTGATTCCAAGGGAAAGCAGCAGATCATCCCTTCGAGGAAGAGATGCTCGTTATTCTTGACTCTAAAAGCCTCACCCAAAGTCATCCCATGAGTGGGAGCCTTCCCGTGGAGTCAAGGGATTAAAATCCTAATAATGAGGAATTATTGCAAAGGGAAAACCAGTCTAAGCCAACTTTTCTAATGCTTCTGTGCAGCAGAAGGAGGAAAGAATATTTGAAGTGTCACATGAGAGCTGGAAGCCTGAAACCCATTGATATCAATATCGTTGCCCTGATATTTCCATCTTTTATTTATTGGAGGAAATTGTGTTAAATAAATAAATATTTTATACATAAAATACAGAAATAAATACAGAATAGATAGCAAGGAATGAATTTTATTTATTTATTCAATCTGACTGATTTATTACAGAAAACACATTTCATTTCTGGAGGACACCCAAGCTTGTTAACAGCCTGGGAAGGAATCAGAGCTGTCCAGGAGGGTTTCAGCCTCTCTTTCTCACTTTCCCTGGGTTTTCAACAGTCCAGCAGCAAATATTTGCTGGCAGAGGAGATTTCTGAGCCGTGAGGTAATGGCTGGTGGAGTTTTTTACATTTGCAGAGTCATCTCCTCGGGTTTGGGCCCTATTGCAGCCACAGCTGTGCCTGAGGAGGGGAGGCCCAGGCTCAGCTCTGGGCTTTGGTTCCAGCAGGTCAGAGCTGTCCCCGAGCCCTGCTCCCACTCCCTGCTGCAGGATTGGGCTTCCTTGGGAGTGCCCTGTGCCCTCCACAGGAATTTAAACACAATTTTGTTCTGGTAAGAAGGATTTAAGGATTATTTTGGCCTTGGAGGAGGTGCCCACCAGGCTGTGTTTGATTCTCATGGAATCCTGGAATGGTCTGGCTGGGAAGGGACCTTCAAGCTCATCCCATTCCACCCTGCCATGGGCAGGGACACCTCCCACCACCCCAGGGTGCTCCAAGCTGGCCTTGGACACTTCCAGGGATGTGGCAGCCACGGATTTCCTGTCCATCCTCCAGTGCAGCAGCCATTTGCTCCAGAATTCCTGTAAAAGCCTCAAGGATCACAAGGTTTGGATCTCTCAGACACTAAAATATCATTGAGGCTGAGAGTGCTGCACTTGTTCCTATCAACACCCAAAGCTGTGCTTCCCTCCATCAATCCGTGGGATTTTTCCAGCTACCAAACACGTGAGGCTTTCACAGTCTTCCCAAAAAAAACAAACCTCAGGTCATCACAACGTTTTTTCCTGAGGAGTTTTCCCATATTTGAGGCAAAAACACACCAAGGGAAATTCAGATGTGAAGCATTGCTGTGCAAAGAGCATTTTATGGAGCAGCTTCCCGTGGGGAAGAGTCTGGAGCTCCCCAAATGCCAAAGGTCCAGGGACAATGACACCATCCATTGGTTATTTTGCTGTGTCAGCACTTTGGCACCCCCTCAGAGGTCTGCAAGTCGAGCCTTAATGATCTGCTGCTCCAAAGGGATCGATGGATTTCTGCAGGGGTCATTTGCAGGATCAATAGTTGTCCGTTCCCTGCGAAACTGGAGAAAATCAGCTTGAAAGCTCCTTCCCAGAAACAGCTCCGGGTTTTACCTGACTCCAGGGAGCCTCAGAGTGGGTTTCCTACAGATTTTGGGATGGGGGAGCCAGGATGTGGCCACTCATGATGGGTTTATTCCTGCCCACAACTCCTGCCCCAGTGCTCTGCTGGGCCTGGGGACAGAGAAATTCCAGCTGGGATGGAGCTGGGAGCAACCTGCTCTAGAGGAAGGTGTCCCTGCCCATGGAATCCTGATGGAATCAAAGATCCCTGCCTGCCACCACACTCCCACTCTCCACAGATTCCCAAAATGTAGCAGCTGAGGCAGCTGCAGCTGCCCACGTCCCCCAGACCCACCGAGGGTGCAGCCCCTACACCCACAGCATGGATCCCGTGGCCCTGGCTCCTCCTGAGCCTGCATTCCTGCATTTCCCCAGCCAGGCTCTGGGCTGGGGCTGCTGCAGAGCACACTGCACGCCAGGACTGGGATTTTGACTCCTTCCTGAGCCCTGCTCGCTCCAGCCACAATCCCCCGTGTGTGGTGGCCCACGGAGCTGCCCCTGAGCCTCTGCTGCAGCTGAGCAGCTCAGCCCAGCCCAAGGCACTCAGGGCCAGCCCAAATCTGGCTTTAAGGAGCTATCAACAGCCTTTAATATTTCATGGGGCTGGGAGGGAGCCCCAGCAGACCAGAACTGCTGTTGAAAGCCCAGCTCTGTTGACAGCCGGGCAGGCTGCACCAGGCGCCTGCTGCGAGCTCCCAGTTTGCCTCCAGAACACCACAGCAGTTTTGGCAGCTCTGCAGGGAACGGGGCTCCTGGAGCTGCTGGGCAGCATCCCAAATCCTGCTGGCCACGGGCAGGGTGAGCCCCCAGGGCAAAGCCACCCCCGTGGGAGGCAGCAGCTCCTGAAGCTGCGGGGCTGCACCCGCTGCTGGCACCTCCTGCCCTCCCCTCCCCGCCCCTGCCCCTTCTGCAGGGAGAAATGTCCCCAAATGAGGACACAGATGCAGAATAAACCCTGAAATTCAGGAAGAAACAGCAATTTCTCCTGCTTTGCCAGAAGCCCAGCACCACCAACAGTTCCTTCCTCAAACTCTGTATCACAGCTGAGAATTTTCCCCCTCATTTTTGTCCCTGAGAGCTCCAAAATGTGTCATAAAATACAATTACCCAAAAGTGGGGCTGACAGCGGGGGGATGGCTTGCAGCTATCAGCAGTGAAATCATCACCAGGTGGGTAAACAGGACAAAGGAAACAAATTCACCCCACGCCACCCAAATATTCTTTTTTTAGCACTCAGTGAGGCTCACGTAGGTGGGTCAGCAGCTGCCTATCAGATTTGGCAGGGTCACCCAAGAGGAAACCAAGCAGAAAAGGTCTGGTCAGCTTTTGCCACGTTACTCACTTTGATGTTAGTCAGTTTTTCCGTGATGAGAGCTCCCTGTGCTCTCCCTTTTGCTGGAGTTTTGCAATTAAGCTGAAGGCAATCAGCAGGGGCTGTGCTCATGGGGGTGGCTTGGGACACCACTGGGTGACACAGGGACCTGTGAAACCTTCGTGGCAGGAATAGAACCCAACAACCATGAAGAAAGAAGGTCTCACTGTGCCTGCCCAGGCACCAGGGCCCAGTCTGTCAGTGCCTGCTCTGACACTGCTCTTGTCTCCCTTTTTAAGCTACAAAATCCGGGCTCTGCACCCTGAGTTGCTCATGGCTCAGGTGTCACTTACCCCGATGTCCTTGGGTTCTGCTCATCCCTGCACCCTTGGGTTTATCCCACAAGCTCAGGCACTGCTCATCCCCTCACCCTGAGGTGCCACACCTCCCTGTGTCCTTGTGTCCTGCTCATCCCTGCATGCTCCCATCCCTGGGTACCGCTCATCCCCCTCACCCTGAGGTGCCACACATCCCTGTGTGTCCTCGTGTCCTGCTCATCCCTGCATGCTCCCATCCTTGGGTGCTGCTCATCCCCTCATCCTGAGGTGCCACACTTCCCCATGTCCTTGTGTCCTGCTCATCCCTGCATGCTCCCATCCCTGGGTACCGCTCATCCCCTCATCCTCGGTTCCTCCCCGTGTCCCTGTCCCTGTCCCTGTGCAGGGCTCAGCGCTCAGCCGTGGCCATCCCCGCGCTGCCCCGGGCCCGAGCCGCTCCTGGCGGCGTGCCCTGCCCCATTAGGCTGAGCACGGCCGCCAAATGGCCCCATCAATATTTCATGGGCCCGAGCCCCGCCGGAGGAGGCGCGGATAAAGCGCGGATCAAGCGCCGATAAAGAGCGGATAAGGCGAGGATCAGGCGCGGATACAAAGCGTGGATCAAGCGCGGAGAAGGCGCGGATAAAGCGCGGAGAAGGAGCGGAGAAGGCGCGGATATAAAGCGCGGATATAAAGCGCGGATCAAGCGCGGAGAAGGGGCGGATAAAGCACAGACAAGGCGCGAATAAGGCGCGGAAAAAGCGCGGATAAGGCGCGGATATAAAGCGCGGATAAAGCACGGATATAAAGCGCGGATCTAAAGCGCGGATATAAAGCGCGGAGAAGGCGCGGATCCAGCGCGGCGGGGCGCGCAGCGGGGATGGCGGGCGGCCGCTGCGGCCGGGACGGCTGCGCCGTGCCGGGGGCGGCCCCGGGGGCGGCGGCGGGGCCGCCGTGGGTGCCGCGGGCGCGGAGGCTGGCGCGGAGGCTGGCGGCGCTGCTGGTGCTGCTGGCGCTGCTGGCCGCGGGCTGCGCGCTCCGCCGCCGCGCCTGCCCCGCGCCCCGCCGGCCGCGCCCCGCGCCCCGCCGCGCCCCGGGCACCGCCCCGGGCACCGCCCCGGGCACCGCCGCGCCCCCGGCGCCGGGCACGGCCCTGCAGCTGCCGCACCTGCCCAGCTACGAGGAGGTGAAGCACCTGCCCAGCTACGAGGAGGCGCAGCGGGGCGCGGCCGCGGGGATGCGGGGCTGAGCGCCCCGGCCGGCCCCGCGCCCATGGAACTGCGGGATGGATCATCCTCTTCCTCATCTCCATCCCTATCCCCATCCCCATCCTCATCCTCCTCATCCTCATCCCCATCCTGATCCTGATCCTCATCCCCATCCTCATCCTCATCCCCATCCCCAGCCTCATCCCTATCCCCATCCTCATCCCTATCCCCATCCTCATCCCCATCCCCATCCCCATCCCCATCCTCATCATAATCTTCTTCCCCATCCTCATCCTCCTCCGGACGCCCGGGACAGCCCCAGGTGCCGCAGGAGGGATGCGAGGGCAGGACCCCGCAGGGTTCTCCGGTGGGACAGTGAGGAGCCCCGGGAATGCTCCCCAGCGCAGGGTGACCTGCTGGACACCCCGCTCTGCAAAGGGACTGCCGGGGACATCGGGGATTCCAGGGAATGCTCCACATCTCCTGGACACCTGGATCTGCAAAGGGACTGCCAGGGACACTGGGATTCCAGGAATGCTCCACACCTGCTGGACACCTGGATCTGCAAAGGGACTGCCAGGGACACTGGGATTCCAGGAATGCTCCACACCTGCTGGACATCTGGATCTGCAAAGGGACTGCCGGGGACATCGGGGATTCCAGGGAATGCTCCACCCGGCACGGTGACCTGCTGGGCTCTGCGAAGGGACCTGCGGGATCCTGAGGACCATGGAGCAGCGGGACACTGCCCGGAGCCGCTGGCACAGCCCAGGACAGCAGGGCGCCTGGAAGGAGTTCCAGGAGGAAGGTGGCTTGGGGAGCGATGGGAAGCCCTGGCTGCGGTTCAGTTCAGCATTCCCGCTGCTCTCACCTGGACTTGCGTTCCCCGGGAATTTTGGGTGGCTCGGCTGTGGGATTTTGCTGTGTGGACACGACTGGGTGATGCTGACCCCCACAGGTGCCAGAGGAGCTTTGGGGACAGCAGGACCAGGGAAGGAGGGAGCCCCTCCAAAAGCTGCAAATGAAACATCAGCACCCCCTGTTCCTGTTCCCGGCGGGGAGCTGGGACCCCTCCTGCTCCAAGGGAAATGGATGTCACAGCTCCTGTCACAGCTCCTGTCACAGCTCCTGTCACAGCTCCTGTCACAGCTGGCAACTCCTCCATCAACCTCACGAACACCAGACCCCAAGGGCGGGCAGGAACCTCCTCCAGCCCCGGTGCCACGGCCCCTGGAGGAGCCGGGGGTGCCTCCTTCCCTCCCGAACGCTTCCTGCAGCTCAGCCCGGCTCAGCCCCCTGACAGTGCAGCTGCCCGGTGCCCCAAGCTTGCGTTAATTACCTTTGATTGTCCTTTGCTAGCTCGACTTGAGCACTCGGAGCTGAGGGTGTGCTCAGTGCAGGAGCAGCAGCCACGAGCACGTTTTCCTTTCTCCTTTCCTCTTCTCCTCTTCCTTTCCTTTCCTTTCCTTTCCTTTCCTTTCCTTTCCTTTCCTTTCCTTTCCTTTCCTTTCCTTTCCTTTCCTTTCCTTTCCTTTCCTTTCCTTTCCTTTCCTTTCCTTTCCTTTCCTTTCCTTTCCTTTCCTTTCCTTTCCTTTCCTTTCCTTCCCTTCCCTTCCCTTCCCTTCCCTTCCCTTCCCTTCCCTTCCCTTCCCTTCCCTTCCCTTCCCTTCCCTTCCCTTCCCTTCCCTTCCCTTCCCTTCCCTTCCCTTCCCTTTCCCCTCTTTTGAAGGTGTCTCTAATGGCAAAGCAAAGCAAACCTGCATAAATGAACCTATTTATTTAAAATACAGATTAGATTTTCGAAACTGAAGCACTCCAATTAGCACAGTCATTTCTTTTCATGAAGTAAAACAATTCTTGCAGACCCTTCATGAAAAACAGAGAAACAATGAAATATTTTATTGTTTTGTACAACCAAGCTCTGTGCAGACTCGTCCCTCTCTTTCCCTGAAGGTGCCAGCCCATCCTATTTTCCCAAACTTTTACAGGACAAAGGCACCTGAACTAAAATGAAAAAGGTTAAAATCCAGTATTGGAAATTTCATAGCACAAGGCAAGCCCTGACTGGTTTGGATCAATGCAAATAAACTTTGGAAATAGAGATTCTCACATGTGATCAATTCATAAAAACCTTTTCTCCCCCTGGCTCTTCCCCACCTCCTGCAGAGTAAAATCTCATTTCTGTTATCATGGAAATAAAGAAATGGAGGTCTTAAAATGTTTAATAAAAACATGTAAAAACCAATATAAAAACCGTATCCATAATACAAAAATAGCAAATTGCTTCTCTCCAACCTCCCCCTAGCTGTGGGTGATACAAACTTTATATTAATATAAATATCTTTAAAATTTCAGAATTAAATTTTAGGAAGCTCTGAGCTTTTCCATAGTTGCCCATTTATAATTGTGACTATTCTGAGGTGAATCAGGCAACAATCACCAGTTTTTCTGTAGGAAATAGTTCCATATAATCTGTAAAATCAAATTTTCATGTCAGATGATTCAAACCTTCCTCCTGCTCCAGTCCCAAAGGGTGAAATCCCACAGACAAATCCAGATCTCAAAGTTTTGATGCCTTAAAAACCAGAAAACAAAAGCTATTTTTAATTTTCCCTCTGAACTATTACAAATACGCAGTAGGTTTTTAAACACCCACCTGAGCTTTTACTTTTGCCTCACTTGAGGACTTTATTTTTCACCTAAAAATGTATTTTTCAACCTCCCTTTTTATAGTCAGACAGGATTTACTGTGGCCAAGGTTAAATGAAGTGAAAGAACTCAACTCCCACCCTGCAATGGCAAAATTTGGGTTATTTTTGATTATTAATCCATCACAGCAGCACCTAAACAACTGAATTTTAATTATGTTAATTAGTCTCTGTTTTTTAGATTGGTTTATGATGGTTTACATCAAGTAGTCAGGAACTAAATTAGAGGTATTTATTTTTAAATAATTTCTTGTTCTGGGCAATAATGTAACCAAGATGTACCTGAAACATCTGTATCTTTCTGCTATTTATTTTTACTTAATACTGAAAAGAACTGAAAATAGGTAAAAATACAATGCAAAACTTTGGAAAGCCCAGAAAAAACAGCTCAGAATTCCCCTGGCATGGATGGTGGCACTCCCCTTGGAATCACAATCCCTAAAATCCCTGCCACAATGCCAGAAAAGCCATGTAGGGACATTTTCTCCTGAGAAATTCCTGAAATTCAGATTTCATACCCAGGGTCATAACTGCATTTAGAACCTGGGACAAAAGTGCTTTTCCAAAATATTTTGCTTTGCTTTCTATTTAACACCAGGATGCTCAGGACTGGATGTGTGTGATAAAAATGGAATTAAACACCTCTCCCATCCCCTCCAAATGTAATTAAAACAGCCCAAATATTCTCTTTTTAGCACTCAGTGTTGATCCCCACATGCAGCAGCTCTCAGGTACATTAAAAACCTCCACTTTGGTTTGGTTTTATTAAGAAATTGCTGAACTGTGCCAGAGAGGGTCACACAATGATTTACAGATTTGCTGTATGTACAGATATTTAACATTTTGCTGGTAACATTTGAGAGATACATAATAAACCTTGTCAGTGATGAACAAACTGGTAATGTATTTATAACATGAAGAGAATGCAGCCAGCTTGGGGTGTGAAACAAAGAAAAGTGTGTCTTGATGAAATAACATAAATTAAGAAAGATTATTTACAAATCAAGTGTTGTGGGCAGAAAAAAGACATGAAATATTCTCTTATTTTAAATATTCTTGTCAATTTTACACGTCAGATGCTACAAATGCTGTTTGTTACTTCCAACAACCCTGAAAGCACATTCCAAAGCATTTTAAACAAAAAATCATTTTACTGCTGAATGTTTTGTTCAGTCTGAAATCATCTATTAAAGAACTCACTAACAAATATGTATTCCCTCTACTGTGAGGGAAATAATTGTACTTTAGAGGCTAAAGCTCCTTTTTTTTTTGCATTTTCAGCACTTCCAGTTTGCTGAATTTGTTTTAGGGCAATTGAAACAAGTCTGGAGGGGTCCCTGGGGCTGCAGAAATAACCACACTGCTTAACTTGGGGCTTAAATTTTGATTGCAGGAGAGGCAACCCAGGTTAAAGAATATTAATGGCAATGAAAATTTAAAATCACTGAGAGAGGAACAGTTAATTTTCTTTTTTCTCACGTATGTAGTCAGCACTGGCACCAGAATATAAACCCAGCTCAAAATGAAAGGAAATAATTAATCCTGTGTGTCACCCAAGGGTTCAAATCCACAGGAATTCTCACTCCTGTGACCCACAAAATGTTTGCTGTGGCTTTTTTTTTTACAACAAAGCAGTACCAAATATTGAAGGAGCACTTTGAAGGTGCCCAAAATGTGAATTACTGCTGCACAGTCACACTGCTCCTCCCTGCAGCACTGGCTGCTGCTCGTTCTCTTTCTTTTGCAATTTCCATCTCTATTTTGGCTTTGATTTTATTCCAGTCCACTTCCAGCTGTAAGAAAAGAAAAATGAAACACACAGAGCTCAACATCAGAGAGGGCCAGGTCAGTTATTCCATTTAAAAATACAGTTATCAAGTGCTGGGCACCCAAACTCATGGAAGGTATGAAGGCACAGCTGAGTTCTGAGCTTCACCTTTAAAACAAACCAAGCCTGAGCTATTTTAATAAACCACATTTTGTCTGGCACTAAAACACAAAAATAACCTGCCTCTAATTCAATAGCATGACATCAGTGTCCTGTTACTGAAAATTTAGCCCTGCATCATTAATTTAGGAGTGATGTCTCCTCCAAGGAGCTGATAGGATATGAAACCAACCAGTTATCTGCTCCAACAGCAATCAGATTCCTGCTTGAAACTGCCCTTCTGCATCAATAAATGCTTTATTTTAACCTTGGCCTTCCTCCAGCTGCAGAGAATTGGCATTTTCTGGCTGTGCTTTGTGTCAGTGAAACCCCAGGCAACGCACACAGCACAGCACCCCAGCACAAATGTGGGTAGAAAAGTTGTTTCTTCCCCAAAAAATGCTTGACAATGCATTTGATGACCATAAAAACATGTCCAAAATGTCATTGTGCAGTTCAGTTTATTGCTGGAGAATTAACACTGCAAAGGTGGGATGGGAGGAGAATTTCCAGGGCTGCACAGGGAATTTTCCTCTGTAATTAAGCAATGGAATAACGGGGAGATTCTCTAAGAGGGAAAGTGAAATTAAACACCCACATTCTCAGGTGAAAATGTAATAATAACACCTCAGTTCTAGAGGCAGTGACTGGCCCCAGGATTCTCAGGATATGTGTAAGGTACTGAGAACCTGATGTATAAAATAAGCACAATTTCAGATCCTGCCTGGCTGCAGAAAAGAGAGGGGAAAACTCCTTATTTAAGCCTGAAGAGGTTTTAGGTTGTGAGAGGGAAACTGAGACCCTTTTTTATCCCTGAGAAGGAACAGCAGCACAAAATCTTGCTTTTCTTCTCAGTTTCTTTCTGATTTTGCTTTATGAGTCTGACAGGTTGCATGAAGAATTTAATCACAGCTTTAAATTCACATTATGTGGATCTCTTCTATTCACAGACCTAGCAAAGCCCTCCAGCAGCTGGATGTGGAAAAGGACTTTTTCCCTCCAGAAATCTCCTGAGTGAGACCCCAATTCCAAGAAAATCTCCAAATTTCCAAATCAACTTTTAGAAAGCTTCATAATCTCTAAGTCTCAAGACTGAGTAAGCTGAAATATCACCCTGTTTACACATTGTCACTGCCAAGGTGGAATTCCTTAGTGATCCTGATGGAATCTATAGCTTCCTCCAGGATTTTAAGAAAATCAGGATTATCTCCAGTGTCCATCAGCAGCATCAGTGAATTTCTGTAATTTTTGCTCTGTGATGGGTTTTAGAGAACACACAGAGCTGGAAAAGCTCCAGGATAAAAACGCCTGGAGTCTGTGCTTGATTTCTCTGTATTTTCCAGGTAAATTACTGTGGAATGGTTCATTAGGGGCTGACTTTTGTTCAGGAAATGAGACTCTTTAAAGTGCTAAAAGCTAATGCCTTCCATTAGAAATCCAGCTTTATTCCAAGTGTCCTGGGCAGTGCCCATGGAAGGATGTGAATTCCCAGCCCCAGTGCAGAAATAAAAGATTCCACACAAAGGAGAGGTTTTTTTGGGATCATTTCTCCCTCACAATGCTGAGGAACAAGGAGGGGAGAAGCAGGAAGGACAGGAGGGAATTGTGGGGAAATATTCCAGTGGAATCCAAGGTCCAGCTGCTGAATTTCAGGATGTGCCCTCAGGATCTGTTAAAACACTAACAAATTGATTTCCTGGTGATGCAGAGGGTTTCCAATAAAGGTATGTGGAATTGTTGATTGTATTTAAAATCAGAATGGTTTGCAGTCCATAAATATCCAGATTCCTTCAAAGTTTGTTACTGTTTCTGTCCATAAAATGCCACAAAAAATGCTGGAAATATTTGAGAGACTCATTGAGCCATGGTGAAGTTTAACTCCCTGTTTCTAGAAAACAACTGTGCCTTCACTTGTGTGATCTTTACCAGATATTAAATATATATATTGTGAATCTTCAAATAAAACCCATGCCCAGCTATTCCTGGCCAATATTAGGCCAAAACCTGTAAAAATTCCAAATTCTGTTCACATTTGAACCCCAGAAGGAAACCAGAGGTGCAAACCCACCCCACTCTCCAGCAGGAACAACCCTGAGGGATACTTACACCTTCTGCATACTGCAAAAACCTTTGGTTGGTTTCTTTTTTCCCAAAATCCTCCAAGAATTTCTGTCTGTAAGCCAGGACCGTGTCCACGTGTGTCCTGTGCTTCACTGCCAGATCCAGGGCCCTGCAAAAGAGCAGGAATGGGCTGGGGAAATGCTCTGGCACCACCACAATCACCCAGAAACTCTGAGGCTGAGGGCAGAGATCCCAAATCCAACCCCACAATAGGACCAGGAGGTTCAAAGTAGCCAGTGATGAAAAATACCCAACAATTATTCCCACTGACAACCTCATCATTGTTAATTTGAGCCAAGGAAGCTTTTTATTTCAAGGAAATGCAGAATATTTCAGAGTTTAGCACAAAAATAATAATGTTTAGTAACTTTTTTCTAGTCAGAAGTAGGTTCTGAACACTCATAATACACATATTCTGTATAATATTAATAAATATTGTATAGGTGGAAAAGGTCAGACACTGGATTAATTTAATTCATTACTCACACTTGGTTTCTTCTCAGTGGCTTAAGAACACTGATATTTGATCTACAGAGAGTTTTTGATGTTGGAATAAAAGAATATTATTTTCCTAATATCCAACTTAGACCTCCCCTGACACAGCTTCGTAACAAAACAAATTACAGATTTGTGGGGGGAAAAAATCAACCTTTTGCCTGAATATATCAATAAAACAGCAGAGAAATTAGGAGTAAACAACTCGGAGGATTCTGTCAGAAAACAGAATGTGGGGGTTTTGTTTAAATGAGAAATTCCTCCTTTGTTTTCTCAGCCTTAATTCATATTTTCTCCACCTACACAATGCTGGGAGTCTGGGTAGCCACAATTTTATTTTTAGCAGCAAGACATTTTCAAGCAGCCCAAATTCCACAGCCAGTCTGGGACATCACTGGGGGCTCCTCTGTGCTAGCAGTGATGAGAAAGCAAAATGTTATTTCAAAATGTTTCCAGGCATATTTTGGGCTTTTATCACCAAATATTTGTATTTTCTAAACACAGAAATGCTGGGTTTTTTGGCTATGATTTAATTAGCTTTTTTTTGAAGTCGTGGGTGATTAAAAGATAAGAAATGAGTCAGCAGTAAAACAACTGATGGAAATAATCAGGAAAAACGTATTTTCATGGGAAACAACTCCTACCTCTCCCAGTTGTAAAGGTTGATGTTGATTTGGATGGCCTGGTAGACCAGGCCTGCCTGCAGCAGCAGCGTTTCAGCCTCCTGGCTGTTGCCACTGAAGAGCAGCATGTGAGCCAGCCTGGACTCCTTGGAGGGCAGCTCCTTGATGGAGTTGATGTACTGCACTTTGTCAATCTGCTCAGGAGGGGGACAGCAGGGACATGCATTCACCAACTCGGCTTTGCAAGGATTTCTCTGGGATTTAATTGCACTTTAATTGTGCTTCCTTACCTCGCCGATGGCTGCATAGGCGATCTCAGCTGTGCTCATGTCCTTGTTGGCCACTGCCATGGCAGCCAAACAGGCCCACAGGGTCTGGTCCTGAAAGTCAAAATAAAAACACCTTGGAAACCTTCAAATGTTCATCATCGTGCTGCAAATGACTCCTCAAAGCAGCTACACAAGGCTTAAAAATTCTGTGCAATATTACATTTCTCTGCGTGTCATTGTCACTGCGCTCTGAAGTCTCTTATTAGGAAATTATTAATTATTTCTCAGAACTAGGAATTAGAAAAACTTCATGGTAATGATAATATTACACCATTTTATTATTGTTTTAAATACGACTTTTTATTATATGTTATATATTTAATTATTCCTAAAGATATAAATTCATATATTATTTATTTATTTTTCTATATTACATTTTTATATATTACTTTTTTTACCCTTTTATTATTATTTTATATATTACTTTTATTGTTTCTGAGAAGGTTTTTTGGGGGTATTTTACATAACCTTGAGGAAACCTCATGAACACAGAATCCAGGAAGATCCTAAATTTTGATGGACTTTCAAGTGACAACATTTTGACAAAGACACACTAATAAATTGCATTTTAATATAGTTTAAGCTACAACATCTAAAACTCTTTTCAGACAGGAAAAATGTAATTGTGGACTTGCTAGTCCAGGAATTAAGGAGAATTCTGTTGAGTGTGTTTGGTAACAAATCTGGAAATAAAGACGTTGCACTGTGAAGGTTTCAGAAGGATCACTCTTGACTGAAATCAGAATGAGCAGCTGCACTGAGGGAGTTCTAAACACATTCCCAGATTTCCCAAGTGACTTTTCCATCACTCAGGAAAAACCCTCCTGCAGGAAGCCCAGAATGTGGGAAAATTAAGATTGTTCAGAGAATCAAATACTCCTAAAATCTTCATCACATTCTCTCCCCACTTCCCTTTTATTTACAAAATCAGGTGATAAAATGCTAAAATCTCAGCCTGAAAGTATCCAGGAGATGAAAATATTATTTTGATGCTTCCAAGTTGTTTCTTGCTGCTTTTTTCCCCCTCAAAAAATGACCTATTTTATTGCTCCTGATTGGAAATACTTTTTACTCTCTACCTGGGCTGCCAAAATCAAAATATCCTGACTTGGATGCTTAAATCAGGTGATGTGGACACTGCAAATAAAGATTCTGTTACAATTAATTCTACTAATGCAACCCAAATTATCTGGATGTGCATTAATTTAATAATTGGTTACACAAATATCTGAAATACACATTTAAGGTACTAAATTTTCTAGGAATAAATGGGAAGCAAGGTTTGAAGGGCTTTTGTTGTTTTATGAACTACCACACTCACCTCATCTGTTGCTGTTGTCTAAATAAGTACAAAAGAAAGCAATGGAAAAGGAAAAAAATAAAAAGAAATGAAATAAAATATGGAAATTAACAGGAAATTGTGGAAATGTCACTTTTCATTGGTTATATTAGGCTCAAACCTTACAGTTAAAGGTTGGTTATATTAAGGCCCAGACATTAAATATTGGTCATATTAAGGTCCAGACCTTAAGATTAAAAACTTTAAAAAAAATTAAGTTTAGAACTGAATTCTGTGTGCACATGTGTTCAATCCAGCCGAATTCTGGTGTGGCTAAAAATAAGAACTATTATTTATCATGGAACTTATGGAATTAAGAAAACCACCTCATTTTCCACGAGCGACAAAGCAGGCCGGAAATGAGCTGCACCATTGGATACGGAGAGATCCCTATGGAAGAACACTTAAACCCACAGAAATGGTTGTGAATATCCCCAAAAATGAGAGTACCTTGACAAACCTGCAGAGCCGGAGCCCGTCCTCCCAGCGGGAGGAGCTGACGTGGCCGTGGAGGATGGCGGGGTACGGGGAGATGTGCAGGTGCACCAGGGAGCCATCGGCCCTCCTGATGGTCACCTGGCTGCCCACAAAACTCACTATCTGCGGGCTCTTGCTGAACTCACTGCACACAGAAAGAATAAAAAATGAATATTTAGTTGTTTTTACAGGAAAAGGATTTAAGATCGATTATTTGTGACCTGGTGTTTTGCTACTTTGAATTGCCGACGTCATCGGAACAAATATTTTCTGGGCTTTTTTTACAAAACCTGAGGTAAAATTTTAAGAGAAATAATTCAAATTTTGCTTTTACCTCAAGATGCTGCCCTGCTTTCCAACCCTGCATCATCATTTCAACCCTAAACTTTATAATTTTCTTTATAAACACCTTCTTCCTCATCTCCCAAGCAAGAAACAGGAGAATTTTACAAGTTGCAAGGCCAGCTTTTACTTCTCCTGAGCACAGTTTGTTAAGAAAAGAGGGGAATAGTTAAAATAAATCGTATTTGGATTTAAAGGGATTTCTTACCTGGCATCTTTTTCATACAGGGTTTTTGGGAGAAGGTCTTTATCCACGTAGACTGTGTTGGGATAATACCAGACCGTGAACCTGGAATCCTGGATCCCACAGAGGATGTTGCAGCTGTCATTCCAGGCCAGACTCTGCACCATTGTCCCTTCATTTACAGACAACAAATAATGATAATCAACGAATAAATGGATAAAGGAATAAATAAAACATTTCCAGGAGAAACTTCAAAATAAAGGGAATTATACCAGGGTGGTTATTCAGCATTTTTGGTCGCTTCTCTAAGGTTTTAAGCCCAAATTTGTAGCACTTTGAAAGCTGCTTTGGATGGAAATAATAGAAAAATCAAGAGAATTTAGATAAAATTTTACTGAAATTGTTTCTACCTCTATCAAATAAAAGCAAAGGCTTTTTTTCCAAAATCAATTTCACTATTAATTAAGCAAAATGTTGTCCCTTGTATCAAATACAAATTTATTTCCCTGCCAGCATCTTCCCCAACACCAACTTGAATTTTTCTCACCTATTTTGACAATCTTCTGCTCTTTCCCAAACCTCTTCACTGAGGTGATGAAAAGATCTCTGTTCTTATCAATAAAAGCTATTTTCCTCTCACTTGTCAGTCCTTTCTGGTCCAATGCAATCTCCACAATCTCTGTCTGAAAAGATAAAAGAGAATCTCTGATTCTTATTTTGGAGATTTTGTATTTGGACATTCAAATTGATTTTTTTTTCCTAAAAACAAGGCACCAAAGTTCTTGGATAAACTGGGTTGGAAAAACATTTTGAGTGTGATTTCTCTGTGGAATAAATCATTCCATGGGGTTAAAATTAAGATTATTTTGAAGTCCTTTCCAACCCAACCCATTCCATGATTCTGTGATTTTATGAACTGAATTTCATGAAGATTAAAACAATTCTGAAGACAACACAAAGCATTAAAAGTCAGCTGAAAAGCTCCTTTCTATTAAGATTTTAAAACCTTTAATGGGTTTTTAGTCCCATTACTGAGGAAAACCATTAGTGATTCTTAATTTCTGAGTGAAATAAAGACATTAAAGCCTTCACTTTACCTTGTGGGTCAGAGGTTTTCCATCACCCAGTGGCTTCCCAGATAAAGCTTCAAAGATGTAGATAACTGAAGAAAAATAATGATATACTTTATTAATAAAAGCAGAAGTTCTTAATGGATTTTTCCAGGGATTGCACTCTTTTTTGGGTGTAATTTGATGCAAGTGGATAAAATATTCCATGAGTTTTACCAGAGATTTTCACATGGTGGTGAAAAATATCTTACAAAAAACTGAATTTTCACTTCCTATCCCTGTTTTTCATTTCCTGTCTCAAATGGGGCTTTCCAGAAATGACACCAAATTGTGATAAAAGCCTGCATCAATAATATAAATAAATCCACATTTCCAACATCAGATTGACTCAATCTTAACCCACAATTTCATCAGTGGGAATGTTTAGAAAGAGAAAATTAAAAAATCCCATCAGGGAGTAAAACTTATTCAATTATTTTCTGTAAATATTCCATGGATCTGTAATATTCTGTATTATTTCTGTAATACTTCTGTAAATATTTCCATGAATTTCATGGAAATTCAGAGCCAAACCCTTATCTTGAAGTTTTAAAATTAATTTTAAGCAAGACCCATAACTTGAATTCATTTTTATACTAAATATATATATTTTTATGCTAAATAAAGCAGGATTTACCCTTCTCATCAGCCTTGTCCTTCACTGCCAGCGTGTCATTGCTCAGGGACACTGTCAGGGCATTTAAAATGTCTGTCCTCATGCCTGGGTATTTTGGAGAGGAAATCAATCTGCCTTCATAGGAATATAAATAAAGTCCTCCACCATCCACGAGAAGAAAATGCCTAAAAAAAAAGAACAACAAATAAATAAATCAGTAAATAATATTAAAAAATGTATTTTCCACAATGGGAAAGTCATTGTTAATATCCTGCAACTCTACTTCCAGCTCCCATCATTCCTAAGCTTTACATTTTCAGGATATCCTGGAAGTTCTGTATGGAAAAGTTTGTTTTTTTAATGTATTATCTATTTACAAGAGAAATATTTATTATGTCAAATATTTATGACTTCACCTGGGTATTTTTGTTTATTTCTGATATTTCAATTTGAGCTTATTTTGTTCATTATATAAATATAACTAATAAATTTATTATAAATACATTTATAATATAGACAATATAATAAATATATGTATTTATAATGTAGATAATACATAAATGTATTTATTTAATAATTACATTCTGTTCATAATGAGCATTTTAAGAAGTCAGGTACCTTTCTGCTTGGAGAATCAAACTCACAGTTCCTTCCTTCAGGTCAAAAATCAGTGGAGTGTTCCAGTTCCTTGTCCTGCAAATATAAAAAATCAGCATTACAATCACTAATTTCCACAGAGTTGGATTCAGCAAGCAAACCACACATTTTTAATCATCAAATATTAATGAAAGGGATGTTTTCCAACTTCAAACAGCACTGAGGAAGCCAAGGAACACTGATGAGCACACAATGTGATGGACTAACACTCCTGCCTTCATTGTTTCATCCCTTCACACCAGCAGCAGCTGCCCCAGGAGTTTAAAAACTAGCAAAAATTATATTTATATGGATTGTTTTATTTCTAAAATATTTAAATATTTCTGACTCCTTTACAGTGATCTGCACTGGTGTTGACTGAGCAGATATTCCACTGCTTATTTCAATTAATTAATTCTTGTGCTTCCAGTGAAGCTTCTGCCACTTTTCCAAACAATGTGAGGAATTTGTTTTACTCATGAAAACATGTAACACTGCAGGGAAAAATGAGAAAAATTGTATTTATATGGATTACTTTATTTCTGAAATATTTTAAATATTTCTGACTCTTTTACAGTGATCTGCACTGGTGTTCACAGAGCAGATATTCCAATTAATTTAAAATAAATTTTAAAAAAATTAATTCTTGTGCTTCCAGTCAAGTTTCTGCCACTTTTCCAAACAGTGTGAGGAGGAGGAATTTGCTTTACTCACGAGAACACATAGCACTGCAGGGAAGTGGAGACCACCAGGTACCCATAATTCAGGGAGGCTTTGATGACCCTGTCCCGGAATTCCAACAAATCCACGGCGTCGTTGATGACATTGTGCACCTGAGCACAGGGAAATGACAGCGAGTGACACAAAAGAGCTGAAATTCAAATTAATACATGAAATATTCCTGCTGAGAAATCATTTGAGGTGGAGGAGTGTTTGAACTCTGAATATTGCTTTGACTCTTTTGCTAAATTTGTTGGATATACTGAAGCAGATAAGGTATAAATATTATGATAATTAATATATATATGTTTATTTTTAAAAGGCTTTTTTATAATGGTGTAAGGTTTAGGTAATTAAATAGATTATTTATTATTTTTTTTGAGTTTGGTTATATTTTTAACCAAACTCAAAAATTCCCATTTTAAGATTGTTCAGCTGTTGATAATTTGAATAGTTGAAATGAACACATCAATGTTTATTTCACTGTTATTTAAATAAATTTAAATGTGTGTTATTTAAATAAACACATCATCCAAACAATCCAGCAATCCCCAGCACTGGGATGAAGATGCTGCAGAGCTCTGGAATTTTTATGATTCCACAGCTGGAAGCACAGGAAATGCAGGAGACGGGCTGGGTGAGCAGGTTGTGGTTTTGTTATTCTGCTTAAAATTTGCTCCAGAAAATCAGAATTTGCCTCAGATTTTTCAGCTCAGAGATTTTAGGGAGCTAAAAATCCAAGGGGGGGAACTTAAACAAAAAAGTGTCCTGGTTTTTGGTGGGGTTTTGGGTTTTTTTTTTGAAGATGTCACCATTCTGAAGGTGGGAACTTCCTTCTGATGTTCTCCATTATGCACCAATTGCAAAACATGGACTGACCTCAATTATTCCAAGAGCCTGGAAACCATTTCCAAGGATATGTTAATTGCTATGCCCACCACAGCATCACTCATTAACTTTGCCATTGTAATATTCAGGGCAAAAAATCCATCTACAAGTTTTTTGTAGGATTTTCCTACACAATATATAGGAATAAAATCACTGTAAAAGAATGAAAGTTAAAAGTGAGTCAGGGTTAGCTACACTTTCTCACTCTTTGCATATCCAAAAAGAGAATTCAAACCCCATGGAGATCATTCCCAAGTGCATCTGGAACGAGTCAATGTCTGGGAATGAGGGGAAAAATTGGGAATTTTGAGCTGATTTGTGCTGTGTGCTCCCAGACACTGACTCACAGCATCCCACCCACGGCCCCAACCCCAAATCCAGCCCTGCTGCTGCTCCAACTCTTCCCAATTCCAAACCCAACATGAAAATGAAAAAGGGTCCCGTTAGGAATTTAGGAACTTGATGCTGAAAAGCCCCAAATGTGTAATTTGGAAAATGTGGAAGGATGGAAATCTTGATTATTCCAGAGAACAAACCTTGTGAGTCAATGTCTGGGAACACAAATGAAATCCAAAATTCCCATTCTGCATTAGAACACGCTTTGTGATGGGGCTGCCCAGCTCTGAGGGGATTGTACCTTCATGGTTCTTCTCTTAATTAAGGTAATTTGGAAGTTTTGCCACTCCCAGTGCTGCTCCACCACGTGGGCAAAGATGACCTGGCCATTGGCACAGGCTCCGGCCAGCTGGGTGCCATCGATGGACCAGGAAATGGCAAAAATGCTGCCAGTGCTGGGCTTCTCCAGGGCATAGGACCACTGGAAACAAGGAAAAATCATCATTTCAGTCACTCTCTACTTTTAGAAATCATTTCTTGGCAGAAATACGTTTGCAGGGTTGGGATTTTTCAAGCAGTGACAACAAATGAAGTTTTTGTTGAGTTGGGATTGGGTGTTTAAGTCAGAGTCTGGAAAAACATAAAAGGAAAAGCAGGAGGTAAAGCAGAAATTAAAAAGTCACATCAGGTATCAGTTTCCTACTCATGATTTATTCCAAGTGGGATCTCATTCATAAATCCAGGCAATCATGACATAAAATTAAGGTGCTTAAGAAATAATTACATTTTCTCCACTTTGTTACCGTCCAAGTGAAGGATTAATTAAAAATTTCCTCCAGCAAAGACCTTAATTCTTAACTCCCTCAGCCTCAGCCATGAGACTCCTCTGAAGTTTAGATTCTTATTAATAAATTCCTGTCAAAAATTAGAATTTTCAGACCAAGACACTTCAAAATCTCCTGCATATCAGAAACACAAATCATCCTGAATCTCCAAACAGATGTTTCTCTGAAAATGGATGACAAATAAGAATTAAAAAAGCTTTTTAGGGAATTTTAGAAAGATACTCAAGCAGATTTTAAAACAAGAAGCAAATCTCAGTTATTTCCTCTTTATGTAATAGAATATTTTTAAGGAGTAGTAATAATGTATTTGGGAATTCCAGGTGGAATTAAAGCTCTTTTTTCCACACCAGGGGGACTGAAAGGTGATGCTGGCACTGCCTGGATTTCCATTTTCCACCCTTGGTTTTAGGGCTTCACCTTCCCCATCATCCCCTGTCTGTGCGAGCTGCACTTGGGAAGGAAATTCCCATTTTGGAATTCCAAGGAAGGAAATTCCCATTTTTGAGTTCCAAAGAAGGAAATTCCAATTTTTAGATTCCAGGGAAGGAAATTCTCATTTTTGTGTTCCAAGGAAAGAAATTTCCATTTTGGAATTACAAGGAAGGCAACTTCAATTTTTGAATTCCAAGGACGGAAATTCCCATTTTTGGAAGGAAATTCCCATTTTGGAATTCCAAGGAAAGAAATTTCCATTTTTTAATTCCAGGGAAGGAAATTCCCATTTCTGTGTTCCAAGGCAGGAAATTCCCATTTTTGTGTTCCAAGGAAAGAAATTCCCATTTTGGAATTCCAGGGAAGGAAATTCCCATTTTTGTGTTCCAAAGGAAGGAAATTCCCATTTTTGGAAGGAAATTCCCATTTTGGAATTCCAAGGACAGAAATTCCCATTTTGGAATTCCAGGGAAGGAAATTCCCATTTTTGTGTTCCAAAGGAAGGAAATTCCCATTTTTGGAAGGAAATTCCCATTTTGGAATTGCAAGGACAGAAATTCCCAGTTTTGAATTCCAGGGAAGGAAATCCCCATTTTTGTGTTCCAAAGGAAGGAAATTCCCATTTTTGGAAGGAAATTCCCATTTTGGAATTGCAAGGACAGAAATTCCCAGTTTTGAATTCCAAGGAAGGAATCCCCATTCTTGCCCAGTCCCAGCTGCTCCGGTGCCGGGCCAGGCTGAGCCCCAGCCCCCCCCCATTAACGAACCCCAGTAATTAAAGGCTGAGCTCCATGCAGATGAGTTCCCAGCTGGGATCTGCCTGGGATCCCTGTCAGGAGCTGCTCCAGGCTGAGCCCCGGCTCCTCCCAGCCGGACCGAGGTCGTTCCCAGGATCCAGGATCCACCCAGGAGAACCAAAGGCCACAAACCAGAATTCAAAACCACTTTAAGGAGCTCCAGGAATGTTTTTTTGGAGCTCCTTTTCCATGGAAAGCAGAGGCACTGCAGCTCTGATGGGATCCATTCCCAAAACTCCTTTTTTAAATAATTTTTTCTTCTTCAGGCCATTGAAAATCATTCAAATATTTCCAGATCATAGGCTACATTTTTTAAAAATCCCAGGAAAAGCCATTTCCAAGCTTTATTTTCCAGCTGCTTTGAAGGCTCTGTGATCACTCCAGTGATTCATGCTCCCTGCAGATGGCTGGGGCATTTATCATGGCCATAAAATCTTATCACAAAAATCATTTTAGCTCTTCATTTTTAAATAGAAACAATTGAAGAACTGGAAGAGTTGCTGTGGAATTCCTACATAAGACAGATTTTTATTTCTAATTTAGGAAAGTTCTGACTGTGACTCCAGGAATTAATACTGGTCCAACATTAATTCAATATTTTGGGTTCTGCTTTTCTTGTGCAATAATTTTTCACTGAATTCTCTCAAGAACAAACCCAGGAGTTCTAAAAGTTTTGTTTTATTAAATAAATCCATAAAAGCAGCAACCTGAGCTTCCCTTTTCTGACTGCACAATGCAGTAAAAGTTTGCAGGATGTTTTTCTCTATTTTCCAAAGATATCAGGCAATATTCCATATTTTTAATAGATATCTAGCAAAATTTGATAGAATAGAAAAATATAAGAGGAGCAAACTGTCAGTGCAGTAGAATGGCCAAAATGCCCTCTGTAATACAAGAAAAGTTTGAAGAATGTACAAAATAATTAGAAATGTATGAATTAATATAAATAATTACTTTTATTGCATAGAATTTTCTCAGCAGAATGTTGAAGGCAGGAGTAAAGCAAAGGGCAGGGAAATATCAATTTATAGATAAACACCACCAGAAGATAAATGTTCAACAAGAAGAGCACCAACAATTTGGAAAAGAAACAAAACCATTAAATTGAACTGATCAGTCCCATTCAGGGTAAATAAGTCATTAGGAGAAGATGCAGAAATATATTCAAATATAAATTGGATGCCCCTATTTACTAATTGAAATTATTAATTTGACCAGTTTTTCATTTTCTAGCATTTTTTTATCACTGATCCCTCTACACTCCCAAGTCTCTGGGAGCACAACTTGCCTGTAGGACAGCTGCAATAATTTATTTTATATATAAATACATCATTTCTTTTCACAAATTTTAATCGAAGAAATACAATTTAAAACGTTAATATTAAATTTGTAAGTTTGGTCTTTACCATGAAGCTGCTTGAACATCCCAGGGAGGTGGGAAAGAAGAGAAAAAAGAGCATTGAGTGCAAGAATTTAATTGAATGATGCCCCAAAGTGAAGACATATGCTGGAGAGGAGTTAATGATAAATATTTCTTGTCCCGATGGCGCCCTGGGGAGCAATCTGCCAGGGCAGCTCCATTCCAGCAGCCACAATAAAAATAATAAAACAGTAAAAAATAAAAAATAAACAATAAAAGAGCAGGGCCAGGCAGCTCTGCCTCCCCTCGGGCTCGGGGATCCCTCCCTGATCTCCCCCAGCCCAGCCCCTTCTGCAGACAATATTTCCTGAACATCATTTACATCCAAAACCTGAATTGGAAGAGAATAAACCTGCTCAACACACAGAGCAGCTACTGCTTGTTTGTGTTTGAGAGGTGAGTAATGAACTCTAAATAAATAATAAACTCGGGCATAAAAAAAACACCTAAAAAACAACTCTTAATAAGCTCAGGTAAAAGAATCTTAATTTTCTACAAGGAATAAACCTGTCTGCATTAACATTCCCAATGACCTGTTCAGTATTAAAGGCTGATTAAAATATTGGTTTTTAGCTTGCAGGACTCTGAGCCAGACTTAACAGCAAATTACATTACAGAGCTGAAGATATCAAAATATATCATTTTTAAATCAGCAAATTGACACTCTGCAAAAGGAAACTGCATTTGAGTACTTTTCCTTCTAGGTAATTCTAATTAAATTTTACTTACAAATTTGTAATTAAATTCTATTTATACAGTCAGTGAAAATCAGTGAAATCAGAATCATTACAGAAGGTGAAATAGGAAAATTCAGATTTTATCCTTAAGCCTTTACTATAATAATCTCAAATAATCTCAAATAAATCAAATAATTTTAACCTTATACCCTTTATAACCTTATTACAACCTTACAACCAATTATTATAACCTTATACCTTTAACCTTATACCTTTTCTCAAATAATCTTTAAAGGTTCCTCTTCATGAATTTAAAATATTTGAAACACACACTGCAAATTCATGGTGAGGTGAACCACAAATGACTGAACACACCCAGAACACCACAGCAATTTTTTTCACAAAAAGAGCAATAAACACAACAAGAAACCAGGACAATAAAAGTCTCAAATAATCAAAGTTTGCTGCAAAAAATCTGAGGAAAAATGTGCAGAATCAGAGGAAAGCCCCAGAGACAATGAGGCCAATCTGTGCTCCCAATGAAGGGGGGTGAAGCTGAATTAAATTGATTTTAATTTGAGACAAAGCTGCAAAAAACTCTATAAAAATAATGATTAGGAGTAAACCTTCAAAGGAAAAAAATAAAAGTTAATATAATATAATATAATATAATATAATATAATATAATATAATATAATATAATATAATATAATATAATATAATATAATATAATATAATATAATATAATAGTAAATGGTTCTTCCACTTCCTTTTCTATCAGGTTATTGTTGTACACTCCTTTTTATGGTTAAAATAGCAATTTATTATTAGTTCTGATCACAAGAGATGCTTGTGACACCCGTGGTTTTCAGGTAAAGAATTTTATGTCCCAAAAGGCAAAATATTATTAAAAATAAAATATTCTGGTCAGCAAAAAGGCGCTGGCAACCACAAACAGTTTTTGCTAATAAAACACTCACCTGCACACTGATATCCTGAGAAATATTTGCTGTATTATCAATAAATTTGGACAATTTCCAGAGTTTTACTCTGGAATTTTCAATTTTTATTATATTTAATAATTTTTTTCATATATAGAAAATAAATTTGCAGAGTTTTACACCGGAAAATATTTTAAAATAATTTAAAATAAAATATTTTAAAAAATTTCAAAATTAAAATATTTTTATTGTATTTGATATATATTTTTCATCTGTATGAAATAAACATGCAGAGTTTTACTCACCCCAGTTTTATCACAGAGCCGTAAAGTGTTGAAAGACCCCAGAGCAAACAATTCTCCATCCAGAGCCCAGGCAATGGCAGTGATGGGATACTCGTGGGGCTGGGAATTGTACAGGACACGGCCAAAGCTGTCCCACACCTGCAGAAAATTCACATTTCACATTTCCAGCCATGGCACCACGCTCTGGGTGCACTTGCATTATTGCAGGAAAATAATTTCCCCTCATGTTTTAGTGCAATTTGAAAAATCACTATATTACAGTTCAGTTTTGGTTCATATATACATATATTTTGGTTTTTTGTTACTGCAGAAGTCCAATTTCCCCTCATGTTTTCAGGGTAACTTGAAAAATCACCTGTATTTTATATATATATATATAAATATATAGGTATTTAATACGTCTTGCTTTTGTTTCATATAGATTTTTTTTTTTTGGTTACTCCACAAATGTAATTTCCCCTCATGTTTCCAGTGTAAATTAAAAAAACACCTGTAATATATATACAAATAATTATATATATTAATATATTTTATATATATATATATATATATTAATATATATCTCACTTTTGTCTTATCTATATATTTTCTATTTTTACTATTCCAGAAGTGGAATTTTCCCTCATGTTTTCAGTGCAATTTGAAAAATCACTTGTATTACAGCTCACTTTTGTTATATATATATATTTTGTATTTTTATCATTTCACAACTATCATTTTCCCTCATGATGAAGTGTAACTAGAAAAATCAGCTATATAATTTATATTTTATAAATACACTTGTTATACTTTCATTATTATTATTCCAGAAGTATAATTTTCCCTCATGACATAGAAATTGTAGAAATAATTGCCCAAGTTAACTAAGTGTAACTATACATATAAATATCTATATAAATAAATATAGATATGTGTATATATATATATACACACACAGGTATATATAATTTTTTAATTAGTATTGGTTTATTTAATGCAACACACTTGCTTTTTGCCATGGTAAATATCACACAATTCTAGATAAAATATTCTGTATAAAATATTTTGCACCCCTGAGTTTTATTTATTGTAAATTGCCCCAAATCTATAAAAGAACCTACAAATTAAAAAAAAAAAAAAGAGAGATCTTTTAAATGGAAATCAATCCACAAAACAATTTAATAATTTATTGGATTTTTAAAATTTCTTAATTGCATATTTTCAATCACAGCCATTACAGAATTAAATGACAGAACCAACACATGATCCATTTAAAAATCAGTTTTTAATTAAGGGAACATACTCAAAAGGTGCTTTGTGTTTTGGATGCAGATTATATGAAAGTATTTCCTGCATCCAAATAGATATTAATATATTTCAAAATTTACTGAGGGATTCACTCATGTCCCTGTAGTAGAAAACAGCAGTTTTATCTCCTCGAATTTGATATATCAGCTGAAATTACTGAGTGTAATTAAAGTGTTCAAATAATCACTTCTATATTTGTACATATTTTCTTTGTGTTTCTCTCCCATTTTGACAATTTTTATCCTGCTGTATTTAAAGATATTTGTAGTTTTATCATACTACACAGAGCGAGGTGTATTTATAAATAATATAAGATTTTCTTGACAAGTGAAAGATTTCTCATTTCATTTTGGGCTTCCAGGGTAAAATCCCAGCATTTCAGGATATGCAATCAATTTTTGGGTCAGGTAGTTAAAGTGGAACCAGAAGTCACCTTGTATCTGCAATCTTCCCCTGCAGAGAGGATCAGCTCATTCACTGAGTTCCAGTCAGTTTTCAGAATCAGGCCATCGTGGGCCTTCCACTGAAAGGGAAAAAATCAGTTCAGCAATTGTGACAACTCCTATTTTTAATATTCATCACTCACTGGACTTGAAGATCTGGAGGTTTGTTCCAACCTTAATAATTTTATGATTTAGCAGAAAAATAAATTAAATAAAGCCAGAATGAGGCAGAATCAAAGCACAAAAATCAGCATTAAAATCCTTTAAAATTTTTAATTAAAAAAATTAAAATTCAACAACTGCTTCTTAACAAAGGAAAAGGCTTCTGTATCTTTATTTCTGTAAATAAATGTTATTAATTATAAGATTTCAGATAATTAATGGTACCTGCAGAACTTTAGCATTTGGCTGGAGGGGTTTAATGATCAGCTGCTGCCCTGAGGTGTAGAGAACTTTGTCAGAGTCAGGGGCCCAGGACACTGAGTACACTGGAGTTCCTGTGCCATGGAAAAAATACCCCATTTTTAATAGATATAATAAAAATAATATTGATGGTAAGATACAATAGTGCATAAGAAATAAAATACATAATTATATGTAATATATAGAAATATATTACATATTTAAGTACATAAAATACATCACTATTGCATAAAATAGATTAAATTTCTATTACATAAACAGTTATGTAGATAACACTGTATTATATCAATGTGCATTACACATTTCTCAAGCCTCTTTATCTATTGCCACTTACCACATTAACAATTCCTAAAACTTTTACAAGTGAAAGGTTTTAAGTCCAGAACACCAACAGGAAATAACTGCATTTTGTATTTATATTCAGATAAATACAGATTTTATCCACTGATACATTCAGATTTTATCCACTGATACAATTTAGTCCCAGCTGTCACTCCAGAAACACAGAAAATCAAAATAATACTCACCAAGAGACTTCAGAAAATAAACCTTTTCAGCCCAAATTATGAGGCTGAAGACAAAAATGACTGGAAAAAGTTTTGTGTTGCACCTAAATTATTCTTTTGTAGATTTTTGGGTACTATAATTAAGACAGATTTTTGTTTTGCTGCACAAACATCCCATTCACAAGTAACTTCCAAAATAAATGACAATAAATCCAACTGGCCACAGGCTGGACAGATTTTTCCCAATTAACTGAAACTTTCTTAGACTGAAACTCTCAGAATTTTGTATCTGGAATAAAGCTGACTGTTCCATTTTAAAATCATGTTCCAGTTTTCAAATGAGATTTTTTGAAAACAGAATAAAGCAAAAATTACATGGAAAAACATCCAAGGGGAAAAAAAAGAATTTAAAAAAGTCAGACTTGCCAACCAAGCAAATATTTTCCATATTATTTGACAAGATTTGTCTCCTCTGAAGAAAAATCAAAGGATTTTGCTACTTGATTCCTTGAAATAAAAATAAGAAAGTTAAGTAAGAAGCTTCTCCAAGTATTAAACTCAGCAACTGATTTAAAATTGTTCAAATAAACAATTTTTAATGTAACTTTATGGCAATAAAAAACCCCAAAAGGCTTAAAAATGCCCTTACAGGGTAAAATTCTCAGTGACAATTTTGGCACACTAAATTCTATTTCCCAAAAAGACTCAGGAATATTTTTGTATAGGGATATTAGATAATTAAGTGACTGAGCTGCCCTAAAATCAACCAATATCTTCCCATTTCTCCCTGTGCAAAAAGCTGATTTTATTGTGGTAAAACTCCATTTGAGCTCCCAAATATTCACCCTCAAAATTCAGACCTGGTGTCGTTGCTCCTGAAGATTTCTGTATTTCACAGATTTTCTTTCAGGGAATTTTGTTCCTTAAAAATCCAGAATTATGGCAGATTTTTTAAACTTGTCAAGCATCAGAGCAGACAAGTCCCAGAGACACAACATATATTAAATAAATGTGGCTCTGGCTGTTTTCCTCCTGGCAATTCCTGGTGAAAATGCCATAAATTCTGTCCCCAGCTGGAGCAGAAATTCTAAATAAACTCCTTTTTTTTTTGTCCTTTCCTAATGCTGATCTAACAATCAGAGGAGTTTTCTATTTAAACCAAATGTTTGCCTTTTTTATGATGGCTGAGGACTTAACCACAATTTCCAGGGCTTAACAGCAGGAGCTGAGTTAACTCATTTCCTCCTGCACTTAACAAGGGCTGCCTGGGGAAAATGCTGCCAACACCCTGGAGAACCCAGAGCAACAGCCCAATGCAGGGAGCAACTGCAACATTCTGGGGAAAAAGAGGCAAAAAGGCAGAAAATTGGGATTTGAGGAAGAAGGTCTGGCTTATCCCACAGCACACTTGGTAATTGTAAGAGTTTTGTGGGGTTTTGGATTGTCACAGGAGGAGAAACTTGAATTTAAATCGTTTTTTTAGATCTTGGGAGGGTGTTTCCAAATGAATATAGGTATCAGGAATGAATTCCTGCCTGGGGAGGGCTGGGATGGAATTCCAGGATCTCTGGGATAGAGGGAGGTGTCCCTGCCATGCAGGGGATGGGCTTCAAGGTCCTTCCAACCCAAACCATTCCAGGATTCCACACTAATCCTGTGGGTTCTCAACACATCATCTCAGAAATCCATGGAAAACAGGTCTCCTCATCAAAATGGATCAGTGGAAGCCCAAATACAACATTTCAGTGTAAGGAGAAGGAGGAACAAAAGGAAGAATTTTAAGAGGATCTAAGGAGGAATAAAGGCCAAAGACAGAACAGGCACCTGGATCATCACCCCAAAATACCAGCCTGAAAATTTATTTCTAACACAAGGAGTGGAATGAGGCAAAGGAATGTTGGCAGTGGGAATTTTTTCAGTTCTTGTCATAATAAAGGAAGGAAAATTGGTTGAACAGTCCTGTCCTGACCCCAGGTGTGGCCATGCTTAGCACAGGGACTGTGGGGTTCTGCCTCTGACTTTAAAGGATTTCAGGGCCTCACAAGATTTTAAGTTGAAAACACAAACACAAGGTGACAGTTACTCCATGGGGACTCAACTGTGCTTTTGTACTGCACCAGAAACTTGCAGAAACCAATGAAAGTTCATATTTCAAAGGACAGCATGGAATTTACTTGATATGCTTTTTCAAACCTCAAATAAGCAAAATAATGCATAAGAAACCTGACAACATAAACTGAGAAATGCTAAAGAATATGTGCTTCAGTTTGAATATATTTTTTTAAATTCTAGTTCAGTTGGTTTATCTTTTTACCTGACAAACATTGCACGAGCACGTGAGCTTCCTTAAAAGAACTGAAATGCATTTTAGATTCAGTGCTGTGGTTAAAATGCCTTCCCCAGGTTGAAAGCATTCAGATCATTTGTTTCAGACAGAGATAAGGGCCTGACATTTAACCCAAGCCCAGGTGCATGTGGTTTCTTCAAAAATGTCACAAGGTCACACGGGCTCCATCTATGAAGTCTGAAAAACAAAATTTAACTGAGGATCTTCACTGAAATGGCACCAAATCCTCAGCCTGGGATGAGACTGCTGCCTAAAAACATTGCAACACTTTGAATCTGAAAAATGAAATACTGTCTAAAAATCTTACTAAAATGCAACTCTGATTTATATTTAATTAGGGCTTTAACACCCTTGAACAAACACCACTGCCATATTTAGGGTCTGTTACTGAACTATATTTCAGAATAACCCAAATGAACAAGTTGTGATGGAGCTTTGAGCAAAGAACTCACCTTGCTGAGCCAAGGTGGATCTCAGCATTCCACTTTTAGACCAGATTTTCACTTGGCCATCTTCCCCAGCTGCAAATGAGCACAGAAATCAGCAAATGCCATGCAGAGTTCAGTCTAACAAATGTACTTGTATTTGCTCAGGAAACACTGGGGTTAAAATAAACCCAGCTTTTCTTACGGGTCAATTCCTTTTGTTCAGTCTTCCAAACATGCAATAGGAAGTATAGGAAGGAAAAATATTTAAGATGGTTCTTTTGTTATTATCAAGAAATCCTCCTTTCCTGAAAACCTCTGAACTCCTTCCTGAAGCTGGTCCTAGGAAGGGAAAATCCATCATTATTTAAGCATCCCAAATTCAGTCTTTTTGATTCCTTCAATGGCCCAGAAGCTGCTTGGAGGAGTCTGAGAAGGCCCAGGGGAGCAGGAGCAGATTTGAAGGATTCAACTGGAGATTTCACAGCTGATAAATGGGGGAAATGAAGATAACTCTGTTTGGATGGCTTCAATTTTCTACCATAACTGTGTGTCACCAAATAACTCAGTTTATTTACTGAAGAATTCATTGCTGAACTACACAGCACAGCTAGGGAATTGTACACCACAATTCCTGGTGTGGTGTCTCATTTTCAAAATGCTCTGGTCCTTCAGTTTAGGCCTCCCAGATGCAATTAATGAGAAAACGAAATTAATGGATTCTTCCATTCAAATATAATTTATTTACCACATTTCAGGTTTTTATATCTGGCCAACGTTGTTTTAAACGTTTTAAAAATGTTAAACAAACCCACTCAAAATTAAAAATCTTATTTGTGCACATTTGATGCTGTTGAAATATAACCATAAAAATATTTGAAGTGGTGCAGTAGCAATGATTTATTTCCCCTTCCTCCAAGTACAGCTGTGGCATAAGAGGAGTTGATCTCCTCAGAATAAACTGGAAGTGGTGATGAATTCCCACACTCCCCAAAAAGTGTCAGTGTCATGCAGTCTCATAAAAAAAAAAGGGATTCAAAAGACAGTTTTGACTTTGTCTTTGGAGAAGTTCCTGAGGCAAAGCTGTCTTTAAAAAGAACAATATTTCCATCCCTCTGGGATTTCAGAGGAACAGGCCAGACAGAGTTCCTTGAAGCAGCATTTCAGAGTCTGGAAATGAGCAGATCCAAAATTATCTTCAGTTCTTGTGGCCTGAGCTGGAAGGTGTCCAGAGGAATCAGCTGTGCTCCATCAGCAGGAGGCTGACACCACCAGAAACCCCAGCAAGGAGCAATTTCAGCAGTTCCTCTGAAACCCAGATAGAATTTGGGACAAAAACTGCCAAAAGCAACTCATTTACAAAAGATTTGGGACAAAAATGGTGTAGGAATAAAGAAATTCTGGGCTCGCTCCCCTAGCATTAATATAATCAGGCTGTAGGTGATAATTACTGATAATTAAGGAATAAAGCACAGGAATATTCAAGATCCATGAGCCTTTTTGGCTAAAAACCCCCCAAATGTGCAGGGATATAAATGTACCAACTTAGCAACTTTTTCTTTTAACAGATAGAAAAGCAAGAAATCAAATATTCTCCTTTCTGAAGTTCAGAACAGCCACAAAACCATCTAAGCTCTCTGATATTAAAACACTTACTTTCAATTGGATTGGATGACTTAAATGAAAAAGAGAAATATTTTTACTAGCTCTGTTAATTAAAATGGACAACACTAAGCTAAAATAGCATTAATTAAATAGTGCAAAATGAACTCCTAGTAAACAGGGTGATAACAACCTCTGTGATAAATAAGACCAAAAAAAGCAGATTATTATTTTAAGTTTTGAAAGCACTTTATTAATTTAGGAACGCTCACCTGTAACCAGGGCTGTTCCCTCATAATTCCACCTTCCTGCAAGGACAGCTCCACAATGTGCTTCTACACTTTTCTCCACTCTCCCTAGCTTGGAAATCAAGTGGAATTTCCCTTTAAAAAAAAAGATACAGTGTATATAATTGACATAATTATAGATAATTAACTATATAATAAGTTATTATTATATTATTAATTGCATTATCTATTATTACAGCAGTGCTGGTTCCTTCTGTGGAAAACAGAGAAACCAAGAAAGCAACAATACAAAGAGAAGATCCAGTTGTTTTTCACAGCTCAGATCAGAACTATTCCTGCTCCCATGCTGGAGCTGGGATGGAATTCCACAGCAGCCAACCCCAAAGCTTGTAATGACTTCAACAGAAGGATCAGGAAGTTTTTCTTCCCAAATAAGGGATGCTGCTGAAATCCAGGAAGATCAAATTTAAACTGGAGCAAAGAGCAGACAATGGAGAGCTTGGAAAAATGAGCGGTCCAGTAACTGAAATGAACTACTTTAAAATCAAATTATTTTTAGTATTATTTGATCTAAGCTGCCAGACTGAACCACTGTAAGGAAGTTCCTGAGTGACCAGAACTTTTGGCACAATTATCCACCCAAATCTCTGCCAGTGCAAAATTCCAAGGAAAAGACTTCTAACACTGATAAAAACCTATGGTTTGGATAAATCAGTTTATTTCAACAGATCACTTAAAATTCCATGGAATCCCAGACTGGTTTGGGCTGGGAGGGACCTTAAATCCCAATGGGCAGGAACACCTTTCACAGACCCAGCTGCTCCAAGCCCCCTCCAACTCTTCCAAGGTGTTCATTTAATGCATTCCATTATTGTGTAATTATAAAATAGAATTTATCTCATGAATGTATCACTTATTGTACAGAACACCTCTCAGGTCCGAGATTTTCATGTTTCATGTATAAGCCAAAGATGGATTTAGAGGAATTCAATGTTAATTTCTCCAGTTCAATTGGCAAAAGGGCCTTTTCTGCATTTACATTAAAAACAACTTTTATTTTCTGATAAATACATCTTTTCTGCACCTTTTCTCATGCAGTGTCTTTGTTCCACCTGTATCCAAGACCTTTTTCATTGGAGAGTCCTTAAACCAATCTCCCAGGAGCAGGAATATTCCCATGCCATCAGTACAGGACTCAGCATGAAGTGGCTGAGCCCTTCAGAGCCATCACTTTTTTCAGGATATACAGAATTCCACGGGATTTTATATCTTGGAACAGCTCCCACTGATCTAAGCAGAACCCCTGAAGATTTCTGTGAGCAATTCCTCAGCTCCTAACAGATAAATGAAATTCCAGTGGAAGCTCAAGCAGCTGGGAAGGAACTGAAGGATTTGGTGAAGTCAAAATATCAGGAAAATGGGCAATGTCAAAGTATCAGATAAAATCCTGTTATCCAGGGAAAACTCCACTGTTTTTCCCATCTTTTGCATCCTCTCCCACTCCACAAGCTCCCACTGCTCTCACAAGGCCCCTTCCAAAGAGGGAAACAGAGGAAATTGTAGCTGAGCGGGGAAGAACATGGTTACATGTAAAAGCAGGATCAGCTTTCCAGAATTCCTCTGGAAAAAATGTGATCATCACTTAAAACTGTATCCTAATCCTGCTGCAGAACAGGGCAGATCAAGTTTGCAGGGACAGCAGCTTTCCTTCTGCAACTTCTTTGCTTTTCCAACAGGGGAATTCACAACTGCTGCCAGTCAAATGCTTTTTCCATGGCATTCCCACAGGGAGGTTTCTCCATTCCCATGGATTTCTGTTCAACTGAGGCAACAGAGACTTTCAAATCACAACTTACTACACAAAAAAAGAGAGAAAATTTCAGCCAAAGTGCCTGGAGTAGGTAGAAGTGATTCAGCTTAATCTCTGGTCCTTTGTTTTTATTAACAAATTGAACTGTCCTCAAGCTGGAAATGGCTCCCCAGCTTTGAAGGAATGTCCAGTGGGAGACTCCCAGCCTATCCAAACACAGCATATAAAACATGTATGTTTTGTTCATTAACTTCCATGGACTCTTAAATGCTGACCTAATACAAAATTGTCAATAAAAAAATGAAAAAAAAGGTCAAATCACTTAGGATTTGTCCTTAATTTGGAGGTTAAAGCCAAAAATATTCTTAATTTTTGTTAAAAAATAGCAACGAGACCAATGTCAGTAGGAAATAAAAGAACAATATCCCCCAAGAGATGCATTTCAGAAGAAAACCCAAGGGGACTAAACTTACATTTGCTCTGATTTCAAACATCTGCAGTTCAACTAGGAATTAATGCAACCCTGTAAAGACATCATGCTGCTTTTCCATTGGATTCAGCAAGTTTGCAGGAATCCTCAGCACAGAGGAGTGTTGGCTGGTGCAGGAAAACTCATGCAGGTAAAAAAATCTGGCTGGGTGCAAAATCTTTTTGGGGTGAAGGGGAAAAAAAATCCCAAGGGAAAAATCTTTTTGGGGAGAAGGGAAAAAAATCCTAAGCAACATTCAAAGTTTCTTGCTCCTCAAATAATGCCTTGTATTTGACTGACAAGAGCACTCAAGGGTACGAAACAATAAATATTTTTAAAATCTTTTTAAAATTGATTATTTTTAAATGATTATAAATATTTTAAGCTGCCTTACCATCAGAGCTGGTCAGAACAAAGCTCTCAGCTTGGGGTTGCTTCTTGCCACCAGTGGCTCTGGGAAACCAGTGCAGATCTATGGGATAAACATCTTGTGGCAGCTTCAGCACCCGAGAGGTCTCGCTGCTCACAGGGTTCCACCTCATGACCTGGTGGTCATCGCTGCACGAGTACAGCTCGTCAGCTGTTGTCCAGCCCACACAGCTCACCAAGTCCTTATGTGCCATTCAGTTAAGGAATCTGAAAAGTTTAACCACTAAAAATAATCAAATACCCCATCCTGAAGGGACAATACAGGAAGATTATTTTGATAAGATTGCGTGGAACGTCTAATACTTAAAAAAAACAACTTCATTTTTTTGCTCTTATGTGCCAAGAAGAGTTGGTGAAAATTCAGTCAAAAATGAAGCAAATTTTCATTTCATAAAATGAAAATATTTCATAAAAATAAAATTCTTAGCATGATGTAAAGTTATGGAAACATGGCTAAACTGTTGTGTTAGTGAAGGGTCTTAGTGCAAAATACAAGTGCAAAACATCCAACTTTCATTCAAAAGTGTTGGTTTGTTAACACCACATCATATACAAGTATTCAGTATCTCTTAAAACATTGTCCTTAAAGGCTGCACTCAATGACAAGGGGAACAAAAGAAAAACAGGGAAAAAAGCCATCTGCAATTTACTAATATTTTACTGAAACTTCAACAACAAAAAAATAATTTCTGGAAGTCTATTCAGAATGAGCACGATGTTCCATGGTTTTTTTGTGACAAAGGATATGTTTTGGCTCCTTTAAAAGGGAAGTCTTCAGTCTCATCTCAGTTGTTCAGATGGAGCATTAAAACCATGTGTTATAACTGCAATAAAAGAAAACAAATACATATATAAGTATGCATAATTAACATAATCTATATGCATACACAAGCAGCCAAATTAAAAAGGACGACACTAATTAAAAGTTCTGAAGTAATACTACATGACTACTGGGGGAAATAAGCACCAAGAAATACCTGAGTTTAAAGAGAATTCTGTTTTCACATTATCCAAGTGAATATGGACAACTTGAAGAGGAAATGATGCTGTGAACAGTGAATCCTAAAGGTTGGAAAAGACCTTCAAGATCAAGCCTGAGACATCAGAGGTTGGGAGCACTGGAGATCCCTCGTGCTGACACACAGCCAGGAAGGGAAAACGGGATCTTTTCCTTTCCAAGCCCAGAACTTTATTTATCATTTTTAATCGCTGTGAATGTGCTACTAAAAGGCTGAACGCCCACCCTGGGCCATCCACAGGTACATCCATCACTGCCAGCCCACGTATTCCCTCCGTCCCAAGGAATCCAGCAGGGCTCCGCTGGAGTTTTAGGAGAGATGTGGCAATAAGCAGGAATTATAAACAGGAATTATCGGGACTCGGAGAAGCCCAAGGGCCTGACGCCTCCTCCCTTTCCCATCCGGAGACGAGCGGGATGGGGGAGCAGGGAATGCCGCAGGGAAGGACGGAGCAGCGCCGGGAGGGAAAACCAGCGGGCGGGATAGGGAAGGCAGCGGGAAGGGACGGGGGCAGAGCAGGAAAGGGAAGGAATGCCACAGCAGGACGGGCGGAATGCCGAGAAGGAAAAGCAGCCGGCGGAACGCGGGGCACGGAGACGCGGAGCCCTCGGGGCAGCCTCGCCAGCACCCGCCGCTCCCTCCGCTCCCAGCTTTCCAAGAAGCCATTACCACCCCCTGCTGAGGCTCGGGGCTGTCCCCCGGAGCCTTCCCTCCCCTCCATCCGCCCGTCCCACGCCCAGCCGGGGGTCACGGCTGCCGGCGCTGTCGCCCACCGCGGCGGTGACTCAGCCGAGGGGAGGGGGCCGGCGGCCGCGCCTCCCCAGCGCGCCTTTACCTGCGCGGGCAGCGGAGGCAGCGCGCAGAGCGGCGGCCGGAGCCCGCTCCCGGCGGAGCCCGGGACGATCCCGCCGCCAGCTCCCGGCTGGATCTCGCTCCCGGGATGATCCGATCCCGCCTCCCGGCCCCGCTCCCGTCGCCTCAGGAGCGGCGGCTCCCGCTCCCCCCCGCCGCCAAGCGCCGCCGTCGCTATGGCGACTTCTCGCGAGACCGCATCCCCTTCATCCTCCTCCTCCGCCACCTCACGGGTCCCCCCCGGCCCCCCCAAGGTGCCACGGCGCCGCCCGTTAATTAATTAAACTCGCTTCAAAACTGCCGCGCTCTCACAATTTTTTAATTTTTTTTTCACTTGTAAAATTTTTTTAAATAATTTTTTTTATTATTAATTTTAAACCAGCGCGCGTCGCCCAGCAACCAAGCGCCGCCCACTGACCTACTTCAAAAATTAAAATTAACCCTTTTCTCCGCCGGCACGGCCGCGAGGCTGTGTTACCGCGCCGCCCTCACCCCCTAACGTCTCCCAGCCCTCCGTCTGTGCCCAGAAAAAGCCGCTCCCGGCGGATTTCTGGGCGCCTTCCCCTCCCTGCTGTAACGAACACAAGATGGCGGGCGGGGGCGGCGGTGCCGTTCAAACCCGCGGGCCCGGCCCCTCCCGTCCCAGCCTGCCCCGCGCTTTTCTAACGAATTTCGGTTCGAGTTCGCCGTTTCGGCGCCATTTTCGAGTGTGGAAGCGGCCGAGCTTCTACAGTCAGCCGGAGCCGCCCGCGCTGCCGCCGCCTCGCCGGGGCACGGAGCCGCCGGGACGAGCAGGTACGAGCTCGGCGGGAGGAAGCGATGGCGGCTCGCCTCAGGGCGCTGGGGTGGGGGGGCTTCGCGGCGGAGGAGGTGCCCTCAGGGGGCAGGGGGTGCTGAGGGGACGGTGCTGACGGCGAAAGAAGAGATGCTGGGAGAGTTGAGGGGAGACAAGGGATGCTGAGGTGGAGATTAGGAGTTTTGAGGGGAAGGCGCTAATGCGGAGACGAGTGATGTTGAAGGGAAGGTGCCGAGGGGAAAGGCCGGGGGTGCTGAGGGGATTGGCAGGAGGTGCTGGGGGGTCGGCGGGTTCTGCCCCGCGCCTCATTTCCCCATTTCCCCCGTGGCCCGGAGGGAGCAGAAGCGGCGGCTGCGCCTCTCCCCGGGCCGGGCTGCCCCGCTGAGGGTCCCCGTGAGGGCTCCGGCCCCGCGGGTCCGTCCCGGCTGCTGTCGGCCCGGGGTTTGAGGAGCGGGTCCCCGTGGGGCTGTGCAGCCCAAGGGCTCCCGCCGTGCCCTGAGGGACCCCCGCGGCTCGGAGCACGGGGAACTTCAGGGACGCGTTTGGGGAGCGGAGAGATCCGATTTTAGTCTGCTTAGAGCAGGGACCCTTCTAGCCCCGGCTCTGCCTGCTGCTTTGACGCTTGAAGGGTGAGAGAAAAACCCCAAGAAAGCTCTTAATGATTGGCCATTCGCTTAAAAGAGCTGGACTCGATGATCCTTTCCAACTCGGAATATTCTGGGAGTCTGTGACTTGGAAAGAGCGTGACAAGGGTGCAGTCTGGCTCCTTAGGCTTTAAAAAAGCGCCAGATTTGTCACTGACAGGGCTTGTCTCGATCACATTTAATCGGCTGTTAATAAGGAAGCTTTTCTGTCCGTCTCCGGCTCTTTTTTTTCGCCATCCCCGTGAGGAAAGCGGCGCTTGGCAGGAGAGATGCTTTCGCCGAACACCTTCGGGCTGGCTCGGGGGAGGGGCTGGGCACGAATTTGTTAAATTTGTTAGAGACTATGTGGCAGCTGATTTATCGCGATTTAAAAGCTGAGGTCAAGTAGTTCGGCTTGTTCATTCTGGTGAAGTGTCCGAGGGGGGGGAAGGGTTGGGAAGGTAAATAGGTCTATATTGCACAATTCTGCTGGAGTGGAGCAGTTCGGGGAAAAAAAAAATAAATAAATGTGCTCTGAGAGGCTGTAATTGTCTGCGACAGCCATTGCGGAACAGTTGTGAACGGGGGCACAGACTGAAATTGCCGAAAAATGAGTTCTGTCTCTGATTTCCCCCCTCCCCCATTGTCCCAAATGAAGGACTCTCATGAGAGTGTGGGTTGGGGGTAGGTCTGAAAACGTCAAATGATTGGCACCAATTGTAAGATGACTTTCTAACCACGTCAGTTTTTTATCTTGTGAGAAGTAAACTTTCTCATGTCTGTTTTTCTGCGAGCTCACTTCGCCACTTGCTGCGATTTCAACTCTTTGGGGAGAGTTTTGCTCCTTTTCTTCTCATGGGGTGCTTTCTCGTCACCCGTTTGGGGAGCTGTGCTCGAGTGCCAGCTGATGGCTTTTGTAATGCTCGTCCTTGCTCAGATCACTTTAACATCCCGGCTAGATGAAGGTATTTCGCGTTTGCTTTCTCTCTGAAATGCTGAAAGCTGGCAGGAGGGGTTGCGTTGTATTTTGTGAGCAGCGTGTGTCGATTTAAATGATTTAAGAGTCAAATCTTTGCTATAATCATACAGGGCTTTTGTTTCTGTCTGTTTATCGATCTCTCTGTATCCATGCGAATATTTAGCACGGGTTATTGAAAGTAAAACGAGTGTCAGGTCTGAAATATAACGAGCTCTTCCAGGAGAGTATAGACATGTGGCTCCTGGGCTTGTTATTCAATTTGTCTTTAACTCTTTTGCCCCCAGCACCAGGGTGGCTTTCAGGGAGCAAAGTCACTGCCCTAACATGTCCCCACGGGCTGGCAGCAGGTACATCCATGCTGTTAAAACAGATTAGGCTCAGCCCCTCGTTTTGGGGGTGATGTATCTTAAAATATATCATCGTGAAGCTAACCTCGATATTTTGTTTCAAATTTGGATTTTTGTCTTCTAAATGCCTCCAGTCATAAGTTTCTAAATGAGTCGAGCATCTGGGCAGAGGTGTAGGTGAATTCCTTCGGGCTGTAGCTCGGTGCTGAGATCACGGGGTTCTCTTGTTTGTGTTAGCAAAGGAGATAGAGCCCTTCAGTTGTTTGGAATGGAAGGGGAGCAGCCAACAGGGACCGTGCCAGGCAAGAGCACCAAAACCTCCAATGCAGCCCGTGGGAAGGGCAGGGAGCCCTTGGAGGAGTCCTCCATGGACATGGAAGTGGAAAACGAAGGCACCAGGGAGCCTGACAAAGAACCTCCCCAAGGTAGGTCTGGGCTGCCTGTCGTGGTGCTCCTTGAGCCTCCTCAGCAGCATCTTGAATTTCACGATGGGATTTGCTCTTTTCCCTTCTACAAAGCAACGCTGAAACCCCTGGCAATTTAAAGCTGTTTTTAAAGTGGTCAAAAGAGCTTGCAAAGAGTTAAAGGGTTTGGCCCAGTACAAGTGCAAAAGCAATTTGTAGACTCTCTCCTAATAAACCCCATTTCGGAGCTCTGATCTGGAACATTGTACTTAAGATTGTGGTACAACAGCAGGATTTTTCAAATTTATAGGCAGCCAATGGTATGGGATTTCTTGGAATGGAATAAATGTCAAGTTTATTTACTTAACTCTTAAAATGATTTGACTTTCTTTTTCATGAAGCAGTGTATTTTCTTGAGTTCCTTGAGCTGAACTTTCTCAGAAAAAATCTGCAAAACCAGCAGCTGTGTAACTTTTTAGGGAGCCAGATGTGCAGTTGTTGAAGGCAGGTATTTGACAAATACACTGAAATTGGTGGCAAAAACTGCTGCTTGTTGGAAGGAGGAGTTGCTGTGCCTGGGGAAAAGCTGCTCTGCTGATATCCAGGGGGCCAGTTTGTTTTTGTAACAAACTTCCTGTCTTTGCAGAGCAGCCGTGCTGTCATTGCAGCTTTCAGAGCCTCATGAGAGATCCCCAAATCTTGCACAGTGACTCTGAAATGTGGCTTTGCACTTATTCATTAGAAAGGCTTTGCCTGCTTCAGATTTGCAGATTTATTGTGATGGTTGGAGCTGTTGGAATTGCAGGGGGCCTGTTAAAGTGTGTTGGAATAAGAATTACATAATGAAAGAACAAACCCAGCGATGGGACATCTTAAGTAGCTCTTAAAAAACATTTTTTTTTGTGGAAAGAAGAATTTTAATTCCACTCAGCTCATATTAATAACTGCAGGCCAAAATATAGTTTGGTTCAGACAGAAATGTTGTTTGCTTTTTCGGTTCAACATTTTAAAAGGTGTTCAATCACTGAGAGCTTACAATTGGCTTTTTTTTGTTGTTTTGTTTTTTTTTTTTCTCTTTGTTTGGATGGGTTTTAGCAGCCTCAGATGAGGTGGTGGATAATCGAAGTTTAGAAGAGATTTTGGGTAGCATCCCTCCTCCCCCGCCTCCAGCAATGACCAGTGAACCTGGTGCTCCTCGCCTCATGATCTCTCACATTGTAAACCAGAACTTCAAATCCTATGCGGGGGAGAAAACTCTGGGACCTTTTCACAAGGTATCTTTCTTTTTCCTTCAAGTAGATTTGAACTGAAGGTAAGACTTCACTGGGTGGTATTATTCCTTCCTGCATTTTCTTCATCTGAGCTGACCTCAAAATAACTGCAAAAATATTTCAGGTTTAGAAATATTTTGATAGTAATATTCTAAATTAAGTAGAGAAAACAGTTAAGTGCAACTTTCCAATGCTGTGCAATTTTAATTTGTCAGCACAGCTTAGAAAAACTCTCTTTTCTCTTGATTTCGTTTGCTGGAGAACTTTAAGGGCCGTGTTTGAAGCAAGAGAATATTTTTTTGTGCCCACAAGAGACTTACGTGGCTGAGCATGAAGCTTTGCTTGTGCAGCCTGCGAAGTGCAGGGCTTGGGTTAGGCAGTGCAGCTGGGAAAGCTGAGCTGAGCTGTGGGGCTTTTATTCACTTCTACCTTGGCAGCAAAGCTCAGCTCTCAGCCACTTGCACGCACGAGGAATAATTGTGCTTGAAATGGGTGATGGACGCTGGGCAGGGTTTCTTTCCCTTTGAAGATCACTTTTTCCCTTCTCCCTGCAGCGTTTCTCGTGTATTATCGGGCCAAATGGCAGTGGCAAATCCAATATCATTGACTCCCTGCTTTTTGTGTTTGGCTATCGAGCCCAAAAAATCCGATCCAAAAAGCTCTCGGTGCTGATCCATAACTCTGATGAGCACAAGGACATCCCGAGCTGCTCTGTGGAAGTTCACTTCCAAAAGATCATTGACAAGGTATGTGTGATCCCAGGTTTTTTTCCCTTAAGGAGCTGAAAAACTTTTAATATTTGCTTATTTTCGTTGGAGCTGGGGGAAACTTCATAGCATGATTAGTTTACCTTTGGGATATAAACCATCAGTGTTAATTAACTTTAAAAATCCTCTGTTGAGTAGTGCAGCTCTTAAAATCTCAGTAAGGATTCTTGAATTTGCTGCAGGACTAATATGTGGTAGATTTCTTTTTGAAAACAATTTAGAAATTTTTAATCATCGTTTTAAGAAGAACTCGTTTTAATTTGTAATCTTGTTTACCTCAAGTAAATAAATTTATTTCTGCAATTAAAAGAATTAATGGAAATGTACAAGTCTATATTTGGACATATTAGATATTCTTAAATGTGTAACACAAATATATGTATTAAGAAATAAAACCTATTTAAGAAAAACTTTTGAAACCAATTAGAAATTATTTTAGGTTATCTAAATTTAGAAAAATGCATAATGAATCTGAAACTTATTTACACCTTATGTACTGTGAACATGCCTGTAATTTTATAACAGATTTTTCAGCAAAAATTCTGGACCCCACATTTTACCACTGAAATTTTTTGAAGCTGATATTTTGTTTGAATGAAATAGAAAGTGTTGGCAAATTTAAAAAATATTTATTTTGCTTGCTGCTTTGTGTATTGATAAAAACTTTAGCACTTTTTTGTTGATTTATTGCAATTGTGGTACAAAGAATTTATTTCTCCTAATTTAAATTTCTTTTTTGTGCACACATCCAAACTTTTAAATTTAGGGTCAACCAAAAAAGTGGGAAGTGTACATTGAAATTCCAAAAATGGTGTTAATAAAGTAGCAGCATTTACAGCCTTTTTTAGGAACTGTCTGAAAAGACACTTACTTTTTTTCTTTTTGTGTTTAGAATAACCAGATTAAAAATTTAAATAGATGAATTTTTAAAAATTTTTTTTTGACTTTGTGTGAACGTCCAGAAGCTGAGTTTGATTTAAAACCAGAGAGCAATTTGAGAGCTCTTGGGGGTTAATGTGGGTGAGTTTTAACTTCTTGAAGCCTGGCACCAGCTTTATTTGGGCTGCTGCTCTGGAGGTAAATGGGAGCTCTTTTGAAGCTGCTGATGTCACATTTGTCACTTCTTTAACGTTTGGCTTTTTTATCTTGTGCAGTTTGTGTGGAGCTGGGAGTGCAGGAGCTCTGCAGTCCCCAGGGCTGGGCCAGCACAGCCTCTGCAGCCCGGGCCACGCAGGGAATTCTGTCCTCACAGGGGAAAGGCACCACAGCAACACCATGCAGGGGAATGTTTTTGTCCACTTCTCAAAGGATTATTTTTTGTTTGTTGTTTTTCTCTCTTTTTTTTTTGAGAGATGCAATTTTAAGACAGCTCCCACTTCTACAACTCAGAGCCCATGATAAAAACATCTCATGATGAAACTTATCTGGTTAATTGTGAAATAGGAGGTAAATTCCCATCTACAGTAATTGTTTCTCTGGCTTTGTGTTTCCCCAAAGCAGGAAGGAGATGATTACGAAGTCATTCCTGACAGCAAATTCTGTGTCTCTAGAACTGCCTTTAGAGACAATTCTTCCACCTACTACATCAATGGCAAGAAAAAGACATTCAAAGATGTTGGGCTGCTTCTCCGAAGCCATGGGATTGACCTGGATCATAACAGGTTCTTAATTTTACAGGTTGGTGTGTGAATAACACCCATTTGAAAGTTTTGTTTCCAGTTAAAACTCTAAAAAATGCAGGTTTGAAAAGTTTCCTTGGAGGCCTTGAAGTGCTGTAGCAGCACATCATGGTTTGCATGCTCTGCTCAGGGTGCAAATCATTGTTTGCTGCTGGAGGAATTGAAGGCTCAGCAGCCCTGGGGGATGCTCTGTCCCTTTTTCCAGGAGGGAATTCGGTGTTCCTGCCTGCAGGACTCGTGCTCGTTCCGCCCTAGCAGCACGTAAATATTGGAGTGTCAAAGAAACCTTCAACCCCAATATTATTGTGCTGCTTCAGCGTGGCAGAGACTCAGCAGCTGGGGGTGCTTTTATCTCTGAACTCCATCAGTGTTAATTGAAATCTGAATTGTTTAATTGTTTCATTGCTGTTGTCTGCTGCTCTCACAGAGATATGGTTTTACTGGGAAATGAGTGGGAAAAGGAATTGTGCATAAAATAAGTGCAAGAAAAATCCCTGAATTGTGTTGGTTGTTTACCAGCTGCAAAAAGAGTTTTAACCAAATTTATAACCAATTACACAGCTCATACTGTAAAATTAATCACAATTTTTCAATATAATAACATTTATATTCATGTTTGACCTTCAGGTTCTGAGGCTTGCTTGCATCTGTTTGCTGTTTTAGAGTCAGGCTGAAAGGAACAACATTAATTTTTTTTCCCCTAGTTTTTAAATAATGAGAATTTTGCTATATGCCAGCCAATTAAAATGTAAATTAAGCTACAAGTATTTAAATATTAATTCCATTAAATAACTATTTCTGCCATTACCTGTAATTACTAATAAGTCCCAAATCTACTCTGGCCTAGAAATCAGTGATCAGTGGGAGCTTCCCAAGGTCTGAAATGTTTAATAGAGTTTATTTTAGGCCTGGTTCTGTCAAAGGACCTTCCAGTTCCCCTCTAAAAACCAAAATATTTAAAGAACTTGTAGCTGGGTGGCTGTGCTTGCTTCACTTCCTCCAGGCTTTCTGTGCAGTCCTTTTTTACAGCTACACCCACAAAAAGAGGATATCTCTGTTTGCAAGTCTCCATGCCAATTAATTATTTCCTCCAACACTTTATTCCTGTATTTTCTGCCTCAGGATGGAGCAAGAAGCACCTCCAAGAAAACAACTTGGAGTAAATACATCTTTTTTTTTTTAAATACAGTTGTTCTGCAATCTCATTTTGCCAAAATGTCCAGAAGGGAGAAATGTAAAGTGAAAGATGAAGCAGGGTGGGAATGCTGGGCCAGAGATCCCAAAGCTCAGAGAACACTGGGAGCAGGGGAGGGAAACATTTGGAAGGGAATATTGATAAATTAATTTATTTTCTATTTTTCCCCCCAAATGGGATTTGTTTTCTTCTCCCACAAATTGTTTTAATGAGGGCAGCATCCCTTTTTTTTCCTAAAAGCTGGAATTTCAGGCTTTCCACCCTACAAAGGGAAATCAGGGGAAGTAGAGCAAATATTAAGCATAAACCAGAGCTTTCCCACCATAATTTTCATATTTCATCACACCAGGCTTTGTCTCAGAAACTGCTCTGAGATTTTCTGCCTTTTTTAGCTTTTCTGACAGGGCAGGGCCTTTCTCTTTGCCTTTTTAAAGTGAAATCCACTGATCTGACTCTCCAAAATTCAGTATTTCCACTTGAGAAATGTAGCAATATTTTCCACAGAATGACAGCAGAACTTCAACCCCCAAATCCTAAAATTTATGGTTAGAAGGAACTAAAACCATCTGAGGCTGTGGATTGCTATCACAAGGATTGCATTTCCCCCCTAATGTTTTGCAAATTGTTTAAAATTGAAGGGATAAGTAACAGGTTTATTTGGCTTTTACTCTTTTTTTATTTTTAAGCAGCAAAACTAAGAGTTTAATTAAACTAAGTTGAACCAAGTATTTCTCATTTAAAATAAGTTATAAATCTCTGATTTTTGACTATATCAATAGGGTGTAATTAAAATATTTCATTTGTACTCTGGGTTTTGGGGAAAAATATTAATGAAGGATTATCAAATGCTGTTCTGGGGGTGTGACAGAACATCTGCTGTCAGGACTACAGCAAATCTTGTAGGAGAACTTGTCCTACATGCAGTACCAACACCTTCAGAGCTTTGATTTTTATCTTGCTCACATAATTGCCATTACTCAATGGAAAATATTTGCTTTTTAGAAGACTGCTTCAGGTTTTTTTTGCTTCCTTTTCCCCCGTTCCCCCCCTATTTTGCAGTGTTTTTCTGCTGATTTTGGTGCTTTTTAGGGTAAAATTTGAAAGCTGAGTTTTGATAGAGATGTTTCTGCTGATGCCAGACTGAAAATATTCAAATCAAACTGCTGCTGAATTGTGTGAATAACATCACCAAAAAAAAAAAACCCACCTGTGGGAAAACAGAAAATGTGAGAGTAATTGAGTAGTTGTAGAAAAATTACAAATTCTGTGCCTGAACTTGCAAATTGAAATAAATCTGGTTTCAGAATTCTTCTGGTTCCAATGGGATGTTGCCAGCACAGAACAGGAGGAGTTTGTCACTTCTGGGATCCTGAACTCCAACACTCCATAGTGCATGCTTTTAATAAATTTCCCTGAGCTTTTAGTACTTCAGGAATAGACAACTATTTTACATTATTCTAACAATTATTATTTAAAATCATCACAAATATGTTGCATTTTTAATGAGCTTGCCACAGCCTGAAACTGCAGCAGGAAAAAGTGCATCTTGTCACTTAGAAAAAAAGAGTTTGGGGGGAAATCTGGCACCTTGCTGCTGCTTTTCTGTCTTGCACACCTTGCAGGAGCTTGGAGAGGTGTAAAGAACAACAAATAAAATAATTTAGCTTTGACTGAGAGCCCTGGAAGCCTGCTCTGGCCAGGCTGAGAAAGCCAGAGTGGTTGTGCTGCTCTCTGCAGTGACTCCTCTGGAAGATTCCGAGGTTTCAGCCTTTAGTGCTTTTCTCTAAGGAATGATGAGAGAAATGGGAGCCCTGGGGGATATTTGGGATCTGTGCCTGCTCTGATGGGTGAGGGGACAAGCAGGCTCACCAAAAAGGGTGGAAAAGCCAAGTGGAGCTGCCCAGTAACCCCAGCACCCCTCTGCACTTCAGTATTGCAGAATTCATTCTGCATTGGTGGCAACAAACTTCTAAATTAATTTTAATTTATTTCAGAATCTTACAAACAAATTAGAACTGTTTCAAGTCAATTTTGGCCTAATTACAGTGATTTTCACTTGAATATATTTGATAGACTTAATTAAAATATTCTCCTGTTGTCTTATGTCTAAACAACTGCAGGGGTTGTATTTGGTGTATTTAGTAACTGGTTTTATTTGGTGTATTTTATATTTTGGAGCTCAGTTTTATCTTGTGGCAAGATGAGGTGGCCAGGAAGGAAATTCTGTCAGGTTTTTCACCTGCTCCTGTGTGGAAACAATGTGGGAGTCACTTCCAGGGGACTGGGGAGGAAATGAGGGAGAGATTTTCTTCTCCTTTGAGACAAACCAGAAATTCCTGATGGGACACTGGAGCTGAGGCTATAAATGGGGTTATAAATGGGATTATAAAAAATCTGTGCTGCCAGCATGGGGGGTGAAGAGAGGGTTGTTCCTGTAGGAAATTCTGCAGAAAAACATGGAAAAATGGGAGGAGAAAAGAAGTGATAATTGAATATTTTCCTTAGAACACCCCAATAGCAAATCAAACACTGCAGGCTGGGTTTGCCAATTCCTGATTTAAATTCCAGAGTGACTCTGGATTTGCACTCACTTTGTGCTCTGATACTAAACACAGCAATGTCCTTAAAACCTGGAAACTTATTTCCAGAATGCAGAATTGAAGTTTTGTGCACACAACTGAATGTTGTATAAATCTGAGATTTTCTTTGTCTCTGGCCAGTGGTGACATTGCAGATTTTTATTTTGTATTTGACTTTATTTCCCACTGAGTTTTCCTGGAAAGGAAAAGGTTTTGGTTCTTTTTTCCCCTCCTGTATATTCACCATGTGATAAAATGGAAGTGTAAAAATGAGATAGGACTGCAAGCATTAAATAATAGCAACAATAACATGGAATCACAGGAAAAAAATCTCCAAACAATCTGCTGTAACTTCCCAGAGCTCTGTTAGAGCAGGAGAATAATGAGGTTATGGGAATATTTGCTGTCCATACATATTCCAAAATCCATGGATGCAGAATTGCAATTCATGGGCAAAGCTTTGTGAGAGGAGATAGAATAAATAAATAAAGACAAATTTAGGACAGATTTTTGCCATTTTTTATTGTACTCCTGCTTAAAAATGAGAGGTGCCACTGTGGTAAAATGGGGGAAAAAACCCAAAGCCGAGTGTGAGCACATAAAAGAGAAATTAAAAATTGAAATTTGGGAGAGAGGGTGAAATCAGTGGAAGCTGCAGACAGAGAAAGGGAGACATCTCATTTTGCTGCCTAAAGGCTTTTTGAAAAGAAAAATGCACTTTGGTGCCTTGTTATCAAGAAATTGATGGCACAAAACAGGCAGGAAATAAAAATGTAGTGAGAAAACAAAATTCCAGGCTTCTTTTCCTCGAAATAAATGTTCCTCACTTGGCTTTTGCTGCAGTTCCAGGTTGTGTCAGACAGGTGGAACTGGAGCTGAAAGAGCCAAAAGCTGAACTCAGGAGCAGGAACACTGGGGTAAAGAGCTAAAGGAAAAGCAGGAATTCAGCTTGGATTTTCTCTTTTACATCTCCAGAAAAACAGCTTTCTAACAAACATTGCAGATGTTTTAATGGGATTTTTTTCCTTGGAGCAAATCCAGTGTCACTCTGGCTTTGCTCCTTGTCATGCTGAGGAGTTTTCAGCTCCTGGAGAAGTTCCTGTAAAATCTCTTCATCTCCTCTTGCTTCAGTGTTTGAGAGAAGTGAAGCATTGCTGTGCTCTGGAAAACAGAGTCAAACAGAACTTGACTTTTATTAAGAGAGGCTTGCCCTGTGCTGGGTCACTTTTGTCTCCAATTCCATGGTAAGAAGTTCAGAAAATGATTGAAATTGGGGTGTCATGTGAATTAAGATGAGTTTTTACATTTAGACAAACAAACAGCAGATTTTAGCTCTGGCTGCTCTAATCCTCCACAGAAGTGCAAGTCAAGGTGGTTTTTACCCTGCTTACATTAAATTTTAATTACCCGTGCATTATTGTACTATTTCATCCCAAATATCCCTTAATCTTGGGGTGCTTGATAAATTCAGTTATGTCCAAAACACTGCATTCAGATACAATTCCACTTCATTTATATCATACCATCAAATTGCAAAATATTTAATACTTGATTTAGAAAGCAAATTGTACATATTGAGGAATTACAATACTAAGGTATTGTTAAATTTAATTTACAGGACAATGGGAATTCTGCTGGAACAGGTGTTATGGTTGGATTCCAGTAAAGTTTGCTGAGACTCAAAGATTTTGGTCTCAATAAGAAAACTTCCTTTTATGGGCATTAAAAAAGCCTTAAAAGCTTTGCTATTATAAAAATATGCTGCTGCTACAGTGAAACTACTAAAATATTGTTCTGAATTTGGAAAAATTGTCTTAAAATTACTAAATATTCCTAAAAAATACCAAGTATCATAGTCACAAGGTACACACATGAAATTTTCTGGTGGTTTAATGGCATTTTGAAACAAATTTATGTATTTTGATATGTCCCCAACCAGAGAAGGTTTTCCTGATCCATAGTGTTGCATTTTCCAGGAAATATTTTCTCTAAAGCTGTTTTTTCTGAGCACAACTGTGATTCTCAGTCAGATGTCACATTTCTCCACCTCTGGTAGTGGTAGAGAGGTCCCCTAAAAAAAAAAAAAAAAAAAAAAAACCCAAAAAAACCAAACCTAAACCAGCACAAGTGCACCACAAAATTCCCCTCAGAAACCACCCAAACTGCCCAGGGCACGGTGCATTCCCAGCTACTGAATTCCAAGCTATCCCAAGGATCTCAGCTTTTGAAAGCTGAGCTGAAGACAGCAGAAATTGAGAATCCAAAACCCTGGAAAGCTGTTTTTGACTCCTTGGTGCCATAATTATTCTGTGGGACATTGGCAGAGAGCTCTGGGAGTGCTGCAGTGACATTTAGACACAACTGAGGCTGTTCAAGGTGCTGCCTGCCCAAAGCTTTATCCCAAATACTCAGGGATGAAAAGAGGAGGCAAGAATCAAGAAAAACAAACATCTTCCTAGGTTCTCCAGAACCAGCTCATCCTGCCCCGGGGATGGAATTCCTGCCTGGGAGGGTGGGGAGGAGCTGGGATGGGATTCCCAGAGCAGCTGGGGCTGTCCCTGCATCCCTGGAGTTGTCCAAGGCTCCAAACACTGCAGAAGCTGGAATTGGGTTCGTAATTCCCTTCCCAAAGGGCTTGGTGGGTATGGAAGTGTGGAATCCTGGCATGGTTTGGGTGGGAAGGGACCTGAAATCCCACCCAGTGCCACCCTGCCATGGCAGGGACACCTCCCACTGTCCCAGGTGCTCCAGCCCCAGTGTCCAGCCTGGCCTTGGGCACTGCCAGGGATCCAGGGGCAGCCCCAGCTGCTCTGGCAATTCCACCCTCTGCCAGGAACAATTCCCAATATCCCATCCATCCCTGCCCTCTGGCAGTGGGAAGCCACTCCCTGTGTCCCTCCAGCCCCTGTAAACAGTCTCTCCCTCTTCCCTGCAGCTCCTTCAGGCCCTGGAAGGTCTCAGTTCAGGCCCCTGGAGTTCTCCAGCACAGATCCAAGGCTGCTTCTCTTCCCAGGAGCTCCTTCCCTCGTGTGCACCTTCGGTTCCCTGTTGGCATTGCCCATGGCTGCCTGTTGACATCCATTTTGACTGTCTGAGCAGTGCCTGCTTTTCCTTTCTGTTTTCCACACTGCTCCCTGTCCTGAATCCCTGAGCCTCGGGAGGACAGCTGAGGGGAGGAATTGCACAATTCCAGGGGTTCTGCTGGAGCGTGGCAAAGCTGGGGTGCCAGCTCTGAGGACTCCGAGCTCCTTCCCTCTGCTCCACAAATGTCTGCCTGCCCCGCCTTGCTTTCACTTTCACAGCCTCGGCCAGAGAGCAAGGAGGGTTGGGCCTTTTAAATTCACTACTCAAATGAGGCATCAAGTAATGAGCACTGCTGATTAATTAGGAAACACTGCAATGGCGTTTTAGCAGTTGTAAAATCTGTTTGCTCTGGTAATCATTGTCAAGAAGAGCAGGTACAACCTTTTCACTCTCCTTTGTCAATGAAAGGGAACCTTTAATTTCTTTTCTGGAAAAATAGATTTTAATTTTTTTCTGGAAACCTTTTTTTGTTTCTTAAATCTGGGTTGAACTTTATATTTCTTTATATGTTAACATAATAGTATAAATATTAAATAATACTTAATATTCTTATTATTTAATTAATAATTTATAAATCTACTTATATTTAAGACAATAATTTAAGAATTCACATTAGTGAGCTACAGAGAAACCCCACAACTGCACCATCGTCTTTCTTAGAGGTGGTTAATTCTATTTAGCCAAATAATAACAATTTTATTCACTCCTTTCTTTTCCCTAATTGCCATTTTTCCCCGTTAAATGCAAGGTGGGTTTGTGATTTCCAACACTGAACACGAGGGCTGTGCAGGCAGTGTAGAACCCCCCAGTCCTGCTCAGCACTGAGTTCAGTCTGTGCTCTGATTGTTTCCTCGTGGATGTAAACAGAGGAAATGCTTCAGTGCAAGAAGGAGAAATTCTTCTGACAGTCCCAGAATCACTGGGAGGTTGCACAGTTTCCTCCCCAAGAGCTGACAGGCAGTTTTGGGGTGAGAACCCACGCTTCTGTGGCAAGGCAGCAAATGGGGAATTGGAGTTTTATACCATCCAACAACAGTTATTCACAAATTGATTGTTTTGCTTTTTGAGATGTGCGAGAAATAAAAATAAGAGTTGGGCTGGGGTTTTTTGTCTTGTCACTAACACAAACTGCCCTTTTCCCTGGCTCTGTTTAATCCTTTCTAAATCTTATTTCTGAAAATTGAAATTATTTTTAATGCCACCTAAATCACTTAAAATTAATGCAGTACATAAAGGGAAATTTCACAAAGGAACCCTCACACCTAAAGAATCCTTTTCTTTCTCCACCAAGGAAGCCTCAATTAAATTAACTCCAATTGCAGTTCATCCAGCAGCCAGGAATTTGTGGATCTTCTGTTTGTAAAGAGACCCTTCAGGGACTTCAGTCCTGATTAAACTCTCTTGCCACGGGCCTGCTTTATTCTCTTCTTCTTTTTTCAGGTTGGGGAAACACATTTAGAATCTTTAGAGAATGAAGGAACAGTCAGACCTGAAGGGTGGCTCCACTTCACCTTGGAGAGGAAATTTCTCTTCATTCTGATCTTCATTTTCCCAAATAAATGTGAAGATTGGACTTGCTTGGAGATCTTTTCCAACCTTAATGATTCTGTGATATTCCAGTTGGAATTATTTTAATTGCTGCCTTATTTATAACATATCATACTAATTCCATAGTTTTTTTTCAGGATACTCTCATTCCATGATTTTTTTTTTCCATCCATATACGTTTCATTCCATAGATTTTTTTTCAGAATACTTTCTCTAGCCCAGAAAAAAAAAAAACCCTAAGAAAAGACGCACCCAACTTTTGTTTCCCAAGGGGGAGGTGGAGCAGATTGCCATGATGAAGCCCAAGGGACAGACGGAGCACGACGAGGGGATGCTGGAGTACCTGGAGGATCTGATCGGCTCGGCACGGCTCAAGGAGCCCATCCACACCCTGTGCCGCCGGGTGGAGCTGCTCAACGAGCGCCGCGGGGAGAAGGTGAGGGGGCTGCTGGGGCTGCAGCACAGCCCGGGGACCAGCAGTGACAGCCTGCAGGAGAGGAGGCTCAGGGCTGCCGGGGCTGCAGCACACAGCCTGGGGACAAGCAGTGACAGCCTGCAGGAGAGGAGGCTCAGGGCTGCCCTCATCGCTCTGCACAGCTCCTGAAAGGTGCCTGTGCTCAGCTGGGGCTGGGCTCTGTCTCCAGGCAGCACTGACACACCCAGAGCACACAGCCTGCAGCTGCACCAAGGGAAATACAGGTTGGATATTAGGAAAAGGTTTGTACAGAAAGAGTGATGAAGTTCTGGAATGGCTGCCCAGGGAGGTGGTGGGGACACCATCCCTGGGTGTGTTTAACAAAGCCTGCATGTGGCACTGGTTTAGTTGAGGTGTTAGGGTGGGTTGGACTGAAGATCTTGAAGGTCTCTTCCAACCCAGTGATTCTGGGAATTCCGTGAACTCCTGGGGCATCCCAAACAAATCCCAGCATTTCTACACACAGTGCTGTGTAGAGTTCAAAATACACAAAATTTATGCTGATGCCTCAGGTTTAGATTTTAGGTTTTTCAGATTCTCTGCTGCTTTAGTGTGCAGTTCTGAGCTTCACATCAGGGCATGGTGAGCTCTGCACAGAGCAGGGAGACAAAACAATTCCTGCTCCAGCTGGGCACCAAGGACAAATGATCCCAATCCCAGCCCAGGAGCACAAACCCCGTGGGCTGCAGAGAGAAAAACAAGCAGGGTGGGACTGCAGGGGCTGCAGTGGGGTTGGACACTGAACTGCAATGTGCACATGGAGCAGAGCTGAGCCCAGGGAGAGACCCCGGCAGCGCTCGTGCATTTTGGGACATTTGGGTTCATCCTGGGGGCAGCCCTGGCTGGGCTCTGGTGCTGCCCAAGGGGGATCCATGGAGGAGATCCTTTGAATCCATCCCTGCTTTATTCTGGAACTCTGGCCAGCCTCTGCTCCAGGGCAGCCTGCACAAGGCATCACTGCTGCCCCTAAAAGTCCTGCTTTTGTAGCATTTTATTGGTGTATTGAGTGCTAAAAGGACTAAGCTCTAAATAAAATCAGTTTGTTTTCCTTGATGTATCTGTGATAAATCCCGAGGCAGACTTGTTTTAAAAATAAGCATCACCTGTAGTTGCAGGAATTAAATTGAAAATAGCCAGTCAGAAGGCTGAGGTAAAGCAAATCACCATAAAATTGCCTTGCAGAGGTAATTCCTGATACCATTTTTCCAGAGGATTCATGTCCTTCAAAGGGCTTGAAATTTTCTCCTCATGGTTTCCTCCTGTAGTGCTGGCCCTGCCTCAGCTCTGTCCCTCTGTTTTCTCCAGTTAAATCGAGTTAAACTAGTGGAAAAAGAAAAAGATGCCTTGGAAGAGGACAAGAATAAAGCCATTGAGTTCCTTTGCTTGGAAAATCAAATATTTAAGGAAAAGAATAAGATGTGTCAATATTACATGTAAGTAATTCTCAGGGTTTGGGTTGGCTTTAATGTGGTGGGGCTGCTGTTAAACTTTGTTCAGTATCTCTAGTTAGAAATATTTTCCATTTCTAACTCCGAATGATTGTTGTTTTTTGATATTTTACATAACTCTCTTTTTACACTGGGAATTGGAAATAGAGTTTCATTGTGAAGATGGAGAAAAATGAGGATGTATTGTTTTATTTTCCTAGCCACGACCTAAAGAAACGTATAAATGACCTGGAAATGCAGAAGGAGAAAATTAATGAAGAAACTAAAGGTATTAATGAGAAAAGCAGTAAACTTGCAGAGGAAACAAAAACCAAGAATAAAACTTTGAAAGAACTTGAAAAGTGAGTACTTCAGGGATGTGTAGTACTGTGTTTTACATGTTTCCCACCAAGAAATTAAATTATCTGATGACCAGAGACACTTCTGGTACATCTAAATACACAAAGAAGCATTTAAATTAATGCATAAAATAAATTAAATGCACAGAAATAAAGCAAATTCACACAGGTTTGATTTAGTTCTGGGTAAAATTCAGAATTACAATAAGGAAATATCTGATCTTTTTAATAGATTTAAAGTATTTCTTTATATTGACTGAACAAAAAAAGAATTAGTAAATGCTTTTTAGATTTACAACCTTAATGCTTAGGGACATGGATTTGGGAATTTTTCCCTGGTTTCCTCATGAGTCATTTATGCATAAATTGTGTTTCTTAAAATTGCTTTGGCTGGGTGCTGATCCCCCATCCAGCTGCAATATTGACCTGCTCATCCTCAGGGAATACTGGGGAGAGATGGCAATTATTCATTCTGTCAAGAAAAAAAAGAAATTTTCTGAAAAGATGTTTAATATTGCTTGGGTAGTTGATCTTTATCTGATGGAACATCATTTTCCCTGGGAAAATACTGGGAATATAGTGGATATTGGATGTTGTTAATCACAAACCCTGGGTAATATTAGCTTAAATTCTCCATGTTTACTTATTAAAGCAGCCTTAATAAGCCTTAGTTTTATACTATATGAAATCATTCTTTTTTCTTTTTTTTTTCCTCCAGGAAATCCAATAAAATTACAAAGATAATAGAGGAAAATAAAGAAAAATTCAGTCAGTTGGATTTGCAGGATGTGAAAGTGAGGGAGAAACTCAAACATGCCAAGAGCAAGGCTAAAAAACTGGAGAAGCAGCTTCAAAAGGACAAGGAAAAGGTAGGGGCTTGGAGCAGCTGGATTGGCTTGGAAAAGTGCAGTAAATTGTGGAGAAAATGGGAAGGGCACAAAGGTGGGAAATCGGGTTGGAATTGTTTCAATTAGATTTTGAAGGCATTAAATCAGCCCAAGGTTTTGTTTGCTAATCACTCACTGCAGTGATCACTCCATGAGTGGCGTTAATTAATGGAGCTGTGTCATCCACTTGGTCACTGGGAGCTCCTGGGCTGCCTTTGGGTGCAGGAGGGATTCAGGAATTCCTGAGGAGGCTCAAAGTCCTTCCCTGTGCAGGTGGAGGAGCTGAAGAACGTCCCCTCCACGAGCTCCAAGGCCATCGAGGACGCCACGGCCAAGAAGGAGCTGCTGGCCAAGGCCAAGGACAAGGAGGAGGCCAAGCTCAGGCAGGTCCTGGCCAGCCTGCAGGAGGAGACCAAGGGAATCCAGAAGGAAAAAGAGGTTTGGACAGGCAGGAATTACCCACCTGCTGTAACTTCCCTCTTCTGTAGGAATCCAGCACCAGGCACTTGTAAAATGCCATTTATTGACAATTCCACTGCTCCTCGTGGTAGTTCAGAGGAGCTTCTGTGGGAAATTAATCTTAAATTAATAATCACAGCTAAACCCTTGGCTGCTTTTTGAGTGCTCAAACATCATCAAGTGTCTCATTCATATATACAATATAAATAATACACTCTGATTTCCTGCCATCAAAACATTTAAGCCAATGGTGTTGCTTAAATAAATAAAGATACTCTGGAATGATCTGTTCCCAGCCTTTCCCACACTGTCTGTGAATTAATGAACAACTACTTTAACATTTGGTTGTTGGTGGTGGTGTTCAGTACCTGGAGGCTGGAAATTGATCCTGTAAATTTGCAGGACTATTTTCTGTCCTTGAAAACATGGATTCTCCATGGATTTGAGCTGTAATTTAGCTCACTGTGTAGGGCTCCTCCCACCTTTGAGAAAACCATCCAAGCTTGTATGGAAATGCTCTGTGATAACTCCCTGGCATTCTCTGTAATTAGGAAAAGCCTGGTTACATTCCCAGCCGTTCATGTTGATTAACGAAGCAAGGCTGCTTCTCCCAGAGAGCAGAAGTGTTTCCTGCTGCCAGGGCTGGGAAAGCAGCTCCCATGTGCTGTTCCCTGTGCCCAGCTGAGTGTCCCTGGTGTTCCTGCAGGGCAAGGAGCAGGAGCTGATGGAGTTCAGCAAGGAGGTGACCGAGACGCGCTCCAACATGGAGATAGCGCAGTCAGAGCTGGAGCTCTACCTGAGCAAGTACAACTCTGCCCTGGCCCAGCTCAGCCAGGCCCAGGAGGCCCTGGGCAGCACCTCCAACACCCTGAAGGAGAGGAAGGCTGCCATCAAAGACATCGCTGGGAAACTACCCCAGGCTGAGCAGCAGCTCAGGGAGGTGAGACTCGGCTTCCCCATTTCATTTTGAGTCACACACAAACCAAAGACCCACTCTTGTCTTTGGCAATAATTGTGGTGACATAAACCATGACCCATCTCCTCTAAAACATCACTGAAAAGCTGTTTTCTAATACTTTGCTGGTGGAGCAAATACTGGATTTCAGACTTACTCAGTTAAGCCAGTATTGACTTAAATCCCACATATCCCTGCAAGGGAACAGATTTGACACTGAGCTGTGGCTGCATTCCTGAGCCTTCTTCAGGGTGCTAAAGCCCTGGCACAGGTGCCCAGAGCAGCTGTGGCTGCCCCTGGACCCCTGGCAGTGCCCAAGGCCAGGCTGGACAGGGCTTGGAGCAGCCTGGGACAGTGGGAGGTGTCCCTGCCATGGCAGGGGTGGCACTGGGTGAGCTTTAATGTCCCTCCCAAACCATTCTTTGAATTTCATTTCCTGCTCCTCAATCATTCCCCAAAGAACAAAGGCATGCATTGAAGGCTCCCTGAATCCAGTAGATTTTGGGAGGCTGAGCCAATGTCTTTGAACCCCCAGAAAGAGAATACTCTGGAGAAGCTGGGAAGGGAAGAATCCGGGACCAAGGATCTCGTGCGAAACCTGCGCCGAAAAGTAGAGGAAGCCAAAAGTTCTTTAGCACAGAGTCGCAGCCGAGGAAAAGTGCTCGAGGCTCTGCTCCAGCAGAAGAGATGTGGGAATATTCCTGGCCTCTATGGAAGGCTGGTAAGTGTTAGAAGGCTGTTACAATTCTAGTGTTGAACTTCTGAGGAGATGAGTGGTGTTCCTGTGATGAAGTGTGGGATGCCTCACTTCCCTGGCATTAGGAGTTTGGAGAGGGATGCCTCACTTCCCTGGCATTAGGAGTTTGGAGAGGGATGCCTTACTACCCTGGCATTAGGAGTTTGGAGAGGGATGCCTTACTACCCTGGCATTAGGAATTTGGAGAGCAGAGCTGTAAATCCCGTGGACTTGCTGTAAAATCAAACATTTTTCAGTTCTTTCCAAGCAATGTTGGTTTAAAGTTCTGAAAATTCAAAGCTGAGTTTTTGATTCCTGTTGCATGTAATTGTAAAAGTGCTGGGTTTGTATTCTGCAGTTTTTTGTCCAAGGAGAATTATCTCTGCTTCAGAAAAATCAGTTTATTCAGATTTTGAATGGATTTACTGGGACACAACTGAAAGAGCAGCTCAGGTGCCAACTAATGAGTGTTTGTCCCTCATCAGGGAGACCTGGGGGCCATCGATGACAAGTACGACGTGGCCATTTCCTCCTCGTGTGGAGCCTTGGATCACATTGTTGTGGACACCATTGACACTGCCCAGGCCTGTGTGAACTTCCTGAAGGCTGGAGGGATTGGAGTTGCCACCTTCATAGCCCTGGACAAGGTGAGTCCCACCCTGGGGAAAACAAATCATTTTGCTGTTAATTGCAGTCTAATTACATTTATTTTAAAGCCTTAACATCCCATAGAATAACAAGATGACCCAACATTTATCCCAAAGACTGATTCCTTGATTTCCTCTGTGGATGTAGATGGCTGTGTGGGAAAAGAAAATGCAGAAAATCCCAACTCCTGAGAACGTGCCGCGGCTCTTTGACCTGGTGAAGGTGGAGGACCCGAAGGTTCGCCTGGCCTTCTACTTCGCTCTCAAGGACACTCTGGTGGCCAAAAACCTGGAAGAAGCCACCAGAATAGCATTCCAAAAGCAGAAAAGGTGGAGGGTGGTAACCCTGCAAGGAGAAATCATCGAGGTGTCAGGTACTGCAGGCCCAGCTGGAGCTCCACTGGAAGCACTTCGGGGGTGGTATTGCAGCCCAAGGAGTTCTCTGAGCTCTTTTCATCCCTTTTTCTGTAGGAACCATGACTGGTGGGGGAGGAAAAGTCATGAAGGGCAGAATGGGCTCCTCAGTCGTGATGGATATCTCAGAAGAAGAGGTGAGTACCTCATGGAAATGCAATTCCAGCAGAATTCCTTTGTTTGGGCAGTTCTGACACACATGTGCCTTTCAAAGCACCATGAGCAGGAGCAGTCTGGGATGAAGGATAATTAGAAAGGGTTACAAAGCCAAAACTCCCAATGTTAGCAGAGGTTAGAATACTTTGAAGTGCATCAGGGATAAAAGGGTTGTCACTGGCAGGGGCTGCCCAGGGAGGTTTGGAGTCCCCATCCCTGGAGGTGGCACTCAGTGCTCTGGGCTGGGGACAAGGTGGTGACCAGGCACAGGCTGGACTCAGTGGTCCTGGAGGGCTTTTCCGGCCTCAGGGATTCTGTGTTTGTTCACAGCCCAGCCCATTATTGAATTCAGTCTCTCAGTGCTTCCTTTGACTGCTTGAACACCATTTTGGCAGAGCAGGATACAGTTTGCTTTTCCTTCTGAACTCCATTTAGGTTTTAATCTGGAGCTGCTCCTCTTGTTTCTCACTGGCACAGCTGGTGTTCCCAGCACTCAGACTCCCCAAGCTAAAGTTTTTACTCCACTTTCTCCTGTGTTTTAAGAGCACAGGGATGAGCCCTGGCTTGGTTTTGTCATGGTGACATCAGTAAATAATCCTCTCATTCTGTGTAGATCAGCAAAATGGAATCCCAGCTGCAGAGGGATTCCAAAAGAGCCGTGCAGTGTGAGGAGGAGAAATCCCAGCTTGAGGAAGCCATAAAGAAACTGCAGCAGGAGATCCAGGAGATGAGGAACACCTCGCAGAAATACACAGCCAGTATCCAGGTGAGAACCCCTGAGCACTTCCCAGCCCCACACAGGCCTGGCTGCTCTCAAGGAGTTTTCAGGGACAAGATTCCAGTCCAGTTTTGTGTTCTTTGCAGGGATTTTCTGAGCAAGAAATTGCTCTCAAAAATCAAATCAAGGAACTTGAAGCCAATGTCGCTGCTGCTGCTCCAGACAAAACCAAACAGAAGGAGCTGGAAAAAGTCCTTGATGGTTATAAAAAAGGTACATTTTTTGGAGAGGGGATCTGAGATAAAAGTTGTAGTAATCTCTTTTAGCAATAGAGGAAGGAGTGGGTTTGGGTTTGTGCTTCAGTTCCCTGTCTTGGTTTGGGACCTCATTTTTCTAAGGTATTTCTAGAGATCAGAAAGTAAAACCCCTTTTCTTTGTAATTGCTCAAGTTCATGTTTTAGTCAAGCTAAAGTAAACACAGATTTCACTATTTTGTTTCTTTGCTTAGATTTTTGTGGCTATATCACACATTCATAGGGAAACTTAGTTTGATTAGGGCTAAGAATTGTTAATGAGAGGTAATGATATAAAAGTCAAGTGAAGGTTTTTTCCAGGCTCTAACCAGGGTTACAAATGAGTCTATAAAATAAATCCCTGTATTGTTTGTGGGAACACATCCCTTTTGTGCTGTGATGCTGTCCAGCAGGGGCAGGAACTACACATTGACACCAGCTCCTGGGAAATGCTGGTGGCCAGTTCTTAAAAGTTTACCTTTTGAGCATCTTCCCATTAATTAAATGCAAAGAATGAGTTTGGAGTAACTTCTAATGCAGCACCTCCTGTATTTCAGTACTCTGTGTACATAAGTAATCCATGCTGAGTGGGCTTTGTGGCAGGAGAGCTTTGCTAGAGCAGTGGCAGAAAGAAGTGAGTGGGTTTTGAAGTTTGTTAAAGTGCTCATTTATCCCAGCATAGAGAATATGTGCACTTCTCAGTCGAGGGGCAGAGCAGAGCTCCCATGGGATCCCTTCCATGGCTTTACCCCGTGAGTGTGGGCAGGAGCAGGGCCAGGCTGGCTCAGGGCCCTGAGCCCCCTTTGCACACACAGAGTACGAGCGCGTGGCTGAGCGGGCCGGCAGGATGGAGCAGGAGGTGAAACGGCTGCACCAGCTCATCATGGACACCAACAACCAGAAACTGAGGGCTCAGCAGGACAAGATTGATAAGATTGACAAGGAGATGGATGAATGTTCCTCTGCCATCACCAAGGCCCAGGTGGCAGCCAAGACTGCAGACAGGTACAGCACGGGGAGCCTCGGGCTGGAGCTGCACTCACTCAGTGTCTGTGCCACGTGGGGCTCAGCGAGGCAAAGGGAAGTCAAATCTTGCAGTTTCTAATAGTTTAAAAGTCACATTTAATCAGCATTTCTCTAATTTGCCTGGATTATTTCTTTAATATTGCCTAAACTGCAATATTCAGGAGAAAGTCCAAAATAGCACTTGATTGGATGTGCTGGAGCAGTTCAAATCTGAAGGGGCTGATTTTATTAGGAGCTCTGTCAGGAAATAAAATGGGATCTATTTTTTATGGGAGCTTACCACTCCATAGAGATTCCAAACTCTGAAAGAAGAAATAAAGTCATTTAGTGAGGTCTGGCTGCTGAGGAAGACAACTTTATTTTCCTTGGATCCCTCTGGAGTGTGGGAGTTGGTGCCTAAACCAGCACTTCCTCCTTGTTGCCAGTGAGATTGTGCTCCTGGATTATTTCTGTGAGGTGCACAAAGCTCCCTGTCCCTGGGCAGGAACCTGAAGAAATCCGAGGAGGCTCTGCAGCGCACGGAGAAGGAGATGGAAGAGAACGAGAAGGAAATGAAGAAACTGACAGAAGAGCTGACAACGCTGGAGGAGAAAGCCACCGAGGTGATGAATGAGTGCAGGCAGGCTGAGGTGAGTCCTGGGACCACGCTGGGCTCCAGGGAAATCAAGGAGAGGAGTTAGACCCTCCCTGTGTCCCACTGATTTCCCATTCTCTCTGCAGAGCAGCCAGGCCGTGGCAGTGGTGTATTTTCATTTTTTATACTCACCTGGAAATTTATCCTGACTCAGTTAAGGGAAAAAACTTACACCAGGTCTGCCCAAACAAATTGCTGCGTTTCTGAAGCATAAAATTTTTATTACACATACAAGCTTTCTTAAATGTAAAATTTTTCCAGTTATGTGGGATTTTAGTTTCACATCTAGATTTCTGTGAGAGAGGAAAAACCAGGATGACTGAAATACTTTCAAATAAATCTAAGACTTGATGTCTTTCTCTAATTAGCTAAAAATGAGTGTAGGACCTGTTTGATGCAGATCTGGAATGAAAATACAAACTGCAGCATTTTCTCAGTCATTCCAGAATTCAAGGATCAGTTATAAATCTAAGAATATTTATTTGCTTCCATCCATAGCTGTGAGTGAATTAAGGGAAAACAGACTTTTCACCCAAAAAAGGGGTGGCATTTTTGTAGGTGATTGATTAATGCTCTTTTTGGGGATGTTTGCCATTTTTCTACTCAGGAAGCTTTGCCAGCAGTGCAGGAGGAGCAGAAGAATTTACTCGAGGAGATGAAAACTATTCGAGATGCTGAACATGCCCTTCAAAATGAAGCTCTGAGCATCAAGCTGAAAATTGAACAAATTGACAACCACATTTCCACCCACCAGGGGAAGGTTAAATACTGGCAGAAAGAGGTAGGAAATGGTTTAGCTCCTAAAACTTAAATCAGGAATTGTGGAATGGTTTGGGTTGGGAGGGACCTTAAAGCTTGTGCAGATCCACCCTCAGGGACACCTTCCACCATCCCAGGTTGCTCCAAGCCCTGTCCTGGCCCTGGGGACTTCCAGGGGACTTCCAGCTGCTCTGTGGATCTCACAGGATGAACCATCAACATCCCCTTGGGAAACTGAGGACTTGGGAGAAAATTCCTCTTCAGATCCCAGCTTATTGCTGTATATGCAGGAGCAGGATAATAGGACAAAGGGAATTTATTCTCTTTTTCACTTGCTATTTTAAAGACCTGTGGGAAGGATCTTGGAGATTAGAAACTTCCCAGAAAAAAACTCCTTTTAGAAGCAGCAGCAGGTGTGTGTTGACCTCCCCACGCCACGTTTGCACTGCAGATCTCCAAGCTGTCCCTGCACGCCATCGAGGGCGAGGCCCCCGAGGAGCTGCGGCTGCTGAGCCACGAGGAGCTGGAGGCGCTGCAGGAGCCCGACGCGCTCAGCAAGAAAATCGCGCTGCTGGAGGCACAGCGCCACCAGCTCCGCCCCAACCTGGGCGCCATCGCCGAGTACAGGAACAAGGTACAGCCCCGGGCAGCCCTCCGGGCCTCATCCCCCTCCTGCCTTTTGGAATTTGCCTCTTCCTCTTGTTAGCAGGTCCTTAGCCAAGGTGAAAGTTGTTTCTAGCAGCTTTGTCTGCCTTTTGTTTTCCACACCGTCAGTGTCAGGTGACAACTTTCTGGGTGATCTCGAAGTCTTTTCCAACCTAAATAATTCTGTGATTCTCCTGGGAATGTTTATTTAACTGAGTCAAGTCTTCACAGCCAAGACAGGCACACAATACCCAGATTTTCCCCTCCTCACATCAGTGATAGTGAACCGTTTAACAGATGAAGTATTTCTTATTTTGACACAGGTTTGGCTTTTTGTTTTCCCTCAGCAGCAGAGATGGGAAAAGAGAGACAATTTGGGGGTTTTGTTTCAGGGATGTTAGCCAAGCTGGGGAAAAGGAATGTTCACATGGTAGGAAAAGTGATGTAAACACTAAGCTGAGGAGGCAGCTGCTCCAAGTGCCCTTGGGTTTGGTTGTTTTCCCCTGCAGGAGGAGCTGTACCTGAAGCACGTGGAAGAACTGGACAACATCACCAGCGAGAGGGACAAATTCAGAGAGGCCTTTGAGGAGCTGAGGAAACAGAGGCTGAATGAATTCATGGCAGGATTTAATGTCATCACCAACAAGCTGAAGGAGAACTACCAGATGCTCACGCTGGGAGGGGATGCTGAGCTGGAGCTTGTGGACAGTCTGGATCCCTTCTCAGAGGGAATCATGTTCAGGTTTTCAAGATACTTTATATTCTATTAATTTTTAATCATTATAGTCCTTTTTTCAGCCTGTTTTTAAAGTAAATGCTCATTGATCTTCAGTGAACCAAGACAGGCTCAATGTGGGCAAATAGTGGCAGAAACCACAAGTGTTTAGCTCTCGGATTCATTTCTTTCTCCTGGAGAAATCAGGCACTAAAAGCTGTTGGAAAGGTTTGAACTCATTTCTCAGCATTTTTTAATTCCCAGGTCACTTCATTCTGCCTAGGGAATGATGGCAGGAATGCTCCCAGGGTAAATCCATGAGCTGGGAGTTCAGCTGGGAAAGGCAGCGAGGACAGCCCCGTGCTACCCAGGCAGAGATCAGAATTCCTGACAGCCCCAACTCTTGCTCTGTTCCAGTGTCCGGCCTCCCAAGAAAAGCTGGAAGAAAATCTTCAACCTGTCAGGAGGAGAGAAGACCCTGAGCTCCCTGGCACTGGTGTTTGCCCTGCACCACTACAAACCCACCCCTCTGTACTTCATGGACGAGATCGACGCCGCCCTCGACTTCAAGAACGTCTCCATCGTGGCGTTTTACATCTATGTGAGTTCTTGTGCCTCAGCTCCTCAGGGCTGCCCTTCTCCTCCAGAAGGGACAAAGTGGCCCCACAGCTGCAGGCAGGTTTAAGGTCGGGGCTGCTGCAGTTACACTGCTCCCTCTGAACACACAGACTCCCCCAAAAGCATCAGCTACTGGCAGAATACACAGCTTTAGCTGTCACTGATGTCTCCATGGATCCAAGCTCGTGAATTCCCAATGTTCCTTGGATTTACACTTCCATGTCATCCCCATCAGTGTCTTTGATCTATATCTTAATTAGCAGTAATTAATTTTTTCATGCCTTTAAAACTTCTGTCCTCAGCATACTTAATCAGAACAAACCCCTTACATGGCTCCACTTAATTAAACATTGAGTAGTCAGAGTTATTATTAACTGACAAAGATGAGGGGCAGCTACTTCAGATTAGGGAAGCATTTAGAAGTTCCCTGACCAGCTGCAGTTTGGAACTTGGCTTTGTGTGCCACACCAGGACAGGGGGGCTTTGGGAATGCTAGGCACTAACAGAAATCCCTTCTGTTTCAGGAACAAACCAAAAACGCCCAGTTCATCATCATCAGCCTGAGGAACAACATGTTTGAGATTGCAGAGAGATTAATTGGGATTTATAAAACCCAGAACACCACCAAAAGTGTGGCCACCAGCCCCAAAATCCTGTCTGTGAAAGGACTGGAGGAACTTGGCCTCCCTGCATGCGGCGTATCCCAGAGTTAGGGAAGAAGCAACTTCCAGCCCCATGGCTGCTGTTTATTTCTATCTGATCTCATTTTGTATCATAGACTTTGTTTTGTTTTGTAAATTCTAAATAAATGTTGTAAAAATTTGATCTTGTTATTATAAACCCACCATTGATAAATTTTTGAATGCCATGTAAAAATTGAGGAGAGATGTAAATTGATGAAAAGAGAGACTGCATCAGGTTGGGCAGGGGCAGCATCAAAGAGACAGCAATTTAAGGAAGCAGTGTAATTTACTATAATGCAAAACTGCCAGGAGTTAGGGGAGAAGCTCTGCAATGCACCTGATCTTTGATCTTTGGCAGAGAATTCCAGCAGGGGAAGCTCAGCAGTGCCCTTGATCTTTGGCAGAGAATTCCAGGAGGATGTTAAGGACCAAATCCCACAGTTGTGGATGAAGACAAAGCTCACCTCTTCACCTGAAGTGGATCAGGACTTCAGCTCAGAGGAAATCCATGCAGTACAGAAAAGGAAGGATACAGAAACAGAACAAGTGTAGCGCTTTAACAATCCAGCTTTTAAGTAGAAATTGAAAATAATGCTGGATTGCTGGACAAGGTTTTCAAGCTAATGGAAGCAGTCAGGAAGGATTCTCCTGCACAGCTCCAGGGGTAGGCCAGAAGAGTGGCACAGCTCTGCACTCTGGCCTGCAGGTAGGTGCAGGAATCCTGATAAATCCACAGCAGGAATTCCCAGAGGAGCTGGGATGGTGCCAGATGAGATCTTGGGCCATCAGGATCAGCAGAGAGCCTGTGGTTCAGCAAGAGCAGCCCAGAGTGCAGATGCTGCTGCTTGCCTTCCAGAGCATTGGCTTTTGTGAGGCAGGTGTCACTTTGGGGTGTGGATCTCGTGCACCTGCCCGGTTTCAGTTGCAGACACGTGTCCTGCAGCGCCTTCTCCATCCCAGGATGGATCTCCCCAGGTTCAGGCTCTGGGAGCTGCCTCAGTTTGAGAGTGTGGGGCCACAGCAGCAGCTCGTTCATCTCCAGGACTCCTCCTGAGCGGCTGAGTGCAGCTCTTTCAGCTCAGGATTTTGTGCTCCAAGGTATCATCAAGTTCCTTAAACTGCAGCAGAGCTTCCCTGCCAGAGCCTCTCAGAGCACGAGACCACCTTGGAGCGGGCTGGATCCATCAGCTGCTCCAGGAGCTGCCCCGGAGCCTCCCTGGCTTTGCCGTGGGTGCTCTGGGGGTGGCAGTGGGTGGTGGTGGGTGGGCACTGTGCCTGCAGTGCCTGCCCAGGCAGCGAGTGCCCAGCGCCTGCTGGGGCTGTGCCCTGCACGTCCAGCCCCAGCTCCAGCCCGCTCCTCCTGCTGGCACCATGGGTGTTGGATTTTACCAATATCACTGAACAGGACTGCCTTGGTGTGCCTGCTCCCAGCTGCTGAGCCAAACAGTGACACCTGAGGAGTTTCCTCCCCAGAGACGCTGTTCAGTACCTGTGGTTACAGTGGGAAACAGTAGCAGCGTGGTAAAAGCCAGAACTAGAATTTCTAAATAACCTCAGAGCTATGGAAATTTCCTCCCACCAGGAGTAACATTTTCAATGTGAACAGAAACATAGAATTTTTTCTCTCCATTCATTTCAAGGGTTACTTCTGTAACATAAAATAGTCATAAGTGCATTAAACAGTCACCATGGAAAGCTCCCTCAAGGCTCTGGCACAGAAAGTCCAACTCAGCCCTCACAGGCAACACCACATCAGGAATTACTCCTGGTTACTTTAAGCACCAAACTGGAAAATCAACTTTTACCTTCCTCTCTCTGCAAGGGTGCTTTGTTCTATTTCCCAGCTGAATGAAATCACACTGCAAAGTCACAAGTAACAGTAACACTAAAGTCCGTTTTCATAATAAATCATAATCCTGGTTTTCCTTCTGCTAAAAATGGAGAAATCGGTACCAAATTTCCTCCTCTTTGTGCCACACTTTCCTTACCCTTCATCAGTTCCAGTCAGCTCTGTGGACTTTGCTACAGTGCAGAAACTGTCAGAGCATTTAGGATCAAAGATTCAGGGTCTAAGCTGAGATCTGCAGACAATGACCTGGGCTCAGGCTGAGCTGAACAGCCAGACCCCATTCCTGGGAGTTCAGTCAGCCCTGAGCTCAGCAGCCTGTGCTGCTGGCACAGGAATAAGCCTGGCTTACCTCACTGGCTTAGCCAGGCTGGGCTTGGTCAGCGAGGGCAGCCTGGACTGCTGACTCAGCCCTGGGCTGAAACTGAGGTGAAATGAGGCCAAAGGATCAAGTGTGATGTTTTATTTATGGCAGCAGGAGCTCCAGCTTTGAAGGAGAGGAAAAAAGAGAGGAAAAGCTCAGGATCAGCACCCAGGGCTCCCACACTGGTACAGGAGGGAAATTTCCTTCCTGAAGAACACAAATCCAACTTACCTGAGCTGTGGAAAGGGAGACAGAAAACAAATCTGCCTGCCAAGGAGTTTGCTAGCAGAAAAGCAAAGGAAAACCTTTCCAAGATGTCTCTTGGCTGTGTCAGGAATGCCCTCAGGGCTGCAGGAGGAATGTCCCCCAGCGCAGGAGCTGCCCTGCCAGGGTTCATAAGCCAGCCCGGGGAGATGACCCTCCCATTCCCTGCCCAGAACACTCCTGTGCCCCAGGCAGCTCCAGCCCGAAGTTGGGCAGGAGGCAGCAGCGGGAGCAGCAGCTGTGGCTCAGCCCTGCTCCAGGGGCTCTTTATTTGTTATTCCTTCATGCCCAAACAACATCTGGAATGCTCAGGTGTCTGTGGGCCCCCAGTGTTGTCTTACTTTGCTCCAGACAAAGTAAAAGGTGGAAATCCTGAAATTCTGTTTCATCCGACACTGGCAGCAGCACGGAGGAAATGTTCATTTACTGATTGATTTCCACCTGCAGGCTGGATTGAACAGATTGGAAACAGACTGGGAACACAACGGAAAGGACAGAGGAGACACCACAGAGTTCAGCAGAGAACAAAACAGTTCTCCAGGGAAAAAAAAGCAGCATGAAGCTGGGAAATGCTGGCTTTACCTGCCACAGCTGTGCAGATAAAGCATACGTGGCTGTGGAATACAGCAGCCATCAGTGTGCAGGCAGGTAAATAACTGCTTTACAGCACAATCCCACCCCGTTCTACTGTGAGGGATCTAAACGGTGAATTTGGCACTGGCAAAGCCCCCTAGGAAGGGGAGCTGCCAGGCTCCTGCTGCTCTCATCAGCACAGGAAACATTGCTCCCCTGCAGGACTGTGACACTGCTGAGCTCAAACCAAGGCACAGCCAGGGCCGTTCTCTGCTCTTTAACCAGAAAGAATTCAGTGCCAGCCTCGGCTTGTAAGAAATCCACAGCAATTTGCACTCAACCTTCACACTCTGCTTCCATCCAGAGATGTTTCAGTACAAGCATCGCTTCAATCAAGACGTTTACAACAGGAACCTGTGCTGGGAATTCTAACACCAGACTTCAAGTCAGCAGCAGAAAACAAGGCCAGGAGTTTGAATCCATGTGGGTCCCTTCACTCAGGGTATTTCATGATTCTACATCCTCCTCTATCATTCGATTCCCCTGCCAAGACTAACTCCCCATCCCCGTAACTCTGCCAGGGCTTCTGCCCACCAGCAGTTACCTGTCCTTTACCGCACAGCCCGGGCAGCGCCGCCGCAGCGCGGAGCGCACCTCGGCCTGCCCCGGCGGCTCCGGACACGGGATCGTGGGGCCGTCCCTGCACGAGGGCTGGGAAAGGGCTGGGAAAGGGCTCCACACCTGAGACCCGCGGGTCACAGCGACAGCAACCAGCTGGAACGCGAGAAAAGCGGCCCCGACCCCCGCGCTGCCCCGCAGGCTGCAGGGACCCTCAGCACCCGCCCGGGCCCTCCCGGGGAGCTCCGCTGGGTGATGGAGCCGCTCCGAGCTCCTCTTGGGGAGCTCCGCCGGGCGATGGAGCCGCTCCAGGGAGCTCCGCCGGGCGATGGAGCCGCTCCGGGATCCTCCCGGGGAGCTCCGCCGGGCAATGGAGCCGCTCACGGGGAGCTCCACCGGGCCATGGAGCCGCTCCCGCGGAGCTCCGCCGGGCCATGGAGCCGCTCTCTCCGCCCCGCTCGGTAACGGCCGCGGCCCTCGAACGGCAATGGCGGAGCGGGGGCGGAGCGGGCGGAGCTGAGGGAGGGGAGGGAGAGCAGCGACGGAACCGAGGGAAGGGCCGGAGGGAGGGAAGGGCCGGAGGGAGGGCAGGGCCGGGCCGGGCCCTCGGGTCCCTCCCTCGGCCGCAGGCCGCGCTTTGTGGCGCTGCCATGGCGGAGCGCACCGGGAACGGGCCGCGGTGCCAGCGGCGGGAATGGCTGCGGGCTCGGGGCATGGGAGAGCGGAGGGGATCCCGGTCCGGGCAGGGGGGACACGGAGGGGATGGGACACGGAGGGGATGGGAGAGCAGAACCGATCCCGATCCGGGCAGGGGGAGCCGCGCGTTCATCCCCGCTCTGCCCGAACCTCATCCCGCTCCACAACCCGCGGAAAAATTCACGCCGAGGGTGGAAAACGGGACGCACGGAGCTTGTGGCAGCTGCTGAGCACGGAAATTGAAATGATTTCGTCCTTCCTTTGAAGCCTTGGCTGCCCAAGCCAGCCGAGAGGTGTTGAGGTCGTGCCAGGACAGGGGCAGGGCTGGGTGGGATTTTGGGAAGGAATTCCGCCCAGGGAGGGTGGGCAGGCCCAGAGAAACACCCAATAAAGGCTTTTCCGATATTCTGCATTATTCTCTATTAATTTTCAGTTCACTGAAGTTACTCTCAGCTGTTACAAAGTGCATTTGAAAGAGAAATTAATCTCATTTAATGCTGTGAAGTAAATAATAATGCACCATCATTCCAAACTTACCTAAACGTGTCTTAAAGCTACTGTGCAGAGAATATTTTACAAATATCAGAGAAACAGCAAGAATTACATTTCAAACCCTCATGCTCTAATCACAAATTACCCAACACATCAGGAAACCTTAAAGGGAAAACTACAGGAACAGGAAATAAGGGAGCTTTTGACAATAATTCACAATACTGAGAGTAAGAACATCTGGTGGTTTTCATCTATTTGATGTACTTAAATTCAGAGTTCACTAAGAAGCAGCATTTCAAGTGCAAACTGCCACTCCAGGAATTAAATCAGTGATTAAACCCATGGTCTGCATTGCTGATAGGAAATCTGACCCTCACCTGCCTTTCCATCAAATTACAAAACTCCTGGCACACATTTACCAACAGCTGGCATTTAAAGTTCCCCAAAACTGGTCATTTTCTAGTAAGAGCAGCTTTTAGTGCTTTATAGAAATTTAAAATTCAAAGTATTGACATTTTAATCACAACCTAAGAAAAGTCTTCCTCAGCTTTGGGGCGCACCAGTCCAGCAGGGTAAATGCAGGATTTATAATGGATCCACTGGCAAAAATGGAATTATTTGCTGGAAATGAAGCTGCCAGCACTTGCTGTGGATAATGCAGCAACATGAATTCCCCACGGATTTCTGTGCCCCGCGTTTCACTGGAGCAGTAGCTACAACTTACCCCAGCGAGTTTGTAAACTTGACACGTTTGCAGCTACTAAGTTTCCTCTGACAATATTTGATCCAGATGCAGAATTCCTCTAATTGCTTCCAGCCTCAGGAGCTGCTCTCCCGCCAGGGCCTGGTGACACGCAGAGCTGAGGAAACATTTATAGTTAAAAGTGGCAAAAAGTCTGACTTTTAATCTGCAGCCATCCCAAAGTTATGGAGTGACTCTGCCAGGGATTCATTTGCATCAAAATCCTTTTAATTTGTTCATTATCTGTGCAGAAATGAGGATTTTGACCAGCCTGTCCCAAAGCAGAAATTCACAACTTACAGCGCAGGAAGATGGGATGAGCTCTGTCCAGGGAAAGCTGAAAAGAACCAGGGATAATTCCACTTCCAGCAGAGAAAGGATCAACTTCTCTAAGAAACCCCTTTCCTCCCAGCTTATTCTTCTTCCCAGATCCTAAAATTCCAGAGCAGCTAATTGATTTTTTTTTTCCATTAAAATAAAAATTCCCACCTGGCACAGCTGATTTGTGGATTCATTTTTGTCCTTTTAATATTGTAAATATTTTTCTATTTGCTATCCTAAAATCAGATTAAAAGGTAATTTTCTACTCCAAAATACAGGATAATTTAAAATACATATAACATATAAATATAGATACAACACCCAAACTCATTGATCAGTATTCCCAGAGGCAATTCCCAAATTATTTCTGGTTTGTATCCCGAGATTCCCCAACAAATCCTCCTTTCCCCCACAATGCAATCAACGGCACCACCTCAAAATGCAAATTTTGGGAGAAAAGTCATGGCAAAAATCGGCTCCAGGTTCGGCGGGTGCCACCCTGTGGAGATCCTGGAATATTTCACATTCCCGGATTTTGGGGAAATACTGACAGGATCTGCTGTGGAACAGGGGAAGAGAATTTCCCTGGTAAAAACTCACCCCAAATCCACCAAAAAAGGGAAAAAGCTGGAACAGCACCAGCTCGAGGGAATTTTCTGCAGTTGTGATACCCAGGAAGTGCCCCCAAAAAAGCATTTTTTGGCATTAAATAGAGAGGTTTTGGGAATGTTTTGTTTTTAGGAAAAACAGAAGTTGTCACAAATACCTGTTCTCCTCTTACCCAACAAGAAAGGTTTGTAAAACAGCAATTTTCCACGAACATCCCCCACAAAGGTGTCTGAGGGTGAAAATTATCATTTACAGGTTAGAATTTTCCTCACAACATTGCAACTTCCAGAACAAGGATTTCATTTCCCTCCTCCATGGATTTCCCTCCATGAAAACAGCCCTGATTCATTTAGTGAATACACAGAGGTAATTCAGTAAAACTGAAATAAAATTGTTATTTTTTTAACATTTACAGCAAAATAACTCCACGCTTCCAGCCTGCAACACACATTTAACAGGTAAAAACCTCAACCCAGAGCCCTTAAAAGTCACTTTCTTCATATAATCTTTGTTTCATACTGAAAAATAAAAGTGAATATTCCATAAAGAAACAGGCAGAGGAGCAGAGTTGCAAGTTTTAATGTTTATTTCCCCAAGACAGCCTAGCCTGCACTCTACTTGGATAAATTCACAAGCTAGTTTTCCGCTGCTTCTAGTTTTAAACTTTTAACCATGTTTCTGATGACAAGGAATGCTGCAAAAATACTCTAGTCCAACAAAGAGTTATGATCACAAAATAATCTTTATCCATTCTACAGTGTTTCAGAATTACCAGCTGATTTGAAAACACAAGGTAGATATAGATGCTAATGGTGGCTAACCTGGGATGTTTTATTATAGCAAACTGTTGTTCATGCAACACTTGTGCTCAAAGGGGAAGGCACAGCATTTCCTACAATGAGCCACCTTATCAAGAGTTCAGTTTGTACAAATTTGTAACATCACCTTGAATTTAGTGTGCACGACCTCAAAACTGAGGCACTCCTCCAATTATAAAAACACTTGCATCCTTTTTGTGCAAGTTTTAAAAATACAAAGTTTTTTATTTTTTTTTTCTCTCTAAAGTGGCTCAAAATAGATTGTTCATGGCTGCCTACATCTAAGATAAAAAGAGTCTAAAACAATTGGATTAGGCATATTAAAGGTGTTCAAACCATGACTTGATTTGTACATCTATTCACACCTCTTTTTTTCGCTCTTTATTCAGCAGTACATATGCACCAAATTTCATTTTTAGACGTTTCCATATCATTTTCATAGAAAACAAAGTTTGAAAACAAGTAACATTGAAACACAGCACGGTATCCTACCACAACAGAAACATTTTGGTTACAGGACTCAACAAAATCTAAAAATGAACTATGCTGGAGATTACCACATGCAAAGGTCTTCATGTTATCTTTGAAAATGAAAAGGATGAGGTTTTATTACCACATTTTTACTGCTTTCTACTATTATGGCAACTTGTGTACTGCAACACAGTCTAGTTTGAAGGGAAATGGATGATTTTTTTTTTCTTGTTTGTTTGTTTTTCCATGCAAAAATCTACAAATTAGTTTTGATGATATGGAAAAGCTTTTCATAACATCAAACATTCATCTGGTGCAAATGCACAGGGAAGCCTTCCTGAAATTCTGACTTTACAAACAACTAAGAAGCCGTAACAGGAAAAAAGAAATGAAAAAGAACTGAAAGAAAAAAGAAGAGGGGGAAAAAAAAAAATAAAAAAAATAAAAAGGAGGAAAACACAGGCTGCAGGAGTAAACCAGAGTCTGCTGCTAAACCGGTCTTGGTGTGTCCAGTGTAAGTCGACACTTGTGAACTCATTGGGTGATTGGGTTTCCAGCCCCCGCAGGCGCTCGGCTCGCACTCACAGACACTCACAGGCACGCTCCCCGCGGCAGGCCCGGGCTGCCCGGGGCAGACACTCACTGCACGCTGGCCACTCACACGGGGCTGCAGAGCAAGGCCTGGCCTCCTCCCCCTGCTCTGGGCATCCTGCTCTCTGATGCTTACGAGGCTGATGATGAGAGTACTGCCATCGTCCCCCCGCCGCTCCGGGAGGTCGGTGTTCCTTCTCAGGCACTGAAGATCTGTGACCTGTAGCCCTTTTTCTTTGAACAATCTAAAGAAGCATTCAGTGTGAAGTTTGTCGTTACATTTTGCCACTCATTCTCACTCGCACCCACTCGCCATCTTGACTTCATTTGGGCTTTTCTGTGATTCCAAATGAAATCTTCACATTTACTTTCCCGATTTAATGCAGCAGCGGATCCCATGAGCCAAGATTGATGGATCAAACCTTTTTTTTTTTTTTATTCAGTGCTGCATTGTACCTAAACTTCCAAAATACCACTCTAAAACTGGAACCCTTCTGCTGGTACGTTGGCAGATGAATTGAAACCAAATGTTCCGCCTTGGATTGCTTCTGGAACAAGGCTTGGATCTTCATCAATCTGGAATGCAACGGGGACATCGTCAGCAGGGACACAACCAAACCTCCCTCCACAGCAGCTGGACAATCCCAAAAGCAGCTCTCTGTCCACCTCCTTGCACCCAGTCCTGCCATCCCTCCCCTAGTTTAGTGAGAGCACTAAAATGAAGTGATTTCAACCCAAATGTTTTAGTTGGTATTTGTCAGGGAGTGCTACATGGCACCCCATGTCACCCTCTTGGTGACACAACCATCTCTCCTGGAAAACCTTCTGGCAGCCTCAGAAACTGTCCCAGTCCTCAGGAGAGCACCAGCACCACTAAGCCAAGGAAGGACAGAGCCCAAACTGACACTGGATTAAATTCCAAGTCCAGCTGTAAATGCCAAAGTTGAGTTGCTAAACAAGACTTGGATCTTACTGCTCACATCCAAGTGAAATCCAGCAGAAAATAACCTTCCAAGTGCCAACAGGCCATGAATGCAGCTGAACCCAGCATTCCTGCAGTGCTCCAGGCAGCAGGAAACCCTCCCTGCAGGGCACAGGCTGCCAGGGCTGCCCTGGCCCTCTCTGCAGTGAACTTCCTGACTGGAAGTGCACACACACCAACCCTGCCTTTGATTTATGATCCACGCCTGAACTGGGAACAACGCTCCTGCTCAGCACATTCCACCCTGGAATTCTTCACATATTCCAACTACTTTGTCTCTTTAGCAGCAGCTCAGCCCTGGAGCCAGCAGGGAGCTTATCAAATGGGAAATGTCAAGCTGGGAGTTAAGGGAACTATTCACAGCCTGGGATTTAATCCCTAGAGATGAGGCTTAAATTAGGCATCAGATCTTCTTTAGATGCTTCATCACAGCAATGGCAGGAGGAGAGGAGGGTCACACAAGGGCTCCAACTCTTCCCTGAGCCCAGCCCTGCCTTTCTCCTGCAGGTTTGTAAATGAAAACCATGAGCCCACTGCAGGAAGTGCACACTCACATCATCTGAGGAGAAGAACTGGTCAATGATCTCATAAGCCAGTTTGTAGATGTCTTCATTTTCATGGTTTTGTAGCTGTTCAATTTTCTCCAGGCCTGCAACCAACACACAAGAGATCTCAGAACACCAAATTCAGGCCAAACCACTTCCAACAAAGAAATTAAAAATACATTGGGAATAGAGTTATGAGTGATCTGGTTATGAATAAAATGCTGTTAAACCCACCTGGCATATTTATATCTATTTTATACATATAAACACAAAAGTTGAGTACATAGATTTGGTATTTTAAGGATTATTCTACTCCATGTTAACAAATCCCAAAGTTTTTTACCTGTGCCCAAATTTACTATCACTTTTTTTTCATCCCTGAAAAGTTTCAGTCAACTTAAACCACAAAGAATGTGGAGAAAGTCTTAAAACCACGAGGAAATTAAAGTTATTACATGTTTACAACCACTGTATGTGGAATTATTTTTTCCAAGTTCACCTGGACATGACTTGTGCATGATTAAGGTAAGCACATCACCCCCACACTGACTAATTTAGTTTCTGTTAATTAGACTAATTTGTCTAATATGCAGACTGTTACAAAATTAGCACCTAATGAACTTTACTGCCATTATCCTGCTCCTCCCCATTTTAGGAAAAGCTGTGGATATTCACCTGATAGGCATGAAAAGGCTGCTTTAAAACAAGTTTACTTAAAATATCAATATAAAGTATCAATAAACCCAACACAAGCGGGATGCCAAAGCAGCAATCCCTGGAAAAGTTATTAAAATCTTGCTCCTCCTACCTCCACACTCTTCTATAAGATTGGCTATGGTTTCTGCTTCCTCTTCAGCCATTTTTAATATATTACTTAGTCCATCCAGAACCACTTGCACAACTTGTGCATCTTTTACTGTCAGCAAGTTGCAAAAGGGAGGAATTACGTTTTGTTGAATTAAGTAAGCCACCTGAGGGGGAAAAGCCAAGAGTTACAGCAGGAACGTGGCAGCAGCACAGCAAACACATCCCAGCAAGCCCAGACAGTCACTGCCACCCCCCAGCCCTGAGCACTCTGCAGTGGCCACCTCAGGAACCCCTTTTGGCACATTCAAAGGAAACATTTGGGTATAAACTACAAATAGATTTGAGGTTTACAACACCCCAGGAGCAAATACTGTCAATTTTTCAGTGTCAGATAAGGAGTTTCACCCTCACCTCTGGAGAGTGACAGCACCACCCCAACCCTGCCACAAATCTACTCTGGGCTTACAAGGGACTTGTGTCTCCTACTCATTTGTCCTTTTAATGATCACAGTCTCATGGTGTGGGGAAAAAAGGTAAAAAGAAATATGGAATGTTTGAGAACCCCATCAGAGCCTGACTGAAGTCACTCATCCCAACAGAGCTTGCACCAAACCCCAGGGATGCTCCTGGCCTCAGGGCACCCCAAAACAAGGGCAGGTCACTTAAATCCCATGAGGAGAAGGGAAAGTAACTGAACAGAGAAGGGACACAGACACCCAGAGCCCCAGCACCTCCCAAGAGGGAAATGGAAGTTTTCCCAAAGCTGGACTCACCTGGTCTTTTCTCCCACTGATTGTTAAGTTGCTTATTGCCCAAGCAGCTTCTTTCTGAGTCCCAAAATCCCCCTGGAAGCACAACCAGAGACAGGAAGAGTCATTCCAGGCTTTGTGCCAGCAGGATTCCCACAGAGCTGCATTTGTTACAGTCCCCTGTGCAAGGTGCCACTGTAGCAGTTTAGTGTGAGGTAACAAATAAATCCTGTTTGAGTCTCTGAGTTCATCCCTTCCCTACAGCCACCTCTGCAATTGATCTGCCAGGGAAGGAACTTTGTTTACACCAAGGCAAGCAAGAGCTGCAGCCCTGCACTGTGCCAGCCCTTATCTGCAGCTGTCACATCCTGTAGGCCAGCTGAGCCCAGGCTGATAAAGCTGTGATAAAGCCCTGCACACACTGCAGCTGGGCTGCTGCAGCAGCTCAGGGCTGGGATCACAGGGAAAAGTCTCCAATCTTTCCTCACAGATCAATAAATTGGTAATTAACAGAGCTATCTGTGACCAGCTCTGGGTTATTTGTCTTTTCCCTTAAATAATTCCCACATGCTTTTAGCTGTTCTTTCTGCACAGAGTGGTTTGGGAAGTCACTTTTAAAAGACACCAACAGGATTTGAAGCCCACCACCAATCCTTGGGATCTGACCTTATCTAGAAGATGGATTATCATTGGAACAAGGTTTGCATCTATTACTGCCTGAACTTGCTGCTGGTTTCCTGCAGTGATGTTAGATAGGAACCACACTGCTTCCTGCAAAATAAAACATCAGGAATTAATTCACAGAAAGATTCTACATCATTTATGTCCACTGCAACTGGGCAACCTGGAACACAAGCAGAGCTGAGTTCTTGCTGAGACAAACCAAAGGGACAATCTCACCTCAGGAGACTCCACAAGACTCCTCAGCCTCTCACTGTTACCAGCTTCAACCAAATACTTCAAATTAAAAGGAGAAATTATTTGGAGACAAAAATGAGCACTTCTGATCACTCCCAGCACTGCCAGTTGGCAGGTCTCAGCTGATGGCCTGGCAGAATCCTGTATTCCAGACAGGACAGTTCTTTACCTCCTTCCTAAGGACTCTTCTTAGCTTCAGGAAAATGCAGCACTTGGAATTAACACTTGATTTTTAACAATACTCTGAAGTTTGGCTCTTTATGCTCATTCTGTCCACAAGCCCAGGACTGTCCTCCCAGGCAAGCAAGAGCAGATCTCTTCCCCAGCAGCCCCTCCCCGAGTTAAACTCAGCCCTCACCTCCCTTTTAGAGTGGGAATCTAAACTTTCATCAAGAAGTAACAGTTTTCAATACAATTTTAGGTACATTCAGAGTACCAACCTTTTAAACCCTACAACTGATAGATTTCTCCCTTCCTAGAAACCTCCACCATTCAATTCCCTTCTCAGCCTCCCTGAGTGAGAACTCTTTAGCTGAGAATTTCAAAGGAAGCTTCAGCAGTGTTCATGCCTGACTCTCTGAGATCAGATCACAGGATCACAGGTGACCCTGGAGACGTTTGGGCTGCCTGGGGCTCTCCTGGTGGGCTTTTTTGGGGCTTTAATCACAGGCAGTGTTGCAGAGGGGCCCCGAGGTGCCCAACACGCCTCAGATGCACTCCTGGCTCAGCACTGCCATCAGTGCCCCCACGAGAGCCCCCACACACAGCCCCCACCCAGGCCCTGCCCCAGCTCCCCTCCTCACACACACTCCATCCAAACACACCCAATTATCTCCGTGTCATCACTTCTGAGAGAGTCAGGTTCATTCATTAAGGTGACATTTCACATGTTGAGAACTCCTACACAAACCAACAAGCAGACTTATATGAGAAAGCTTTGATTTCCTACAAACATTGATATTCCTGTCAAGCACAAGTCTGCAGCTCCTAAGAGACTTCCCTATGGATTAATTAATTAATCCATTACTATTAATTTCCAGAAAAAAAATCAGTGTTTGCTGAAATTTGCCACAAACTGGTGGAAGGAGCCCCTTACTCACATCTTTATGGCACTGCACAACGTGGAACCCCAGCTCGGCCAAACATAAAAGTTACCCATCAGGTAAAATCCCTGGTGCTGCTCACCTTATTAATTTTTTCTTTGGGATGTGTGAGAAGTGCTGGGAAGTGTGAGAGAGCCTCACAGTTGAGAACCACCTGTGTCTGCTCGTCGGTGCCGGTGACGATGTTCCCCACAGCTCTCAGCGCCGCCGTCTGCAAACAAAACATTTCCTTTCAAAACAACTTCCCAGCCAGCAAAAGGTGGCATGCAAATGCTGCAGCACACAGGAAAATTACATTTATTTATTTATTACGTTTCAGCTATAAAAAGGAAGCATTTTGTGCAGCAGCAGATTTTGGGGTCACTTGCTCCGTGCGATCCAAACTCACCTGGACTTTGACTTCCTGGTGGCTGAGGAGAGGGACCAGGTGAGGGACAATTCCAGAGTCTATCACCATCTGGATCTGCTCATTGCCAGCATCCGTGAGATAGGAGAGTGCCCAGACTGTATCTACCAATATCTGACAGGAGAAAACAGCAGCACAGGCACAGCTCCAAAATGATGCACATTCATGGATACACTGACAGTTCATTTCAATTAATGTCCGTGTGCATTCACGTGCAGGAAAGTCAGGGAATGTGAGCATTTAAACTGACAGCTGGCAAGAATATTGAGTGAATGTTGTTTCAGCTGACAGCTCTTGACTGGCTCACCAATACAGGAATTTCCAAAATTCAAATAAACTTAATTTCACCTCTTTAGAGGCAAGAAATTGAATCACATAATTACTATAGGAATGGCAAAGTTAATACAGACATTTTTTTGCAGAGCAATGTTGCCATCAACCCAGCTACAACTTCTTTAGGAAGCAAAGAATTTCAATCAAGAAGAATCAATCTCAAATTCTGATTTATGTTCAGACAAAAAGCTGACTCATTCCAAAATTTCAATGAAATTTTCCTCATTTACTTCACTTTTAAGTAACTATTTCATATTTAACACCTCAGAAGTTACAGCTAACCCTGACATTTGACATGTGCAGCAGACACCGATTTTTCTTTCATTCACACTGATTTCCATTACAAATTAAATTGCTAGGCACAAAAAATTCCTGTAGTTCTCTGTGAATGAATGCTCACAGAAATAAAAATAGAAAGCAGTTTCAGTTCTAAGTGCAGGGAAAGTACATGCAAATAAACACTTGCAAAGACAGAAACACCAGGGAAAAAACCATCACTATTTAAAAATAGCATCATTATTTTAAAAGAAGCAGCTAATAGATACCAAAGAATCCTGTCCTAATCAAAGGGAACATCACAGATTATAATTTTGTTTTATATTTCAGCTGAAAAAGGACAGCAGAAGCTGGAAGTGCCTTTAGCAGGGGTCACTCACATTTACATCCGTGTGGTGAATTAAAACGCAGAGCGCTGGCAGGATCTGGGGGGGAAAGAAACACCTGAGGGTTATTTTGGCAGCAGGCACACCCCAGCTGCAGCCCAGCCCTGCAGAGCCAAACCACCACCTCACCTCCTGGATGGTCTCCATGGGTGGAGGGGGGTCCTTGTGGCGGCACAGGTTGACCATGACCCAGGTGACGTTCCTGAGGAAGGTGATGGGGATGGAGGGGCTGATGAAGGACAGCAGGGGCTTCACCACGCCAAGGCTAATGACATAATCTCTACACTGGGGTCCATCACCTGTGGGACAGGCAGGGGGTTCAACAGAAAACAGCCCATTGTTGACACATTTGAACAGAAAACAGCTCAGCATTTACAGATTTTACCAGAAAACAGCCCATCATTTATAGATTTTACCAGAAAACATTCATCCCATCGTTTAGAAATTTTAACAAAAAACATCCATCCCAGCATTTAGAGATTTTACCAGAAAACATTCATCCCAGCATTTAGAGATTTTGCCAGAACACATCCCATGATTTAGAGATTTTGCCAGAACACATCCCAGATTTAGAGATTTTGCCAGAACACATCCCATGATTTAGAGATTTTGCCAGAACACATCCCATGATTTAGAGATTTTGCCAGAACACATCCCAGATTTAGAGATTTTGCCAGAACACATCCCAGATTTAGAGATTTATGGTGTTGGGTAAGGGAAAGGGATGGCAACACCAGATCACCAAGAACAGTGAGAGCACAACATATTCCTGAAGATTCCTTGATAAAATTTCCAAACAATAATGAAACATCCCCAGAGGGTGGTGGTGGTAGGAGTAATAATAATAATAATATTAATAATAAAACATCTCCAGAGATTGGTGGTGGCAGGAGTAATAATAATTAATAAAACATCCCCAGAAGTTGGTGGTGGCAGAGGTAATAATAATAATAATAATAATAATAAACATCCCCAGAGGGTGGTGCTGGCAGAAGTAACAACAACAACAATAGTACAACATCTCCAGAGATTGGTGGTGGCAGGAGTAACAATAATTAATAAAACATCCCCAGAGGGTGGTGGTGGCAGGAGGAAGACACACCTATGATATTTCCTAAAGCCCACACTGCTTGCTCACAGACATTTTGATGAGGTGAATGCAGCAGTCTCAGGAAAAGCGGCACAGCATCTGAAAGGTACAAAAAGAACCAGAGAAATGGTTAAAAATGCACCTCTAAAGAGCAAATAATGCACAGGATTAACTCTCACAGGAGACATTTTTCTCCTGTTAAGAACTGGCCAAAGCTTCACTAATTTCCCAGGTGATAGTAAAATAAAACACTGCAATGATTCTTCCTTTGCTGCATATTCTTACAGAGAATATTAAACCCCTGACATTTAATTTGTTTGCAAGTCTCAAGTTTACTGAAGCTTGTCAGGATCCAAATTTAGTTCCAGTTATTGAATTCAGAAATTCTCTGCTAAGTTATGCACCAGCCCCAAGTGCAAAGGAACACCAGAGACCAAACTCAGGCACCCCGAGGAAGCAACTGGAGAATGAGCAGGAATGGAGTGGGAATTAAGGAGTGGGAATGCAGGCAGAGGGCAGGAAAGAAATCCACATTTACATAATTGATCTTGTTTTATTCTCCCTCAGCACTGAGGTCTTGCTTACATAATAGCCCAGTCTGCAAGGAACTCATTTATTTCATAAATTTCAAGAGAAATTTGAAATTTTTAATTAGATTTTTTTCTTAATGTAAACCATGTGTTTGCTAGAGAAACAACTGATCAGCAGGATTCTAATTTCCTGCTAAATGAAGGTATTTACAGTGTCTGTATGCAAGGAGAAAAAACATCTCCAGCAAGCAGATTAACAATTTCTCATGGAAAAATGACAAAAAAGCATCATTGAAATTGAAATAAATCATAATTTTGTATGTCACAGCTATTAAATTGACTAACAGTGCAGTACAGACCAAGAGAAATCACTGAAAAAGTGCTTCATCCACTGATAAATTAGATTTAAAGTGCTCTATATCAGGGGTGGGATAGATTATCTACTAATTAGATTTCCCAAAGAAAACTCAGGTTGCAACTGGGAAAGGAAGAGGATGGAGAAAAAGATAAAAGTATTACCAAAGGTACATCCTGTGAGAGTGAAAATCAAATTATATCAAAGTTCACAGGCTCTTAACACCAAGTTTGCAGAAATAGAAGCAACTGATCTCGCAGCCAACATAATTTTAATGTATTTTTTCCTTAAATTTTAGGAAAAACTCCTTTCAAAATTTTAGGAAAAACTCATTTCACTGTATCTTTGATTCTTCAAAAAGCTCTGGTTTGTTCACTCAACTAAAAACCCTGCCCACTTAGTTCTGATTTAGCAACAGAAGCTCTGCTTCAGGACATGCCTGGAGCCCAGAACAAAGTTTGCTTTGCCTGGTAGCTCGGATTCCAACAACAATTCCTTCCCACGTTTCAGATGCCCCAAAATAGGAAGGACAGGTTTTGTACTTCAACTTAATTTTGGAAGAGTTCAGTGTCAGGCACCCTCTGGTCTATGAATATTCTCCTCTCTTCACAACAGGAAGATTTTCAGAGGGGTTGTTTGGCTTTATTCCAAGTTTTTTGGTGTTTTTTTTCAAGTTTGAAAACTGGAAGCCAGCAGGTATCAACTCTAAGATATTTTGAGTTTCCAGCTCACCATTAGGAAACCCAAGTGGGTTTAAACCCTGAGGAAATGAAGGCAAAACCAGGTGTGTGAGGTAAACCTGGCAGCAGCTCCTTCAGGAGCTTGAAGCACAAGCTGATCCCAACCTGATCCCACCCAAATGCCAGGTGGGGATGGAGCAGATCCCCCCGAGGACTCACTGGATTGAACTACAGCCTGGGTTTGCTCCGAGGTTCCAGAGGCAATGTTTGTCAGAGCCCACGCAGCTTCAAACTGTAAGGAAGGACTGCAGGCAAAGAAAAACCACAGTTGTTATCACTCACATCAGTGGCATGGCAGCTGAACAGCAAGAACTGGTGCAATATGTGGAGTTCTGGCAGTACTCACTTGTCATCTCTTTCAAGACAGTGCACTAAGATAGGTAATATTCCTGATTTTATTAGGTCGTCAATGGGTGGATTGCGGTCACTGGACAGCAGCTTCCTGCAGGAAAATGGACAAAAAAACCAAATTACAGACAAATCCTGCCTGGAAAGGAGCAGGGAGCTGTTTAATCCAACCTTTCCCTCAAAAGGAGTCAGTGCTGCCACTGGCAGGTCAGTAAAGGCTGCCTCTGAGTTTGGGAATCTCCAGTGGAACCCCAACAATCAAACTGCTCCTGCTGGCCTGGGAATTCCTTCCCAAGGGTTCCTCTCCTCCTCCCACAGGATTTGCTTCCTCCTCTTTAAGTGAAAATAATCCCCCAAAGTGAAATTACTGAGCCACTGGAAAAACAAAGCCATTCTATCCACTGGCCATTTCACTCCATGCTCTCTCCCCTCTGGAAGTTTTTCACCAGCCAGGAAAATAAGAGATGAGTTATTCAGCTCCAGCTCCTACAAAAGGAGACACCCAGCTCTTTCTGCACTTTAAAGGACTGTAAAATCTTTGTCTTGAAGTGTGTGTTTTACCCTGTGAGGAGCATCAAGCTTGCACCAAGATAAATCCAGGTATTTACATGTAAAGGAAATCCACACTACTTAAAAGGTCTGTGTATTTTGATTTCTTTAAAGTTCTATTTTCCTTTTAAAAATCTCTTCATTATTACAACTTCAGTTAAGCTAGAGCACATTTTCTGACATTAAAAGCATGATAAAATAACAATAAAATCAGGATATTTGAGCAAAGTGTGTTCTTACCTTGCTGCCTGCACAGCACTTAGCTGAATACCCTGGTTGTCACTCGAAGCATTCTAAAATAAGAGAAATTAGATTTTTCACACATCTGTCATCATACCATGAGGAATATTCAAACAATGTAATAGTTTTTACCTGTACTATTGCCTCCAAAGAAGTGTTTTGCTGGAAAACAGAGACAAGAAGCAGTTAGAAATTTGAACTCTTTTAAGAATGCAAAAGAAAGGAAGAAATTAATGCAAGTTAATTCTTACCACTCTGAAGTCCCCATCTATATCAGAATCCTCACAGATATCTTCATGGGGAACATTCCTTCTCTTTAGGAGATGCTCGTCTCTTTTGTTCTTAAAGAGAAAAATGATGGAATAACTTTAAAACTTGGATTTAGGGGGGTGAGGGTGTTAAGAAGGGAAGAGAAGCTTTCGTTTCAAACACTTAAATTTTCCAAAAAATAACTTGGAAAGGACTGCCCAGAGAAGCACATTTTGGGAATTCTTCCTAAAAAATCCTGCATCCAACTTGTGCTGGAAGCTTGATGTGCACAAATCCATCAAAATTCCAGTTTATTTCTCATCATTCCCAACAGGACACACCAATTCCCAGAGGTTTTCTGTTCAGCTCAGAAGGAAAATAATTCCAGTTGTGATTCCTTTTTTCCAACAATTCCAGTTTTACCTTCACACTCTTCCCCACTTAATTGTAAGGAAATAATTTTCTGCCTGCAGATGAGCAGGAACAGCTGATTTTCAAAGGAAAACCAAATCTTTAAAAACCTCTGGAAGTGCAAGGAGTCTCTTAAATTAGTTTACAAATACACTCCTGGTTTTCAGGACAAAAGTTGTGGAATTCCCATAACTTCAGAACTTTTGAGTCTTTAATGAAAACTCGTATTTTATCAGACTAACAAAGTCAAATCCTACTTGGTAACAATAATTTTATAAAATAAAATAAAAACTCTGGGTCATCTCACCTTTCTCAACTCCACGACAACTTCATTTCTTTGTCTTCTCATAGTCTGGAAAGAATAAAGAGAAAAAAAATTAGAATCTGAATTTACATCAATTTAAAAAGTTCTTGTACAACTATTTCAGTTCATGCACTTTAAACAGGACTTTTACACACAGGGTTTAATTTTCATTATAAAAGTAGACATCCTACAGGAAATGGAAATAACTACAATATTTCTGTTATTTCATACTAAAACATTCTCCTAAGTCTTCAAGTTGAGGAAAAAGGAATTAGGAATAAAACCATATTTTTCAAAGGGCAAAATGGAAAATCTAACAGCAAAATAACTTTATAAAGAAGCTCAAATTAAGAGACCCTGCAAGCAAAGCTGAGTTCCAGAGCTGTTATTTATAAATTAGAACCTTTGACATTCTAAAAGCAATTTTTTTTGGTCATTTTCTCTACAGCTGCCATTGACAGTACTCAGGGAAAAACATCAATTGTAAATATACATAAAATGGTTTATTGCTGCTTGTGCTACTGCAGTGAGAACAGAAATAAATCAGTCTGGAGTGATTTTATTTGAACACTTTGAACTTTGCAGCAAAATTCCAAACAATTCCATTTCTATTGTGCCAAGCCCAGGGAAAACTGGAAGTCCCCGAGCACAGGACAGAAGGCAAAGGAACCTCCTGAACAGTGAGGAGATCTGAAGATAAGCATTCAAACCTCACTTTCAAAGCATTTTTCTTCATTATTCTTATCAAAAAGAAGGTGCAGTTCATCAGATCAGATTTCAGTGGAGCACAACACTGCAGCTCCCCAGAGAAAAAGGTTAAGGACAGCAAAAAGTGGCAAAGCAGGGATGGCGCCCTGCTGCTCTGGGGGCAGAACTTTGCAGGGGCTGAGGGGAAAATCCAACCTTCCCCAGGGACAGATTCCTGCTCTGGAGAAGGCAAAGTGCCAGGAGCATTGCAGCAACCTGGGAGAGCCAGAACAGAGGAGCTGAGGCTTTTCTTCTTTTTGGAATATTTGTTTTGGTCCCACTCGATTGTCTGTGTGTCAGCAGCAGCTTTGCTGTGAGCAGCAGTGTCACCCTGGGGTCTGGGGAGAGCCATCCCTCTCCCAGGGCAGCTTTTGGGTGGGAATGCTGATTTTGCTGCCTGTGCTTTGTGAGATCCTCAGGGATCTCACAAATATCCCAGTCTGGGATCCCCCAGGACAATGGCTGCAGCTCTGAAGAGCAGAGGGAAGGCAGGAATCACTCCAGGGATGTTTCTCTGAGCTCCAGGAGAAGCTGATCCACTGCTGGATCCCACCCAGCACTTCCAGGCTTTGCAGATGCTTTGGGTACTCCAGGCTGCTGCTCTCAAATTCCCAGTGGAGTTTCTCCAAACTCCACTGATCTGGCATATCCCAGCTAAAATAATGTGAGGAAAGCCTCTGATGATCAGATTGCAGAGCTGTACCACGCCCCTGATGATCTCACAGGACTTTTAACACCTTCCCAAAGCACAGGCAGCAAAATCAACATTCCCACCCAAAAGCTGCCTGGGAGAGGGGTGGCTCTCCCCAGACCCAGGGGTGATGGCAAAGCTGCTGCTGACACAGAGAGAACCGAGTGGGACCAAAAAAATATTATAACAAAAAAGCCTCAGATGTGTCATTTAGAAAATTCTTAACTTAAAAAAATCCTATCTGCAGGTGATCAGACTTTAAAGGATCTCTGCTGGGACAAGAAGAATGTTCTCCCTCCTGTCAGGCCTTGCCTGAATTCCTGAATTCACAAAAGCCTTCACATGAAAGACAAGCCACCAGTGAAGTCACTCTGAAGCACGATTTACCACAGCCTGGCTCCACTAAAATCACTCTCTGTGTAAACAGTGTGTTGACAGAATAGTTACAGGTCAACCTGGCACTGCTCATCCTCCCAGGAGGAGGAAGAGCACAAATGAGAGCTGAAGTCAGCTCTGCCACGGGATTTCCCAGTGCCACCACCCCAGCTAGAGATGGAAGAGTCTGGAGAAAGTAAAATGCCAGGCAGAGGCAAGAGTGACTTGTGCAGCCTTTTGGAGAGCAGCTCAAAGAGAGATGAGGGATGGTGGTGTCCTGGCACTGGGCAAGGGTTCCTGCTGCTCTGGGGGAGATCTGAGCTGTGTGAATCAGCTCCCAGCACCACAGGAAACCACTCTGACCAGAAAGGGCTTCACAGCTGAGCTCAGAGAGGCCAGGCAAGGGCTCCAGCTGAAAACATGGCCCACTCTGTCAGGAATTCACGTGGCTCTCTCAGGCACTGGGTCCTGTTTGTCACTTGCCACATCAAAAATCAAATGATCCGATCTATTTCTGTCGGCCTGCGATGGCCACCCCTCCATCCTCCTTTTTTCAATTATATTTAGCTTCAGATTTCTCATAAGGGCTATTTCTGACCATTAGTCATGACTGAGCCCTTCAGCTTATCATTAAAATCTCGTGGCAGTGATGCCTGCAGGATCCTGGGACATTCTGAGGGGTTTTCGAGCAGCTGGGATGCACCAGCCCTTCCTAAACACACCTGGAATGGGACCCTGGAATGGGATCCTGGAATGGGACCCTGGAATGGGATCCTGGAATGGGATCCTGGAATGGGATCCTGGAATGGGATCCTGGAATGGGATCCTGGAATGGGATCCTGGAATGGGATCCCTTCCCTGAGCTCGGCCTGTGCTCACTCCTGGCTGGGGTGGGTTTTTTTTGCTGTTATAAAATGTTCCACTCCATTTCTACACCTCCAGCAGGGAGGTCTGAGAGCACAGGAGTAACTGTAGAACTTTGGCTGCTGCTCTCATCCCAGGGAATGGTTTCCAAGGGCACATTGTTTCTGCTGGGGAACTGCAAAGTCAACAGTTATTGTAAATAAAAAATGAGCTGCTTGTGCCATCCTTCCTTCCTTCCTGCCCAGGAAGTTGCTACCAGCACCAGTGTGGTCTGGGACTCCAAATAAAAACAAATCACACCCCACAGGGAACAGACACGTGAAAACAGACTATTTTTCCTCAGTTACAGTCAGTGATTCAGGTCCTCCTCCATCCATTATCCCCTCCTATACAAATCCTATCTCAATTCCAAAGTGGAGCAATGAAATCTGCTCTCAAGACCACTGACAAAAACGCTTTGGGATCATAAAGCCAACCCAAGATACCCCAGAAGTCACATCTCAGCAACTTCAGAATGAAAATGGGACTCAGTTCCAGATAAAAAAATAAAAATCAATATGACATTACATGTGCCACCAGGCCCATTTTTCCTGGAGAAGCTGTGCATGGCAGAGAAAATGCCTTAAACAAATATCTCAGTATCATTTCAAAGTGACAAGATGGATGAGCTTCACCACAGAACTCCAAGTCAGCTTAAAGAATCCTATTTTTATCTCACTGAGTGAAATTCCTGCTCTCCCTTCAGTTCTTCCATATTTAATCCCAAGCAGACTATTTTGTGTGGGATACAGAAAGGGTTGAAAAGCTTCAAAGTACCTGCAATATTCAATATATCTCACACCACCACCCTTCCCTCACTCCCCTGGAGCTTCCTTGGTGTTCTCAAAAAATACTGTGATTTTAAAAGTCCACTGAATGATGCTGGCAACCCTCAAAATCCTGACATTACTGATCTTCAAGCATCTTGATGCAATGGCTGCTCCAAAATTAGTTTTGAAGTGCTCTGCATCACGGAATTATCATCATTTCCCTTCATGCATCTCTCAATTGCAGAGCAGAAATCTCTATTTAACACCTCTCCTGTGCTGGCACTCTTCAAGCAATTCTTAATCTCCTGCCCAGCAACACAGGTGAGGCAGGGAGAAAAGATTCAGCAGATTGCTCCAGGATTTCCACAGAAATAAAATGCAGGAAATATTTTTTTATTTCATTAAAAAAACCCCTCTAAATGTCAGTCAGATTGCAATGCTGCAGCAGGCAACAATCACCAAGAGAAAATGAAATGTTCAATCACCAGGTGAAAGAAAATGAAGCAAATAAAACACCCCAAAACTCTGCAAACCCACCCAAATCAAGACCCCTAAATGCAGGGCTAAAAAGGCAATATTTAAACTCAATTTGCCCAAAAACTCTAGCACAGCCACTATGATCAGTTTGCACTTATCTGGCCTCTGTACAGTGAAGATCTGGTATTTAATTCCAAAACTGGGGTATTACCATGAAAAACCAAGGCTGGCTGGGTGTCAGCACAGCCATCCCCACAACCACCAGTAAAAACCAGCTCAACCCTTCTCATCCAAGGGGAAAAAAAAGCCCAAGTAAAACCTGTTCCTCACTGAAGACAAGATGAAAAAAGTCACCTTACCCCGCTCCCTAATGGATCAGTATTTGCATAATTTAATATCAGAGTCCAGATAAGCCCTTCTTCAAGTCAGACTTTGGGGCTGGAGGTTAAAAACTGGGCCACTTCTGCAGTTTTTAAGGCTCCTCTTTGTGCTGAACCAATTCTATTATTCCCCATAGCTCTAAAATCTTGAAAACCCTAAAAAAATGTGGCAAGCACTGACCAGATATCTTCACTTCCCCCCAGAGATGCTGCCCCAGCTCCAAATTACTGCTCCCCCACTATCAAAAACTTTATTACATCGTGTATTCCTTTGGGCAGGAGCAGAAACCAGGGACAGGACAAGGAATTCTTGGAGATTTCTGGTCCCAGTGAATCCCTCAATTCCCAGTGTCACCAGCAATCTGTCATTTCCAAACACATGGCAGCAATTATTTACAACGTGCCCGTGCAGGAAATGTTTACCCAAGACTTCAGCATATGAAGGAATTTTGTCAAACATCTTATGTAAAACAGGTGCTTGTGTTGGGGCTTGTTTTCTTTTTTCTCCTCTTTTTGCCAGGCCAGAATTTGTGTTTTTAGAAGCATATTGAGGGAAAGGAATCAAATAACTGGAGTATCCAAAAAAGTGAATAAATGTTTGGTACTTTAAGGGATAAAATGTAGGAAATTCCCTGATTTTGGTCAGAAATACAAGAACTTCCTGTGAATATGTAAAACCTGGAAGGCAAGGACAATGTGACAGGAACTGCAACTGTCAATGGACTGATGTGAGCACATGGAATTAAGAGATAACATTTTTAGGAAGTTTGCAATTCACAACATGGCAACCTTTCACAACCTCCAGAAATCTCTCCATTTGGAATTCACCAAAATTAGGGTGATTTCTCATTTCTCTAGGGGTAAACTGTCATGGAAAATTTTTTTAAAAAAAGATGGTTTTGTAAAAACAACCCAGGGCCAACGAGAATTTCAGTGCAGATAAAAAGGGGGAGGAGTGAAGGAGATAAAGATCAAATGTTGGCTTCCTCTGCCACATAAATACACAACTTTCTGCCCAACAGCCCTGCAAGCTGGGTTTTGGAGCTTGGCTGGGGTGGGCACCAGCAATTCCCCCAGCCTGATGCCCAGTGTGATGTGTAAGCAGTTAATGAGCAGCAGGGACAGCCAGAAGCCTGAGCTATTGTATGAAAAATAGCCCTGCACCGTGGTTATTTTAGGGAGCAGGCATGTGCTCCAGGATTTGCTGGATAAATGTCACTCTCTAAAATTTAACACGGCCCAGCAGTGGGTTTGGGCTGGGGAAAAAGGCATTTCAATGCTGCAGCAAATAATTTAAAAAAAAAAAAAAGATTGAAGAGCTTGGCTGCCTTCTGACACACTCCCACGTGGTGGTACCTGCGTGTCCATCTTGAACCTTCCCTACTTCAGCTCTTCTCCCTTAAAATGCTGCACCAAAGCACCTGAACTCCAGCCTGTGTCTGCTCAAGAATCCCATTTTTCACTGTAATGGCACATTCTGTGTGCAGCCCTAAAGATGCCCTCCTATAACTGCCTATTCAGTGGTAACAAAATTTATATAAAAATAAATTAGTATCTAAGGCAAGGGGTTACCTCACAACCCTGCCAGCAAACAGAGCAATTAATTACTCCCACTCCCAATATTTTTGCCAAAAGTTTGGATGTAACTGAACAATAAACTGTTTTATCAATTTAATTGGACAGGTTAAAAAGCCAGGTGTTACAGGCTTCTGGGAAACTCGGCTGATGTTGAAATTAATACAGGGAACATAAAGGAGTTTTTACTTTTGAAACATTGTAATGTCTCCTATATAAGACTGGAATATCATGGAAAACAGAAAGGAAAATTTGAGGCCAGCAAAAAGCAGCCATGAGAACACCAAAATCCTTATCCAGAACCCTGTACAGGCTGCTTTAAAATCCAACTGCATTCCAGGCCCAGTGCTTAAAGGTGACGATTGATACTTAGTTTTAAAATCTGACCATTTCCTAAGGAAACCCCGAGTTAATTATGTATCCTGCTGCGCTTAGGAAGCACCTTCACAGCTCGAATAATTGAGCCACCAAAAAGTTCAGGGCCTCTGTGCTACGAGCCGGAATTGCTTCTCAACTGTCTGAGCCGAAAACAGAAATATTAAAAAAAAAAGAAAAAAAAAAGAAAAGAAAAAAAAAGGGAGAGGCAGAGAGGGGGAATGTGGGTTTTTTTTAAAAGAAAAATAATCTTGCTATGAAAGTTAGGGCGTTATTTATTTCATGAGGTATCCTGGAGACACGCAGCAGAAACACCCAAGCGGGCCCTAATCCTGACTCAGGCTTTTAGGGGCTGCTCGCGGAGATGATCGCTCCGGCAGCGAGCCCACGGCGGGCCGGGGCCGCTGGGGCAGGGCCGGCCCGAGCCCCGCCGGCCGGCCGGGCGGGAGCAGCCGCGGCCGCGGCCGGGCCCGGGGGGCCGCGGAGCCCCGGGGCGGCACCGCGGGGCCCGGCCGCTGCCCCTCGCCCGGCGGGGCCCGGTTCCGGCCCATGGCCCCGGCCCTGCCCTGCCCCATGGGCCCGGGCCCGGCCGCGCCCGGCCCGCAGCGCGGCCTCGGCGCCTCCTTCCTCCCTCGCTCCCCGCCCGGCCGCGCCGCTCCCGCCTCCCCGCGGCTCAGGGCCCCGCCGCGCTCACCTCCAGGTCGCGGCCTTTGTTCTTGAAGTTCTTGAGCCGCTGGTTGTCCAGCTTCTCGTTGTCGGCCATGGCGGGGGCGGCCGGGGAGGAGCGCGGCCCCTCCGCCTCCGCCCGGGCCCGAGCGCGCCGGGGGCCCGGCGGGCCCGCTCGCGGCCTCGGCGGGCCGGGAAGGGCCGGGGCGAGGGGGCGCCGCTGGGGGCCGGCCGGGCGGGCGCGGCGCGGTGCGGAGCGGAGCGGAGGGCGGCGCGGCCCGGAGCGGGCGGTGCGCGGCGGGCCCGGGCCGGTCCCGGCGGTGCCGGTGCCGCCGAGCGGGGGAAGGGACGGGCCGAGCGACGCGGGGGGGCAGCGGGGCCAGCCTCGCTCTGGGCGCCGCCGCCCATTGGCCGCGCCGCGCGCGCCCCGCGGCCAATGGCGGCGGGGAGGGAGAGGGCGGGAGCGGTGACGCAGCGCGGGCGCGGGGATGGAAGGAGGGGCCGCCTCAGCGCCGCCGCCATCTTGGGCGCTGAGGGCTGAGGGGAGGGGCGGCGGGACGGGCGCTGCCCGCGCCTGCGCTGCTGCCGGCAGAGTTAATATTTTAATTCTTCCCCCAGTTGCGATTTCCCTTCGCTCCCCTCGTGGAGCCGGCAGTTAACCGTTTAAGGTTTAAGGATTAAGGTTTAATCCTTCCTCTTGCTGCGCTTGGCACTCACTCCCCTCATGGAGACCAAAGTCGACCCCTGAATCGCTCTCCCCGCTATACATTGAGTCCCCTCATACAACCCAAAGTTAAGAGTTTAATCCTTCCCCTCGCTAAAGTTCGCATTTGTCCCCATCATGGAGTCAAAAAATTATGTTTAATCGTTCCCCTCATTACACTTTGCATTTATTTGCATCATGGAACCAAAATGGAACTAAAAATTACACTTCAATCTTTCCCCTCAGTACACTTTGCATTCGCCAAGAGTAATTCCCCTTCCTCCCAGTCTTCCTGAATTTTAGCAAAAAAAAAAAAAAAAAAAAAAAAAAAAAAAAAAAAAAAAGCTGCTACAGAAACTTTAATTTTTTTAAATTAAATAAGATAAACAGTATTGAAAGCAATAGAGAGATACACTTGCAGAGCAGAGGGGATGGTAATTTTGTTCCTACGTCTGAAATTTTATCCCAGAAAATAATGCCTTTGTGGTGTTACTAGAAGAATTCTCTAGGGTACGTATATAAATAAATAAATAAATAAATAAATTCTGCCCTGATCCTACATGTCGTCTCTACTAATTTTTAATGATTGGAAATGAACTCTATGGCATCTTCCATGTTGATAGAGCTCGTTATAATTTTCCATGATACTTGCTGAGAAAAGTTGAAGTTATGACAGGAGATCCTTTTCCCAAGTGTGAATATGAAGTCACGGAGTTCCTCAGAGACTGAGGAAAGAGAACTTGGGTTAGCTCCTGGGGAAAACACAATGATTTTTCAGACTATGTGTGTTTTATCTCTGGACCTTTCCCAGAGAATGACGCTTGGCTCTAGATAGTTCTCCAAAAAAACCCCAAAAGTGACAGGGGCTGAGTCACCGCTGCCCCATCTGTTGCATAAACGTAGCAGCGATGTCACGGCAATATGAGGAAGGTAAATTAGTCAGGGCTAATTAGTGCTGGTGGTATTCCATACAGGCACGCTTGTCTCACAGTAAATAAAGCATTTTTTCCAGACCTGGTCTAGGACAGCAGCCCTTTCACACCCCAGTCTGGATGGACAAAAATGACATTTTCTTGATACAGCTATTTACTTTTTAAAGTGTAATGCAGATTCTTCATGTAGTAGTGTTGTAGAAGACTACATAGAGATAATTTTAAAAAAATAGTATATTTAGTTTAGTATCTTTAGTTCTGTGTTTCATTTACAGACTGAGTGAGTTAGGATTATTCAGCCTAGAGAGGAGAAGGCTCTGGGGAGAATTTAGAGCCCCTTCCAGAGCCTAAAGGGGCTCCAGGAGAGCTGGAGAGGGACTTTGGACGAGGGATGGAGGGCCAGGACTCAGGGAATGGCTTTGAACTGAAAGGGCGTAGGTTTAGATTAGATATTAGGCAGAAATTCTCTGATGAATAATGAAATTGGACTCTGGTACTGCGTGTTCCATTCCTGCCCAGCGCTCAGAACTAGTCAGAATATGATGGTTAAAAATACCCTCTGTGCAAGAGGGTAAAATTCCAGCCTGGAATTTTATGAAAGGAAAGAAAACCCTTTTATTTATCAGTGCCCTTTTCATCAGCACCTTTCCCAGGTCTCTGTTGCCCCAGACATGCTCTCCCCAGCACCTGGTGTGTCTGGGAAGCATGGGATGGGAAAGGCAGCACATCCTGACTCAGTGCCCAAAGCAGTGCCAGTGACCTCGCGGGGAAATCATCCCTCTGCTGCCCTTCCCTCTGTGCTGCTGGAAAAAGCCTCGCCGAGTCAAGGGGCTGAGCAACAGCCCCGCTCCTGCATGAGTAACCACCTGAAAATAACAGAATCACCCTGGAGAATCTTCCTCCGAATCCAGCCCTGCCCAAAAATCACCTTGCTGCACCACCTCGCTGCTTTTACTATACATATATTGTTAAAAAAATGTAAAATATCGGAAATTTATTTACTTATATTAGTATTTACTATTATTCATTACTACAAAATATGTAAAATATAAAAAACTTATTTACTTCTATTAGTATTTATTAGTAAAAATATAAAAATTATAAAATTTATTTATTAACACCCCATTTTCTTTCTGTGGAAGTCCACATAATAATATCCAATCTTGCTGAGTTATGAAGGAAGACAATCCTTCAGTGGTCTTTTGGTCTGGTATCACCCAAAGCATCATTTATATTGTGATTTCATTGTAGACATAATCAGAGATGAACCAAGTGCATTTTGTGTAGCTGTAATCTAATTAAGCTGCTTGGGTCTCAGAGGAACAATTATTTTTGTTTGATTTTACCTCAGGTCCACAGTGCAAAAACACTCAGAAGGGCAATTTTGAAGGATAGACCAGTTCCCCTCTGAATCCTCAATCCTGGGTCACTGGGCTGTCTTTAAAAGAAAAACCCAAACAATTGGATATTCTGATTCTGAATGAGGTTTTTTACTAAATCAGTTTATTTTACTAAATTTTTTTTTTTTTTTACTAAATCAGTTTTTTTACAGTTTTTTTTACTGTAGGTACCTACAACATAATAAATTATGCAGAAAATACAAATTCTTGTGGTACGGTGCTGTTCAGACTTCATGTGATGCTACAGAGCACAGCTCTGCTTCTTTGATATTTTTTGCATATTTTTTAGCTTGGAAAATAAGAATGCAAATATAAAGGTGGGAATTAGGCTCTGTTCACCTTCCTGTCCTTCAAGCAACAGATAGATTTGTTTTACAAAGAGTTTACATTTTGTTTATAATTCACAATTTGTGAATTTTACACCTCACTATGCAATTAGAAAATGTTTAATTCTCAGCTTATCTTAAACACTTAATTTGAGTAATAATGTGAATTGATCTGAATGCTTTTACTAATCTATTAGTAAAAATATGTATAAAATAGGTAAAATTTATTTACTAAATGTACACTTAGGTGAAAGGAGCTCCTGCACATGGCTTTTCATAGCCCTATCTGCCTGCTATAAGGAACAAAATGTTATGTAAAGCTGCAAAGATTTGTGTTGCACACAGAAAAACACCCATTAATCCCGGGGTTTATCCAAATGGAATAGCTGGTATTAACAAAGCAGCAGCCCGCTGCTGGCAGGATAGTTTATAATAATCTTTCAGCTGGTGTGCAGACCCAGACTTTGGCAGGTTTGAGGGGGATTTTTGATGGGAGTTGGCTGAAGTGCCTTGGATGAGAGGAGGAATCAGAGATTTGGCCCACGGACACCTGGACAGCTCTGCTGCCTCCAGGCTGGGCTCACACTCACTCAGGGCTTGCTCCCTTGTGGAGGAACATTTTTATTCCAAAGCTGCTGAGCTCCTGTGCATGGTTCCCCTTGGGTTTGTTAATTTAGAACCACTGGTTACACTGTATTTTTTTCTATTTAGAAAAAATGAAGCATTTGCACTTAAAGTACTCTTCAGTCAGGGTGGTGCTTAAAACCTCACGTTTTAAAATCAGCTTCTTAAAGTGATGGACTGCAGAGGCGTGAAAAGGAGAACCAGCTTCAAGTGTTGCCAGTATGATTCAATGCCTTTCCCTTTCTAACCCTTTGGCTGTGTGGGGCACTGAAATCCTGGAGCTGCTCTGGCCCCCCTCAGACGTCGGGGCAGCCAAGGGCCTGCTCTGGCACTGATTTATTTGGGATCTCTCCCTCATCCCCACCTGCCCTGGGCTCTGCTCAGAGCTGGCTCAGGGATCTCCTCCCACGAGGCCTCTCCGAATGTCTAACACCCCTAAGCACTTTTTTTCCTAGTTAAAGCCCTCTAGATATTTTTATTCTCATAAAATAAAATAAAAATTCTTATTCTTTCTGGAAGCTGCCCTGGGGTGAGTTCTGGGATAACTCCCAGCCCTGTGTCCTCCAGGAGAGGCTGCAGCCCAGCTGCCAGAGGGAGTTCCTCTGGCTCCACATCAGCCCAACATCTGCTCCTGCCACCAGAGCTCAGCCCGGGGCTCCCACACGACACCGAGCAGGAGCCAGGCAGCTCCAAAAGCATCAGCAGAGCGCCTCGGAAGAGCACAGCCTGCTCTGATCTCTGCCACTCTGCTTTAAATCACTTTTTATTTCGTACAACGTTCCATTGGGGGGTTGCCTTTAATTTGCATCGCTGCGTTTGCTACAATTCAGCCTGTAAATGTTCAGTTTTTCATGTGCTAGATCAGAGCTTTTGCAGACAAATTTGTAGGTCATGACGTGACCACTGGTAAAAATGTTCCTTGGCACCAGAGCTGGAGTAGATCCCAAAAATCCATCAGCTGGAGATAGCCCAAGAGGAAGAGGAATCAATCCTCAACCAGCAGATTGTGGAGCTGCGCTTCCCTGCTGGTGTCCAGCTGCTTTGCCTTTCCAGCACAATTCCCTAGTAAAGGAAAGGGAAAAAACTCATTTGAGATAAAAAGTGAAGAAATGGTTACTGAGATGAGCCGTGTCAGGGTGCCCTGGAAGATCCAGGGATGCGGTTTTTCCGTGTTAAAACAGATCCTTGTAGCACTGCTGATGGTGGGACAGGGACAAAAATGCTTCTGTGTCTGGTTTGGGGTGAGTTCAATAATATTTCTGAAAGGAAAGGAAAACTTCTGATCTGCTGGCAGGTCTGGGAGCTCCAGTATTCTGAATCCTGTTCCACTGGACTGCAGGAAGAGAATTCGCTTTTCCATCCTTAATTCCTCAGGTTTCCAAAAGGAAGGCTGATCACTGCAGCTGTATTTGAAAAATCAATCTACACAAATGCTCAGATAATGAAATGGTGGGAGGTGTTAGGTGATGTGGTTCATGTTGGACACAGAAATACAGACAGGATCATGAAAACAGAGACATTTTGGGTGGCATCTCAAGTTTAAACTCTTTATTTCTGGCTGTTAACACTTCCAGGGAGCAGAGTTCAGCTCATAAAACAGCACCAAACCCAAGATGCCACAAAAATGTAAATGTCCAGATGCAGATTGCTATTGTCAGTGCTGTGTCTGAGGCTCCATTTGAAAGGAAACTCGAATACAAGGCTGAATAAGGAATTTTGAAAGGCTCAGAGCTTGGTATTGAGCAGAGAAATGAAAATATTCCAAGTTTGCATCTCTCTTTGTTCCGCTGTAATGGAGAAAATGAGTGCTCTGAGCAGAGCACTAACGAGGCCCATTCTCCCAAGGCTCAGGGCTGAGGTTCCCTTGATTTTCTGATGGCTGATAAATGGTAATATTTCTGTTCAGCTTTCCTTTTGAGGGGGAAGAATGGGCACATAATTTTCCTGAATTACACAGCACTTCAGCAGCTTCAGGAATCTTCAGATCACCGAGAGCAACCCTTTCTTTGAATGCTCATTATTCCTCTTTATATTCAAATCTCACTTCAGTTATGAACTGGTAACCAGGGCTCTTCCAAATCACACCCAGCTTGGAAAAAATGGGAATTCCCGTTTAGGAATCTGCTTCTTTGGGCAGTTTGGACATCACTCATTGTTAGGAATTTCCGGTGCCACAAAGTGAAACTTCATCCTAATGCATGATGGAAACAAATGTGGGCTTTACCTAAAGAGCAGCATCATTTATATTTATATTTATATTTATATTTATATTTATATTTAACAAATTGAAAATAATCTCTGAAAATAAGCCCATCTGTGCTGCAATGAGACAGTTTTTTTAAAAAAGCGATTTTTAGCTGTGTGGTTTAAGGCTCTCAGAGAGTTCTCGGGCTCCTCTGGTCTCCCTCCGTTTGAATTTGCAACCCGATAGTTTCGTTTTGACGAGCTGCAGGAAGCCTCACACACCACAAGATGTCTCAGCGAGGAAACACATTTCGTACAAGTATTTTTTAATAATATTACTCAAATTTCTGGTGTTTTCCTCGGGTTTTCTTTAGTGCTTGACAGGGGCTTTTCAGCAGCACACGAGGAAGCCAAGCCTGTACAAATTTACCCGTTAGCGTGGGCAATAATTGGGTATTTTAAATAATCAATGATCCAAATGACTCAGTGGAAAACCTTAAGCGTCAAAAAGAAAAGGCTCAATGTAGGTGACAGCTAAGAAATTTTTAATTTTCCTGTGTAGGTTAAATGGAGGAGTTATTTGAAACTATAATTCATTTCCACAAAGTTTGACTTTAATATGTTAAATATTTTTAACTCTTCACGCTCGGGATCAAGGCTGTTTGAAGCTGCTGTGAGGGGACGGTTCTTTGCAGAGTATTTTCTCCAAGTTACATTATCTTCATGGCCTGCTGTTGTTTTATCTGTGGAACTGCTGCCTTCAGCAGTGAGCGTTCAGGGAGAGCACAGGCGAGTTCCCTGTGAGCACAGGAGGGACTGCACACATGAAATTGTGATTTTCAAAGAAGAGCAGCCTCAGCTTTTGCACCAGAGTGCAAAGTTAATGGCTGGGAAGGAGTTTTATTTTTGCTTTTTATTGCTTTGTGTTTCTACAGCACTCAGTACTTTGGCCTGAGAATTTTCTCACTTTTCTTTTCGCTTCCCTTTTTCATGGTATTGCTGTCGTTCATCTTCCCCCACCACCCCTCCAGATTAACTCCTTAAATTCTCCTTCTGCAATTCTTTCTTACTGTTTTTCACCTTTCCAGAGAATTCAAGTGGGCACAAAAGAATTGTGTGACCACCTATAGACATTTTAGGTAAATTAAACCTTTATTATTAATCCTCAACAAAGGAAAATCCACGTGAATCCAACCCAAAATTATTCCCTTTATTGTTAATCGTCAGCAAAGGAAAATCCAAACCAATCCAAAAATTATTCCCTTGTGCTGGGAAAGGCATCCAGCCCTGAGCCACCCCATGAGGAGCCAGACATTAATTTATCATCTATTAATGAAGCTGTTTGCAGAATGCCTTTATGTTTTGTGCTGCATCCACATGACACGAGAGATTTTCACAGCAGTCTGGGATGGCCCTATAAGAAATAAAACTTCTCTGAGTTCTTAAGGGAGGGCTGAGAGACTCACATTCTTCAGTGATAAACGTGTGTACTTTAGATAAAGTAACTGAAAACTATTGATTAAGGCACAGTTACCCTTTAACAGCCAAGCAGAATTTCAGAGGAGATTGGCCTTTGTCTGGATCGATAAAATCCTTGCTGCTGTTCCCAGCTATAATTGCTGAAAACAAACAATATGTATGGCTCAGGTTTCAGAGGCAGGTGGGTTATTAAATTCACAAAATTACTTATTTTTTTCCAGGTATTTTGCCAGAATCAGGGTAATACAAGGCCTAGAAACTTCTAATTGGCCAGGCAAATAAAAAGGGTAAAACAAAGTAAAAACAAGTCAACAGAAGGTTAAAACAAAAGTAAAAACCCAGAACAAAAAGATGATCTTTGCACCAATGAAAGCACCCTGTAAGACTAAAAGGGGGCAGATGAATCAGTATGGGGAGAACAAGGAAATAATAAAAATTATTCGTCAAAAGCCACGGCTCATAAAGCATTGTCAGGAGGTTTGCATACCTCGTGGGAAAGGAGAGCTTTGAGGAAGGACCTGGCAGAAAACAAAGAAATGGGGCTGTAAATGTCTGTAAATGTCTGTAAATGTCTATAAATGTCTGTAAATGTCTGTAGGTCACTCCAAGCCCAGGAGTGGCTGAGAGCAAACCCAAAAACCCAGGGGAAATCTGCTAAGGAGACCATGGGAGCTGCACTGCCCTTGGGACTCCTGGGGAAGGACGAGGACAGGGAGAAAGCTCTGCTGGGCACAGACAGGGAGGGTGACAGGGCTGAGGGGACATGTGTCAGTCCAAGTGCCACAAACACATCAGGGATGAGCAGGAACACCGAGCACAGCTGTGGAACGGAATGTTGGAGAAGCTGAAGCACAAGGAATGCTCAGTTTGCTAAAATCCCCTGCCTTCAGAATGTGTCTGGGCTCGTTACTGTCCACGAATTTCCATGTGCAAATGGTCCCTGCAGTGTGGGGTGTGCTGAGGGCCCCCACCCTCCAGAATTTACATCCCAAATTACAGCCAGCTGGCCAATCCGGGCTGTGGGATCTGAGGAGATGGATGTCCAGGATCCAAACAGGATACCTGAGCTAATTAACGTGGAGGAAGCCTAATTGGAGCAGCACAGAAGTCAGCATGGCTTGGGGAAAAAACCTGTTTAATGTGCACACAGCACTTCAAAGTGGTGCTGTCTCCTTTGCAGCACTCAGAACTTGTTTGACACTTGTTTGTCTTTGCTTTGGTTCAGTTATTGTCCGAAATGAGATGGCACAGAGACATTTTGAGTAACAGCAGTTATCTGGAGAAGCCTTGTCCTGCATTCCTTAGACACCACACTTCTCCTGGGTTCTAAATTATTGGACTGTTGTCTCCCAGCCAAAGCAGGAGGGAGTGCTGATATCCAAATTATTCTGCTCCTCCAGACCTTCCCTTAAAATGGCATTTCATCCCCATTTCACCCCACTGGACCCATGCTCAATGAGCTCCATGTGTTATTCCTAAACTCAGAAATCTCAGCGTGACTTCAAACCACAGGGATCTTCTCAAGGAATGACATCCTCTGGGTCTGTCAGCTTTAAATGGTGCCATCCAAACACATCTCCCTGAGGGCACAGGGTCCTGCAGGCCCTGGGGTTCAGATCCTTCTCTTTGTGTGTCCCACTCATTTTGTCACATTGACTTTTCTGTCAGCACAAAGGAACAGAGACAGCAAACTCTTCAAGGAATGGGAGCAGACGCTGAAGGAATTGAGCCCCTCAGTTACAGAACACCTGCATGAGACTGCCAGAAGGCAGCAATTAAAAATACAAAACAGCAGGGTGAATGGATGAAAAAATTCCCATATTTGAAGCAAAATAAACAGCTGACCCCAATAAACATCTGACCCCAACTCTTCAAGGACTTTCATCCCATCTTTCAGCTCCACTCCCTCACGGCTCTACAGATTCTGATCTCTTACCAGCTCAAAGTATCCCAAACCCTTCAAAAATCTTAAAATTTTTGTAGTGAGTGATCTGTAAAAATTCTAAATAATAAAATAAGCCAAACTTATGCAGGAATAAATTATCCTGGTGCTGCTGGTTGGATTTCAGCACCGGCAGAATTCCTGAAACACCAAGACAATTCTGCTCATTGTGTTCAGCCAGGCAGTTCAAACTCCCCAAGAGGGATGGAGCTGGAAACTTTGGAACCTTTGGAAGTCCCTGGGTATTGATTTCACCACGGAACACGTGATGGGATCAGATATCCAACAGTTCCTGGGCTTCCCTTGGGAGCACACAGCGCGCTGGGGTGAGCCTGTGCTCAGAGCTGAGCCCCAGTTCCCCTTCCCAACACATTCCCAAGAAGTGCTGAGTGCCGGGAAGGTTTTTGCTCCAGGTTTGGAGCAGTGCACTCCATCTCTGTCCCATCCTGAGGGAGCCCCGAGTGCTCTGCTGATCCAAGCACGATGGAAAAGCCCCGGCAGCTCCCGGAGCAGAGGAACCCAAGAAGCCCTGGCTCTGGATTGATGTCCCTTGTCAGTGGAACGTTTGTCTCCGTGGGGATCAGCTTTTTGTGCCTTAGCAGCCTTGCCTTTAAGGGCTGGTCACTTTTCCCTGTCTCACTGAGGTTTTTAATTAAACTTTCAGGCATCTAATTCCTCCACCTGCACCTCCAAGCCAGCCTGACTGATATTTCTTTTAAAGCTTTAAAATGATTCCAAAAGGTTGGGGTCTCCTTGGGCAGATGTAATAGGCCTGTCTTCACTTCTCTGGGAAACCAAGCTCTTGGAAAATGCAATTTTTAAATGCTTGATATTCTGTGAAGTGAATGGAATTGAGTTTCTTCCTTTCCTTTGACGCATAATGTAGAACATTTTTTCAAGTTGATGTGAGTGTCATTTAACGTAATTTGATAACCTGCAGAAGGGCCTGTGTGCCTGAGACCTTATTCTCATTTTTAGCTGTATGAGCTGGTCTATTTTACGACTTTATTTCTCCCTTCAGAACTTGCTTCTTGGCTAATTTGAGACCTTGGTGCACCCTCATTAAATCTCCCAGGAGTGTTTCTCCCTGAGGAAGTCCTGAGCCCACAGAAGTACATTCTGCTTTATAACAGACACATGATTAGAATAAGAGAATTCACCTTATACACATGCAAACATTTATAAATGTATCAATATGAAATATCACTTTTTAAACATTGAATTGTTTGGCTTGGAAAACCAACATGAATGACTTTTAAAGATATTTTTAGGGACAGAAGATGATATTTTCTATTGAGCCCAAATCACCAGAGCGGGCAATGAGAAATCCAGACATTTGCTCATTTTTTTAGCAAGAATCTCAGCATGACTCAGGATTTAGCTCCTGGTAATTAATTAGTCTCAGTATTAATAACAGCTACTATTGCGAAACTTCCTTTTGTTTACTGTTTCAGCAAACCCACCTGATGTTTTTTGACTTTGAATAACCTGTGCATGAGACAACAAGGTATGTCTGGGTGATTTTATTGCTGCTTCACCCTTTTATAACTTGACATTCCTGTCTGTTTATTACTAAGAATGAAATGTAAACTTCCTACTTCCCACCTACTTCCTTGGTGTAATCCTGAAACAAAAAAACGGGAGCACAAGAGGACCCCTGCTGCGACTTTTCCAGAGGCCAGGACTGGGAAGTCACCACAAAACCAAGGGGATGCAGCTCTTCCCTGGCTGATCTCCTGCGAGGAGGGCATGCAGCAGTGCAGGGACAAGGGGAGCACGTGCATCTCTGGGACAATGGGAGGCCACAGCTGCTCCTTGGGGACAGCACTGGAGCCAGGCTCTGCCCGGGGCTGGGTGAGGAGCTCGTCCTGCTCATCACCACCTCCCTGCAGGAACTGTTTCTGGAATGCAGAAACAGCCAAATTCTCTTCTACATAACTGGAGCTGTAGCTCTCACCCCACTCTATTTTCAAATAAGAAACACATCTATTCCATTTATTACAAAACAGCATTTGATCACTGCTGACCAAATGGCTTGGCTGGTTTACATCTTGAAAAAAATTGATTTGAATCTTCATTTGATTTAAGCCACTTAAACACTGCTCACCTATTTTGTTTCCATGTGCGTGACTGCCCCTTTGTCATCATTCAACTTGAATAACCCCAAGTAAATAAAAAAATAATAATAAAATGCTACAGAGTCCTATCTCAGGTATGAGATATCCCATCAAGTATATCAGGTATAACTGTAGAATTTAATATTGTCAAAGTCCTTTATAAATATTTATGTATAAAAGTTCTTCAGAATCCAGTATTTCCAGATTTAATCTGTCCAACAAAGTATGTTAAGAGTCACCAGAAGTGGATGATAGAAATCCTTAAAAGGAGTTGAGTTCCTTCAGGGCGATGAAAGTCTCCTTTGACTTCTTGTACTGCCTGGCAAATGTGGCCACCCTCTGGAGAGCTTCTGCCAGCCCCTCTCCCGTGATGGCACAGCAGGGCTGCACGTACCAGTTCCTGTCACTGCAGTACTTCTTCATCTTCAGCTTCCTGGTGATCTCCTCGGCGTTCAGAGCTCCAGGCAAGTCCTGCTTGTTCGCCAGCACGACCACAGGGATGTTTTTTATGGATTCATTCTTTAAAATGAGCTCAAATTCCCTCCTGGACTCCTCCAGCCGCCGCTTGTCAGAGCTGTCCACCACGTACAGCAGCCCGCCGGCGTCTTCCAGGAAATTGCTCCAGACCTCTCTCATTTTCTTCTGTCCTCCAACATCCCAAAACGTCAGCGTGAAATCTTTCCCTGCTTCAATCATATCCACATTGAAGCCAATCGTTGGCATTGTTATAAAAGCATCTTTATACCTGAACTTGTAGAGCAGCGTGGATTTCCCCGCGGAGTCCAGCCCCAGCATCACGATGTTGGCCCCCTTCGTTGAGGGCTTGGCATTCTGGAGGCCCATTTATCCCGGGGACTTCTTGTTCCAGGGATATTCCCCCTCTTCCCTGGGGCCAGTTTGTGTCGCTGCCTTTCCCTGTCCTGAGGTGAGGCACCAGCAGAGGGGGAGAAGAGGCAGCCGTGAGCTCTGGAGCAGCCAGAGCTCTGCACAAACACACGCTGCTTTTATCGAGGTGATAAGGAGCCACGAGGCTTCGGAAGGCGCACAGCTCCGTGCCAAGCCTGTGGGTGGGACTGGGATGAGTAACCACGGCCCCACTGGCACAGGCACAAAGGTTACAGCCTGCCAGCTTGTTTGAACAGCCACGTTCCCAGCACCTGCAGCCTGATCCATGGATTCCCTGATCACCGCCAGGCCCTGGCTCTGAGAGAATCCCCCTGAGCATCCACAGCTATCTGGGAGAAAAATGAGATTGATGCCTTAGGCTTTAGCTTTTATATTCTGATATTTTATGTTCAGATTCTGTGCTGCTTTAGTGTGCAGTTCTGAGCTTCATGTTAAGTGTTGGTGAGCTCTGTGCACAGAGCAGGGAGACAAAACAATTCCTGCTCCAGCTGGGCACCAAGGACAAATGATCCCAATCTCAGCCCAGGAGCACAAAGCCCGTGGGCTGCAGAGAGAAAAACAAGCAGGGTGGGACTGCAGGGGCTGCAGTGGGATTGGACACTGAACTGCAATGTGCACATGGAGCAGAGCTGAGCCCAGGGAGAGACCCCGGCAGCGCTCGTGCATTTTGGGGCCATTTGGGTTCATCCTGGGGGCAGCCCTGGCTGGGCTCTGCTGCTGCCCAAGGGGGATCCACGGAGGAGATCCTTGGAATCAATGCTTACTTTAACTCTGTCCAGCCTCTGTTCCAGCTCAGCCTTCTCAAGGCATCTAGATATGAACACAAGCAGTGAGGAGGGGAGATTTAAGATTTAAGATTTAAGGTTTGTCCATACTTTAGCAAGCCACAGAATGAGCAGGTAGCTGATTTATCAGTGCATCTCATGTCCCACAGACTGATCTTAGGTGGTCTCGAATGTAAGTTCCAGCCCCTGGACTCAATCAAACCCTAAGAGAGCTCCACTAAAACTCAACTTAGGCTCTGCTCTAAGCAGCTGCCTCAGTGACTCCTCCTGCCAGGGCTGTAAACTCAGGGAGTTTGTTTGTGTTGTTGGTGAATGAGTTTAACTGCACCCCACAAGGTGGAGCCTAAATACAGAGTTTAAGGTCTGGTCATCACTGAGATCCCGCTGCCTTGCCTTAAAAATTCCTGTTACTTTCTTTTTGCTCTACTCCGTGGCTGCCCAATAAAGATTTCCTTCAGGAAAGGGTCAAGAAGCGAGGAAATAACTGAGTCTTGATCGTTGCTTTTGGCCACCACTCCAAGTAGCAGAATAAAACAAGAGGAGATAGAAAATGTAGTCAGCTATTAATGACTTCCTATTGACTGATTATTTTGCTGATATTGGGCTGCTCTGGCTCATCCTGAGCACTGCAGGAGTTGCCCTTACACCCAGGAAACCATTTCTCTTTGCTTCAGAAAGTCCAGAATCAGCAAAAAGGTGTAAAGGTCTTGCAACGAGCTGCTGACTGATAGAGCAATCATTTCGATAATTACGACACTGGTTGCGTAAAATCCACCTCAGCCCTGACAGACAAGTTATAATCTGGTTTCTCTTGAGGCTAAAAGGGTTAGACCGGGACTAATTGGGGGCAAAGAGAGATGACAGTGACACACTCACTGCTGCACATTTTTCATAGTTAATAACACGGCTGGATTATGTGTAGGGTTTTTCAGGAGCAGGTCAGGATGTATTAAACCAGGGAGGAAAGTGTTTGTGTTTCTTTACAAATGAATGGACACGAATTAATTGAAAGATGGGGAGGCAGCCAACTGTAGAACACAGGGTTAACACGTCAAATGGATCAGAATTCCCTGATGCAATTGCAATAAAATATGGACATCTTGAGCAAGGCAGGGATGGATGGTCTGTCCCCAGCTGTGATTCTAAGATCCCTCCCAGTTCTCTCCTCTGGGTGCTCCTCCTGCACTGGATGTTTACGATCACAGCTGTTATTTCCTCCATCAGCCGTCGCTTCAAAGCAGGGATCAAGCAGATCCCGACTTTTTACGAGGTAATGTGCGCGGGGCTCCGCAGGTTTCTGACCGTGCCACACCCGGAGGCAGAGCCGCTCCCGGGAAGGATTCCCCTGCTGCTCCCGAGGCCAAAGCTCGGGACAGAGCCCTCCTGCTGCCGGGGCGCACGGAACCCCCCTTGGCTTGGTCCAAAACCTTTGGGTTTGCTCCGTGCCGAGCCTGCCTTCCAGCCCCCTGCAGAACCAGAGCCAGAGCAGACTGAGCCTCACCAAGCGAGCCCCAACTCTGCCCTTGACTCTTCGCAACCTGAAGAGCTGAACGCGAGCCCCGCACATCCCCAGCTGGGCCAGCAGGACATCCCGGGGCGATGGACGCGCTGATCAGGCAGCGAACCCTCACGGGGCACGGAGGGGAGGCAGCAACGCCGCCGGGGCCCGCCCGGGCTGCCGGGGAGGGCGGGGGAGCGGGAGCCGCTCGGGGAGGCGGAGCTGGAGGCGGCTCCTTCCCACCGAGCCCGGAGCGGGACACGGTAATGGGATGGGATGGGATGGGATGGGATGGGATGGGATGGGATGGGATGGGATGGGATGGGATATGGGATGGGATGGGATGGGATATGGGATGGGATATGGGATCAATGGGATGGGATGGGATGGGATGGGATGGGATGGGATGGGATATGGGATGGGATGGGATGGGATATGGGATGGGATATGGGATCAATGGGATGGGATATGGGATGGGATGGGATGGGATATGGGATGGGATATGGGATCAATGGGATGGGATGGGATGGGATGGGATGGGATGGGATGGGATGGGATGGGATGGGATGGGATTGATGGGGTGGGATGGGATGGGATGGGATGCGATGGGAGGGGATGGGATGGGATATGGGATGGGATGGGATGGGATGGGATGGGATGGGATGGGATGGGATGGGATGGGATATGGGATGGGATATGGGATCAATGGGATGGGATATGGGATGGGATGGGATGGGATATGGGATGGGATATGGGATCAATGGGATGGGATGGGATGGGATGGGATGGGATGGGATGGGATGGGATGGGATTGATGGGGTGGGATGGGATGGGATGGGATGCGATGGGAGGGGATGGGATGGGATATGGGATGGGATGGGATGGGATGGGATGGGATGGGATGGGATGGGATGGGATGGGATGGAGATGGAGATGGGATGGGATGGGATGGGGTGGGATGGGGAATGGGATGGGGAGTGGGGATGGGGATGGGATGGGATCAATGGGATGGGATATGGGATGGGATATGGGATGGGATATGGGATCAATGGGATGGGATGGGATGGGATGGGATGGGATGGGATGGGATGGGATGGGATGGGATTGATGGGGTGGGATGGGATGGGATGGGATGCGATGGGAGGGGATGGGATGGGATATGGGATGGGATGGGATGGGATGGGATGGGATGGGATGGGATGGGGAATGGGATGGGGAGTGGGGATGGGGATGGGATGGGATCAATGGGATGGGATATGGGATGGGATGGGATGGGATGGGATGGGATGGGATGGAATGGGATGGGATGGGATGGGGAATGGGATGGGGAGTGGGGATGGGATGGGATGGAATGGGATGGGATGGGATGGGATGGGGAATGGGATGGGGAGTGGGGATGGGATGGGATGGGATGGGATGGGATGGGAGGGGATGGGTTATGGGATGGGATATGGGATCAATGGGATGGGATGGGATGGGATGGGATGGGATGGGATGGGATGGGATGGGATGGGATGGGAGGGGATGGGTTATGGGATGGCATATGGGATCAATGGGATGGGATGGGATGGGATGGGATCAATGGGACAGGATGGGGTGGGATGGGATGGGATGGAACGGGATGGGACAGGATGGGGTGGGATAGGGATGGGATGGGATGGGATGGAACGGGATGGGATGGGATGGGATGGGATGGGATGGGATGGGATGGGATATGGGATGGGATATGGGATGGGATATGGGATGGGATATGGGATCAATGGGATGGGATGGGATGGGATGGGATGGGATGGGATGGGATGGGATGGGATGGGATGGGAGGGGATGGGTTATGGGATGGCATATGGGATCAATGGGATGGGATGGGATGGGATGGGATCAATGGGACAGGATGGGGTGGGATGGGATGGGATGGGATGGGATGGGATGGGATGGGGTGGGATAGGGATGGGATGGGGATGGGTGTGGAGCAGGGACGCGGCCCCGCGGGTGCAGCGAGCCTGGGCGGGGCAGTGCGGGAGCCCCGAGCGCCGAGCGCCGCCGCTGCCGGGCCGGACGGGGCAGCCCAGCGAGGCTGGAATGGGTGCCTGGGCTCGGCAGAGGGCGGCGCGGCCCCGCCGCCATCCCCTCCTGCCCGGCCCGCGCCTCCCGCTCCTCCCCGCCTGGAAAAGGAGAAGCGATGGACGGGGCAGGCACGAGGGACAGCGCGAGCCGGTAAAGGTATTTAATAGGGTTTTTTTAAGTTTTAAAAAGAAAAACCTTGAGGTTTTGTTACATTAGAGCATCGCAGTGCGGGGTCTTGTGAAATTGCCTCTAGTTTCGATTGGTTTTAAGTTTAAAAACGTAGAGTCGGTGGCTGGTTTTGGGCTGGAAGGACATTAAACATTAACTCGTTCACCTCCTGCCGTGTGCAGGGACACCTCCCATAGACCAGGCTGCGTCCAAGCCGGCCCTAAAGCCAGCTTTAAATAGTACATTTCCAAATTATTTCTGCTGGTAGCTTTACAAAGGAATTATTTTCCTATACACCTATTATTACGGTATTTTTAAATAATCATATTGTACTATTGGTTATTATAATTAGTAATCTTTATTGAATATGAGAATTTCCCACCCTTTTCCTGCCCAAGCACGTCCATATTACACAATCCCGTACCTGGGTGGAGATGGATCTAAATCCCCGCGAAGCATTCTGAGCCTTGCGTTGCCTCACATTCATTTCAAAAGTCACCAGTTTTATCTTCTGCCACTATCTCAGCCTGGAAGAAAACAAAAGTAATGCCCGGGAAGGAGCTGCCGTCCGCAGCTGGAAGGGAGAAAGTGCCGGCACAAAGTCTGGAAGTGGAGGAGGAGCTGGAAGGGCAGAACCTGCACCATGACCGAGCAGAAGTGCTCAGACCTCGCTGACTCACCTGCCTCACTTTGCTTCGAGCACTCGAAATAGGAGAAGGTGGGCATTCATTTCCCTGTGTGGCTGGGGTTTCCTGAAAGACCTGAATTGATGTTTATTTTCCCAGATTTTTCCCTTATGTAGCAGATCAGGATTTGTCTCCAATTTTGTTGTTCACAGTGTCATGAAATCAGGCTTTTCTTCCTATAAAAATCAAAATATTTATAATATTTTTTTCCATGATGCAGCCAAGAACTGATCAAATGGATCAGTTTTCACTGATATGCTTTAAAGTTGATCATCAAAATAAATGTTGTCGATCTAAAATCAAACAATAAGCACTGATACATAACCTAGGTTATCTTCTTCTTTCTCCTACTGTCCACTGAAAGTCAGGTTGATGCATAAAAAGAGAATATTCCTATTAGTTAATTGCTGATTTTGAGAGGAATCAGCCAGAAATTATTCTCTTTAAATGCTTTAAAATTGCTTTAATCTGTTTTAAGGCCATTGTTGGTGAAATGTTCTCCAAATGCTTCCTTTAAAGGATGATTAATTTAAAATCAGATCCTACACAGAAACACGAGGCAGGTGGGCTCTGGAAAATCAAATTCCCCTGGATTCCAGAGTGCTCTTCTGGGGGCTGGATTTATTTGTCAAATCTAAAACATTTCTGAGCCCTGTGGTGAGATTTTTGAAGATAAAGAGTAATTAATTGTGCTGTGAAATCAAACCTTCTATTATCCTGACTGTGTCTTTGTGTGTGCTCATGCAGGATAAATATTGTTACTGCAAACATCAGAAACCATTTGGAATTCCTGCAGTTAGGCACTGGAGTTATTTTGGCTTAAAGATGGCTAAAATAGATGATGGAGCACGTGTAGTTTTAAGGAAATAAAACTACATGAGGGTACAGGCCTGGGGGTTTAGTTTTAATCTGAATTTTGTGGAGATTTATCCATTGGAATCTCTAATCCTGACATTGGAGCAGCAGCTTCAGCACAGATTCCACAGGGGTTTGGAAGGGCCTGCTGTGGATCTGTGTGCCTCAAATCCAAAAATTACCTGGCTAATGGTAAAAACTGTCATGATTTTGGTCAAAACCAGCTTTAGTACATCGCTTGATTTAAGGATGTTGATTTTCACCTTCCCCCTCCCCTGAGAACAAGCCACTGCTTAGACCTTTAATGGCAGTGAAATACTTGCTCGTAGTTCTGCTGTCTTGCCCGTTTTTCTATCATTAACATAAAAACCAGAGTTCTGATGCTCTGAGCATCCATTTCCCGAGCATTTGTTGGGTTTGGTGCACGGGGTGGTGTCCTTGGGGTGAGGCTGAGTCAGAGACATGGTGCTGAGATCCCTGGATCACAGCCCTTGGAGCTGGAGATCAGGTCTGTGCTGGGGGGGATCTGCAGGGTCAAAGCCACGAGCTTTCAGTGCAAGGCCTGCAAACTCTGCTGGGCAGGGGCTGTGCCCTGCTCTGCCATCCCTGCTGGGCAGGGGCTCCATGCCCTGCTGCCATCCCTGGGATCAGGGCTGTGACAGCTGGATCAGGAACGCTTGCGTTGGCTGGTCCCATAGCACAATCCCAGCTGGCACTTCAGCCAGCACAAGGAAAAGGGAATATTTGACTAACAGCACTCTGAACGCCACTTTCCCCTTTCTTCTTCAGCAAGGAAGATGCTCCAGGACTCCTGGAACAGATTCTGAGCGGCACCAGCAGATCCCGACCATGATCCCGGTCGCGGTCAGCGCCTTGTGCATGAGACCCCTGAAATGGATTTTCCTGTTGCTGCTGCTGTTTTCCCTGATAACCATGTGGTACATAACCTTCTCCTCCAGGGCTGGCCTGGATAATGTGAACCCTCTGTACTTCTTTGAGTACGAGCCCGTGTACCGGCAGCCGCGGCCGTTCACGCTGCGCGAGCGCCGCGGCTGCGCCGACCTCCACCCCTTCCTGGTCATCCTGGTGGCTTCCAGCCCCGGCGACGTGCGAGCCAGGCAGGCCATCAGGACCACGTGGGGCTCCCGGGACTCCTGGTGGGGCCAGCACATCCTGACGCTGTTCCTGCTGGGGCAGGACACGCAGAGGGAGGACAGGGCGGCAGCGCTGGCGGTGGAGGACGAGAGCATCCTCTACGGGGACATCATCCGCCAGGACTTCATGGACACCTATGACAACCTCACCCTGAAGACCATCATGGCCTTCCAGTGGTTCTCCGAGTTCTGCTCCAACGCCAGGTTCTTCATGAAGACCGACGCCGATGTCTTCATCAACACTCCCAACCTGGTGAAGCTCCTGCTGCAGCTGAATTCCTCGGAGAACGTTTTCATCGGGTACCCCCTCATCGACAACTTCGCCTTCAGAGGCTTCGACCCCAAAAGGTACATCTCCTACCAGGAGTATCCCTTCAAGCTCTATCCTCCCTACTGCAGCGGCCTGGGATACATCCTGGATGGAAAACTGGCTCTGAGGGCTTATGAGCTGATGGGCCACGTCAAACCTCTGAAATTTGAGGATGTTTACGTGGGAATTTGCTTAAATATACTCAAGGTCAACATCACCATTCCAGAAGATGCAGAACAATTCTTTCTCTATAAAATCGACTTTGATATCTGTAAATACAGACATTTGATTGCAGTTCATGGCCTTACATCAAATGAACTGATCCAGTTCTGGCAGGATTTGTCATCCAACACTTCAAAAACTTGCCTTTGACTGTGGATTTCTTTAGAAACTTCAGTTTGCTGTAGGAGTGGCCTCTAGAGATGACTCTGACTGCTGGGGCAGCGTTTCTGCAGGGTGTTGCAGTGCTTTTCAACAAGAAGAGGGATTCACAAAGCACTTTTCCAGGGGTGTATCCTCAGAGGGTGCCTGGGAATGCTCTGTCCCTCTGCTGCCTTTCCATGTGCTGGGAGCAGCCCTGGGATTTCCCCCTGACTCTTCTGGAATGTACAAAATGCCGTTGAGGAAAGGTGTTCCTGCCAAGAAAGCAGCTTGGAGGATGATTCCTGAATTGCTGCCTGGATTGTTTTTATTGTTTTACTGCCACTCTCCTTTATTTGTTCTCTGCCCAGCACAGAATTTAATCCAACCCAACCCAACCTTGTTTTCTGTGTAAGCCTCCTGAGAGTGTCACACCTTGTTATTTAAATGTGTCACCTTCACAACCCTTCCAGGAGTGTTCCCAGCCTGTGGGATCTGCAGGAGCTGGTGAGAAATGCTGGAGATGTGATGCACTTTGTGTGTGCATATTAAATGGAATGACTTTGGTGTCTCTGCTGGTGTTCCCAGAGCAGGGAGATGGAGTGGAGCTCACGATCAATTTGGACATCCCAAAAACACTGGGATCATCAATCCCTCCCACCCTGTGTGTGTGATGCATCCCAGGAGTTTTGGAACCCTGTGGAGAAGATGGGAAATAATTTCTGTTGTGATTTATGCCTGGTTCTAAATGCGTTTTTTGATTCCAGTTTGAAAATTGGACAAAGGAAGAAATCCTCCCATTGCTATTTTAAAGAAGGCCAACTCTTCCCTGTGTGTAAAGACCATTTTTTAATCACTTTATTCATATCAGCAAGGCCCAGTTTTCAGTAGTTTACACTTCTAATGGACAACGATACAGAATTTGCAATTGCATGAACAGAATTAACCTGGACACATCCACTACACGGGGGAGGGACTGAGGAGATGTCCTGGCCACGCTCCCAGGGCTGGCCCACCCAGAGCCCTGGTGTGTGCCAGGGCAGAGCCCGGGGCTGCCCAGGGCTGCAGGAGCAGGGCTGAGGGTGCCCAGTGCCTCCAGCACCCAGGGGCACTGCTGGCTTTGGCTCTGCTCCACAGCTGCACCCGGGGCTGGATTTCAGGATGGGCTTGTGGCTTTTTAGGGATGAAAAAGTCTTGGGGACAACACTCTCCAGACAAGGGTTGCAGATGTCAGTGTTCTGATGGTGAAAAGGTCAAAGATGTTAAAAAATAAAGGCTTTTTTTTTTTTTTTGGGGACAATATAGTATTGCATAACTGAGGGAATGATGCTCTTGTGTTCCTAGATCCAGGTGAAATTCCAGCTGTGCTGTGGGTTTAGGAGCTGGGATTTGATTGTTCTCTGAGCAGGTACGGGGAGAACTGCCTCGTTCTGTGATTGTTTCCACATCTCAAACCCCAAACCCCTCAGTTCTTCTCTAAGCCTGCCGTGTGAAATGCTCAGAAATAAATTATTTACCACAAGAACACTGATACTACAGCACAGCTTGTATTGCTTTTTCCAAAATAAAAATGCAATTATGACTCTGCTGCCTTCAGAAAATGGATAAAGCAGAGAATGCTCGTGGTGAGGGAGGAATGAGAGTCCTGGGGAGGTGAGGATGGCCAGAAATTCTCCTGTCACCTGCAGCAATTCAGGGTTTTGTGCCCCAAATGCTGACACTGCTCACAGGTTCCAAGGCTTAGGTTTATACACAGTGATCTCTTTGTGCCACCTGAAGTTAATTGTCATTGACAGTGCCAGCAGCACTGGAAAAACATCCATCCTGCTCCTGGTTTTCCTAAAAAACCTCATTTCCAAGTCTGGCTTGTATTTGATTCTGACTTTATTATTGCTTAAAAGGCTGTAAAACTCCTAACTGAGCTCCTGTTTCTGCTCAAAGCCATTCTTAGGGAAGTTTTTAGTGTGAGCAGCCTGGCAAAAAGTGAAAAACCTTAAAAATACGAAATAATCTGGGCATTGAAGTAGGGGAGGGGCCAAATTTTATTGCATCTGCCTAGAATATTGTACTAAAACAAAGTACAAAACACAGGTTAAAGGTTTCCCAAATCCTAAGTGTTTTTTTTTTTTTCCCTCATGCAGCTGTATTAAATCAGAATTCCAAATATTTGTGATTTTGACAGGAAAACTGTGGGGTTTTCTGACCTGAAAAGCCTAATAATGATAATAATGGTAATAATAATAATAATAATAATTGGAAGTTGCTGCTGGGTGGGGAGCAGAAGTGAGTTCTAAGGTGAAATTCCCATGCTGGATGTTATTTCAGAGGAGTTAAAATGCTTTGTGTGCATCCTGGCACAAAGAAATTCCCCAGAAATCTTCCAGGAGATGCAGGGGCAGCCCTCCCTGTGCTCAGTGCAACAGGATGTTTGGGACATTTCCCTAAATTCTGCCTCACATTTATGGATGGTTGGTGTCAGAGAGGCTGCCTGTGTCCATGGATGCAACTCCACAGGCTTCAAAAAATGCAGGATTGGCCATGAAATATGCTTGGGAAAAAAGTGCTTTAAAAAGTTCCCTATTGCTCAGATCATTCCCAGAATCCCAGACTGCCTTGGGTTGGAAGGGACCTTAAAAACCCCCTCGTTCCAACTCCCTCAGGGCTGAGCAGAGCAGGCACAGGAGCTGCCCAAATCCAGGAAATCCACACATTTTCCCCTCAGGAATTGCCCTCAAACCTCTGCTTGTGGTTCTGGCAAGGCTCCAGCTGCACCCACCAGGTTTTTTTGCTTCCCAGAGCACCCAGATTATCCTCCAGAGCTGGACTCAGCTGGAATTTTAAATTACCTCAGGAAAATCTAAATTTATCCACCTGCTCCCCTAAGCCTTGTCCAGTCAGCACTGGAAAAATAAAAGTAACGGAACTTCAGCTCATTATTAATTATCTGTACAGATCATTTTCTCTGGGGGTTTTAGAAAGGCCATTAATGAATAGATTGGGCACAAGGGGCAGCAGCTCTGGGCTCTGCAGTGGCCAAATTCCAGCAGAACATTCTCACTTGGAATTTTGTTCAGAGGCCTAAAAGCCTGCTTCGGGGGATGAAAGGCTGGTGAGGTGTTTTTTCTGTAATATAATCACTGACTAAATGCTTCTCTGTGTAAAACAAGTATCAGCTACATTAGCAATAAATCCATATTATTTAAAGCAGGGCTGTCTGTATCCTGAGACACAAAATTCCCTTTTTTTTTTTTTTTTGAGGCTGTGGCGTTGGTGTTTCTGCAGCCAAGCTGATGCAGTGCTTCAATTCTGACTCCTGGATTCCAAAACCTTCACAACATTTTAAATTTCACCTCTGGAAATGGTTTCACCCTGCAACAACAGTAGTGGGAATGGAAATCCTTTATCCTGGGGGCTGCTGTGGGGTTTGTGGGAATGCCTCAGGCCAGCAGAAGGAGCCACGGTGCCACCAAGCTGGGGACAGGCTGGGACATTCCAGCCCTGCCAGGAATTCCAGGAAGGACCCGAGGGATGGATGAACTCCACAGCAATCCCTGCTGCAGGCTGAGGGAATCCTCAGAGCATCCCAGGGGAGAGACTGGGACATCCCTGGGAGCAGCCCAGCTTGGGAACAGCCCAGTTTGGGAACAGCCCAGTTTGGGAACAGCCCAATTCCCCAGAGCTGGGACATCCCTGGGAACAGATGAATTTGGGAACAGCCCAATTCCAGAGCACTAGGAGCAGGAATGTCCCTGGAACAGCCCAATTTGGGAACAGCCCAATTCCCCGGAGCTGGGACATCCCTAGGAACAGCTGAATTCCTGACACTGGGACATTCCTGGGAACAGATGAATTTGGGAACAGCCCAATCCCAGAGTGCTGGAATGCCGCTGAAACAGCCCAATTTGGGAACAGCCCAATTCCCAAGCACTGGGACATCCCTGGAACAGCCCAATTCCTGAGCATTGGGAGCTGGAATGTCCCTGGAACAGCCCAATTCCCAAGCACTGGGAGCTGGGACATCCCTGGAACAGCCCAATTTGGGAACAGCCCAATCCCAGAGTGCTGGGATGCCCCTGGAACAGCCCAGTTTGGGAACAGCCCAATTCCCAAGCACTGGGATATCCCTGGAACAGCCCAATTCCTGAGCATTGGGAGCTGGAATGTCCCTGGAACAGCCCAATTCCCAAGCACTGGGAGCTGGGACATCCCTGGAACAGCCCAATTTGGGAACAGCCCAATCCCAGAGTGCTGGGATGCCCCTGGAACAGCCCAGTTTGGGAACAGCCCAATCCCAGAGCGCTGGGATGCCCCTGGAACAGCCCAGTTTGGGAACAGCCCAATCCCAGAGCGCTGGGATGCCCCTGGAACAGCCCAGTTTGGGAACAGCCCAATCCCAGAGTGCTGGGATGCCCCTGGAACAGCCCAGTTTGGGAGCAGCCCAGTTCCAGAGTGCTGGGATGCCCCTGGAACAGCCCAGTTTGGGAGCAGCCCAGTTCCCCAGCGCTGGCTCAGCCTCGTGGTCCATCTGTCACCTCAGGCCATCTGAAGGTGCTCTTTGGCAGCCACTCCCTGTGTCCTGAGGCTCCGGCTGTCCCCAGGGGGATGGAGCCACCAAACGTGGCTGGGTGAGCAGGAGGAGCTCCCGGCTGTGCCCAAGGCAGCTCCCTGTTTTTGGGGGGAGAGCAGCGGGAAGGCTGGAGCCCTGCTGCCACAGCCACAGGGATATTCCTGCACAGCACCTGCAGCCCTTCCCAGATGGAGGATGGATGGATGGATGGAGTGTTAAGGCAGTGGGAGAGCCCTGCACTGGTCAGGTTGCATAAGCAATATGTACAAGGAGTTCATCCTGTCAGCCTCCAGCTGTGTCACGACAGAGTTTGGCACAAGTCAGCACCACTGGAAAGCTGGGAATGCCTTGATTTGGAGGGAAAGCTTCCAAACCTTCCAGCTGGGAGCACAGGTAGGCACTGCACGTGGATGTGGGAGACCACACAAAGCCTCTCACCTCCATCAGTCCTTCCTCTTCAGACCTGAAGCAGCTGAAGCTCCTTTTCCAAAGCAATCAAAGCAAAAATTCCCTGGCTGAGCAGAGATCATTGGCATGGGTGGCTCTGGCCAGGACAGCCCTGCCAGGGAGGGGAGAGCAAGCTGAAGGTGCTGAGCCAGTTCTTGCTGCAGCTGCAGCCACAGGGCTGGTTGGGATGTGCCTGAGGGACAGGGAATGATCCTGGAGTGATGTGGAATGATCCAGGCAAACCTGCAAACCCCTCCTGCCCTGCTGTGTTTGCCTGAATCCAGCGAGAGCTGCCCTGCCAGGGCTCCCTCCTGGCTGCAGCTCCTGCCAGCTCGTGTCCCTGGCTGTCCCAGGGCTGTGCTCAGAGCTCGTGGATCCCTCAGGAATGCTCCCTGCAGCCAGCAGCTCCCACCCCAGCTGGATGTGTGCTGTTTTCCTGGGCATGGCACACAAACATCCCCCTCCCTCAGGCTGGAATCCCTCTTTCCCCAGGGCAGCTGTGCCCTCCAAAGGGAAGGCACAAGGGGAACACTGAAGGGGACAGGGAAGGCAAACTCCACACACTGAGCTGCTGCCCCACTGCTGCTGTGCCATCCCAGCCCAGGACCCAGCATTCCCATGGAATCACCACCCAAGGGCTGACCCAGCTACCCAGAACAACTGCAGCAATTGGTACCAATTCCTGCTGGCTGCTCACCTGAACGCCTCAGCCAAGGTCAGGGAGCTCCCATCCCTGGGAAAGGGGCAGGACAGGCTGCCTGCCTGCTGGGCACTCCTCAGGGGCTCTGCCTGGAGTTCAGCACCAGTACAGGGCCCCAGACACGTTTTGGAAATACCACCAGAGCCAATTAAGGGCTGAAATCATCCCCAAAGAAATTAAAGGAGGGAAGTTTGTTGGGGGAGAGGTGACCTAGGGACAGAACAAGACAAAGATGGGGATTCCTTCTCGAGCAGAAGTTTGTGCTCTTTGATTTTTTGCCTTGAGAGACCCCCTCAGCACCTCCCCAGCATGGCTCAGCCCCACCCCAGACCCCTGCAGGTGAGCAGGGGGGCCAGGCAGCTGGGAAATGAGGAATATTGCCCTTTCCCAAGGAACAGGGAATCCATCACATCCCTGACCCAGCTCTGCACCCAAACACAGGCAGCCTCCATCACCCTCAAGACTTGAGCAGATTGTCCAGGACCACGTTCTGGGGAGATCCCAAGGACTTCTGTAAGGCAGGATAAGGATAAAGGAGCCATCCAAAATCCTGCCTGCCCTGTCCCTCTGCCATGACACAGCTGGTACCAGAGGTGCAGCAAACCCAAACTGTCCTCATTCCAACTTACAGCAGTCACAGATCCCAAAATACAATTAAATACTGAAAGTTAGAGCTAAACATACTTTTGAAAATCTAGATTTAACACAACCTTTCATCTCTACAGTGCATTGATGCTGCCTGGCATTTGCATGTCATCCCAAAAGCCCGTTCCAGAGGGGTCTGCCCTGGGATGAACACCACAAATCCATCTGCAGTGGTACAAGGAAGTCTTTCACAGGCTTGACTCCCAGCTAGGTAGCTCTGAGGAACGCCCTGCTTGGGTGAGGTTCCCAACAGTCACCAGTGACATTTCATTTTCTCTCACTTCACTTTCCAAGTCCATGCCACAGAAATAAGGTCAGGGTGATTCTTGGTGAAGGACAGACATTCTGCTACCACAGCTGAGCTCTGCTCCCATCCAGGAGGGTCAGAACTGCCAGGGTTTGGCTGAAGTTCACCACAAGTTGGTTTGGATACAATATGGCCTAGAAGAACTGTCCTAGAGTAATGCACAGCCTGAATAAACGTGGTAATTCAGGAGCTCTACCTACTCACATGCTTGGCAGGGGTTTGTTTCGGGGGGAGGCTGAACAAAGCGAGAGCCAGCAGTGGCAGCAGGCTGAGAGTTGGCTCCTCTTCCTCCTTCACGTCACAAACCCTTCTCCCACCCACCCACCCCTACCACTGCAGGGCGCAGAGATGAGGAACATGAGAGCAGCCCCTGAGCAGTGGCACCCAGGAGGGAAAAGCAGCAGCACTGCCCTGAGCCAGCCTGGGGCTGGCACCCCAGCGGGGAGGAACCAAACCAAAACCCTTCACAGGATTCCTAAAGAAAAGTGAGAAACGGGAGGTTCCAGTCGCTTCCTAAGGAGCAGCGAGGGCACAGGGCAGGGACAGGGGACAAACTGGATTCTTGTGGTCGCTCAGCATGGATTTGTTGTATTGCTCCTTTTGTCAAGCCAAGAGCAGAGCCCAGAGAGATCCGCTGCCGCGGGAGAGCCCGCACGGCGTTCCTGGAGCTTCCTACCACGGACAAACTGTTCTGAGTCCTGAGCGGGCCCGGGGGCTCCTCACTGCTGCTCCTCTGCTTTGCTGCTATTCCTGAACTTCACCACCATGACTGTGATGTTGTCGGGGCAGCCTCTGTAGAAGGACTGCAGCACGATGCTCTTGGCCCCGAAGTGCGGCTCGTCCAGGCGCTCCTTGATGAACCGCACGGCCTCCTCGTTGCTGAAGGCGTCCCACAGCCCGTCCGAGGCCAGGATCATGAACTCTGGCTGCAGTTTGTCCAGGTCAAAGCTCAGGATGTCGGGGTCAGGGATCACCACGTTCAGGTTCTTCAGGGGGTAATCGCCCAGCGAGCGCGACATGGCCAGGATGCCCTGCACACGCCACGAGCCGTTGAAGCTGATGAACCCACCTGGGGGGAAACAGCAAAATCAGCTGAAATCAGCTCTTTCGAACATCCAAGGAGCTCTTTGGAACATCCAAACAGCTCTTTGGGACATCCAAACTGCTCTTTGGAACACCCAAGAAGCTCTTCGGGACATCCAAGGAGCTCTTTGGGAGATCCAAGGAGCTCTTTGGGACATCCAAGGAGCTTTCTGGTTCCCACCAGATGCCCCCCAAAGGTTCATCCTGAGGGGTTACAGAGCTCAGAATGTGCCAGTTGATGCCTCAGGTTTTAGCTTTTGTATTTTTCAGGTTCTGTGCTGCTTTAGTGTGTGGGTCTGGGCTTAATATCAGGGGATGGTGAGCTCTGCACAGAGCAGGGAGACAAAACAATTCCTGCTCCAGCTGGGCACCAAGGACAAATGATCCCAATCCCAGCCCAGGAGCACAAACCCCGTGGGCTGCAGAGAGAAAAACAAGCAGGATGGGACTGCAGGGGCTGCAGTGGGATTGGACACTGAACTGCAATGTGATCTGCTGCCACCTCTGCCCTGTGGAATTTTGGGTGCAGAACAGGAGATTTGATCTGCTGACACTTCCCACCCTCTCCCAGGGGAAATGTCAATCTTAGTGACAGATAAAAGCTGAACCTTCCAACAACTCACCGGCTCTCTTAATCCTCTTCCGCTCCTTCAGCTGGTAGGGCTTGTGGTCGTGGGACAGGGGGATGGCATTGCCATCCTTGTCGCAGAGCACGCCGCGGGAGTCGCCCACGTTGGCCACGGTCAGCTCCTTGTCGGACAGGAGGGCGATCAGACACGTGGTGCCTGCAGCAACACCAGGGTGGGGGCAGAGAACCACGGGGGATGGTTTTAGATGTGAAAATAAATGGTATTTCTGCCACGAAATGGATATCCCTGATCAGCAGGGAAATGTTGTTCCTGTCACGGAATGCCAGGATGGCTGAGGTGGGAAACACTTCCAAGACTGGGGAGTCCCAGCTGTGACCCCCTGAGCACTGAGCCCGCCGTAAAATGGGAGGAATCTTTCCATTTTCTCATTTCTCATCTCCTTTCCAGTTCCCATCTTCCCCTTCCTGCCCCCTCACCCAAACCCAGCCAATACCAGCTAAAAAACCCATTCTGGGGCTGGCTCCTGGCTCTGGATGCAATCCCCAAATATCAATATCTCCAGGACTGCTTGACAGCAGGGAAAAATGAATTCCATCTCTTTTTTTTTTGTTGTGCAGTAATGAAACTCAATTTTTTCAGGACTCCTGGGAAAGAAGGGCCATCCATTAAGGAAAAAAAACCATTTCCCACAGGACAAAACCAGCTCCAGAACCTCCCAGCAAGGCTGGAATTCCCTGGAACATTGGAATTAAATGGCAGAATGCTTTTAAATAACCAAAATTTGTCACAGATCAGGCACTGACCACCTCAGATGTTTAGGGACACTGTAAATCAAAGGAATGGGATTAAGAGCCAGCAAAGCTTTGTTGGGAGAAAATTTTCTTGCACAAAATTACCCCCGCCTTAGCTAGTCAAGAATGCCACTTTTTAAACTAAAGGATTTACAGATTAGGAGAGGATTTGTCCCCATCTGTCACTTTTGGCCTCCTTTCATTTTTTAAAGCTTCCTTACTCAAACCTCACAAAAAAATCTTGCCAGCACTTGACTATTTCCAGACAAACTCATTTTATTTGTAGCTGTGATGGATTGATTTCCTGAAGGGAAAGATTCACAAAAGGAGGGGAAGATCCACATTGGGATGTGGAATCCAGGCTGCACTTTACTAACACTGGATGTTGCCAGAAAGGCCAAATTAACACCCAAAATTGTGCCAAAGCCAGAGCATTTCAGCTTTACTCTGGGAAATGCTGCAGCTGAACTCGAGCCACTTTGGGAGGAGGAAGGATTTACCTGGGGGTGCAAAATGCTCCTTCCAAAAGGGATGGGAAAGGTTTCCTGGCTGGAAAAAACGTGGAAGTGCTTCCCTGTGCACCAGAGCCAGCCACAATCAGTGTGGGAGCCCTGGGAGCCCCCCAACACCTCCTGAGGCAGCTTCCCTGGCTGGAATTCCACCTGCTCATCATTTCAGAGATGAAACCTGGCAGGGCTCCAGGACGGCTCTGGGTGATCCCTCACATCACCCCTGCCACACAAAATTGTATTTTCTCCCCTTTCACCACCATCACTTCTATTTTGCCAATTTTGAAGGATTGTTTCCTTCACTTTTTGTACCCCACCAGCAGCTGGAGTTCCTCATTCAGTTGATTTTGCTGGAAAAAAAAAAACCCAAAAAAAGGGAAAATGTCACCAGCAAGGGCTGGAGCAGCCAGGATCACCAGCAGCTGCTGTAATTATATTTAACTGCCCATTTTCTGTGCTTTGCTCACAATCAGCTCTCGCTCCAAGGGCAGGTAGAGCCATTTCTGCCTTTCTCAGAAATAAGGGACACAATTAGGAGGATGAGGGGCTCCACTGCTGTGTTTTCATCTCTGATGAAGCTGGAATTTCGGGCTTTCATTTACAGCTGTGCTGCTGGGAATTTTCTAAACCAGTTATTACGGAGCTTCTCATTTCCACATGATTTTTGCTGGATGAGATCAATCCCCAGATATGTGTTTCAAGCAGTTTTAATCTTTATTTGTGCCATACAAACACTGAGATTTCCGTAAAGGAAAAAGCTTGCTTTTCCTTCTGACAGGAATCAGTAATTCCCCTGCATTTTCTCCTCCCTAACAAACTCCTTTAAATGAAAATAAGTGGAGAGGAGCTGGAGTGACCAAACTAAAGGAAAAAAAAATAACAGGATTTTGGGAAATTCTGTGTGAGAAAAGATCAACAGAGGTGACAGAAAGCAACAAATTTTGAAGCTTATTTCTTATGCATCATTAAAAGCAAGCCATATGTGATGAAAGAAATATTCTGCACCCACATTTGACCTCTGCTGGCCCTTGAGAGCCCACAAGCCAAGCCCCTGGAGCGAGGTGTATTTTGCAGCAGGATCTAAAAGCTGGAAGGCATTTCTGATTGCTTGAAAAGAAAATGCTAGGAAAAGTGTCAGATCTGCAAACTGGGAGTTCACTGTTAAAAAAGTCCCCAAAACTGCCTGGGTTTGGCTGCCCATGGCCTCGTGTCAGGTTTAAAATCAGCTTTTGTGCCTGCCCAGTGCTGGGAATGCCCAAAAAGCAGGAATTTGTGACGGAGAAAAGAGCAAAAACCAATGGAGAGACCCAGGAGATCCATCAACAGCAGAGCACAAAGTGTCCCCTCAGCTCCTGGGCATCCCAGCACCCCGGAGGGACAAGTCCCAGCCAGCCTGGCTCCAGGAAAAACAAATATTTCACCAAAATGAGCATAAAAAACTGAACCTGCGCAAGGGCTTTGGGGGAAGACTGAAAATGAACAATTTTTGGGGGCAGAAAAATGGGAATTCTAAGGAATCATTTCAGGAGGAACACATTTCACAAAAATGAGGACAAGAGTTCAAGGGGTTTGGGGAAGGACTGAAAATGAGCAATGTTTTGCACAGAAAAATGAGAATTCTAAGGAACCACTTCAGGAGGGACAAATATTTCACAAAAACGAGGACAAAAGCTGAACCTGCACAAGGGGTTTGGGGAAGGACTGAAAATGAGCCAGTTTCTGGAGCAGTAAAATGAGAATTATAAGGATCCACTTCAGAAGGAACAAATATTTCACAAAAACAAGGGAAAGACTGAAAATGAAAAAAATTTTGTGGCAGAAAAATGAGAATTCTAAGGAACCACTTGAGGAGGAACAAAAACCAGGACAAAAAGCTCAACCTGTACAAGGAGTTTGAGGACACAAGCCATCTTTGGAGCAGGAAAATGAGAATTCTGAGGAACCACTTCAGGAAGAACAAACATTTCAGAAAAACAGTGAGAAAAGCTGAAGTGGTTTGCGGAAGGACTGAAAATGATCAATTTTTTGGCAGTAAAATGAGAATTATGAGGAACCACTTGAGGAGGAACAAAGATATCAGGAAAACAAGGGAAAGACTGAAGGGGTTTGGGGAAGGACTGAAAATGACCCATTTTTTGGGGCAGAAAAATGAGAATTATGAGGAATCAGTTGAGGAAGAACAAACATCTCTACAAGAACAAGGACTAAAGTTCAAGGTCTTTGGGGAAATGATCAGTTTTTTGGCAGAAAAATGGAAATTGTGAGGACCCACTTGAGAAGGAACAACCATTTCACAAAAACAAGGGAAAGACTGAAGGGGTTTGGGGAAGGATGGAAAATGATCAATTTTTTGGCAGAAAAATGAGAATTCTGAGGAACCACTTGAGAAGGAACAACCATTTCAAAGAACAAGAAGAAAATTGAAGGGGTTTGGGGAATGACTGAAAGTGAGCCATTTTTGGGACAGCAAAATGAGAATTGTGAGGAACCAGTTGAGGAGGAACAAACATTTCAAAAAACAAGGAGAAAAGTTCAAGGTGTTTGGGGAAATGAGTGATTTTTGGGGCAGTGAAATGAGAATTCTGAGGAACCACTTGAGAAAGAACAAACATTTCAAAAAACAAGGAGAAAACTGAAGGTGTTTGGGGAAGAACTGAAAATGACCCATTTTTGGGGCAGTAAAATGAAAATTCTGAGGAACCACTTGAGAAGGAACAACCATTTCAGAAAAACAAGGGAAAGACTGAAGGGGTTTGGGGAAGGACTGAAAATGACCCATTTTTGGGGCAGCAAAATGAGAATTGTGAGGAACCACTTGAGGAGGAACAAACATCTCACAAAAACAAGGAGAAAAGTTCAAGGTGTTTGGGGAAACGAGCGATTTTTGGGGCAGTGAAATGAGAATTCTGAGGAACCAGTTGAGGAGGCACAAACATTTCACAAAAGCAAGGAGAAAACTGAAGGGGTTTGGGGAATGATGGAAAGTGACCCATTTTTGGGGCAGCAAAATGAGAATTATGAGGAATCAGTTGTGAAGGAACAACGATTTCAGAAAAACAAGGGAAAGACTGAAGGGGTTTGGGGATGGGCTGAAAATGATCCATTTTTGGGGCAGCAAAATGAGAATTGTGAGGAACCACTTGAGGAGGAACAAACATCTCACAAAAACAAGGAGAAAAGTTCAAGGTGTTTGGGGAAACGAGTGATTTTTGGGGCAGTGAAATGAGAATTCTGAGGAACCAGTTGAGGAGGCACAAACATCTCACAAAAGCAAGGAGAAAACTGAAGGGGTTTGGGGAATGATTGAAAATGAGCCATTTTTTGGCAGCAAAATGAGAATTCTGAGGAACCAGTTGTGAAGGAACAACGATTTCAGAAAAACAAGGGAAAGACTGAAGGGGTTTGGGGAAGGACTGAAAGTGAGCCATTTTTGGGGCAGCAAAACGAGAATGGTGGGGTGGCCCAGCCGTACCTGCCTCGTCGTAGGACACGGTGAGCTTCTCCAGCATCTCCCTGTCGATGGAGAGGATCTGCTGCTCCAGGATGCTCTGGTAGGACAGCACGCTGTTCTCCTTGTCCCGCTCGTAGTCCTGCAGGTGCTGCTTCAGCACCTCGGGCAGCCGCGCCTTCACGTACTCCGCGGCGGACTGCGGCACAGAGCGCGGCAATTAACCCGGCGTTAATTGACATTAATTAACACCCAGCAGATCCCCCCGCAGTCCCCAGCTGCGCACCCACTGCGCACCCACGGCGGCACGGGTCTTTGGAAATTTATACTAAAGTTTGTATTAAATTTATACTAAATTTATACTAAATTTTAAAGCGTCACGTGGAAAAGCGGGAATGAAATTTAATGTGTGAAATTTAATGTGTAAAATTTAATTTAAAATTAATTTGTTCTGAATTTTATTCTAAATTTTTAAGGGCAAACTGGTAAAGCCTAATCCAGTTTAATGTGTTTATTCTGAATTTTTATTTCTAAATTTTTAAGGACAAACTGGCAAAGCAGAATCAAATTTAGCGTGTTTATTCTGAATTTTTATTTCTAAATTTTTTATACTAAATTTTAAATCATCACGTGGAAAGTGGAATAAAAATTAATGCGTTTATTGTGAATTTTTATTCTAAATTTTTAAGGACAAACTGGCAAAGCAGAATCAAATTTAATGTGTTTATTCTGAATTTTTATTTCTAAATTATTTTATACTAAATTTTAAAGCATCACGTGGAAAAGTGGAATAAAATTTAATGTGATTATTCTGAATTTTTATTCTCAATTTTTAAGGACAAACTGGCAAAGCAGAATAAAAATTAATGCGTTTATTCTGAATTTTTATTCTAAATTTTTTAGGACAAATTGGCAAAGTGAAATCAAATTTAATGTGTTTATTCCGAATTTTTATTTCTAAATCTTTTATACTAATTTTTAAAGCATCACATGGCAAAGGGAAATCAAATTCAATGTATTTATTCTCAATTTTTAAGGACAAACTGGCAAAGCAGAATCAAATTTAATGCGTTTATTCTAAATTTTTAGTCCTAATTTTTTTATACTAAATTTTAAAGTGCCACATAGAAAAGTGGGATCAAATTAAATATGTTTATTCTAAATTTTTATTTTATATTTTGAAGCACCAACTGGCGAAGTAGAATCAAATTTATTATGTTTATTCTAAATTTTTATTCTAAATTTAAAGCACCATGTGGCAAAATGAAATCAAGTTTAATAGGTTTATTCTAAATTTTAAAGCACAAAGTCACAGAGCGGAATCAGATTTAAAGTGTTTATTCTAGATTTTAAAGCACCACGTGGCAGAGCAGAATCAAACTCAATCTGTTTTGTTTTTTTTTTTAAACATTTGAAAGCACAGAGTGGAATCACCAGGCCACAAATATTGATATACACAAACCCCAAAAAATTCCTTGAATTCCCTGCTGGGGATTGGAGCAGAGGGAATTGACACAAGGGGGCACGGTTGGGCTGATGGTGGAGCCGTGTAAAGCTGTAGTAAGGCTGGAGTAACCTCTGAGAACCTCTGGGATCAGCTGCAGGGCTGACTCCTGATTTCCAGCACCCCCTGGGATTATCCCTTGGGACAGGGAATAGAAATTCCCTTTTTCTGGCACAGAAATGTGATTTGGTAATTAATTTACCAGCTTTAATTTGGGTTTTTTTCAGCTTTAATTTGGGGTTTTTTTCAGCTTTCCCTCCCTGACACAGCAGCAAGGGCTCCGTGCTCCAGTTTTCAAGTAAAAAAAAATATAAATAAGTGATAATAAAGTTGTTTTATTCCAGGTTTGGGAGTGAGCAGAAGTCGCCCCTGCTCTGCTCCAGGCTCTTCCTGGGGTTGTATTTCATTTTCCAAAGTCAATCAGAGCTTAAATTGCAATCTCAAAATATCCCTGGGGTCGTGCTCCACGTTCCTGCACGCTGATCCCGTGTGGCACCAGGGAATTTCTCCTGGAAAACCAAGGGAACTGCCCACACCAGCACAGGCTAATTAATTAATTATTAATTACCATGACGTCTGAAGAGCTGGTTTTTCCCCAGGAAGGCCAGAAGGCACATTGCACACGGATTATTTTATCCCAAATTCAGGAATTTGTGTTTATCGTGAGAACAGATTTGTTCTCTTGGATTTTTGGGGGGATTTTTGTGCTCCTGGGGAACACCTGAGCTCAGGAATTTGATTTTTCCAGTTTTCCTCCTCATCACCCCACGGGAAAGAATTCCATGGCCACTTGTGTAAAACTGGAACTCCAGCATCCCCTGGGAATCTGCTTTTCCAGTCTGAAGCAAATTAAATAAAGGATTGACTTTAATACCTTAATTGACTTGAGGGTATTTCGTCCTACCATGGAAAATTAATATTTCATATAGAGAGAATATATTGTAAAATATCTACAATGAGAATAGATTGTACAATATCTACAAATAGACTTGCAGAGATTATTAACCACAAAAGTCCCATTTTTCTCTGCTCACTAAAAAGCCCCCCCGATATAAAAATCCCACCAGGAATTGCAGAAATCCCTCATTCTTCAGCAACCTGAACCCAAATTTGCCCACAGTTTTTAACTGATGGGAAAAAAAAACCATCCAAAGCAAATTTTCCTTTTGTAAATGATGCTGAAATTTGCACTTTTGGCTTTTTCTGGGAGCTGCTTTGTACAGGTGGGGAGGAAAGCTCTAAAATGTTCATTGTGGGACAATGCCTTAAATTCCCCTTCCTTTCCCAAGGGAATTTTTCCTTTAGCACCAAATTTTGGTGCATTAAGTTATTTGCAGATGCTCCCCCAGCAAACGAGTGCAATTCCTCTGGATTTATCAATTATTTATGGATAATTCCATCAAAGATCGGAGAAGTCTCAGGACAATTTTCCAAGTGAACACACCAAGTCAACAATTTCTGTTTATCCTTAATGGGCACAGACTGAAATGCAGAAAATTCCATCGAAACTTAAATAAAAAGTTTTTTTTTTCTGGTCAAACAGGGTGCCCTGAGAGGCTGTGGAGTCACCAAATTTCCCACATCTGATATGGAAATATCAAACCCCAGCTGGGCTGGGTTATCCCACCCTGAACATTTGACAACCACACACACCCCCCCAAAATTAAGAATATAATGAGAGTAATCCTGCAGCAAAAAGAAAAGCATCAGCATTTAAACTGTACACAAACCCTGAATCTTAACTAGAAAGTCAATCACTGCCTATTTTAGGAGAAAAATCAGGATTAGTGGGGAAATGGAAGTGCAAATGAGGCCCAGAGCAGGTGCTCGGTACAATTCCTGGCCGCTCTGACACGCGGGGAGCTGGAGCTGCTTTAGGGGGGATGGATCCCACAAAAATTCTGGCAAACACCACGAGGAAAGGACCTTCATGTCTAATATTTGAATTTTCCAAAGGGCACGGTTTAGTTATGGCACAAAGCAAAATGGGTGTGATTGAAGTGCTAAAAAAAAATTAGGGATGTCAAGATTTCACCTGATTTTGATGCTAATTGGGTGGAACTATTAACGGAGATGAGCTGAATATGGAATGAAGTTCTGTAAAAAAAAGGATTTAAATGCCTGAAAAGACTTGGCCATCACCAGGTAACAATGCAGAAAAACCCAGGTCCCAAATTACAATTTTTTTCCTAAATTTTGTGAGCAGGGGTTGCATTTGAAGGCCAGCCAGGAGCATTTCACCCAAGCGGGATTAACTGAACTATTTTTTATATCCCTGTAATCAAATCTAAGCAAAAGGGGTCATTTCTTACATTGGCATAAACAGGCAGAAGAGAGAGGAAGAGCAATAACCCTAAAAATAATGCTCAGAGTGTCATAAACCCTCTGCATTTACACAGGTGTTGAACTGCTCATTTTTTGATACAGCAAAATGCTGCATTTTGGGTTTCACTGAGCTCATCAAGTTCAACACTGAAGGTAAAAAAATAAAAGGAGGTTTGCAAAATGACTCAACTCGAAATGACATTTCCAACTCTGTAACCCTGCATCAACACAGCCCCTGAACTGAAAGCTTTTATTAGGAATTAAAACGCCTTAAAACTACTCCAGGGGATTTCCACAGGTGTCTCTGTGCAGAAGCTTTTCCAAAGAGCAGGGGTTTTTTAAGTGAAAAACCAGTTTTACCAGAAGCCTTTCATTCTGCTCCTGTAGTTGAGGGAAAAAATGTATTTATAGCCCATTAGAGTCAATTAAAGAGCAAGAAGCATTCATCTTTCTCTGCCATTGTTCTCTCCCTCCCAGCACCGAGGGAGAGCAGTGGAATATTTCAGCCTAAATGGTCTCTCCTGATTTAGAGACTTCACTTTGTGCCAAGCAGAAACTAAGGAGGGGAAGATTCAGTCTGGGTGAGTTAGGAGACCAAAAAAAAATTAAAAATCTGTTTTCACCTGCTTAGAATTTCAGCAGTGCTCACAAACCTGTCTCCCACTCTTCCCAGCACCTCCAAGTGGAATATTTCTGTAATTCCACCCAGCACAACCCCAAAGCTCAGCAAGCAGCAAACACACAGAATTCTCAAATAACAGCAGAGTGTTAATGTATAAAACATTATCATTTTGCCTTCCCCAGCTAGAAACCCCCTGAGGGAAGCAGGAAAGCTCCTGGAGCAGGGGATGTTGTCCCTTGGGGCCCTGATAAGGCTTTTCCTACACGAGATAAATCCAATGCTGGGAGCAATCCTCAAGCTTCTGTTGAAGTCTGACCTTAAAAAGTTCTGTATGAAGAAATCCCATTAATAATTAGCCTCGTGCTCCTCCCAAAGCTTTGAGGAGGAGATGAGATGAGATAAAACCTTTTGGGGAGCCTCAGGGCTCATCCCAGAGGGACCCAGGAATGGAGGCACCACCGGGACTTGGCCCTGTCCCTTCCACAGCTGGGACAAACCCTGCACACAAAGAGTTAACAGGGAAAAGGTGCAATCCCGCTTCCCTTCAGGAATTAAAAATTCTGAGGGGAACAACTGCGGATTCGATGAGCTCTGGTTAAATGTAATTATGGTTATTTTCTGAGGTCCTCCCCTCCCTTTGGGTTTGAAAAATCCACTGTATTGACCCGAAAAATGAGCTGGAGGCAGCCAGGAAAGGCTGGAGCAAGGAAGTCAACAGGAGCTGGGATGGAAAAATGATAAATTCTGTTCTCTCTGTGCCCAGCAGGGACACAGGTGTGATCCATGAAATCCCAATTATTTCCCATTTCCCAGTCAGGAAAACACTTGGACAAGCCACATTCCTGGTCCCTGCAAAACTAATCCGGAATAAAGCAAACTTTTGTGTCCTCTCCTGGAACAGCAGGCTGCCAGGAAAAGAGATTTTTGGGATCATGTGGGTGATAAGCAGCTGAAACACGAGATTGTGGCACAACTTAGTGCTTAAAAGGCTCCTGGAATGCCGAGGTGTATAAATAGTGGGGTAATAATGATTGACTGGGGAATTGTTCATGGAAAACCCTGCTTGTTATACCTGGAATTTGAGAACTGAGAGAGTAGCTGAGGGTTTAAGAGAACAATAAATAAAGGGGAAAATTTATTTTTAAAGTTTTTTTTTTTTTTTTCAGAGAAGGAAACTTTCCCTCTGAGGAGCTGAGAGAGGTGAGGATGTGAAGGCTCTGAGGGAAGAGATGCTTTGGTTGTAGTGACACAGCTCCTTTTCCTAAAACCAGGAGGAATCAGAGAAATTTCAGGGACATCAGTGACCAAGGGAAAAAAAGGATGGATTTCAAGATCCCACCCTGCTACAGAGTGACTGCCCTGGAATTCAGCTTCTCCTCCCGAGCTGCAGGACCCAGAAACTCCCATTAAATAAAACACCTCCTTCAGGAAGAACAGACAAACCTTCCAGAGTGGACAGAATTGATGTCACAGAGTAATTATATAAAGCACTTAATTAAATGGCAGAGGCTCAAAGACAGGGACTTCATTAAATAGAACAGCAGCCAATTGGAATCCATAAATAGTTCCCAAAGCCTGCTCCTTTTCTGGAGGCATTTCACAACACAAACTCTGAGAGCTGCACCCTGGAGAGCAGGAGGGACATAAATCAGGCCCCAGCCAGGACAAACACCAGTGCCTGGATGTTATTCCTTCTTCCCCCTACAAATGTACTTGTGAAAGAATAAAAAAAGGATTTTTGGGATCAGAACATCTCTGAGTGTTGAGCCCGAAGGCAGTGGGGAGCAGGGAATGGTCTGGAGGGGTTTTTGTTCATATTCCTCAAGCCCTTGAGCAGTTCATTCCAAAAGATGGGAAAACAAGGAGGGAGGAGGCAGATGTAGGAAAAAAGAATAGATACTGATGGAAGGAGAACAGTGAGTGAAGTGGAATGATCAGGAAAAGGAAAGATGAGACCAGTTCTCTGGAGGTGGCACTCAGTGCTCTGGGCTGGTGACAAGGAGGGGATCAGGCACAGGTTGGACTTGATGGTCTTGGAAATCTCTTCCCAGTGATTCAACACCAGGGAAATCTTTTCCTTTAAATGGCCATATAAGTGGGCATTTAAAGGAAATTCTCCTGAAACACAGTTTAATTAAATAAGATGGTACATAGTCATAGTGTTTCTCCAGCTCGTTAGGGCTGTTAATTGCACTCATTATCAAAGCAGAAGGTCAAGGAGGTTCCCAGATATTTTCATCTCTGAATGGATGGAGAACGGGGGGCTGAACAGGGAATTAAGCAGCTGAGGGGGAAAGGGGAATAAACAGTGAGCTGAGACCCCCAGCACCGACCCTCTGGGTGACATCAGAGTGTTGTAGCCATAACTGAGCAGATTTTATACCTTTTATTACACCTTTTTTATCTCTTTATTCCTGGCCAGGCTGCAGTGCACCCAGACAGGGCCATTCCAAGCGACCAGGTTGGGGACAGCACCAGTCCCTCTCCCAAGGGAGGCTGAATAAATGCCCAAGCTGCTTCTTTCCCTTTACTGCTTCACTTTGCAATTTCCTCCTATTTTTAAGAGCAGCCCCAGCAGGGATTAAAGGTCCATGATAGCACACTATAAAAAACTTCAAAGCAGCAACTGGAAGTGATTCTGCTCCTGCATTAGAAGCTCCTTGAAAAAAGCTCCTGCTCTGAAGAGATAACAGCACAGCTTTGATTTTAAGGCTTTTGTATTGCTTGGAGTGTTTGTATATTAAAGTGACACAGCCTGGAGTTTTCAGATTTCATGGCAAGCCTTGAGACAACAAAAAGCAAATACCTTTTATTGGGAGCGTGGAGCAAAGCAACTCACACAGCCTCATACTCTGGCAACGTTCCCAAAAATATTCAACCTTGCACTTCCAGGAGTTTAAACAGAAATTTAAGCAAACCTGAGCCAAGGTTTCAGAAGAAAAACAAATTTGAAATTCAGAGAAGCCCAAGATATCCCAGGGGCTGGTTGGGCTTTCCTGCCTTGGTGGTGAACAAGTCCTGAGCCAGGTCTCTGACAGCCTCTGAGGTGGCAGCTGGGGAGATCAGGTTTATTTCCCAGAAAAACAGCTGCTAGCAAATCAATGCTCTGCTGCCACTCAGGCACTGATTTATTATCTCCCAAAATCATTAATATTTCTCCCCAAAGTCCCTGGGCTCTTTGGTGCTGCTCCCTCACTGCATCCCTCAGCTCTGTGGGGATTCTTCCCCCTGCTGCCCATAATTCCACTGGGATCATCTCCACAGAAATAATCCCACTCCACCAGATCTTCCATCATTTTCCAGACAGTTTTTCCATATGTTTTGCTGTCACTCAGGCATTGATTTATTATCTCCCAAAAATCATTAATATTTCTCCCCGAAGTCTCTTTGGTGCTGCTCCCTCACTGCATCCCTCAGCTCTGTGGGGATTCCTCCCCCTGCTGCCCATAATTCCACTGGGATCTTCTCCACAGAAATAATCCCACTCCACCGGATTTTCCATCATATTTTCCAGACAGTTTTACCATACGGTTTGCTGTCACTCAGGCATTGATTCATCATTTCCAAAATCATTAATATTTGGTGCTCTGTCCCTCACCCTGGTGCTGCTCCCTCACTGCATCCCTCAGGACGGGGGAGCTCTGTGGGGATTCTTCTGCTGCCCATTATTCCACCGGGATCATCTCCACAGAACTGTTCCCACTCCACCAGATTTTCCATCATTTTCCAGACAGTTTTTCCATATAATTTTCCAGAGAGTTCCCTAACAGTTGTCCAAGGCAAGGGTCATGGCTGAGCCCCACTCCCAGCTGATGACTTCCCAATCTTGAAACTCCAGCCCAAGCCAGGCAGCTTCTCTGGAACATCTCCAGATGAAGCAGTGGGAGCATCACTCCAAATCTTCCATCCTCCCATCCCCCAGAACTCCAGGATTATTCTCAGAACGATGTATCCAAGCTGTTATCTCTGCCTGAGCCCTGTTTACCACACCTGATCACTAAACCATGTCTAAACCTTCCAGCACATCACCTCCAGGTGCAGCTGCTTTTAAATCCACCTCCACAGCCCCTTCCCTCCAGGCACTGCCTGATCCCAGCTGCTGGAATAAATACATTTAAATAATAAATCCAGATTTATTCCCAGCAACCCTTGGAGCAAGTAAACACTAAAGGGATGAACTGTGGTGAAACCAGAGAAGAGCGGAATGGAAAAAAAAAAAAAATCTCAACAGCTTGAAGTGTCTCGAGAGATCGGGACGAAAAAATGTGAGAGAATAATTTTGGGCAGGAAAGCGTGGAATTGCAGCTTTCCACCCCAAAAAAAGTGGGTTTGTTTCCTGACGACCGACGGCGGGACACAAACAGGGAATGAGAAAACAACATCTGAAAGAATCGTTGAGGTTCAAAGAAATGCTGCCAACACTGAGCAAAAAAAGGGTAAAAAGAGGATTTGGGAATCTGGTGGGTGTGATAGAAACTCATCTAAATCGAGACAAATAAAATACCAGCAGGAAATGTTGAGGGGGGGAAAAAACTGGTGTGCAGAAGAGTGAGAAACTTATTTTGGAGCCAACAGGATGGTACAGGCAAATAATGGCATTTCTGAGGGAGAAAGGCTGGAAGAAGGAAAAGGGACAAAAGGGAAGGCTGAGCACCAAGGAGCTTGTGAAAGGAAAGGGAATTTTGGGAGATTAAAGGGAAGTTAAACGAGAGGGAAGTTTGGGAGAGGAACGAAAGGGAATTTTGGGAGATTTGAGGAAAGTTAAAGGAAACGGAATTTTGTGAGATTTAAGGGAAGTTAAAGGAAAGGGAGATTTGGGAGACACCTTTAAGGATGAGCTTTGCTAAGAGGCCAAAAGAAAGGAGAGGTGCTAAACATGAAAACCTCCCAAGCCTCATCCATGGCCCTTCTGGAGAGTCCAAACCCTTACACCAGCCTCCAGTTCCATAAAAACCACTCCCATTTCCCCAAGGAGAAGGAAAATCATGGCTTGAGATGTTCCTGCTGCTGCTCCAGCATCTGGGAGGTTCCTGCTGGCAAATCCTGGGTGCCCTGACAGGAATGAAATCCATTTCTGGGAGAAGCCCCTTGGTTGGGATGAGGGCTGACAGGAGCTCCAGGTGGGCTCAGGAAGAACTGGGAGCTCCAGGTGGCTTTTCCAGCTGCAAAGCCCCAGGAAAAGCCTGGAGCTGATCCCTGCCCAGGAGTTGGTGCCAGCTCAGCAGCTCAAAATCAGATTATTTTGCCTTGTTGGCTTTGGGATTGGATCTTGGCTATTTTAATTCCATCCCATTCTAGTCAGGAGAAAATCCCCTGCAAAATAAACAGTGAGAGTGAGCCTCACCTTAAGGAGCTGCTGATTCTCCTCTACCAACTCAAAAATATCCCAGGAGGAAAACCTGGGAGCAAATGAATGTGCTGCTCTGGGAGGTGAAAATCCCGCTTTAAAGGAAACATTTAATTTCATTTGCCATCTAAGAGGCTCCACCAGAACAAAACACACGAGCAAAAAGCCCAGGGAAATTGAATCAGGGCTATTTCTGAACTCCTTATCCCAGTTTTGGAGCCCATAAACTCCCTTTCCCCACACGTGGCTGCACTATTTTCCTAAAGTGGATTTTAGTGAAGTGGGAAATCAAATTTGCAAGAGCAACGACTGCAAGAAATCATGATAAAATGCTTGATGCTTCCTGACACTTAAAATAATATTCTAATCTGGTTTTCTAAAGCTCTGCAATAAACTCTGCTGCCTGGAAATCAGGTGGAAATCAGAGGCTGAATGAATCCAAACACAAAATTACGCAATGAATGTTTTCATTGGCTACAATTAGGGCATGTTATATTTTTAAAGACCTGCAGATTAAACAACCTGAAAAATGAAATATTTAACCCCAGCAATCAAATGAAGAAATCAAAAAGGAGTTTCTCTGGGTTTTATGGATAGAAAGGGATGTTTCCTCAGTCCCATCCGTACACAGATTTTCTGGAGAGCTGCTGGGGAAACATCCAGGAGTTCTTTTCCATGGAGGTTATTTTGGTCACCATTCCCCTTTCACATGCACACGAGGAGCTACAGGCTATTTTTTGGTACCAGAGTGATCTTTATCCTGCTATTTTTATTCTCATTGCTGTGCTTTTGCCCCTGGCCTCTCTGCACAGCCTTCCCACTCCCATTCCTCCCCCAGTCCCAGTTATTTGCATCCTTTCTTACAGAACCTCATTTTATTCTCCTTAAAAGTCCTTAAAAACTTTGAATTTAAGGCCTCAACTTTCCAGCAGAGCCCAAACACTGCTACCCAACCTCTGGTTCTCACTGTGCTATTTTTGCACCATGAATTTTGAATATTAAAGTGTATTTTGTAGATTTTGGGGCTTTATGATCTGCTGAGTATTATTTGGTTTGATGACCTTAAAGGTCTTTTCCAACCTAAGTGATTCTGTGGTTCTTTAATATACTAAATAAACAGAAAATAAATAAAACAGTGAAGCTCAGCTGGGCCTAAAAAACAAACTCTGAGCACTTCATTTAGGGGGTATAACTGAGGTGGAATAAAACTCCTTAAAATCTTTTTAAATTGTGCTTTACATGCACCAGGAGGATGTGCTTGAGAGAAAATGCTTTTTCCTGCTGATTCCTGTGGTTTTTTCTTTGGCCTTTCTCAGTGCTCACAGGAATTATTTAAAATAAAATACATAACTACAGGGTCAAGCAAAAAAGCTGTTAAAATGTTTTTATAGGTAGGTGGCCAAGAAATAATCAGATTTTCTCTTAGAAACCGAGCTAGGAGCCCACTCAAACAACAACTCTTGGTGATTTAACGTCGTGGTTTTTTACAGTGAAATCAATTATGAGAGAAATCTGTTTTTCTCTCACCAAATATTGCCAAAATAACCTGCAGCTTGCTCCTTTCTGCAAGGACTAACAGGCATTTAGCCTTGAAAGGCATCTAATAAATAAAATCATTTCCATGCAATTTGTCTGAGTATTCACACAGAAAATGCCACGAGCTGGAAATCCCACAGGGAACTCGGGATAAATCCCACAGGGAACTCGGGATAAATCCCATAGGGAATTTTGGATCAATCCCACAGGGAACTCGGGATAAATCCCACAGGGAATTTGGGATAAATCCCATTGGGATATTGGAATAAATCCCACAGGGAATTGGGGATAAATCCCATGGGGAATTCAGGATAAATCCCACCAGGAATTTGGGATAAATCCCACCAAGAACTGGGGAAAAATCCCATGGAGAATATATTATAGTATATATATAATTTATATATTCTATATTACCTATTCTAAATTATATAATATGTATGTAATATACACAATATCCAATATATATTGTATATATAAAATAAAGGAATATAAATCAACCAGATGTGCTGACAGCTGGCAATCTGACCAGCTGAAATCTGCATTAATACCAAGAACAATTCACAATTCACAATTCACAATTCACAATTCAAATGTCAGTGGGAGCTTTGTGGCACCATTTTTTCATTTGCAAGAAACCAGCAAAGAAACGAAAAAATCCTTTAGCCAAGGCATGGCTAAGCAGGAGAAAAAAATCAAAGTATTCCCATTTCCAGGCCTAAATCTCTGCCTGTCTCTGAGCAAAAACCTCTGTTTTGTACCTCAGGCATAAATAAAATAGAGTTTGTGCTGATCTCAGTGCCTTTTCTGGCTGGAATAAGTACTTCAAAGCATTATTTTGGGTTTAAAAATAGAATGTTTTGGCCTGCCTGAAGTCTGGGTGGCACCATTGGATGTGGCAGGGTAAAACTTGGAGGTTTATTCCTGGTTGGCCTCGTTCTGCAGGATTAAAGAGCTCCACCAGGTCACAGAAAGACAAAACCAAGGACATGAGTATTTAAATCAGCTTGCATGGAGGTTTCCTGGGAAAAAATGGAGTGGCCATGATTCAAAAATTCCTTGGAAGTGAAGGAAAATGGAAGGAAGCTCCAGAGCAATGGTGTGAGCAGAACAGGATATCTGATAGATTCCTAAACCTCAATAAATAGAGGAAAAAAAAATCTCATTTTCTCATTTTCCTGTAGAGAACACGATGTGCTATGGATGTAATGCATGTAGATAATTTATACATAATTTCTAAATAAAGTGCTTGGAGCATCCCATTCCTGGTGGTATCCCATTCCAGGGAACAGTGTAATCAGTATGGGCAGCATAATTTAATTAATTTTTCACCACTGCCTGTACACAGATGTGGAACTGAGGGAAAAGCCAGCCTACCTTAACCACAACCCATAAATCAAATTAAAATCCACTGTAGTGAAACCACTGAGAGAGAAAAAGCTTTATAAATAGATAACAAACCTTGAAGTTCACAGATCTTTTCTCAAGGAAACAACACAAAATATGATTAATTCCAACATCCTCGCCAGGGCTTTGTTTGCAGGTTTATTTTTGGGGGAAATTTTGCCAAGGTCCCTCTTTGATGTGTCCCTTCCAGGATTATTTCAGGAGGCGTTTTTGGAAGCGGTGTCACCACACGAGTGGACAGGATGTTTGTGAATTCTGCATTTGAAAACGGAATTATTGTGTCCTGATGTGTAAACCACAGGCTTTGCCTGGAAGCTGCCAGGATGAAAACTGGGATAACATTGAGGCCATGGAGATTCCTGGGCCAGAATCCAGCCTGGGGTAGATTTTCACATCCCACTCCCATCAACATCCAACAAACACCCAGAGACAGGGATGGACCTTGGGCAACAGAGCCTGAACACATCCAGCAGGGGAATGCTGGTAGAAAATTGGAAAAACGAGTGGCAAATGATTAAAAACCCAAGAATTGTTAAAATGCAGGTGGTTTGGGAGGAGAAGGGACACAGAAAACCAGGGATGTGACCTGATAAAACACCAAGGGAGCCCCGTGGCCACACTTCTGTCCCAAAATTCTCCTTGGCCACGCGGTTTTCCCACACAGATCAAGACCAACTTGATTTAACACCAATTATCCTCCTCAGGCACAGCCCTGCTCCTTCCCACCACGTTCCCATGGCACTGACATCACACCCAAAATAAAGGATTGCCCTTGGACGGGCTAAATTCCATGTGAATAATCCCTCAGTGCCACCTCTGCTGCTCCTCACCCACGAGCAGTCCATGAGGGGTTTTTCCCAGCTTTTTCTTTTCCCACTAAATCCCCTCATTTTCCAGGCAGAGACTTGCCAGATTTTAGGCAGAGCCTTCCTAATTCTGTATTTAGCCAGCAGGAGATTTGTGCCATGAAAGCTTTTCATCATCACCACTTGGTGTGGTGCTGTCCAAGAACATCTCCAAAGGGTGTTGTGGGCTGGGCTGGAACTTGGGATTGCTCCAAGATGCTCCTGTGAGTCAGTCCCAAAATCCAGAGCTTTGTTGTGGGTTTTAATGAACTGTGCTGTGTCTTAATTGCGTTGCATGTTCCACATTTCCAGTACACAGCATGAGATGAAAGGGACGGAAAGGAAAATCAAATTTAGTGAATGGCATTGACAGAATTCCTTTGTTTTCCTTTCAGTGCAGCCACAAGGGTTTGGGAGGGAATGTGCAGAAACAGAACAGTGAATTTGCCCAAAGCCCCTGACTGAGGAGGAGTGCAGCTCAATCCTGTGAGACTGAGGAAATGTTCTTTACTGGGGGAAAAGAACAAATCACATAATTCCTTCATGGAATTCAGTGGGAAAACAGGAGAGCTGGGGAGAGAGAGTCACCCAGCTGTGATCTGCTCGGAGTGCAGATTCCTGCAGGGAACATCCCTCTGGATAAATGCTTTTAAATCTTATTTCAAGGAGAAATGAGAGAAGGAGAGACCAGCCTGGTCTCTCCTCCATGAAGAACAGGATCTGTAAAATCCAAATATAAACCAAAACTCCTGTAGGTCACAGCAACACAAGAATTGTTGAGTTTCTGCTAAATAAAGAACCTGAGATGAGAGATCCTCAACGGTGGGGATAAATCTGTGTAGAGAGATACTTCAGGAGGAGATGAGCAGGTGATAAGGAAGTTCTGTCCCCAGCTGGCAGCATTGCAGGGGGAGTGACACTGGTACCCTTTAAATAAGTGCTGACAGCTGGAAAATAAAGCCCTGCACTTGGCAAAAAAAGAGATGAGGGGGAAAAAAACCTGATAAAAGAATAGGAAGTGATTTATGAGTTACAGAAGAAAAGGCATCTGGTGCAGTTGTGAAGGTCAGAGCCTGGGAGAGCAGAGAGAGGCAGTGCCAGGAGCAGGAGCAGGAGCAGGGAGAACAGCCTGGCTCAGCAGCAGGAAGGGCAGGAGGAGCTCAGGAGCAGCAGGAGGAGGACAGCAGGAAGGGAAAGCTGGGCTGGGCTCCGAGCTCCCGACAGAACCTCCCAGCCAGGGAAAAGGAGGATGAAACCAAAGGTCTGCCCAAAAACCTGGGCTCTGCAGGTCTGCTGGGAGACAAGGGGAGCAGAACCATGGAGTCACAAAGTGCTGGGGGGAAAGGATCCCAAATCCCACCCCATTCCAGGGGCAGGGACCCTGCACTGTCCCAGGCTGCTCCCAGGAACACTGCAGTGACATTAAATCCCATTCCAGGGGCAGGGACCCCATCCATGTCCCAGGCTGCTCCAAGGAACACTGAGAGGTGACATTAAATCCCATTCCAGGGGCAGGGACCCCATCCACGTCCCAGGCTGCTCCCAGGAACACTGCAGTGACATTAAATCCCATTCCAGGGGCAGGGACCCCATCCACGTCCCAGGCTGCTCCAAGGAACACTGAGAGGTGACATTAAATCCCATTCCAGGGGCAGGGACCCTGCACTGTCCCAGGCTGCTCCAAGCCCTGTCCAGGCTGGCCTGGGACATCCCCAGGGAAGGATTTTTTCCTAATCCAAACCTTTCCCTTTCCAGTTTAAAACCATCTCCCTGTCAGCTGTGGAGCCTCCTTCACACCACCCCTCCCAGAGTTTAACAGGCTGGAAGATGAGCAGGGAATGATCCAATAACACACCAGGAACTGACCAGGACAAGTCAAATTCATCAGAAAATCCTTAAATTTGGGGAAGATCTTTAAGGCCATTGAGTCCAACTCACCACCAGCAGAGTCACCACTAAAGCACATCCTCCAGTGCCACATCCTCACCTTTTCTGGACACTCCAGGGGGGGTGGCTCCACCTTTAAAGCACTTTATTGCCAGACTCTCCATTCTCTCACAGCCCCCTGCAGAGGTTTGCTCCTCATTTCAGCTCTGCTGCTCAGGTGAGCAGCTCCAGTTCCTGCCTGGTGATCTGACACCATTTTAGCTAATTCAGGTTAATAGAAAGGAATTGCCCTCCCAATAACACTTAACTCACACCCCCTGCAGCGTCTGGGGACAAGCCACAACATTATTAATAATAAAGGCTGAGAATAAAGAGGATAAAGAAACTCCATTAAAAAGAAATGAATGAGTGTAAGTAACTACCTCCACGCTTCTAAATTGTTATTCCCCTCATGAGCAGCTTTTCACAGCTTATTCAAATTCACATATTGTCCCTGCAGTAGATGCAGCATTAGAAAAATAATTACAGAAGATGACAAATGAAGTAAATTGTACCCAAACTGTGGCTATAAACCAAAAAAAGCTGTCTGCTCTGTGCTGGGTGTTTTGAGCTATTCTCAAGCAAGTTCAGAGGTTAATTCAATAAATATAATGGTGTTTGCCAGCTTTAGAACCTGTGCAACACCACCCTTCAACACCCCACAGCCCCAGCATCTCCAGAGAGCAGTCATTTATCCCAGCAAAGGGAAAATCCTGCTCCTCTGGAAAAGACTGCAGCAGTTAAAATTTAATGAGCAGGCTGCAGAAAAATGGATAAATTCATGCTTAAACCAAAGAGCTGCTTCATTCTGAGCTCCTGGAGATGCTTAGGAGATGGAAACCTTGAGGAGGAGCTGAAGTTTGGGGCTAAGGAGGCTCCTCGTGGTTGGTAGTGATGGTGATGGTGATGATTCTGGTGATGGTGATGATGACGATTCTAGTGATGATGGTGATGGTGATGATGAAGATCCCAGCTCCTGGCCATCCCAGGAATGCTGCCCTAAAGAGCCACCCCACCCTCCGTGCTTGCAGCAGGCAGCCCCACAAGCAGCTGGCATTTAGGATTTCCTCTCCGCTCCATCAAAAAGGGAATCAGCAGCAGTGGGACTGGTGTTGGCATGGAGGCCAGTTCAGTTGTGTGGAGCAGAGGGAACGGGAATTAAATCCCTGGGATTGAGGAAAGCCCAACACAAACTGCTTGGCTGAATTCATTTCTGACTGCAGGCAAAGCCTGGCGCTGCTGTTGGCTCTCCTGGCACACCTGAAGGCTGAATCCCAGGGAAAACAGGGAAATAAACTGTGATTTGGGAATGTCTGAGGAGAGATTCCCTCCCAGGGGCACAGCTCTGACCCATCCCTGTCCTCAGGAGCTTCACCCTGAGCACAGAGCCAAGAAGAAATCACGACCATGCATTTCAATTCAATCAGCTGGAAGGATTTTTTTCCCTTCTGCTAATGCAAAATTAGCATCTTTAAAAAGAAAAAACCCTACAACTGAAATCTAATAGTGTGAACAGCACAGAATGAGTGTGGGGGAAGTGTGGGACACACTGCAAAGAGCAGAAACTTAACTCCACTTTTAAATTTAGGGGATTGCAGCCTTAAGAATGTTAACTCTGCTCTTCTAATTCTTCAATCATTGAAAGCAAAAATTAAAGGGCATTTTCCCACTCTCAGTACAATTGTGAGCGCCTTCACCTCTGCAATTGCAGAGTTTACTGAGCACATAACATGCAATGCTTAAAACTCATTAATCAGGGGGGTTTTATTCCTGACAAAAGTGCCCAAATTGCTGCTGACATGGGACTCACACGTCAGGATTTTCTCCCTGAATTTATAATGGCTCAAATATTTTAGAAACAGATTCCAGAACCCAAATGAAAACCTCAGCAGAGATCTCAGGACACTGGGACAGAGTTAAGATTTGAATTTCAGATATAATTTTTTGCTTCAGATGTGAATGCAAAGCCATGTATCAATCCAGAATTGAGCATTTTGGAAGATTTGAGAACGATTCCCAAATGTTAATAATAAATGAATAAACTAGAAATCCCTGGATTTCCTGGATGATGGAAGACCTCACATTTATTCCTTTCAGGAAGACAAGAACAACTTGCACCTTTTGCCACTGGAACCTGCTGCTCCTCCAGTGCTGCCCTGCAATGCAATGTTTAAAAATCAGAGATGATGAACTTTTTCCCTCTGTAAAATCCCTCTGGAGATGGAGCAAGAGAAAAGCAGAAGGAGAGGTCTGGCTGTGGTTCCAGGCATGGATCCAGAGCCCCACTCCTGCTCATGGCCCTTCCCTCTGCACCCTGAAACTGCTGCTGCTCCAGGGATGACAAAAGCAGCACAGGTGAAGCTGCTGGTTTGGGGTTTTCCTGCCAAAAATGTGGATTTCTCCAGCTCTCCATGCACGAGCACCCAGAGCAGCGTTTGGGGACGTGGTGGCTCCAGCAGTGACCAGTGAAAATGTTTGTGACAGGAAGCTGATGCTGCTCCCAGGATCCCTGACCACATTAATGCCATCAAAAATCTCATTAAAGCTGCCTGCACCTCACTGAGGGCAGCAGCCCTCGGAATATTGCTGGATTTACCTCCCTGTGAACGACACAAGCTCTAATAAACACATCCTCTGTCTATCTGTATTGTAACACAGACATAAATAATAAATCCAGCCTCTCCAGCGCCAGGCTAGTACTACACAAACACCTTCTTGCTTTACACACACTGCAACAAAATTCCTCTCCCCAAAGCTGTCGTCTCTTTGAACTCCAAAGGCAACTCAGAGCAGAGCAAAAGTGTTTAAAGATAAATGATGTGCAGCCCTTGCCAGAAAAGCTGGGAGGGAAATGCAGGGAAGTGCTCTCCCTCCTCCTGGCTGCTTTGTTGTTTCTGACACGGCAGTGGAGTGAAAAAGGAGAGGATTTGGTTTGGAGTAGGAGTTGTGGAGCATTTTGGGGACTTGGTGCTCTGTAGCCCTTGGTGCCCATCTGAAGCCTGGAAGTGGCACAGGGAAGCCAGGGTTTGTTATCCCAGGAACAACATTTATTCCTGATGCTGCCAGCATCACTTGGAGAAGAAGAATTTGCAGCATTTTGCCCATTTTTGGGGGGTGATGCAGGAACTGGAAGGATTTATGTCTGTGATGGGACCCAGAGGAACAGTGAGCACTGATGAGCTTTCATCTACACAAGGCCATTTGTATTTATATTTTGCTTTTCAAGACCAAAATAATGGACTTAAACACAGCTGCTGGAGTTGGGACAGGACATAAAAGTGACAAACCTTGTGTACACAAAATCAGCTCCCTGGTAAATCTGCAGTAACATGATCTGTTTTCATAAATTTTTTATCAGGGCAAGCCTGGCACTGGGGTTGATGATGCTGCTGTTCAAAATACCCACACAAATTAAATCAGCTCCAGAATCCTGGTGCTTGGCTTTACTGTGCTGATGTGGGGCCACCACAGAAAATAATTACTGAGGGAAAACGCAACAATAAATTGCAAAAAAAGGCAAACTGTTCACAGCCAGGCTTTCCATCATCCCTGAGCAGCTTTTACTACCCAAATCCCCCCAAACTGAAGGGGAAACTCAAAACTCAGCCCTCAGGGTGAGCTGCTTTCCCCTTCACCCTCTCACAGGAGACAGAGGAACACTTGGAGCCCATTCAGCCATGCAGAGCAAACAACTCCTGCCCGAACAGGAATTCACCTCACCTGGGGAAACCACGCCAGGAGAAAGGATGGGATGGACCTACAACAATCCTGGACTTGTGCAGGGCAGGAAAAATGTGTGCACACAACCTGGGGGCCACTCCCTGAACAGCCCAAGTACCAAGAGCTGGGGCCAAGGTGAATTCCAACAAATCCAGCTGGAATGACCATTTTCCTACAGCCAAAACCAGCTCTGTCCTACTGATGCCTTAGTTTGGCTTTTGTATTTTCCAGGTTCTGTGCTGCATTGTAACAGTACATGTATAACTGTGAACTCCACACCCAGTGCCAGCAGCTCTCCTCTCAGCTCAGGCACACAGAACAATCCTTTTCCAGCCCAGAACCAAGGACACCCCAAAGTGCAAACAGCAGGGGATGGAGGAGGGCAAACTGGGAGGGTGGGACTGCAGAACCTGGGGCTGGAATTGGACAGTGAACCCAACATGGAAACGGACCAAAACTTATAAAAGTGTGAGAACTCCTGACTCAGAGCCCAGCTTGGCTCTGTCTTGGGTGTAGCTCTGCCCAGGCTCTTGTGCTTCCCAAGGTCCATCCTTTGAGGTATTTTAATAAATCCCTGCTTTATTCCTTTAATTCTGTTCCAGGTGGCCTCTCCAGGCACCTCCATCCCAATCCCACCCTGGCACTCCTGTGGCAAAGCAGGATTGCACTCCCAGGGACAGCTCCCACCACGGAGCTGATGGTTTGCTGAGAGCAAGGGCAAAAACCACCCCCTGAAAGGCACTTTTGGGGAAGTTTAAACCCTCCGTAGCTTCCTCCCACTCTGGGATCTGAGGCACACTGAGCAGCAGCAGCTCCTGTTCCAGGGGAAGCTGTCAGGCTGATTATTAGGAATTTCAAATGACACTGTTAATGGCACCCAAGGGCAGGTTCCTGCTGAACACGAAGTGTCAGAGCTGCTGTGCTGGATCCCAGCCTGAAAACTGCCAGGAAGAGTCCCCAAGTCAACACCAAATGAATAATCTCGAGCCAGCAAAGGGGTGTTCCCTGCCAGGGAGAAATGCTGGGGCAGGGAAGTGTCTGCACAGAGGGAGAGGAGAGAACCAGGAGGAATAAAATTCTGGGAAAAAGGGAATAAGAGCTGCCCTCCCTCACAGGGACACCACAGGAAGGAGGGCAAGAAGGAATGGGATGGGATGGTTCAAGGGAAAGGGGAAATTTACTGACTTAAAATTAATGTATTACATCCAAATTCCACATATCCAGGCAGCCCACGATCCAAAATTTGGTATTTCTGCCACAGAGGGTCAAACCCCAACATATTTCTTTCTTTCTTTCTATCTATCTATCTATCTATCTATCTATCTATCTATCTATCTATCTATCATCTATCCACATACACACAGATATATATAAATAATAAAATATTTCTATATATAATATATTTTAATATTTTATTATGTGTAAGAAAAATATTTTTATTTTTTATATAAGAAAAATATATTTTATATAAAAATAGATATAATTATATATTATATATATAATCTTATATAAGAGAAGTATAGAAACATCTGTATAATTATAAATATATTAAAATGCAGATATAAAATGTATATATATAATTTATATATATACATTTTTATAGATATACACAGATTGTTATATATATATACACTCACATTTATATATATATACACACACACAAACACACATATATATATATATACCTGTACTACAGGAGTCTCTGCAGCTGCTCATAAAGAATGAACAAGAAAACTCAAATAATTATCAGGCCACAGTGATTGCAGTGAAGTCTGGAGAGTTCACAACACTTGTGTGATTTTTAATTCTCAGCAGGACTCTGCTGCCCGTGGTTTTGCAGCTGCTCTCCAGGCACACAACTGCAAGGATCCCTACATATCAATATTTTCAGTTTAGTGCCATAATACAGCACAGCCAAGCTGACAAGACAGATTTTCCTACAAAACGCGAGAGATAAGGGACAGATATTCCAAACTCCGGTTTTGGGAGCATCTCCTCAAAGCATCTTTAATAAATGACTGCATTTTGGGCTTCTGCAGGGAGTTACACCTCAGCTGTGAACACAAGGTGTGTTTTATTTTTATGTCTTGTGACAGAATTCCAGGGAAAACAGGAACTGGAAATAGTAATCCCAAGAAAACCCCACAGAGCAGGGCACCCTCTGTGTCAAGGTCATCACTGGGCATTATTTGATGTTGTTGTCATCACTGGCACCATTTGATGATTTTGTCAGGACGCTGGAGCCAGGGGAAAGGAATTTCTGTTTCCTTTTAGGAACCAGCTCCTGGAGAAAAGCTGGCTCTTCACAGACCCACACCAGTGCTCTGCAAAGAAACAGCTCCAGCTGCAAATTCAGAACAGCCTAGAAACCAACTCTGGGCTCGCTCAAGACCAAATTCCTCCAGAGATTTAACTCAGGGGTGGATTTCTGACCCTGGGGGGCTTTTGGGGCTGGGAAGAAATTTTCAGCTCTTTTTTTTCCCAGCTCCTTTTTCCCATCTCCTTTTTTTTCCATCTCCTTTTTTCCATCTCCTTTTTTCCATCTCCTTTTTCCCATTTTCTTTTTCCAGCCTTGCCCTCCCAAGGCCTCCCTGGGAAGGCTGACAGGTCCCAGCTCTAACCCAGGAAAAGCCATTAACACAAAAGCTTCCCTCAGGAGCCCCCAAAATAGGAATATATTCCTATTATTGCAGGAAATACATCATGCAGGGTCAGTGAGCACCTTCAGTGATCTCCTGTCTCCCCTCCAGCCTAATGGAGCAGCACCAAAGCATTTCCCTTTCTGCCTCCTCAGCTCCTCCAAGATAAATATTAATGGCCAAGCACGGAGGGAACACTCCAGTGACTCCTCTGCAGCTATTTCAGACTAAATAACCCTTTAAAGTGGTTTTTTTTTTCACTTTAAAGTTTTTTCCCCATATTTTCTAGGCTTTGCTTGGGTTCCTCCTCGGTGCCATTTAAAGGCTTGTACAAAAGTGGGTTTGGGGTTGGTGCAGAGCTGCCATGTGTGGGGAGAGCATCTCTGTGGCAGAAAAATGCAGGTTTTTCTTCCTGAAACTGCAAAATGCAGTTTTTTCTTCTTTGCTGGTAAGAAAAGCCCACTCTGAGGGCTGATTGTGCAAGGTGGATTTCATCTCTGAGTGTTCAACACAACACCATCAGCTACCCCATGCTCTGAGAAAAGGACGCTCAGAGCCCAAAAAATATTGGACAGCAGCCATTTATCCTGTGTGAAAACACAAATTACACATCCAGGGCCAAATTCTGCTCAAAATCTCTTTGCAAACATGGCATTTCTGCTTTTAACACGGGATAAAGGCAGTGGGGATGTGTCTATCCACTGGCAGTGCCTCCTGTGGAGCTGGTGTTTCACTTAAGGTTGTCTCTCTTTCCTGTAATGAGCAGAAAATTAATTAAGGAGACCAAAGCCTCTTCCAATAATGCACAAAGCACCCCTCAAGGCCCAGGGTTTGCTGCCTCCTTCCCTCTGAGAGCTCAGGGTGTTTTAACAGGGTATTTTATATTTTGACAGGGTTTTTTAACAGGGTATTTTATATTTTAACAGGGTTTTTTAACTCCGTGCTCCCCAGCATGAAACAGAGTCCAAATCCCCAAGTAAATATAAAATGAATAATCTGGAGTCTGCACATTCTAAAAATAGCTCTGGTGTACATTCTGCTATGAATAATTCCTTGGTTGAGGGAAGCTGAGGAGCCTTTTAAAGCTGAGACCACAGAGTCTGCACTTTGGACAGAGACAGAGGAGCTGGGGGAAATTCTTCCCCAAAAAAAGCCAGGCCTGCATCGTTTTGATGCCAAGTAATTTGTTTTTCAGGATCATTTTCTCCCATTGATACACAACACATCCGTGTTCCTGGAGATCCCAAAGGAGTGTTTTCCACTCCTAACTCAGATATTCGCCCTGCCAATGATAAAACCCTGAATCCAGGGGGAGTGGGACACTCCTGGCCCCAGGAGGGATGGGGGGATTGAGCTGAGAGCTGAGCAGAGCAGGAGGAGCTGCCAGCAGCACTTCCAAAATGGGTTTGTGTCCCAGACTGCCCCAAAACCAGCAGGGATAAACACATTATTTCACTAAGCTCCAACCAAACTAGCCAGACAAATACAAATTCCAGATGCACACCTTATTCCTTTGCAGTTGTATAAACACTAAAGAATTGTTTTGGGTCAGTAGAGACAAAATATCTTTGAAAAACTGATTTAAACAGGTTAGAAATGAGCCTGGGCACCTATTTGATTCAAGTTCATCAAAACAAGGAGTTTTCCTTGCGTATGGACCATGGCAGTTTCTGAGGGTGAGGCTGGAGTGAAGGGTTAAAAATGTGCCAGGCAGTGCCACCACCACTGATTTAATCTTTTTTTGGAAAAAAAAGCCTTTCTAAACTGAAACTCTGCTGAATTCCTCACCTGATAACTCAGAAAAGTCAGGGTTTAAATCACAGCTAATTGCCCAAAGGCTCCTTCCTTCCTTCTCTGTGAAGCCAGGCAGGAAAAAGAGAAAACTCACGGAATGGTGTCTTTTAAACCAGAACTTTCTGGCTCCAAGAACACTCTATAAATAGTGCAAATTCCCTGCAGTGCTGTGTCACCCACCAGGCACATCCACCTGACCTGGGGACATCACTCCCTGCCACACTGAACGGCCAAAAATCCAACACAGGAGTGCCCAGGGAATCTTGTCGGGAGGGATGGCAAACAAAAGAATCCAAATTCAGGATTTTATTGAAGAGAGCAATACCCAAGTGCCATCTCTTCAGCACCACTGAGCCTTCAAGCACTCAGTGAGCATTAATAAATCAGATTATTCAAGAAGGGGATGTTTATAGAACAGATGCACAAAAAGGACTTTTAACACTGCTGCTGTTTGCCACAGCCCTTCCATAGGAACAGGCTCAAAAAGCCATTTTCTCCTCATTTCTTCTTTCCTGCTGAAAGCCACAATTATTCCACCAACCCCACATGCTCTGCCCTGGCAATTTGTAAATGAAAAGCTGAGTTGCCGTTCATTAAGGCTGGCTAATTAAAAGTGACTGTATTTATCAGGAAAACTGCACGTTTTGCTCCCTGAACATCACTGCAACAGGCTCTGGGCTGTAACTTTGGCTGCTTCTGGAAGTTATTCACAGCAGCTCTTGTCAGACAAATTTTCAGCCATTAAAAAAAACCTTAAATGCCTCAACAGCCATAAAAAAATCTACCAAAAAAAAACCCCCCAAAAAAACAACAACAACAAAAAAACCAAACCCAAACAGCAAAACAAAAGCAGAACAAATAAATAAACAACATAAACTGAAAACTGCCTACCAAAAATTGTGCTTAAATTTTATGTAAAATAAGAAGTGTGGCCTGAAATAAATAAAGATATTTCTTTCCATTTCGGGCCCCAGAATTAAAGCAGTGTGCAGCGAATTGGATAAATCAAGGGAAAGAAGGAAGGCCACCATGCCAAGCAGGATTTGGGATCCTCCATGTGAGACTGAAAACGGACTGAAAGTTTTTACAACTTTTATTAGCTTTCAAACTCTGCAAAGCTGAGAGCTTTTAAGACAAGGATTTTTCCAGAATGCCTTTTTTTTTCAAATTATCTCCATATTCTCCTGCAGAGTTTATCACAAAAGCAAAGCCATGGAGGGAGAAGGGTTGATGTCATTCATTTGTAGGATTACAAAAAGGACAAACAAACTTTTGATAATACATCAAATGGGACTAATCTCATCATCCTATTTATTTAATATTCATGTTAGCTGGGAGTATTTATCCCCAGGCAGTTAATTCCTTCAGTTTTTGGAGAGGGAATGTGGAAACACAAAGAGAACAGAAGAATTCAGCAGGAACAGGGATGGCAGCGGGAAATGTGGATCCACAAAGTGGGGTGCACTCAGGACAAGAAATGGAAGGGAAGAGAAGGGGAGAAAAGGGAAGGAAAAGGGTTGGAAAGGAAAAGAAAAAAATATTTCAGAGCTCAAACACCACCTGAGTTACCCACCCTGCCTCCTGCCCACCAGTCAGAGCCTTTCCCAGGATATTATGGATGAATTCTGCTGCTTAAAATCTTCTCCACCCCTCTGGAGCTTCCCAGAATTCAGACCCACCAGCAATGCCCAGACCTCATCCAGATCCAACAAAATAAATACAGAAAAAGGTCAGCAGGGAGCACCTGGAAAACCAAGGCTGGAGGAGCTAAAATAATCCTTGGAGGCAGCAAAAGGGTTGGAAAGGAAAAGAAAAAAATATTTCAGAGCTCAAACACCACCTGAGTTACCCGTCCTGCCTCCTGCCCACCAGTCAGAGCCTTTCCCAGGATATTATGGATGAATTCTGCTGTTCAAAAACCTCTTGGAGCTGCTGAAGGATCCATTGGTTCTCCCACAGCTTCCCAGAACTCAAACCTCACCCAGAGCCAACAAAATAAACACGGGGAAAGGTCAGCAGGGAATACCATCCAGGGGTTTTCTGTGCTTGTTTCCCCTGACAAAGCAGCCCAAAATCAAGAGCAAACCCCCAAACCACGGAGTTTTTTTGACGTGAAGAGGCAGTGCCAACCCCCCTGCACAAACCAACCTCATTTCAAGCCTGCCCTGCTGGGTTTTTATTAGGACAGCCCCCAGGGGAACTGTGGAATTAGGAATGCCAGCTCCCTTTTTTTTTTTTTTTTGTTTTTGGCACAGTGGAGGAAGCAAAACCCACAAATGGGGCAGATTTCCTGGTGATACCTGGAATATCCTGGGCTGGGGTCACCCCCTGCACTCAGGGATTTTCCACTTGTCCTGTTCTGAAATGCTTCTCCACCATTTCCCTTCCTTTTAAAGAAACTACAACTCACTCCCCTAAAAATCCACCACAGCCCGTGCTGAAGTTTTCCTGTTTCAAATGTTCTAACTCCAAAATTCAGACATATTAACTTTTAACTAATATTTCTATTAATTAATATTATTAATTATAAATATTTAACTAATATTTCTATTAATTCACACATATTAACTTTTTTTAAACTAACGTCCAACATTCCTGCTGCAGGTTTTCTCCACGGCAGGGAAAGCAAGGAGCATCTCTAGCAAAGCATTTATTTCTCTGTACAAAAACCCTGCCTTGGGACAAATATCTATTTAATTTCATGCATATTTAAGAATACCAAGCGGGTTTTATGCACCATAAAGGATATTTTGTCCCTGGCAAGGCAGCCCAAGGGAGGGATTATTTGTGACCATCACTGGGATGTGTTGTCACACTCAGGGCACTGGAGGTGCTCCCAGAATATGGGGATTTTCTCCCTTTACCACCAGAGGATGAGGGCTGCACAAAACCATGAAGGTTTTTATCTAGGAGAAAGCAAAAAAAAAAAAAAAAAAAGAAGAGGAGTAACATCCCATTAATTCTGCCAGGAAAAACAAGGAGCAAGAGCTCATCCCAAGGAGATCCTGCTGCAGACACCTCCTGGAACAGCAATTCTGCTCTTTTGTTTATGAAGGAAACTGCTTGTCCAGTCAAAATATTATCAAATTACACAGGGATTTTGTTTCAGGTTGTTTTCATTTCTATATTTAAAAAAAAAAAAAGATTAATTTGCAGGCACTCTTGCTCTGATAGGAAGTTGCTCCAGTTTGTATCACAGCTGTGATGGTCATTCCCAAAAAATGTATTTCCATGGGTCCTGGAGTGAGATGTTTGCATGCAACACAGCTGCTCAGTTGATTAAAGAAAAATTAAATTAAAAATTAAAGAAAATGTTTCATCTGCATGATTTCTACAGAGTGGTTAAAGAATTTAAAATAGTAATAATAACTACTATTATTATTATTAAAAATAATAAACTAAAATAGTAAGAATTTTAAGTTCAGAAACATAAAATAGTAATAACAGCATGGTTTTGGTACAGTAAGTAAGAATCAAATTGAGAATGAAAACCTGCTGAGTTAGAGATGAACAGCCTTTAGACTTCAGCAGAATTTTCTCTTCTTTTCCACCTTCCTTCAGTGTGGAAATAATTGCAAGTTTTTCAAAGGTTAACTTTTCAAAAAGGAAATGTGCACTGAGCTCTGCAATCGGTATTTGCCACGGGATGGTCATTACCTCAAACAACCCTAAAGCACTACAAGAGACCCCTGTTATTTATTGGGATTGAGGGAGATCAAATAATCAGAGTATGACAAAAAACTGAGTATGAAATGAGTAAACAATGAGTATAAAGTGAGTATAAAATGAATATCATCACATCCACGTTTTAAAAATTAAACTGCATTATTTCTCTGAAGAGAATTCGTATCTTAAAACAGGATTAATTCCAGATGGGGGCTAACAAATCCAGCAATACAAACATGGTTTTAAAGGCCCAGCTACTCAGAATATTTGGGAAGCAAGCTGTGGTTTGCCCAGGAAGGATCAAAGGGGAGGTTTTGGGATCACCACCCCATTTTGGAGGCAGGAACATCACAAAGCTCAGCCCCTCATGTGCCAGTCCACTTGGAGCAATTTAAAATAACAAATAAACAAATTGAAAATAACAAACCTTCCAGCCCCTCTCGACTAACAGACCTGAACACCAACACTGCCCACAGATGCTTCATCTCCTACGTGGTTTTGATTTCAACCCCTGACACTTGGCTCTGATAAATTCAAATTTTTCAGTGGGACCTCTTGTAGCTGGGGAAACAGCACAAAATTTCCTTGGAGTATTTTTGATTTTTGCCACAGAAATCTCCACTTTTTCTTCCATAAGGCACCAAGCTTTGTTTAGCTGGGTTTTCCCCCATGTTTTTGTTTTCCTGCACTGACACCCACGAGGTCAGCAGGCTCTGAAGAGGTTCCAGGGCGTTCCCTGACATCAGAAATTGTTGTCATTCCACTCCAGTTCTGTCAGCCGAGCAAGGGCTGCAAACTCCAGCTGGGAGAACCAGGAGAGGACAGGCAGCAGTGCTGGACATCCCAAACACCAGCCGGGATGAAGTGGATCCAGCTGCAGCCCAGCCTCTCTTTGCTCTCCTCACACCCTGGCTGAATTTTGGGTTTTTTTTGGTCTCCAGGTTCTGTTTCCATCTCATCCAGATCAATGCCCTGCAAGGGAAGCAGCATCAGGATCACATCCAGGGAGCCATGCATTATTCAGCCAAGATAAATCCACACTTTTTTCCCTGGATGGGCAGTTTGAAAAATGGATGAATTTCAATTTTAAGGCAAAGTTTCAAGTAATCTTTACAAAATGGGAGCAAAAAGTTGGTCCCAAGAAGCTCTCCCACCTGCAGCTGCCTTGGCACAGCAAGGATTGGAGCACAAACATCAGTTTGCACACCTATAACAATAAATAAATAAATTAAAAATCACTGATCCTACAACAGTTTGGGTTAGGAAGGACCTCAAAGATCACCTCATTCCACCAGCCCAGATTGCTCAGGTTATTTCTGAAACAATCCAGAAGTAAGAACTGGTTTTACTTTAAAGATGACCCCTCTCAGCTGTCCATAAACCTCTAATAAATGCATTTTCAGGGTAAAAAACCAAGCTGCTTTTACAACAGAGCAGGAGCATTGTGGAGCCCGGGCTGCTGCTGTTCACACCCACACCGTGACCCACGAATGCTTCTGAACCCCACGCTTCATTCATGAAATGAATTCCTGTGCTAATTCCTCGTCCAGAAAAATGCACTGCTAACTGAGGAAATCCAGAGACAGTGCTTTGCAAACTTCCCTGCTCACGCTTCAAAACCATCTAAATCCAGATTGTTCAATTCCATCTAGAATTCGTTTTTTTTTTGAGACATAAGGATTTAAAAAGCTGAATGTAAAATAAGAAAACCTAATACCCACAGAATGAGTAATTAGTACTGAAATCTCTCACACAGAGCAGAATTTAACCCAGATATTCTTATCTTTATCAAAATTCAGTTAACAAATGAATTGATTTTGGTTTTCTGGGGAAAGGAAAAAGGGGAAGGGAAGGGAAGGGAAGGGAAGGGAAGGGAAGGGAAGGGAAGGGAAGGGAAGGGAAGGGAAGGGAAGGGAAGGGAAGGGAAGGGAAGGGAAGGGAAGGGAAGGGAAGGGAAGGGAAGGGAAGGGAAGACTTAACTTGTTTCACTCTTGTTTTTTACACTTTCCCTCAAACCTCCTTTGGACTGCTGAGCTCTTCAGTTTACTTTTGATAAATGGAGAAGTCAAGCTCTTTGTGTGCTGTCCCTTAATGCCATAAATTCTGCAAATAAAAGAGGAAGGCAGGGATCAGAAAGCCCCATTTCCAGTGCCAGGTATCCAAGGAATGCACCTGGCACTTCAGCCCAGCCTGACTTTGGCCCCTCTGGAATCCAGCTGAGATTTACAACAGCTCCACTCTCAGCCAGCTGATGCAGATAAGATCTAATTAAAAAGTTGACTAACTCCAGGAAGTTCAAACTGCCTCAGATATTGAAATTCATCACACCTGAAAGAGTGAATGTTTACATGCACACTTCTGAATACACAAACTCCAGCTTGGGCAGCTAAAAAGCCTGGAGTGCTCCAATACATCCCAAGAGATTCCCTAAATTTATTTGGAGTATTTTTCTAGCCATCACATGCAGTGCTGCAGCCTGACCCTTGTGACAACACAAAAAGGCAAAGAAGTTGCCTTTAAAGGAAAAAAAAAAGTTGTTTAAAAGTAAAACTATTAACAAAAATTTTTTTTCAAAGCCTGAGAATATACTCTGTGGCCTGAAAATGATCAAATTAAAATATTTACTGACTCCAAGAGGCTGAAATGGCCTGGGATATTGACAATATTGACAATTATCAGTCACCCCTGAGGGAGTGAAGTCAGCACTGGCCTTGCACCCCGTGCAGAAGGGCAGGGCACAGTGACAACTCCCCTTTATCAGCTGCACTCGCTGCTCCCACAGATCCCCAGGGAACAGGGATGGGAGCTGAGCTCCAGGACGGGGCCACCTGCAGAGGCACGGGAGCACAAAAAGCTTTGCTGGAGTGTTTGGATGCATTTCCCTGCCCTGAACGCTTTCCTGGCAGGCTCTTGAACCCTGACATTTCAATAATGCCACCCCTGGCTGGAGCAGCTTAATGAGTGCAGGAAAAAAGGCACCTCTGATGTGTTTTCCAACTGATTATTGGGGAACTGAGATGCTCTGGCAGCCCAGGGCTGAGTGTGAGCTCATTCCTACCACTAATTACTTCTCCCTTCAAAATATTTACATATTTGCTGCTTTTGACCATTCATTACCTGTCTTTTTTTTTTTTTTCCAATTCTTGCAGCACAAAAATAATGCCTGTAGGTTCTTTCCTGTGGTGTGGAGTTGTCTAAGCTTTAGGCAATAATAAAATCCTGTTCAGCTGTCTTCATTTGATTTCGCCTCCTCATGTGGCTGTACAGAGGGAGGATAAAACACAGGCAACCTCACCCACAATGTAATTAATTTAATTTCTTTTTATTGTTCCCAACTCGTCCCTGGTCACCTTGAAATGCCCCTCACTGCTAAGAGCAGTTTTCTTGCAACACACAACTTTAATTCAAGACAGATCAGGAGGCTTTAAATGTTTTATTAAGGTAACTTTGAAAGAGAAAACCAAAAAAACCCACTTAACTCGATCTGGGGCATTTTTATCAGAAGAATAAACCCTGTTATGTTCCCTAATGTAACATTTTTTTCCTTATTTAAATCAGAGCACACTGCCCACATCCCCATTCTCTGAGGAGCTGGGCTCTTGGATCAAAAGCTTCCAGGAGAGTTTTAGTTTTTCCAGGGCATGTTTTTAAGTCCCAACAGCAGAAAATGAGAGAGAAGAAAGAGTGCAGCCCCAGGAACCCCCCCTGCAGCACCTGCAGCCTTCAGCCGAAGGCAACACTTTCATTTCTTGCACTTTCTCCTTTGTGCTGCTCCAGAGAGGGCAAATTATTCCGAATTTTCAAATGCTGCCTCCGTGGAAAGGCTCCTGCTGGCAAGGAGAGGGAACACCAAGTCCTTTTCCCGAGGAACAGGTGAGCACAGGGGTGATGTTCTCAGAGGGAAGAGAAGTTCTGGGGTTAATTCACTTTTGGGTGCCCTGAAACCACCACACCTCTAGAAAGGAAAAGACTTTACTCTTTATAAAGGAAGAGACTTTACTCTTTATAAAGGAAAAGACTTTACTTGTTTCACTGTTGTTTTTTAAACTTTTCCCCCAAAGCTCCCTTTGGGCTGCTGAGACCTTCAGTTCATTTTTTGATAAATGAAGAAGTCAAGCTCTTTTTGTGGTGTCCCACAATGCCATAAATTCTGCAAATAAAAGAGGAAGGCAGGGATAACAAAGCCCCACTTCCCCACCCCTGCCTGGCTATTTACATCACTTTTTGAACCAAAACCTCTGTTTCAAACCAAAATGCACCTAAAACATGACCAACAGCTCAGTTTGGCCCAGGTTCAAACCAGGGTTTCTCATTTTGGTGTGAAAAAACCACCCAGATCCATGATCTGGATGAGAATTGGTGCTGGCCTGTCTTAGGTGCCATTAATTTCTTAATAATCCCATTAAACAAAGAAGCTGGGACTGCAAAGCCCAGCAGGAAGGTGCTGGTGTCACATTAAATAACAGAAGGGACACAGGGGGAGTCTCACAAAAAAAAAAGAAAAAAAAAGGAGCAATTGCATCTGGGAGAAAACAAGAGAGGGGCTACAAATTTCTATTTTGATTTGTGTTCCTGGCTTGTATGAGAGCAGCCAAGAGACATTAGCAGGAACTGGAGCCTGTAAAATGAGCTGGAAACACCTGTTCACAGAGGTATTACATGTTTTTGTGACTCACTTCTGAGAGACTTTGAATCAGAGGGGAGGTCAATTAAAGCCACTGAGACAGAAAAAACTGCAAAGTTTTCAATTTGGGTATCAAAAAAAAAAAAAGTCTCAATTGAATGGTGTTTGCCACTGGAATTGTATTTAGCTCTCCTGTCAACTGGAGGTGCTGGGAAACTCTGCAACAAAACATTCCAGTAAAAATATCTCTTTCTATAATAGGTTTGAGGTTACAGCCTCTCCTACTCCTCATCCACACCATCTTCCCTCCCTGTCGGGTTTTTCCTTAATAAGATGGACACCACTGTGCCAAAAAGGCTTTTAAAGCCTGCACTTGAGACAGCTCCTTGCCTCTGCAGCTGGAAACGCTTTCCTTGGCCCTTCTGCCGTGGCAGTTCAGCTCTCAGTGGAATGTTTACAGGGACACTTCAGAGCACACAAACTCCAGCTCGGGCAGCTCAAAAGCCTGGAGTGCTCCAGTACATCCCAAGGGATTCCTTAAATTTATTTGGAGTATTTTTCCTACTCATCACAGGCGGTGCTGCAGCCTGACCCCGTGTGCAGCTACTGCCCAGAGCTGTGATACAACACTAGAAAGGAACACAAGTTGCTTTATTTTTTTAATTGCTTAAAAATAAAACTATTAACAAAATGTATTTCTCAAAGCCTGAGAATATATTCTATCGCCCTAATATGATAATCAATTAGAATTATAGATGTAAACAGCATATATTTGCCTCTGAAGGTTAAAGAAAAATAGTTACTGAAGTGGGAACCAGCTCCTGGGAGTTTCTTCTAAAAGCAGGGGAAAAAAAGTGGTTTTTAAAAATAATTGATTATTTTGCCATCATTCTCTTTGAAGATGGGTTACCTCGAGCAGAATTATCTCAAATTCTTGTCTGTCTCTAATTCCAGTTATAAATGGAGTCTGAGGAGAAGGTTCCTGATCTCATCACAGTATTTGGCTTCCCATTTAGCTTTTCATTCTGCTTTTACGTACAGCAATGATATCCACAAAAAAGAAAAAAAAAAAAAACAGGGAAAAAACCCAACCTCACACAATTAAACGCTGATAGTAAATACCATTCTGCCTCAATGCAAAATAAAAAATAATGTGAATATATCAGGGTAGATAACAGCTAAAAAAGAATTCCGGTTGATGATTTAAATGTTTGTCAATTTAAACCATCCAGAAAGTGCTTATTTAAAGCACTGATTGAAATAATTCTATCCCGGAGGCAGGAGATTACTCCTGCCCTCAAAGTTAAAAATAATATCCTCATTAACCTCAGCAACAATTTCCTAATTGCCAAGGATTACAAATCTTTCATGCAACGCTCATCCTCTGAGAATTCCGTCATTGCTTCACTCCCAAACCACTCCTGTGACTGCAGTCCTGAGGCTTTCAAAAAGTCAAACTCCAGGGATGGTTCTTCTATGAGAGCATCAAACGTTCAGGAAAATGAGGGTGTGTCACCCCGAATTCTCTGCAGATGAAGCAGCACTACATGAATATTTATGGGGGCTGCCTGGGGCTCTCCTCTGCTGGGTGATGCCACCTGGCACGGGCACCATGGAGCAGGCAGCTGCTGCCACTCTTTGTTCCCTCTGTCCCGAGCAACAGCGGCTGGAATTTGTGCCAGCAAGGCAGAGATGTGGCAGGAACAAAGAGGGCAAAGTTTAGTGCCCAAAACACCCGGGGTTACAGCACTGGAAGGGCTTTTGGGAGAGCCACAAAGGAGTGCTGCCAAAACAGGGGGCTTGCTGCTTCCCCCAGCCTGCACCGAGGGAAAACCAGGATCCTCCTGAGCCAGGAATCACCTAAAACAAATCCAGCTCTGAGGGTGAACCAGGATCATCCTGAGCCAGGAATCACCTAAAACAAATCCAGCACCAAATAAAACCAGGATCATCCTGAGCCAGGAATCACCTAAAACAAATCCAGCACCAAATAAAACCAGGATCATCCTGAGCCAGGAATCACCTAAAACAAATCCAGTACCAAATAAAACCAGGATCATCCTGGCACAGTAATAATCTAAAACAAATCCAGCACCAAATAAAACCAGGATCATCCTGAGCCAGGAATCACCTAAAACAAATCCAGCACCAAATAAAACCAGGATCATCCTGAGCCAGGAATCACCTAAAACAAATCCAGTACCAAATAAAACCAGGATCATCCTGGCACAGTAATAATCTAAAACAAATCCAGCACCAAATAAAACCAGGATCATCCTGAGCCAGGAATCACCTAAAACAAATCCAGCACCAAATAAAACCAGGATCATCCTGAGCCAGGAATCACCTAAGACAAATCCAGTACCAAATAAAACCAGGATCATCCTGGCACAGTAATAATCTAAAACAAATCCAGCACCAAATAAAACCAGGATCATCCTGAGCCAGGAATCACCTAAAACAACTCCAGTGCCAAATAAAACCAGGATCATCCTGGCACAGTAATCACCTAAAACAAATCCGGTACCAAATAAAACCAGGATCATCCTGAGCCAGGAATCACCTAAAACAAATCCAGTACCAAATAAAACCAGGATCATCCTGACACAGTAATAATCTAAAACAAATCCAGCACCAAATAAAACCAGGATCATCCTGACCCAGGAATCACCTCACACACAAATCCAGCCTCTCAGGAGTTGGATGGATTCCACCAGTTTGGCATCTCCCACCACAGTGCACATCCCTGGGAGTTAATTAACTCCACTTTGGGGAAATGGGATTGTCTCCTTCCCAGGGCTTCTGCTTCTGTCCTCCTTGGGAGCTGGAGACTGGTTTTTCCTACTTCTCCTGGTCTGATTCCCCTTTATTTCCACACCAATAAAGGGCCAAACTTCAGCTGTGGTTCCCCTTTTCTCCCACAACAATGAACAGCCAAACTTCAGGTAATTAGGAATAAATATCCAATGAAAAATTAGTTTTGCTTGGTGGGATTATCCAGACTGTTGCCCAACTTCCCTGCTTCCCAGCAGAAATAAAACCACGGGAAGCACGTCACATATATGCCACGATAAAAAAACCCAACATGAAAGGCACCTTCTACATCCTACATAATGTCCTAGACATCTCCAAAACCATTTGAGGAATAAAAAAAAAGCTATAAAAATCAGAAAAAACCCATTCACTCTGCAAAGCAGCAAAGCAGATGAAAGCTCAGGGGTATAAACATGAAGAGGACTAAAGAGACAAGCATGTTCCTTCTCCCCTTCCTCCTACTCCCACACTTCATTCCTGAAGCACACAGTCTTGGACAGAGATTTTATTTCATGCCAACCACAATCAGATATTTCAATGCCTCAGTGTTTGTCTGGAGGGAGCACACATTCCAGGGAAAATGCAGTGCATGCAGAGATTACCTGGAAATAAATCACATTCCCATTTAAAATGAAGTTTAAAGAAGTGGCACAGCACAGAGCTGTATTATGGGCCACACACTTTCCCTCAGAAGAAATATTTCACACCCTCCAGCAGTTTTCTTTCGGGAAGAGAATGAACAAGTAAAGAGATTTATCACATTAAAAAGCATATTGATTGAAAGCAGTGCTGTATGACAGCTTCAGCTATTATAACAGAACTTAATAAAATCAAATGTTTACCCCTGAAGGGGATTCGGAGGAAAAAAAAAAAAAGGCTTTATCAACACTTATGACAATGAGCAAATTTGCAAGGGATAACATTTTGGTGCTGAAAGTAAATGCAAATAAGAGCTCATTTCTCCAGGGGAGCTTTGAGGTTTGCCCACACGAGGAGCCGTGGCTAATTGCGACGTGGCTTGGCAGTGAAAACACGTCCTGTGATTGTGTGGCTGGAGATGTCAGCTGCTGCCACAGCTGGGGAGCAGGCAAGGTCGCAGATGATGAGAGCAGGAGATGTTCCAGCAGCACAGGCAGTTTGTAGGAGCAGCAGGACAGTCCTTTGTGCTGCCACGCTGCTCTCGGGGCTTGGTGATGGGCTTAACCCAAAGAGTGACACTCCTTCCTCCCTGCCCTTGTCCCCTTTGCTCATCCCTCCCTCCCTCTGTCCACTCTGCTCATCCCTTCTTCCTTCCCCTTGTCCACTCTGCTCACCCCTCTTTTCCTTTGTCCACTCTGCTCATTCCTTCTTCCCCTCATCCTTCCCTCCCTTTGTCCCCTTTTCTCACCCCTCTTTCCCCCATCCCCTTTTCTCACCCCTCTTTCCCCATCCCCATTTCTCACCCCTCTTTCCCCAGTCCCCTTTTCTCACCCCTCTTTCCCCCATCCCCTTTTCTCACCCCTCCTTCCCCCATCCCCTTTTCTCACCCCTCTTTCCCCTGTCCCCTTTTCTCACCCCTCTTTCCCCAGTCCCCTTTTCTCACCCCTCTTTCCCCATCCCCTTTTCTCACCCCTCCTTCCCCTGTCCCCTTTTCTCACCCCTCTTTCCCGTCCCCTTTTCTCACCCCTCTTTCCCCAGTCCCCTTTTCTCACCCCTCTTCCCCTGTCCCCTTTTCTCACTCCTCTTTCCCCATCCCCTTTTCTCACCCCTCTTCCCCTGTCCCCTCTCCCAACACCCCAATCCCAAGATCCCAGCTCTGTGTATCCACCACCAGCTGCTTTTCTGGGATGGCTTTTCCACAGGAGCAGAAAGAAAGGCGGATTTCTCCTCCATCCACATTATTTGATGGCAAACCACTCCAGACCTGAGAGCCTGCTCTTAACAATGACCTTCTGTTCTTTCTGGTTTTTAGCGGGACCAAAATATTTCCCTTGATCCTTCCTGGATCAAGCCTGATCTGGTCCAAGCTGTATTTGCCATATAAACATCAATTTCATGGTGTGAATGAGCAGTTATTTCAGTTAAAATTTACCATTCTCACCAGTCTTACTTACCCTGAGTATTTGTCAGTATCCTGGCGCCTGCAAACCTTTTTTCTCTCGTAAACTGTAATGAAATTTGCATTTTTTCAAAGCTACGCTGCTTTCAAATGAAACCTACTTTTGGCACGAGCTTTAAACTGCTTTAATAAAACCACCAGTGTTTAACATTGAAGTGTTAAACACCAGCTAAAAAACAGGAGTAAACGCAGATAAAACAGCCCAAAAGAGAGAAAAAAAATCTGCAGCTTGTTACAACTCCTGATTTTACACACAAATGACAACAGCCTGGAGATCCAGCAGGGACATTTCTGTCAGGATGAAAACTTCCTTTTGGGATTGCCTTATCTGCAGCCTTTGCTGTTTCCTGACCTTCTGGGTGAAGTGAAACTCTACAGGCTCATAAAGGAAAAGGGTCATTAAATGTTCATGACCTTCTCCTCCATGGGAGAACTCCTGGGCTGGGGTTGAGCCAGAGGAACTGGTCTGGCCAGCTGGGCTGGGATCTGGGGAACCTGAGCAGCAGCAGGAGCAGCCAAAGGGAACCTGGAGTTCCAAACTCTGTTTTACAGCACACAATCCATCCCAGGAGGGCTGGAATGGGCACAGCTCCTTGGGACACAGCATTCCCTGAGGGTTTGTGGGATGAGGGACAGCAGTGTGGCCACAGGACCGGCAGGGATGAGGAATGGGGGTGAGGAGTCCGTGTGGGACACAGAGCAGGGGGTGCCGTAGGGCCCAAAGGGTGCTGACTTCACTGAAACTTGGAGAATTTACCAAATATTGCAGTGAAAAATTGGAGCAAGAGGCGTGTGACTTTCTGTGCATAATTAGAGCAGTTGCTGCCCTTAAATTAGGTTTGGGAAGTCTCCCTGCAAGGGCAGAGATTGAAAGCAGGAGGAGCACATGAGCATTTTGCTCCTTTTCCCAGATCTGTCAAGGCTTCTATGCTGTGAGGGGAGAGCAAGATCTCAACCTTGAGATCTAAGAAAAATGAGTGCCAGGTACCTCTGGGTTGCCTTTCCTACAATGGTTTGGGGTGGAAGGGACCCTAAAGCCCATCTCATCCCATGGGCAGGGACACCTCCCACTAGAGCAGGATGCTCCAAACCCTGCTTTTGGACACTTCCAGGGCTGGATCCCAAAACCTGGCTGATCTCACAGCACGATCCTCTCCTTTCTGAGCAGATCAACGTGTCCAAAGGCTCCTGGGGCTGAGGACAGGTGGAATTTCACGTCAGTGCAGGCAATACCTGCGTGCTGAGGAAGACACAAAACCCCAGATGAAGAGGGGCAGGGCTGAAAAGTCCTGAGAAAATGAAGAAAAAAACCTGAGAAGTGCCAAAAGCAGAGAACGGGAATCCTGCCATGAGCATGGGACATCCCCAGAGTGCCAAAACTGCTGCAGGAAACTGCAGCCACCAGCAGAAACCAGCCAGCAGCAAAACACAGCAACCACGTGCCAGGAGATTGTTTCAGAAGTGAAACTGCCAGAAGCCAAATCACAGTTTTAAGGCACAATTTACACCGTAAATATTTGGGTTTCTAGCAAAAAGGGAGGGAGGAGAAATCCTACTCTGCTCCAAAAGAGCTGCTGGAAACACCACACTGGAGGCAGAGCAATCTGCTGGTTTAACTAACCCACATGACAGAAGATGTGATTTTTTTCTCTCTCACTCTATTGAACACAAAAATATCCAAACTCCTGAGCTATGGAACAGAAATTATTAAAATCCCACTGCTCCAAGATTGTTTCCTCCCCATGCACAGCAATTCCCATGAGGAACACATCCCATGGAGGAGTCTTGAGTTCCTCAAGTTCATGGGGATAACTTCAATGACTTTCATAATCTGAAAGCATCTCATAATCAAAACTGATTTCATTAAACCAGTGGCAATCTGTTGGCAGCCTGAGAGCTCAGACAGGGAAACACCGATTAAAACAAAGCTGGCAAAACACATTAAAAATTAATTGAGTTCTTGATTTTTATCAAAATTGAAAAAAGGCTCAATCCTACACCCAATGATACAGCCCTGAATGGCAGCATTTAAAGTTCCTCCTTCCAATTACAGCTTTTTACAGCATTTTAATCAATTTCTGTACAGCAAATGAGCGTAGAGTTTAACCCTAAATCGAATCAGCATGGTGTTGTAGGGTGAAAATCATAATCCTAGGGCATGGTGTGCAAGAATAAAACTTAGATAACCTAAACAAAATGACAGGAATGTTCCTGTAGATCATTTTTGACTTGTGTTTTAGGCCACTGGAGGGGAATTCATAAGCAGATTTGGGACTTGCCTATCAACATGACCTCACCTACGTAAATATTTATTCAAAGATTTGGGCACACTGCACTGGATTCTAGATTAGAAACCAAAGGAAATTACTATAAAAGGAAAACCATGCTGGCAGTTTCTGTTTAAAAACTGCAAACCCTCAAAGACTTCTCCTTACAACTGGGCTGTAACATCCAGAGAAACTCCAAAGCCTTTGTTTGATTTATTCCTACCTTTTATAAAATCCCAAGCCATCAATCCTGAATGGCCTTGACTCAAAAGCCTGATAGATAAATTTTCATTGCTGAGATTGCTTAAGTAGTTCAGCATCACAGGGATGGGGCTGGAATGAGAATTAGCAAATTAAAAAAACCACCAAAAAATGAACTAAAATTGTGAAATTGGCAGCTTTCTCCTCTTTCAGCACAGCACAAACACCTTCTGCTGTCAGGATCAGAGAGCTGGATGGGAATGCACAGCAGGTTGATTCAAACACAGCTGGCACAGTGCCCTCTCCTCCAGGCCTCACCTCAGCATTCCCGTTTCCACAGCCTCACACGAGGCTCCTCAGGACTCTCCACCATTATCTTCTGACCTTTCCCTTTTTTTTCTTTTTTTTTTTTGTGTCTTTCTTAGTTAATCAGTAACCAGACACTTCTGCCAGCACTTGGGGCTGCTGATATTGAGGTCCTGAGCCCCACTTCCACACCGTTCTCTCCTTCCCCATTCCTGCTCCCCAGCCTTTCCCTGTGCTGGGAATAACAAATAAAAATAAAAAGGTGTGTTTTCCATCCTAAAACACTGGCTCAGCAGCTCCAGAACCCAATTATTCCAGGCAGAAAAAGCTCTTAGCCACAGCTACACATCATGAGGGACAAGTCTTGCCATGTCCCCGTTCGGGAGGTGGAGGGAAATAAAAAGAGACATTTTTTATGAGACAGTTACTGAGCTGTAATTTCCCACATCCGTTTACAACTGCAAACAAGCCCAGGCAGGGAAAGGTACTATCTATTACCATAATTATTTTTAAAACCTTCACCCCACAGGGTTAGGAAAAAACCAATGATTTACAGCAGAGCCATAACTGTAAAACTGCAGATGGGAGCTGAGCTATTTTGCCCTTGTCTAATGCTGAGATCTCATTAAACTGCGTGCTTAAACCTTAAATATTTGAGAGTAAATGGTAGTTAAAATAGGGAAATCATTCTCATTAAGCAGCCAGCCTTCCCTCTGCTCAGCTTCCCAGCTCTTCATTTGTTATTTGGTCATTTGTGGAGTTTGACACTGCTCCATCTTCCAACCTGGACAGCCCCAAAATTCCTAAATAAAGGAAAAAGGACAAGGAAAAAAAAACATTCAAGCAATTTTTAAACCTTAAAAATAAGCTGATAAAAAAAATAAAATTTGTTCTTTTATAAGTTCAGTCACCTTGAAGGGTGATCCTTTGGCCAAAGTCATTCAATGAGACAACAGGCAGCAACTCTTCTTTATTCTTTCTAAATCTAGAAGGATGAAAGGAAGATCTAGAAAGGTCTTCTTTGACCTCTACCTGCTCTGCATTATTATTATTATTATTGTTATTATTATTATTATCATTATCATCATCATCATCATCATCATCACCACCATTATATCTCCAATAAACTAACCTTTAATAAAAGAAGTTTCTCCAAGAAACTAAGCTTTAATAACACATTTCATTACACACCCCACATCCAATTTTCTCTCTGAAATATTCTTGCCTTGCAGATGTTACTGCAGCAAACCAGAGCATTAATAAGTATTTTTGCTTACTCCTTTCTCAAGCCACCCACAAAATCCAAAGCAATGTCTGCCAACCTACCCAAGCTAAAACTGGAAGCTGGAAGAGGAAATGACGTAAGAGAAAAGTCGAATTTATGCAAAATGTTTGGGATATGAAAGCCCAGAAATCTTCATAAATTAGCAGTGCACAGTAATTGAAGCTGCTTGAATCATGCTCCTCCATCCTTCCACTTCAATGGGATATGGCAGGGAGTAATTAATGGAGACAAGCTCCCTTCCATGTAGCCGGAAATAATTAATCTGGCATCTCATTTCTGGTATGGGCTGTTTGGAAAAACAAATTTCTCCCCATATACAACAGTTTGTTTCACATGTAACCCCAGGGATCAGCTGTTCTTTATTCTATAATATATACATAAAGAAATTTAATGGGAGCCCATATGGAAAATTTAACCTTCACAAAGGCTTCGTTACGTGCGTAGATGAAGTGTTTCACAGAGTATTTGATGTTTTAAAAAAATTAAAATAAATTAAGACATACAAACCCCTCATTCAAACAGAGACTTAAAATGTATTATTATGTACTAGGGATTAAATAAGAGCATAATTTTTTTTTCTTCTCCCTTGTTTTCTACTCAAAATTACAAAACCTGCTTAGAATAAACCCCGTTCCACATTATATATATATATATATTTGCTGTATGCACAGCACACAGCTCATGTTCTTCTGAAACAGTTTTACCTAAAATTTAAATCTTGAAACTAATTAGGTCCTCAACTTATTTTTGTAGGAGTAAAGGCCATGAAGAACACTTAGGATTCCATTATGAATAACAGATGCGAGACGGATACATTTATAAACCACTAAATTTAGAAAGATCTGTGGAGAGTTCTGCTGAACCTTTCAAAATTAAAAACCTCCCTGTACTTTGCCACTGAATCCATCAGAACAAGTTCTGAGGAAGCAGGATACAAAAGGCCAGTGAGTTTTCCACAGATCCCACATGAATGCATGCCATGGATGGAATTTCAAGATGCCCAACAAAGCAGGCAATATCCACGGGGCACATTAGCTAAATGCCAACATTCCCTGTGTTAGTTGGGGGTTATTTAATACCCTCAGCTTGCCATCTCGTGCAGGGCAAGCTACAAAATTAATGAAAGAAATCAGATCCCCCTTTCACCCTGGATCCCACAGCCTCGGAATACTCTGTTTAAAAACACCACTCAGATACATCCCCAATTGTTTGGGCTGCTCGGTTCCCACAAGGAAACTCAGCTCGCACAAAGGCAGAGCCCCGGCACCTTCCTCCCGGGCACAAAAGAGCCAGATGGCCCCAGTGAACTGCTCAGGGCTCCTGTTCCTCCGGGAAAAGCTGGGAATGCTTTGGGACACAAGGACACTGCCACCTGTGTTCCACGGACATTGCCACTCGTGCTCCATGGACATTGCCACCCGTGTTCCACGGACATTGTCACCCGTGTTCCATGGACATTGTCACCTGTGTTCCATGGACATTGTCACCCGTGTTCCATGGACATTTCCACCCACGTTCCACGGACATTGCCACTCGTGCTCCATGGACATTGCCACCCGTGTTCCACGGACATTGCCACCCGTGTTCCATGGACATTGCCACCCATGTTCCATGGACATTATCACCCGTGTTCCATGGACACTGCCGCGCGTGTTCCATGGACACTGCCACGTGTGTTCCATGGACATTGTCACCCGTGTTCCATGGACATTTCCACCCACGTTCCACGGACATTGCCACTCGTGCTCCATGGACATTGCCACCCGTGTTCCACGGACATTGTCACCCGTGTTCCATGGACATTATCACCCGTGTTCCATGGACACTGCCGCGCGTGTTCCATGGACACTGCCACGTGTGTTCCATGGACATTGTCACCCATGTTCCACGGACACTGCCACCCGTGTTCCACAGACACTGCCACCCGTGTTCCACGGACACTGTCACCCGTGTTCCATGGACATTGACACCCGTGTTCCATGGAAATTGACACTCGTGTTCCACGGACATTGTCATCCATGTTCCACAGACATTGCCACCCGTGTTCCACAGACATTGCCACCCATGCTCCATGGACATTGCCACCCATGCTCCATGGACATTGTCACCCGTGCTCCACGGACACTGCCACCCGTGTTCCACAGACACTGTCACCCATGTTCCACGGACATTGCCACTCGCGCTCCTCCAAAGCCCAGGGAATCGGCCTGAGAACGCCAGGAGGAGCTGGCACTGCTGTGCCCCACCTGAAATCAGACAGAATACCCCAAAACAGGGCTCAGCATGAAGCTGACAATCCTCAATATCCAAAGAAGTTGTGTTAATTTAAAGGGTGAAAAATAGGTGACACTGCGAGGAGAGCCCAGGTCCCTTCCCGAGCCTGGCAGCGGTTCCCGATGCCGAGCCCAGGGCCTGGATTTTCCAGGAGCCCTTCCAGGTTTAGCAGGGCAGCAGCTGCCACCCCTGTGCCCCGTGAGTGTCTGGGCACTGCCAGAGCTTTTCCAGGAAGGATCTGGACTCTTGGATCTGGGGGAGCAGCGGGAGGAACAGCCTCTGTCACAGAAAATGCCCAACATTTCTCCCCCTCAGGCCAGCAGGTTCCCTCACACCCAGCTCTGCCACACAAGGACAAACTCCTCGTCCTTCCCACAGTTACGAAACGCGTGCCTTGTGCCACACCAAAAGCTGCGTGGCAGCACCACATCCTAAAAGGCAGAGAGGAAGCTGCAGTTCCAACATTTGTCATCCGCAGCCCACGGAATATCCCCATGCTCAGCCTGCCCGGCCCGGCGGCGAGTGCCACCATGCCAGCAGGGCAGGGACAGGGACAGCGCGCTTCCATGGCACGAACTCCACACAATTCCCAAACACCGCGCTCCTCCCTGGACAGGGAATCACCCCAAGCACATTTTACACACACACACACACACACACACTTCAGCATCCTCCAGCAGCGCTGCTGTTTCACCTCTGCCGGCTGTGGCCGGGGGAGAAGGCAGCCCGCTGCCAAAATCACATCACACCGCACTTGGCTGTAACAAAAGATGACTCCGGGGAGTTTGTGCTCATCATCGTTATTCCACGCACGTCAGAGCCACCTCCAGCAGCCTTTCCTTCAATTGAACCTCTACTACTGCAGAGGGCAAAGGGGGTAGAGGCACATTTGTGCCGTGCTGAGCCCGGAAGGGGTAAGGAGGGATAAAGGGAAGGGAGGATTACACAGCCCTTTTTTACAGACATCCACCCCCCTCCAAAAAAGCAAGGAAATCCCCCCTCCAAAAAGCAAGGAAATCCCCTCCCCACAATGTACAAGACAACCACACAAACCTGGCGGGTGAGAACACATCCACGCCTTGCCTTGGACCATCCTCCCTCCCACACCCCCCTTTTTTTTTTTGGTGTTGTTGTGTTATTGGGTTTTTTTTCCAGCTGAGCACTTGCCTCTCCTCCGTGCCCATCAAATATCCCGAAGATGGAGGGGTGAGTCTTGTTCACCAGGTCGGTGATTACTTCGAACCTGTCCTCCATGTGATCCCTGCGGCCTTGGATGGAGTAGACAGCCACGTTGTGGCTCTTGAACTCCCAGGTCTTGGAGAACTCAGCGTCCAGCACGTCTAAACCCCCGAGCCTGTCATTCTGCATGATCTCGGCCACCTTGCCCTTCACCATCTTCACCGCATCCCTGCTGGACTTAACAATGGTTTTCACCTCATCCGTGTGGAAGAAGTAACTCCACAGTGCCAGGCTGATGCACAGCAAGAACAGGGTCTCCGGTCTGAGCAAGAAGTAACGCATGATCCGACCCAGCAGAGACAGCAAAGTCATTGTATCCTCTATCATTTATTATCGCGACCGTGTCTCCGCACACCATGCAGCGGGGCGGCTCCGAGCCCGGCGCCGCTCGCTCAGTGCATGCTCGGCCGAGCCCCGCGCTCCGCTCCGCTCCGCTCCGCTCCGCTCCGCTCCGCTCCCGCTGCTCCCGGCGGCCGCGCCCCGGCCCCGCGGCGCCCCGGCCGTGCCGCGGGGGCGCGGGCCCGCCGATGGATGCGCCGAGCGCTGCGCCGCCGGATGGCTGCTGATCGCCGCTTCTGCCGCGGCTCGGGCCGGGAGGAGGCTGCCAGGGCCGCCCGCGGTACCTGCGTCCCGTGCCCCCCGCGCCCGCCGCCGGCCCGCCCTCCTTCCACCCGGGCGGAGCGTCCCGGCCGCCGCCCCCGCCGCAACGCCGAACTACAAATCCCGGCAGCCCCCGCGGGAGCGCGGCGGTGAGGGCGGCCTGTGGGGCATGCTGGGAGTTGTAGGCTGGGAGAGGCCGGGGAAGGAGCCAGGAAAATGAAAAAAAAAAATCAAAGCAATTTTAATTAAAAAAAAACCTTAAAATCCAAATTACTTAATCAAAATGTAATTTAAAATTATTTATTCAAAGTGATTTTAATAAAACTAAAATTATTCTTAATAAAAATTTAATCAAAATTATTTAAAAGTCTAATTAAGAATTATTTAATCAAAGTTATTTATTCAAAGTTATTTAATCAAAGTGTCGTTGGAGCAACCTGGGATAGTGAGAAGTGTCCCTGCCCATAGGATAGATGTCCCTTAAAGCCCCTTCCGTCCCTTAAAGCCATGCTGGGATTCTTCTAAAGGACGAAACTGACCCTCGTGTGTTGCCCAGGTCCCTTCACAAGCTCGCAGTCAAAACGGAAACAAACCAGGATCTTGTCAGTTACTAAACCGAGAGTAGAGTTTGTCAAGGTAGCGTTTTGTTGGGAAAAATCTGTGTCATTTCTCAATTAGACAGTTTATCCTTAAAAGACTGAACTTATTGATAAGACACTACAGCACTCACAACCTATAAAACTGCAATACAGATAAGAAATAATAAACATCCAAGACCAAACACAAAATACATCTCAAACACTTTAATCCCAACCCTAACACAAACAAAACAAGAAGATAAAAACATAATAATTATTGAGCCAGCCCAGTGGCTTGAGCCAAAAATTCCCAATTTCAGGGCTCGTTCTGCACTCCAGCAGCTCTTCCCAGGGGAGAAGCAGAACTTCAGCACCCACAGATTATTTCAAAATAATCAGCAATAAAACCCTCACCAATATTCGGGGTATCAGCTGCTATTTAATTTTAGGTTTTGGTCCCTTGTGAGAGGAATGAAAAGCGATTTCTGAGCCAGGTTTGTGAATAAACTAGAGAATTATCAGCTTGGAAAACTGGGAAAAGCATTCCTTGCTCAACAGCTCCTCCTCCTGCTCGCCCGTAGCGCGAAACCATCAGGGCATCATTTGTTTTTATATTTTGGCTACAGAAACAAATAATCTGATACTGCAAACGGGAATTCATGTACACAGGAGTTGTGGGTTATAAACAGAATAAACCTGGGAATTATCTTCCCAATATTCCCAAAGCAGTATTCAGCTTTTCTAGGCAATTTTTGTGGTACCCAGAATGAAAATAGAGAGTGAGATAATGGAGAAACTCTCCCTATTTGCTAGCCTGAATAATACCAGCGTTTTTATCATTGTCACTTCTTGCTTGTATTAAATAAAATTCAATAGTTCTGACTGGAAGAAGCCTCATTTTGTGAATGTACTTAGGAAGAGAACTTAAATAAAAATAACAACAGTGAAAAACTTTAATTTCCTGCAGTTGCAAACTGAATTTACCATTATTTCACCCTGGGGATGAGCAGTGAGGACACAACACTGATGGGTCACCAAAAATCATTACTTCATTTAATTTGATGGAGATTTCCTTGTAAAAGTACTCCCAAAATCTGGAGGGTATCTGTTCTATAATATTCTTGGGATGCTAAAATTTGGGGGATGTTGCTGTTGCTGTTTGCTGAATTCTGCTGCCCAGTTAAGAGGTTTTCTCAGGATTTTCTGGTTTAAATACTTCCATTGTAATCAATCAGATGTGCACAATAATGTGACTCGTTGAAGATTAGAAAATATTACAGCAAAATATTCCCCCAAACCTGTGGATTCACCTCCCCTTTCCTCTGCTGAGATACAAAATCAGAAGAGAAGAATCAGCACCAATAATAACAGCTGTAAAAGTGGAGGTTTTCATGTCAGGACTGCAAAGCAATGCAATAAAACTTGTGCTTTCCTTTCCAGATAGGTGTAAAAATTGCTTTTGGGATATTCAGGGTGACACGGGCCCAGCTCTCCAGAGGAATAACTCGGTGGCAATCTCAGAACCTGCTCTGTGCATCAGTTTGGGTAACAGTAAACGAGCCTGAGCTCTCCTGGCAGCGCTTGCATCTCTGTTGGTATAAACGACATTTCCTGATGTTATTGCCAGGATTTCACCTCGCAGCAAACACCGGGAATTGCAGGGAAATTCTGCCTCCCCCTGAGAAATCTCATCCCAGCACTCCTGTTCTGCATCTCCCCCGAAGAGGAACATTTGCAGACGTGAAATGCAAACAGCAATTTTCCACACAAGTTGCTCCTTTCTCTTTTCCAGCATTCTCAATCCCAGGACATCTTCAAGTGTAAAATCTGATTTTTATTTGTTTCCCAGAACCATCAAGTGACCTTGGTGTCTGTGGAAGGAAAGGCACAGGGATATTTCTGAATGATGTTTTAATATCTTTTATTAAACACATTATTCTGCCGTGGAATGGCATCCACCAAAACACAGTGCAGTGTGTAAAATTATTATGTTTATTATATATAATATATACAATTAAATATATATAACATATACAATGAAATATATACATTTCACTATTGTGAAATTATTATATATAATAGTGAAATGATAATCTATAAATTAGCAGTGAAATTATTACATATAAATTATAAAAATTAAGACATCCGGGTTAACTACCTGCAGGTGCCTGGGGTGGAAATTCCACACCTGCCTTACTCAGGGAATATAATTCTTGATTATAAATATAGAATTTTCATTTTTAATATATTTTTTTCATTTTATAAGATGTAAATTATACAAGGAATTAACATTATTTTAATAAAACAAAACCTTGTCTCATTTCCCAAGTTAACTACGGGATGTTGTTCATTAACTTTTACATCTTCTTACTTACTCTGAGTATCAGAGTCAAACTACCTGGTGGTACAATCGAGGAAAGATGCCAATGTTAATTTCATGGAAAAGTTTAACCTGGGATGTATTTCAGAAGAAAATTCTGGGGTTTGCCAACTTACAGAGCCTTGAATTACCCCAATTCTGGAGCTGGCACAAAAATTTGGGCACTGAAGTCACTGGGGGTCTTTGCTTGGTGGCAGCACGAGCCCCAAAATATTGGAGTCCACCTCTCCAGGGCATGACATATTTTGGGAGACAGAATTTATTCCAAACAGATTTTCCCTCTCATTTTCCAGGTGTGAACTCCCTGAAAATTGGGAAATGACCGAGGAACCACCAGAACACCCAGCAGGTGAGGCTGAAAATGCTCCTGACAGCCAGAGCTGCTCCCCGAGGTGATCTTTGGTTTACCCAGCAGCACCGCTGCAGAGCGCAGGCACCAGGGAGTGTTTGTGGAGCACTGCTGGGGGGTTAATGCCTCACAAACTCCCCACTTTCCCGGAGAACTCCAGGACACGCCAGGAAAATGGAAATAGGAGCTCAGCAATCTGGAATCGCTCTGCAAACTGGCAGCGTTCTCACAAACCTTCCTCAGATCTGGGCACGAATTGATAAAAAGCAGCAGCAAAGCAATCTTCATTTTCTTCTTCATTAATTTTTACTCTGTTTAGCAGCTGTTTCATGTCTGTGGTGCAGACTGTTTAATTTGCATTAAGCAAAGGGCTGCAAAATTGATTTATACATTTGAATGCCTCACATTTTCATTCTGAGGCATTTTTGGATGCAGAACATGACAGGCTTAAATTCAGGATTAAATCCTTAGGCCAGGCCTGTCCCAAAGCAGAGGTGAGGGGGGAGCTGAGGTTACAGGTGCCTTTTTTGGTGACTTCTCTGAGATTAAAATTAGCTGTGCCCTCAGCTGACTGCAGAGTGCAAAATCCAGATTTCACTAAGTGCCTTGGCTGTTCCGGAGGTTCATTCAAGCCCTGATGCCCTCCCTTGACCAAATTCTTCATAAAACACAAAAAGTGAAGCCTTCTGAGGCAGGATTGAGACAAATCAGCTCTGGGTTAATTTAGATTTTCTCAGGCAAGGCAGATGAATAAGCACCAGAGCCCAGCCAGGGCTGCCCCCAGGATGAACCCAAATGGTCCCAAAATGCACGAGCGCTGCCGGGGTCTCTCCCTGGGCTCAGCTCTGCTCCATGTGCACATTGCAGTTCAGTGTCCAATCCCACTGCAGCCCCTGCAGTCCCACCCTGCTTGTTTTTCTCTCTGCAGCCCACGGGCTTTGTGCTCCTGGGCTGAGATTGGGATCATTTGTCCTTGGTGCCCAGCTGGAGCAGGAATTGTTTTGTCTCCCTGCTCTGTGCACAGAGCTCACCATCCCCAATGTGAAGCTCAGAACTGCACACTAAAGCAGCACAGAATGTGAAAAATATAAAGCTAAAACCTGAGGCATCAGTAGAATGGCTTCTCCTGGGCAATATGTTGGGTGTGATGGGAATGGCATGCTTTGGCCCAAAATAGCTGCCTGGGCTGGTGCCTTCAGCTGTCAGAATTGTCTCTCCTCCTCCCCACGTGGTGAGATCTGCATCCACAGCACCATCTGCTTCCTCAGGATGCAGATTTGCTGCATTGGAGCTGGGATTGAACAGGGGGAATCGTCTGACTGCTGTTTAATTTCATGACTTTGCTTGAATTTCCAATTCCCACCTCACTCCTCGATCTCCTGAGGCACCAGAAGCTGCCACCAGATGCAGCAATGAGCTTCAAACATCTGTGGGCTTCCCTGCTGCTGCTTCCAGCTCCTTTCTGCAAGTGGAAAAAGCTGGTGGGAGCAAGATGAACCTAAATCCACTTTTCCTCCCTGCCTGCCTCAGTGCTTTCAGCATTCCCAGCTCCCAGAACGTGCCACATTCCCAGTTTCTGTTTGGGAAGGGGGGAATGACTGGCAGCTCCTTCAGCTGGTGGAGAAGGAACAAAAAAAGGAGGAGCAGTGGAAGGGCTGGGATGTAATTCCACTGATCCCTCTGCTGTTTATCTGCTGGATGAAGGGATTTATTTATAGCCCGTGACTTCTCCAAAAACATTGTTCTGTGCTGACCTTCCCGTTTAAATTGGAAGTTAGGAGAGCAGCTCTGCCAAGTAAATGAAACTTTAAAATACAGAGGGAAAGCTTCTTGCTGCGTTGTGAGTCCACTGCTAATGCTGTGCCTCATGCTTTTTTGGCCTTATTATCAGTTCTGGTCACTGTGGAGAGCTGGGATTCTCCAGAACAACCAGGAAACCTGGGATGTGGAGAGAAAATCACCTCAAGTTCACTTAATAAGGGAGGTGAGGACACACAAGCAGCAACCTGATCAGCTGCTGACACCAGCAGCTCCTCAGCCCGGGGCTCTGGCTCCCAGCAGCCCATTCCCAATCCATGAGTAATGCCCCACAAATAAGGAGCAGGGATTTGCACTTTTCCTGGCTGGCAGAATCAGTTTTTGCTTCCTAAAAAGTGTTTAAAAAAAGACTGGGTATGGCACTCGATACCATGGGTTAGTTGAGGTGTTGGGGCATGGGTTGGACTCTATGATCTTGAAGGTCTCTTCCAACCTGGTGATTCTGTGAATTCTGTGGAAAAAGCCACAGAAAGCAGGAACCAGGCTCTTTGTCCATCTCTGGAGCCTGCTGAGTGTCAAACCCAGCTCTGGGCTGGGCTTAGAGCAGTGAGGGGTTTGCAGCTGAGGGGATCCTGCCCTGCCCTGGATCCCATCCCTGCCCTCCCAAACACCTCCCAAGAGCTGGGACGAGGGGGATTGGCAGTGGGGAAAAGGTGGATCTGTCCTGGGGTGTGGTTAATGTCTCCTCAGAGTGGTTAATGTCCCCTCAGGGTGGTTAATGCTCCTCAGGGTGGTTAATGCCCCTCAGGGTGGTTAATGTCCCCTCAGGGTGGTTAATGCTCCTCAGGGTGGTTGATGTCCCCTCAGGGTGGTTGATGTCCCCTCAGAGTGGTCAATGTCCCCTCAGTGGTTCATCTCCTCAGGGTGGTTGATGTCCCCTCAGGGTGGTTAGTTCCCCTCAGGGTGGTCAATGTCCCCTCAGGGTGGTCAATGTCCCCTCAGGGTGGTTAGGTCCCCTCAGGGTGGTCAGTTCCCCTCAGGGTGGTCAATGTCCCCTCAGGGTGGTTAGTTCCCCTCAGGGTGGTTAGTTCCCCTCAGGGTGGTCAATGTCCCCTCAGGGTGGTTAGTTCCCCTCAGGGTGGTCGATGTCCCCTCAGTGGTTCATCCCCTCACTCTCTGGGGCTGCAGCTCCATTGCACAGCAGCAGCGCTTTTCCAGCCACCTCTGGAATCCAAGCGTGTCCCACCCCGTTCCCCATCCCAAAGCTGAGGAGACTGCACCACAGAGACTGGAGATGCTCGGGGGTCTCATGGCCCCCTCAGGCTAAGGGAGGAAAGCTCTGCAGTACATGGAGGTGCTGCTGTTTGCTGGAGGGGTGATCCAGGATTTCCCTGTGTCCCGAGGAGGGGAAGGCTCTGCTCCCATCCCATTCCCTGAATTCCCTTTTTCCCCCTGGTTCCTCCCATCCCATCCTGGTGCTGGCGTGGCTCAGGGTGTCCAGACCTGACCTGCTACAGAAAGGAGCACCAACCCCTCTCTCCTGTGTCACCAGAAGTGACAGCAGGAAGAGCACAGCCCTTCCTCCACAGGCTGCCACAAAATCCCAGAATGGTTTGGGATGAAGGGACCCCCAAACCCACCCAGACACCTCACACTATCCCGGGTGCTCCAAGCCCTGTCCAGCCTGGCCTTGGACATTCCCGGGGATCCAGGGGCAGCCACAGCTTCTCTGAGAATTCCATTTCAGACCCTCCCCACTCTCACAGGGAAGGATTCTTTTCTACTTCAACTTCTGAGCATAAGAAATGTGCCTGAGGACAGGGAGCTCAACTGAGCAGAAACACCTTAATGAGAGAATTAATCCTGGGCTTTGGAAGCAAAACCAGAGAACGGCGTGCACATGGAGCAGTTTCTCCTTTCTGCTCCTCGCTGTAATGGGAAAAGCAAAGGAGTCAAGAAACAATTTCCCAGCTTGGCTGAGCATTAAGGAACAGCACTTTGTGTGTAACAAATACGTGCTGCTGTGGATTTGTAACGGAACAGGAGGTGGCTGAGGCACTTCTGTGAAAGGAGCTGGGCCAGCAGCCAAAATTTGGGTTCTGATGGTTATGTTCCCAAGCAGGAGCAACAGGAATTAATTCCTGACTTGATGTATGTGAGGACAGAAAAGCAAAACACAGCATAATGTGCAGGATCTGGGGAGTGCTTGCAGATTCACCCATCTTTCTTCGATTGTTTTTCTTTATCTGGTCTGTCTAGAGCTGAAAATTCGTAGAATTCTCGACACACAAAAGTCTTTGGAAGTGGAGGGAGATGGATTTGCAGCCTGAGAAAGAAGACCCCACTCCTTCAGTGTTTTTTCAAGTGTTCCCTTCAACAAGAGTTGCTTCAGTCGCACATGGAACAGCAGAACCATGGGGAAAAAAACTAAATATTGGAAATTAAAGAGAAATGAATAAAAGAGAAGAGAAATTAATACATAAGAGAAAAAAGATAAATGAATACTATAAGAGAAATGAATACAACCGACACCTAATGCACAAATATTCTGTTCCTCTAGTAGTTATTACATATTATTTGTAAGACTTTAGGGTCTTTTTCTTTATCTTCCCAAGTTTCTCACTCTCAGGAGCATCTGCAGTGCTGGGGTGGAGGGAGAAGATGAAATGCAGGAGCTGGAGCTGCAGCAGTGGCAGTAAATGTTGCCTTGTGTGACCTTCAGCTCTGAGTCACCACAAAGAGCTCCCTCCCAAACAGTTTGGAGTCAGGAGCTGGGAAGATGTGAGGAAATTCAAGAGTCCTTGTCCAGGCAATTTGATGGCAGCTCAGAAAGGCCTGTGACCCCAATAAAAAGGGTTCTTAAATGTCTGAGAAGTCTTACAGGGACAAATATCGAGGCAGAAGGGGCAATAAAAAAAACCATCAGTCAGACAGAGCCTCTCTGAAGGAGCAAGAAAGCCTCATTTTAAATGAAAATAAATTTTAAACATTGGCTAAATTACATTGGGGTGGAATAATGCAGATTTGAAAAAGTTGCCATTTCTCAAGCTGCTCTATTACTTCCTTAAGGTTCACTTATTCCTCTCTGGTACCAAGAGACGTTTAATGAAGTGCTGGGGCTTAAAATGGCTTTTTCCAAACAGCCAGGTTCTGCTGAGCAATCTGAAATGGAAAGGTTTTTAACTGAGACCCTGCTCTGGAAATATTTCAGCACAGAAATAGCCCCAGTGACCTTCAGCCTGTGTCCTCCTCCACACAATTCTGGATTCTTGGGAATGTGGGGAATCAGTGGGGCTGGTTGGGAGGGATGTGGAATTTGTACAGCCCAGTGCATAAATAAAAAAATGGGAAAATCCAATTTAATAATTCTTTTCACACTCCTGCATCTCTGTTCAATACCAGCTCTTCTCACAGAATATATTTTGACAGCAATTTGCTCCATTATTTAATCACATTCATAGCTGTGTGTTTAAAGGATAAATAGTGTAATTTCCCCCTTGAGCTGTATTTTGGTGTGTTTAACTCCATCCAAGTTGTAAAAGAACATGGTGTAAAGGTGTAAATATCTTGGGTTTTTCCTCAGTGCCAGAATTTCAGAGGCTGCTGTTCTCTGCTTTCTCACTGTTCCCACATAACTCCTTAACCCCACTCTGCCTCCTGACAGCCTCAGGATTTAGTTTTAAAATAGGCCTGGGATTGCTCTTTAATTTAGATCTTTAGGACTATTTTAAGAGGGTGTAGAAGATTTAAAGTTGCTATAAATATCTGCTTCAGGAATCACTTACATTGGTTTTAGGGCTTTCATAAAAACCCTAATTTTTTGCTGAAACATTTGAAAATTACCTTTTTTTTTGTTTGTTTTGATTTTGGTATTTTTTGGTGGATAACTGTTTCTTGGCCCTCTTTTAAATAAAAATCATTTGCAAGAACATCAAGATCATTTAATCACATCCAAATCTTGGCCTAATACATGAATCTGTGGCAGAATTTTGGCTAGAAGGACAATTTTGTGTACTCAAAGCTCTCCCTTTCCCCAGACAATTAAGATTATTTTGATAAATATCCTTCATTTTAAGTTGGAGTCTGCATATGAAGACAGGCAGAGGAGGATTTCCACATTTAGGTAGCAATGAGACAAACTATGGATATTTTTTCTCTTTTTTATTAAAATGGCCTTTATTTTCTCTCCCCATCAAACAATATTTCACAGAGGCTCTCCAGGGTTACACCTGGCACGAGGAAAACGTGGCTGAAAATATTGGATTTATCTTGAAAATAAAATCCAGCAGGTCCCTCTGACAGGAAAGCAAGCCAGGGAGGAATGCTGGATATAAAAATTTATGGAACACAAAATGGGTTTAATAGCAACTCTGTGAAGTCTTGGAAAAATCAGTCCCTGTGGAGTGGCAGGGCCCATTTTTATAGTTTAAGGCCATAAAAGTGTTATGTGTGTGAGGGAAGGATTAAAAATGGATTTGATTGTGGTTCATAAATCCCTGAGGATCCAAAGGCTTTGCTCTGGGTACGAATTCCTGCTGGGAAAGGTTTGCCAGGGTGTTGGAACCCTGGATGCTGAGAATTTCAGACTTTCTGTGCTGGCAGGCTCTGGCCCCCAGGAGAACTCTGCACTGACCTGAGGCCAATGCTTCCAAAATGGAGTGATGGAACTGGGATTGTGGGTGTGGAGTTTGAGTAGAAGTGTGTGATATCACAGGATGGGAAACTCAGAGTTTAAGGGTTTAGAATACAGTAATATAGATAAAGCAAGATGGAGGTTTTGGGGTGGAGGCTGCTCCTCCTTCTCCTTCTCCTTCTCCTTCTCCTTCTCCTTCTCCTTCTCCTTCTCCTTCTCCTTCTCCTTCTCCTTCTCCTTCTCCTTCTCCTTCTCCTTCTCCTTCTCCTTCTCCTTCTCCTTCTCCTTCTTTCTCCTTCTCCTTCTCCATGGGTTTGTGTGCTTTTGTGTAATTGGATAAAAAGTCCCCATTGTAGGGCACAGGTGGTTGGTTATTGGGTTAAAAGTAGAAATAATTGTGGTGTCATTTCTTAATTGGGCAGTTTATCCTTCAAAGACCTTGCAGAGAGATGGGGCTGCATTTTCAGTTTGTTGTATTGAAGTGCTGCAGAGCTCAGGGTTTGTGAGACTGTGCCATGGATAAGAACTGATAAACACCTGAGTCCCAACAAGAAATACCATCTCACACATTTATCCCAACCCTGGCAAAAAAGAAGTTAAGACTCAACATCTGGGAGAGTTCCACTGGAGAGGCTGGCAGTAAATAAAATAAAGAAGTAAAATCTGGCTGCTGCAGTTCTCTGTCCTGAGGTGAGGTTTAGCCCTGAGCTGAAGTTATCCATCACTTGATCACTAGGGCTGCATTTTCCAGGAAATCTCCACCCCTCTCTGGTGATTTAATGAGCCTGAGAGATCAGATTTAGATTTAGAGGAGTGGCAACACCTCATTTATTTTTTCCAGGAGTGAAAATGTCCTCGTTTCAGATCGGATGAGGAGATGGGATGAAAGCCTTTCATAATTCTGAAAGGAATTGCTCTTTTTAGGCCAGTCTGTTATTAATCATAAAGATGGATATGTACAAAAGAAGATATTTTTACATCTACACTAAAATTCTGAAAATTCCACAGTGACAAATGGCTCTTAATAAGAAGAGGATATAAAGGGGGAGAAAGAAAAGAAATGTTAAAAATTATCCCTGTGGCAGCTCTGAGGGGGCCGAGGCAGAACAAAGATTAAAACTGCAAAATTCCAGTTCTTATTAATTAATTTACCAAATAACTGCATCATATTTAACAAAAAAATCCACATTTTAGCTGTGTGGAGAGAAATAACTCCCCTCTGGGAGTGCTTGATGCCATTGCAAATAAATCTGCACAACAGAAACCTCTGTTTTGCAAAGTGTGAAAGAGTTTCCAGAAGACAGCAATAAAACCTGGGAAACTTCACGCAAAGCAGGATTTTATGGGAATAAATACCTGACCAGGAAAATTTCCCCACAGAAGAAATACCCACTATTACACTGAAAAGAAATTCCTGTTTCTTACAAGAAGAAGAAAGAAATTCCTGTTTATTTCTCTGGACCACAGCCCCAGAAAAACTAGGACATGTGTAAAAGAAATATCTAAATAAAGAGGATTCATATCCAGGGAAAGGTCTGAACCTCTGTCAAAATAATATGAATAAAGCAGCAGCAGTGCTGATTATGTTGGCAGGGCAGAAATGCAGAAGATTTGCTTTCTACAAGAAAATACATCAAGATTAAGAAAATTCTGCAAGAAAAATCAAGAATTTTTTAATCAAGATTTAAAAAAAATCTGCCTCAAAAATCTCATTCTCAATTAGTCAGTTTTGTTACCCAGAAATAAAAGAGAAGGTAGATAAATAAAAGAGAAGGTAGATCCATTTTCTGAGAGGTGTTCCCACCAAGCATGGCCAGAGCTGACTGAAAACAGCTAAAGGTTCCAAATTTGTGGGGTGTGGAGAGCAAGAAATATAAAATAGTTTAGCAAATGATGTATTTCTGTGTATTTTAGCCTCCCCCATGGGCTGATTCCTCAGTGGGAAAGAAACTTCTGGCAACCTCCCCATTATTATCCGTCACCTACACCCCATTTTCCTTCTACAGCTCTGCAGAATTTTCTTCTTCCACAGAGTTATAAAGCACCAGAAATCCAAACAGAATTTTAAAAGCAGGGAGATACAAGAAAATTTAGTTTAAATAAACTCAGGAATAGTTTCATTCTGATGACATTGATAAATATTCTTTTGAGACAAGTTTCAGATAAATACAGGCAGGCTGATGTGGCCATTTTGGCCCTCAGCAGGCAGGCTGAGGCGCCTAAAAAAATCACTGAGCTGATTCAAAAACCACTGAATATTTTCCTAAAAAGCCCAAATTTCAATTCCCTGTCTTTCCTCCTAAAACAAGCTCCCTGGCCCTCACCCTGTGCTGATTTATCTCCCAGAGGCATCTTCTGCACAGCCCAGGTGGATCCTCAGCTCTTGCCCGTGGTTGTTGACACAGCTGGGAGAGGGAAGCCAGCACACCCCGTTATTATTTTGTATTTATATTATTATTAACCCCCAAATGTCCTTTTGATGATTCCCTGCTGGAATGTTCCTTTGCACATTCCAGGCCCTGTGCACCATTCCCTGTGATCCCAGCATGAGCTGGAGGAAGGTTTCGTGCTGCAGGGAATTAAAATTCCTTGCTGCTCTCTAAAGAGCCCTTCCAGTCTCTGCTGCAGCTGGGCTGGGTTTTGTGGCAGCTTTGGGGTTCCCTCGGTGCTGGGGATGGAGTCAGGCAGCTGAATCCTCCTGGGAAAAGGATGGAGCATTTCTGGGGATGGAACCAGGCAGCTGAAATCTGGGAGAAGGGATGGAGCATTTCTGGAGTGTGTTTGTTCCCACTGTTCACAACTTCCAAGGTGAATGAGGGCAGGAGAGGGAACAAGAGGCAATGGCAGGGCGAAGGAATGTGAGATCCCTGAGCAGTGGAAAATCCCTGATTCCCATCCTGGGCTGTCATTTTTAGCAGGGTGTTCTGAAGGAATTTTCTGCGGATGAATGACAGGAAGAACAGTCTTTGAATATTCCAGTTCATTCTTTGAATGAATGATCTGGTGGAGAATCACAAAATAAAATCCCAGACTGGTTTGGGTTGAATGGACCTTACAGCTCATCCACTTCCACCCCATGCCATGGGCAGGGACAATTCCATTATCCCAGGCTGTTCCAACCTGGCCTTGAACACTTCCAAATGTACTTCATTCTCTTTAAAATCCTGTTAATAAAATCTCCCATAGCGTTTGACAGACCTGTGCTTGTTATGACTACAAATATTTCCACTACAAGTGTAAAGCTGTTATAAAAATGCTGCTATTTCTTTACTAGAAGCAAATAAATTTTCTTTCTTACTGCTTCAGTCAGTTCTTGTACAATGTGTGCTGAAGATCTGCAAGATAGCAAGGGTGGTATCATCCCTGATTTAAAGTAAAAATCCAGAATGATCCTAGAAATTAGAGAACAGCATGGTCAGAACTTGGTCTCAAGAATTCCCAGTTTAATCAGCTCCTAGTTCCAGGGTGGGACTAGGCTTTGTATCTGTGCCATTCTGAATTTCAACCTGTTTTAGGCGGCTTTTCCTTCCCAGTTAATTTGTTTTGCCCCTGAAAGCAGAGCAGGTATCAGGTGAGTGATGCCCCAGCCTGGGCAGCATGGGGGAAGAATGGAGGGGAATAAATATTGGTGCCAGCTCGGAGAAAGCAGAGCCCAGCTGAGCAGGTGTTGCCTTTTCTCCAACCTGGAAATGAAACTTGAGATAATTTTAGTAAGGAGGTAATAGGAAAGGAGATCTTTATTTGAAAGCCTTCGGGGCAGTTCTGGGTTTCACAGCTGCCCTAATTCCCTGGCCAGCTTTTATGGGACACTCATTTGTGACACTGTCAGTGTCACCCTCGAGCTGAAATAGGCTGTGTCCCATCCTCTGGGCCAATTCCTTGCATATTCCATGCACATCCCTGTGCTTTTGCAGATCCCAGCTCCATGCTCTCACTCGGTTAATGACCTGTCTTGGTGCAGAGCTGAGGAAGCTCCTGGACTGGTCTGGCGGGTGTGGGGAGCTGTGGGAAATGGGGTGACTGAGGCAGGCAGCAATGCCCTAATTAAACTCTGGGATTTGCATCCCAAAGAGCAGCAAGTCAGTCCCAGCAGTGCAGCCCAGATTAATTCCTGATCGAGTCATAAATTCCTTATCCAGTTTCTGTGGGGTGTCCTTGTCTTAGGCTGCAGTGCAGGATGGAACCAGAACTGTGTATTCTACACCAGCTGTTGAAACCAGGTGGAGAAATGTTCTTTATCTTTTCCATGGCCCATCCCTCATAACTCCAGGGGGACGTCCTCTGTTAATGGGCCAGCTGTTAGAACCAGGGGGCAGTTCTCTGCTGGTCATGGGCAGTTTTTTCTTTATCTCTCCCACAGCCAATCCTCCCTCCAGGAGATCTCTGCTGTCCATGGCCACTGAGTGTCCCTGCATGGCTGAGAAAATTCCATCATCCCATGGGGAGATGCTCCGCCCAGGGGAGGAGCCAAGCATTCCTACCTGGATACAATCTGAGCCTGGGACAGCACAGCAGCCTTTGCCCCCTGCATTCCCACAGGAGCAGCTTTCTCCTGCCCTGCATTCCCAGAGGAGCAGCTTTCTCCTGCTCTGCATTCCCAGAGGGAGAGCAGGCCCATCTCCAGCAGCCCTGGAGCTCCAGAGGAAAACCCCAGCCTTGTGCAGGATCCCTGCTTCTGGTGCCTTCTGCAGGCTGCCCTAGAGCAGAGGCTGGCCAGAGTTCCAGAATAAAGCAGGGATTGATTCCAAGGATCTCCTCCATGGATCCCCCTTGGGCAGCACCAGAGCCCAGCCAGGGCTGCCCCCAGGATGAACCCAAATGGCCCCAAAATGCACGAGCGCTGCCGGGGTCTCTCCCTGGGCTCAGCTCTGCTCCATGTGCACATTGCAGTTCAGTGGCCAATCCCACTGCAGCCCCTGCAGTCCCACCCTGCTTGTTTTTCTCTCTGCAGCCCACGGGCTTTGTGCTCCTGGGCTGGCATTGGGATCATTTGTCCTTGGTGCCCAGCTGGAGCAGGAATTGTTTTGTCTCCCTGCTCTGTGCACAGAGCTCACCATCCCCTGATGTGAAGCTCAGAACTGCACACTAAAGCAGCACAGAATGTGAAATATAGAAAAGCTAAAACCTGAGGCATCACTTCCACCCAAACCATCCCAGGATTCTGTGAGAAGCTGATAGTCAGATGCTGCTAGCTTAGCTAGAGTAGCAGGACCTAAACCATATTTTATTTTTCCTTTTCTTAACCAGAAAAGTTCCAGTTCTTAAACAGAAAAGTTGATTTTGTTGGAAAAGATGAGGGGGAAAAGCAGAAGGTTGAGGGAGTAGGGCAGGGTTTGCTGGCAGGTGAGCTCAGGCTGTGTTTGGGATGGGAGGGAGGGAAGGTGAGGCTCAGACATGGCTTGTGGCACATCGTCCCCATGCGAAGCTGATTCATATTTGGAAATGATCTGGCTGCAGGCAGATAGTTTAGAACACCATCTATTATGCAGATTCCTGCCTCGTTTACTTGCCCAATTAGATCATTAAAATGCCTCCAGCATTTGTGGCCTGCTCTTATTTTGCAGCTTTTCTGAGGAAAACTCACCCTCTTTTCCTTGTCCCCAAATTCCCTCCACCCTGGGGTTTCTGGATGAGCTTTGGGAGATGCAGAGATTTGGAGCTGTTTGAAAATGATTCTGATCAGAGGTTGCAAAAGAAGGTGGTGGCTTCACTTCAGACCTTCCTGTGCCACATTTTTGTGGCTGCTTAACCCCGTAATTCTGTGTAGACATTAAATTGCCCCTTGCAGGAGCTCAAAGCCCCACAGGGGCAGAGGTGTTTTGGGAGGTTTGAAATCAGGAAGGCATTAACTGTAAATATTTTTTTGCCTGGTGTGCTCCTCCCTGCAGAGTCCTTGAGCTTGGGCTCAGCTCCAAGAACCAGGTGCTGTGTCCTGAGCGTGGTGCAGACAGAGCATGAATTATTGCATAAATCGGAGTCCTGTGGCCAGAGGAGATTTCAGCAGCTGAGGAGGAGGGCGGGGAGTGGAGGACACGCTCTCTAATTGAGGATCAGAGCTCCTGGGCTCTGCCTCTCCATCCACACAGCAGCTGCTCCCTGCCAGGCTCCACAGCATCCCCTGCCCGGCCGTGTTGGGGCACAGGTGAGTTCTGCTTTTTATAACCCCAATTTTTCCTCAAAGTGATGCATTTGGTGGGAAGAGGCTCAGGTGCCACCTGATTTAGTAAAAACTGTGTGTAAGGGCAGAAATGGGATGGTTAATGAAGATATTGCCACGAGTAATTGTTAATATTTCAAACTACAGAGGCATTTGTTTCACTCACCTGGCAGGAAGAAAAGAGGTGGGGGAGATATGGAAGCCAAATGTCACTAAAATCTCTGGGAAGTGGCTTTTTTAGGGTAAAACCCCACTCTGTTTGGGGCTATGGAGTTAATGGCATGTAATTTCTGAGGGATACATTTCTTTCCACACCACCAGGATTTCTTTACTTCCCAATTAAAAAGTGGGAAATCAGAGTTTTTGGTTTGTTTCCTCTTATTCACCAAAGGACAGAAAGTTTCAATAACTGAAACAGTCCTGTTTTCCCTTTTCCTCTCCAGTTCTGTGTCCTGCTGGTGCCATAATGCAACACTCAGTAACTACTACCATTGATGTATTTCTTCTTTAAAAGAAATTTATTATAGTGTTTATTATTATTATTATTATTATTATTATTATTATTATTATTATTATTATTATTTCTTCATTCTGGCAACAGATCAATTCAATCCCTACTGCAGAAAAAGCTGGGTAACCTGGATGTAGTTTCCTTTTATTGGAATTCTGTTTGTGTGGAGTTCTCCATGCTCTCAGTTTGCACCTGGAACTGGAGCACGAGACATAAAATCCAGTCTGCAGTGGTAGGAATCAGCCTTGTAGCAAATTCTGTGTAGAAATCCACAGGTGGGAAGGAGGAGGAGGAGGAAGGAGAGAGGGTTTAATGGGAGTTTTAATTAAGCTGCTCCAACAGAGCCTTGAGTAACCCAGTGCAAGGTGAAATTCTGGCAGATCTTGGCCTGGGGAATGGAATTGCCACAGCTCGTGGATGAAATGAGCTCTCAGGGAGCCTCCTTGGTGAGGCTAGTGCAACGTGAGGTTCCCATTTCCATGATCCCCCATCCTTCAGGAACAACGTGAGGTTCCCATTTCCATGATCCCATTTCCATGATCCCATTTCCATGATCCCCCATCCTTCAGGAGCAATGTGAGGTTCCCATTTCCAGGTTCCCATTTCCATGATCCCCCATCCTTCAGGTGCAAGGTGAGGTTCCCATTTCTAGGTTCCCCTTTCCGTAATCCCCCATCCTTCAGGAACAATGTGAGGTTCCCATTTTTGTGATTCCCCCATCCTTCAGGTGCTACATGAGATTCCCATTTCCAGGTTCCCATTTCCATGATCCCCTTTCCTTCAGGAACAACGTGAGGTTCCCATTTCAAGATTCCCATTTCCATGATCCCATTTCCATGATCCCCCATCCTTCAGGAACAACATGAGGTTCTCATTTCCAGGTTCCCATTTCTGTGATCCCCCATCCTTCAGGAACAACATGAGGTTCCCATTTCCAGGTTCCCCTTTCCATGATCCCCATTTTTCAGGTGCAAGGTGAGGTTCCCATTTCCAGGTTCCCATTTCCATGATCTCCCACTCTTCATCCCACAGGGAGCTCAGGGACCAGGGATGGATGTGAAGAGCACCCCGAGTTACCTGTACTGGCTCTTCTGCCAGTTCGAGCTGATCACCTGCAGTTACCTGATGGAGCCCTGGGAGAAGGTGCTCTTCTACTCCTTCAACCTGGCCATGCTGGGGCTGCTGCTCTACACCACCTACGTCTGCCTGGCTTTCCACGCCAGCTCGGCCTTCCAGATCCTCTGCAGCTTCCTGGGAAACCCACGGGAAAATGCTCTTTCTGTGGTGAAGTAAAACCTCAGCATCAAAGAGTTTCCTTATCCCGTTTTTGTCCAGGAGCAGCAAACTCTGCTTTATTCTCTGTGTTTTGCTCTGACAGCAAATTGTTTTTGCTCCAATCAATCCGTGTTTTTACTATTTGATTCTTCAAGAGCTTTCAATTTTAATGACCCGCTGGAATTACAGAGCTGGGATTGGGACAGGAACAACTCTCCTGAAGAATTTGTTATTCCAAGGGGAAAGGAACAACCCCCCCTGCAGATTTTGTTATCCTAGGGGGAAGGAACAACCCCCCTGAAGATTTTGTTATTCCAGGGAAAGCTGCTTGGACATGGGAAGTTTTCATCTGAGAAATGAGACAGAATTTGTTTTTGTCTGCCAGAAGAGACGTGCACACAAAAATCCTGGACGAGTGGGAGCTGCATCCCTGAGCTTGCTGTGTTTTTATGGAATGATTTCAGGATTTATTCAGTCTCCTTGATTGTTTTATACAATGAATTACTTGGCTGGCTCGTTATCATGATGCAAACAATGCCACTGATTCATGTGAGGATGTGCTGCTGTGAAAATTTCTGGTGAAATTCTCAGATTCTTGGGCTTTATAAAAACATAATTTTTGGTTTACATTAGAAGATGAGTAAATCACGTGCATCATATAGAGAATGTAACACTACAGATTCACTTGTGGTAGGGTTTAAGCTGAAAATAAACCCCTTAAAATGTAAAAATATAATGTCTCCTTTTTTCCTAACCCTTTAATCCCTCCTTTTCACCTTTCACACTCTCCCTGTTGAGCAGTGCCTGAATGATGAACTCCTGAGCTGTAAATAACATGCTGGATTTGGCTGGGACTCTTTAGTTCCAAATTCCAAGAGTTTTTAGCCTTCAAACCATCAGATTCCTGAGCTGCCAGCTCCCTGCAGTGGGCAGGAGCTGCTCTGGGATGAGCTTGGCAATGAGAGTCGGGGTTTGGAATCCTCAGGAGATGAAGGGAGCAGAGCAGGACACACAGGGTGACACAAATCCACATTTTCCACCCACACTGAGGTGAGTTTTGGGACTTTTTCCAAGCTCTTGGGATGTTCTCTCCTTCCAGAGGATGGGTTGTTGCTGTACGTGGCAATCCAGGGAATTAGGGAATGAGGCTTGGTGACAGGAGGCGACAAAACAAAGTCAAGACATCAATTATGTCATTTGTCACCTCAGCTGCTTTCCCAGTTTATAATTATGGGGAAATAAGGCAGGAGATGAAAATAATTTCTCTGGGAAAATGAGGATAGCTGTGTTCAAACTCCCAAGTCTTTGAACAATGCCCAAGTATCTCTAAGTTTGTTAAAAAAAAAATCTGTTCAATACTTTTGAATTTGGATCCAATGGGATGATTTATTCAAGTAATATAATGGTTGAAGTAGTGATTAGTGTAGATTTGCTTTCATGCTTATCCTGTATGTTATATTTACTGATATTTATCAATATAATTTGTATTTACTGATGTTTAGGAACAAGAGGGAGCACACAATATTTTAATTATATCAATCATTAGACTATACTTGGAGACTGATTTTTTCCCAGCCTGTCAGTCCCTAATACAGAGAAATACAGGCAGTACTTTGCATTACAGGTACAAAATCTGTATTTCTCAAGACTGTGTAAATAAATATTGCTCAAGATATGCCTGGGAGTGAGCCCAGGGCAGGAGCAGGGCAGCCTCAGCTCCAGCAGGACTCCACAAGGACATCCTGAGCATTTCTGGGCACTCAGGGATCCCACAGCAGGCTGGAGGAGCAGGAACTTTGCTCTGGTTGTGTTACTGCTGCTCTTTCCCACGTGGGGTTTGGGGCTGCCTCCAGTGCCTGGTGTCTCTTTCACAACAGGGTAGGATTAGGATGGGATTGGGGTGGGGCTCTGCTCCCATCCCCAGATCCCAGCTGGGCTGGGGGAAACGGGACAGAGCCAGGAGAGCACCAAAATCCAGCAGAGGAAACAAGCTCCAAGTGGCAGCTGGAGCCCCCCAGAATTCCTGATTCGTTTTCCTCATCACCCCCTTTTCCCTGCCTGTCCCAAGCCTCCAGGATTGAAAACATTTCATCCCATTTCAGTTCCCAGCACTGCCTGGGCAGGTTCCTGCTGGAGCACCGGGAGCCTGAGGGGTCTGGATTTGTCAGGTCAGGCTCAGCTGGGAATGGGATCAGGATCAGCACAGCTGGAGCTGGGCCAGGGAGGTGTAGGGTGGAGAGCAGGGAAAGCTTCTTCTCCCTGAGGGTGCTGGGCAGTGCCCAGCCTCCCCAGGGAATGGCCCAAGGCTGCTGGAGCTCCAGGAGAGATTGGGCACCACTCCAGGGATGCCCAGGCTGGGATTGTTGGGGTGGAACAGGATCTTTCCATGTTTCTCCAGATTTTTCCAAGCAGCTCCACAGGCTGCTCTGAGTGGCCACAACACTGAGTTTTTCCCACCTGATGCTCAATGATCCAAACCTAAATGAATGAATGAATGCATGGCTGGAGCAGGAAGCGTTCCAAGAGGAATGGGAAATGGAATATTCCCTGCACACCCTTCCCTGAGCACGCCAAGCTCAGCTGGCTCTGTCCCAGGGAAGTTTCTGTCCTGGCATGAAGGAATGCAAGGGTAACATTCAGCACCTTTCAGATCCCTGCCATGTGAAAAGGAAATATTCAAATTGCACAACTTACCCCACACTGCTTCACCAAGAGTGGAAACTAAAGAACAGAACAAGAACCAGCTGCTAAAATCAGGCTGCTCGTGCTGCTCACCAGGAGACCTTTGATGTTTCCAGCCAGAACATCCAGCTGGATTCCCAGCGTCCTCCTTAGGAGTGATTTTATTGCAGGACTTTCACACCTTATCTCCCATTAAACTTTAATTTTATTGACCCAAAGTGTTTACACTTCCTCAAGGCACTAAAGATGGTTCTGTCCGTGTGGAATTTCAGCCCCTCTGCTGCTGGTCACTTCAGGAGTTTTTAGAAGCTTTCTAAGGTAATTTCTTACTCCTTGTTACTGTCATTGTTTTGCACTCCAACAGCTGCACTTTGCTTTCTTTCCAGCCACGTGTAATTGCAGTTCTTATCTTTGCTCTCCATTACCTGACCTGAAAATCCTGCTTGCAGAATGAACCTGTCAGCACTTCCTGGCCTCTGCATCCCACGGGCCATTTCCATCTTGCAGGGATTGCTCTGAGCAGGGGGGAGTTTCTGCAGATCTGTTTGCTTTTCCAGAGCTGACCTGAAATTCCTCTGTCCTGCCTGGCTGAAAGTTTCTGCTGAATTCCCTGCTCAGCTGAAACTGCTTCATGCAACAGTTGAGTTCCAGTCTCCCCGAGACAGGAACTGCTCCTTCCTGTACTGCTGACATTTCCAGTACAGAGCAGAGATGTCATATGAAATCAGATTTATTTGGATATTTTTCCAGGGATCAAGGTGTGAAGAACCATCCTCAGAGCACAAACTCTCAACAGGGTGTGCAAACAGCACCAAATATTTCACAGCTTCAGGAGTTTCCTTCCATCTCACAAATCTCACTGACCAGAGATGAGTTTAAAATTGGCTTTCAAGGCTTTTCAGTCCTTGTTGGGGATTTGTGTCATCCCAAATGCTTTCATTTTAGGAAGGTGAATATTTAAATTGCACAAAATCCCTTCAGTTTCTTGCTTAACCATCAGGCTTTGGTTTTCTTTGGAGCTGAAACCCGGACAAGTTTTAAACTTCATTTTCTCTTTCTGACTTGGCTTAACCAGGTTCATATCTTGTATTTTGGAGGAAATAAGAGATTCTGACAGCAATAAGATTCCTTGTTGCATGATTATGTCCTGGAACGAGCTCCAGGAAACATTCCCAAATGCCTCTGGATTTCCAATTCCCACCACTCTTTCACCTGCTCTGGGAGGTGCAGCTGAAACAAAGGACCCTGAGTTGAGATCAGTGTGCAGAAGAAGCATTTTGCTGTCATTAAACCCTCCAACACCACGTTCAAAGCAGTTTTTGTCTCATTTTCCTTTAACTTGGTGTTATTTTGAATTGAAATATCAAGAGCTGCACGGGCATGAAGAGCTTTTGCTGAGTTTTCAGCCCCTTTTCCTCGGAGCAGGGAGCAGCTCCTGGGCATGCAGGAACAGTGACACCAGGTGGGCTCTCACCTTCAGCACAGGCACATCCTGATTTTTCCATGGAGAACGGGAATGGATGGGACTGGATCAATCTCTGTCAGTCCCAGGGTGGAAATGGAGCCAGATTCTTCCCACTGGCATCCCAGTGAAATGATTCCAAATCCCAAAAATCCAACAGAAGGAATCTGTCTCCTTGTCTAACTTTTTGTGTTAAACTTCCTGACACAATAATCCTCCAGAATTCCCAATTTTAAGCTACTTCCAAGAGTAAGAGACTAAAATAACACGGATTTTGTTGAAGTCCCCACCAGATCAGGGTCTCAGTTCCTCAGCTTGCAAGCTCCCAAATTGGCCCAGGAGCTGTCCCTGGACTGCAGCCAAGCTCAGGCACCTGGCCTGGGGTTTAAAGTGTTTTCCCATCAATATTTCACCTCAGCAATTTCCATCTGGGAAAATTTGGGACCCCTGGAGTTACATCAGGCCATCCACTAACAGGTTTTTAAAGCAGTTAAAAGGTGAAATTATCACCTTAAGCTTTTCATCATCAACACACAAAACTTTTATCTAGGGAAAAATAAATCAAAAATGAGTGTTTGCACACCCAAATCCCCTTTTTCTGATCATTTTCCCCCTCAGTTATCCAGCTTTTGTGCTGTAAGGTCTGACTTATACAACACATTTTTTTCACCATTTTCTCTGAGCAAAACATAATTCCAAAGTTCTGCACAGCTTCTCCCATGACTTCCAACTCAAAATTCATCAACATCTGGGTGGAAATGCATCATTGAGCAGGTCTGACTTAAATTCCTGAAGGATTTCTGTTGTATAAAAGGAGCTTTTTGTGGCTTAACTCAAGAGATTTTTCAGGAAGAGCTGCAGGGCAAGTGACAACTTTTATCCATGATAATGAATGCCTTTGTTAGCTCCAGTGGCAGTGAAAATATTGGCAAATATTTCATTTGTTGGTCACTCCCTAAACCCCTCTGAGCTCCCAAAGGGGCACTGGAAACTTGGGAACCTACAAAGAGACCCAACTTTGGTTGTGGGGAGCTGCCCCAGCCAAACAAATCCCACAAACCCAGGCAATCCTTGGAGTCAAGGCTTCAGCAGCACAAGAAAGGGGGGAAAGGAAGAGGGAGATCTCCAGGGATAAACAGGATGAGACAGCACAGCAAATATCCAACATTCCTGAGAGACTCCAGCAAGGGAAACAGGGAGGAGGAAAAGGATTGATGAAAACAGCAGAGTTGAAACCCAGATTTTATTACTCCCCCATCACCTGCCACCAACAGGGAGTTCATTATTTTGTCCTCTTTGGACTTGAAGAGTGCAACTGGATTTGAAAATGAACTAAAAAATGACAAATCAAAGTATCTTGAGAGGTTTTTAATCCTTTATAGCTGGTTTATTAATTAATTGCTGAGCATGTTGCTTTTAATCCACTGATCCAGACATGGGACAGAGTTCAATACTCATCACACTCCACAGGATTTTCCAATCTTTCTGATCAAGGGCTTTGCAGGGAAGTTTTCTTTGTGTGAGGGAACAGAAATTAGTCTTGAGCTTCCCCAAATATGGATATATGGAATAACCTACCAGTATCATAAAAGGCTTCAAACCATTGTGCCAAAAAATGGGGAAAACTTTCCCCATGTGAGAAATTAAAGCTGTAACAGTAGGTAGGGACTCTACCTAAAATCCAGCAAACTGCATTAAAATCTTTCCCTCTGGACTTCCTTCCTTATTTTCTCCACTGCAGAAATTGCATGGAAAGATCCCTCAGGGATGGGAGGAACTTCTGGAATTTATATTGCAATGCTTCCACCCGAAATTGAACTTTAATTGCTGATTCTCTGGAATATCATCTGTAAAATACGAATTCCAGGCCGTTATTTTGGGGTGCAGTGGGAGTTTTGTCACTTTTCCTGGCCTTGTGGTGGTTAATTATGGTCTGGGGAGTTTTTGCTCCCCAAGGGAATATTTCTTGGATGTAAGGCACTGTTCTTACTCTGTCAGCATTTCTGCCCCCTCCCCTCCAGTGGCATCCTGGGAAATGTGGAGATCTTCCAGCATTTCAGCCAGGCTGATCCGTGGAGCTCCATCATCATCTGTGTCACTCTCCACTGGAATATCTGCATCTAAAAACACAAACAAACCCCCCAAAGAAACAGCTAAGCAAAGAAAACAAACCCCAAAACACCAGAGCAACCCCAAGGGAAAATGGGGGAAAAAATCAAACCAACAACACCAAAAAACCAACCAACCACAAAACAAAAAACCAAAAATTCCTCCTAAAAACTCAACAGTCCCCTCATGGAAAAAAAATTGAATTCTGTATCAAATCCTTCACCCAGCAGAGATTTTGGGTACAAGAGGAAAGTTCTCTTTCACTTAAAGGCAAGGAAACAAAACCCAACAGGGGAAACACATCTGTGAAATACTTTACAGCATTTCTCCAGGCATGAAGAGTTTGGAGAATGCAAATAGAGAATTCCAGTAAAACTGTTTTGCCTCAAACATGATTTAATTACACCCACTGAAGGAGTTAGAAAGGGCTTACTTCTGTAAATGTTGACATTTTTCCTTATGTTCTCATCCTCTTCCAGATCTTCCAGGAAGTCCTGGTATTGTCTGTAAAAGATGTGGGATGTATTTAATCCCTGTTCCTTTGGATTTATGGAAATTCATGCAACAAAGTAAAATCACAGAAACAAAACCCCAGCAGACCTGAGAGCATCCCCACATTTCCAACTCGTTCTTGCCGCTGTTCTACCCTCACCTATTAATTCCCAACTCATTTATCTCCCATTTTCTCCTTTTTTCCTCTCAGCTGAAGGTTATGTAGAAGCTGCTTTGTCACTGAACAAGGAGAGCAGATACTGAACCTTTCATCATCTGTGTCTGAGGCTTCCCTGTCCCTCTCCAGCTCCTTCAGCTTCCAGTTCCTGCGGCGCTGCCGCCTGGAGCGGTCGTAGCTCTTCTTGATCAGCACCTGCAGGGGAAAGCAGCTCCTTTTTCCACCTCCCAAAATCCCAAACCAGCACCCAAATCCACGTTTGGGCATCTAGAACCAGCGGGACTGGCACGCAGCAGGGTTATATTGAATTTACAGGGAGTTTGTTGGTTCAAATGTTTGCAAACACTTGGGAAATGGTCCTGAAGGGACAGGCACACACTGGAGTTATTATTTCAGCAGCCAGTGATTGGTAATTGGAATAAAACCAACAATTAATGTATTATCTGACCATGGCAATTGGAAAAAAACCCAACAATAAATGTATAATTTAACTATCACTAAAATATTTAAGGAAATAATCCTTCAAAATCAGATGATGCTCAAATTTCAGTGTTAATATCCTCTCTTGCTTCAGGCACTGCTCATTATAAAATCACACTCCCTCCTGGCTTGGGTAATGGAGGGAACTTTGGACAGAGAAAGGGATTTTCTTACCACGTCAGGAATATGCTGGGGGTTCATCTTGTTGGCAAATTCATCATTTAGGTTGCAGTTGGCCAAGTCAAAGCTAAAATAGAAACTGGGGTTTTATTGTGCTTTATAAAAACCCAACCTCAATGTATCAGGTTTGTGCTAAAGGGCAGCTCAGTGCAAGGTGCAGCTCCTAAGGAACAGAAATATTTCCAGAGGAAGGGAAATGAATAAAAATCCAGGTAATTGTCCAGCTCTCCTAAGTCTGAGCAGCTGCTGTTCCCAAACCCTGTTCTGTTGGCACTTCCCAACCTCTGGAATCCAAACTGCAACATCCACTGAAGTTCTGCTGGGCTCACAACATTCATGTTTAAACCTTTGTAAGCATCACTTAATTTGCCTAATCCTACAAAGAATTCCCATTTGTTATCACTGTATATGATATTAATTAGCAAAGAAATAATTAATTGGAGTTTTAAAAATCCTTCCCATTTATTTGTGGCTAAACTGTGATTCCAAGCTGCACTCTGAAGGCAATCAGCTCTCTTATTTCTAACAAATTTTACATGAAAACTCCTTCTAGAAAATAGATTTCCTGGATTAGGACCAGAATGATTCCACCCCTTTTGCTGCTTTCATTTTGAAATCAGAACAGTTCAACACTTTCTTGCTAGCACATTAATTCAGTCATTAAATAATCATTCAACAGAAGTTTTAGAAAAGAAGAACAGACCCCAAGACCAGGTCCCCAGGATTCAGGATGTGCCCCAGGTGAGTGCAGCAGAAATATTGGTGATCTGTGTCCAGCTCCGAGGTTTTCCTGACCCAGGCTTCAGCCAGAGTGTGCTTTGGGAGAGAAAAATAAACATTTCTTAACCAAACCCAGCTTAACCCCAACATCTGCACTGATTTAAAGTCCACTTGTCATTAATCTTGTGTTTCTGCATCACATATCCAATGTATCCCTTGCTGTTTCTCATTTCTCATTCCATAAAAGTAAGGAAATGGACATGGCAACTCCCACGAATTCCCAAAGGCTGTTTCTATAAATATTTTAGCTTTTAACTGAGAAGATCCATTAATTCTGATTAAAAAAATGCTTCAACAAAACCAATTCAGTCATTAAAGCTGCAAAATTAATATTTCAATCCCCACTAACAAGCAGAGTTTAAACTCTGCAAGCAGAATTCCTGGTAGTGGAATTCACATCCTGCCTGTGCCATTTCCAAACCAAATGGTCCCAAGGAAAGCTTCTGCCAGTGGCAAGACCCAGAAGAGCCCAGATCATGAATTCAGCTGAGCACAAGGCCCAAAACATGAATGAAACAGAGACATTCTCACCTTGTTTGACCGAGCTCCTGCCCCAGCACCTTTTTTCCTCTCATTGACCCTGTTGATGTCCATGATGATGAACTCCTCCAGCTGCTTGGGGTGGAAGAGGCTGTTGAAGGGGTGGCGCCAGTAGGTGTTCCCATCAATTTCAGCAACTGCAAAATCATCAGGGGGAGAATTTCTTGTTAAAAAAACCCATTAACCAAAATGAAGGGAACTGCCAGACATGTAACACAGTTATTTAGGACATGACCCACATTGCTGCAGGAGCAGCTGATCTGTGCCAGACTTTACTCAAAGGAATTATTCCTGGATCCATCCTTTTAGAGGGATTCTGCTGCCCAAGCTCCCCAGCACACATCAAGCAAAGCACAGAATTAATGGTACTGAAGTGGCTGAAATTTTAATCCAGATGCCATCTAACTGTAGGAGAATAAAGCTGACACAGGTAAATGCTCAGAACATCCAGGAGTTCAAACTGAGCCTGCACATTCTGCCCAGGATCCTATGGGAATCAAGCTAGGAGAACTCTCAGCTCATTACGGAATTTCCACTGTACAGACAAATTTAACAACAGTAAGGTCCAAAGATCCAAGATTTTATGGAAACAAACCCACAGTAATTGTGCCAGCAGAACCATCAGGGGCTGAGGAAAACCCAAACTCACTCTGCAGAGTTCTGGGGTCGATGAGGTGGATGGTGCTGGTCACTCTGATGCACACACAGATCTGGCTCATGTTCCCCAGACTCTGGGCCAGCTTGGGTGACAAGCACACCACATTGTCCTGCAAACCAACACAAACAACTGACATTCCCATTTCCAACCAAATCTTCTGAAATACAATTTTAAACTTTGTGGTTTTATTTTTCTAGCCCCAGTAACTTCTGCATTTCCTGTGTGGATCCCTCCCTACCCCCCAAACCCCACGATCTCCAAATCCCAGCTCTTCCCACAACACCCTAAAGGTGAAGCAGAGGGAAGCTACCTTGCATATGGGAACAATTTCCACAGAGAAAGTGCTTTTGTAGTTGTAGACATTACTGTGAATGTCGTGGGAGATCAAACGTTGGGACGATTTGGATCTGTAAAACACAAAAACAGAGTTCTCAGGAAACAAGAGACATACTTGGAACAGGAGATCCTTGGAACAAAGTGTCTGCATCACAAATATTAAGGAAACAGAGGTAAATTTTACCATGGCTAAGTGGAAAATACAGGGCTTTTGTAGAAGGGATTTAGTCTGTTTTGATTAAAATACAGATTCCTTTCACTTGCCCTTACAAAATTCTTTTAAAAGGAAGGATTTAAGACAGTTCCCCAAAGCTCTGAGTGCTCAAGGCAATGGACAGGAGAGCTGTACCTGGATGGAACTGTACACTGAAGGAAGTCCACCATCTTCTGGGCATGTTGCTTGGAAGAGTAATAGAAATCCAGGCCATCTGAAAGCAAGAAAACAAATCTATTTATATCCTATCAAATATAATTCATAAGCTTTTCTCTGCACAGCTCCCAGCACACACACATGAAAACATCCATCATAAATCCGGGTTATTCTGCCTCCAGCCCCACTCACCGTGGATTTCTTTGATTCTTAGTGTGTTTTGATGGAGCCTGTGCTTCAAAATCAGCTGCTCCAAATAGTAAAAAGTCTTCTTGTGCACAGTCTAAAGCCAAACACAAAAGCATCAAGGTTATTTAAGAAGCATGAAGGACAAACCAGGATCTCTGAAGAATAAACATTTATATGAAGAGACCACCTAGAGAAAGAACATCCAAGTAAACAAAAAGATTTCAGAGTGCTCTACTTATACCAAATTACTGAAAGCTTCCATTTCTCATTTTTGTGTAACTGGTTGCTAGAGAGATCTATTTCCTTTAAAGAAAAATTAAATATTTGTCCCACTGTTTCCAAACTGCCTTAAAATACAGGAGGGTATTTAGTTATCCACACAAGATCCTCCTGCCAGCATCATTTTAAAGAATTTTAATACTGGACAGCAGAAAGCTTTTCTAAACTGAGTAAGAAAAAATTCAATAACCTTGAACATAAAACATATCCCTGTGGCTAAGTGTGAGTACATTTTTGTCTGAGAAATCCAGAAACCACCCAATTCTTTGCCTGATTGTTCTGCCACGATCAAATAAAAATTCAGTTTGCCTCTACCTTCTGCCTGACTTGCACCACAGCTTTCCAGAAATCCTTGGCTTCAATCCTGTGACAATCTTCACACATCTGAGACTGAACAACGTACTCCACCACAAACACCTGCTGCAGAACTGCCCCATTTATCACCTGCAAAACCAAAGTGTTCAAGGTTTAAGTTCTGTTTGGGTCACAAATAACTGCAGTGTTTTCCCATCTTTACTGGAGCAGACAATAACTTTCTTCATTCTGATGAATGGCACTTTAGTGACAAAATTTAGGCAGGATAAAATCTAATAATAAGAAAAATAATAATTTAAAAATCCTGTTGTTTGCCACGAAAGCTTTTTAAAAGCCAAAGGGAGAAGGTTATGTTCCAGTTACCTCTTTCTGAACAGTCAATTTGAGCTTGAGCCTCTTGGAATGTGGTTCTGTCCAAATGAATCCTGCATCAATCAGCCGGACCTGCCCGTGGGGAAGCACAAGAGCTCAGTAAAACCAAGCCTAACTCTACAAGCACAAACGGTCTATAGCAATGAAGTGAATAATCTTAATTAAAAATATATATATGTTAATATCCAAAATCCATTCAATAGTGCTTAGCTAGAACTTGGAGGATGATTGACATAAAATCAAGATGCTCAATCTCAGGTCCTTCCCTCTAATAATATTCTGAACCTAAGGGATGCTTTATTCAACTGAAACATGTGAATTTGAGTCAATCTATATACAGACCTCTGCAACCCTTTTTCATATAAGCCAGTGAGAAAGAATATTGCATAAATAATTTCTCAAATGCGCAAAAACTTCTGAAATTAAGTACATTAAAACCACATAAGCTTCCCTCAGTTCCTTCTGCTCAGCTCCCATCTCTACAGCAACAAATGTGGCCAGGCTGTGAAACCCCAGCAGGATCAGCTTCTCACCTTGCTCAGGGAAGCTTTGATTTTCTTCAGACACAAAGCCAGGAGCTCCCTCGATTCCAGGGCACACTGGATCCAGGTTCCTGGAGGCTGGAGGTACCTGGGATGCAGGGAGCATTTCACAGCAAGTTAAAGCTGCTTGAGCACCTTAAATCACTCCAAGGATGAGCAGCTACTTCCAGAGCTTTCAGTTTAGTAACACCAACGCAGCCACAACTTTTAGAATCAAAGAAAATCATGGCAAAGTGGCTAAGGGGACTGGGTTCATTCGCCAAGCACTGCCAAAGTCTCCACTAAATATAATTTACGTCCCCAAATGTCACATCCACAGGGCTTTTAAACCCCTCCAGGGATGGGGATTTCACCAGTGCCCTGGGCAGCTGTGCCAGGCTGGACATCCCTTTCCATGAAAAACTTTTCCCAATATCCAAACTAACCCTTCCCTGGCTGTGCCCTCTTGTCAGGAATTGTGCAGAGCCAAAGTTTCCCCCTGAGCCTCCTTTTCTCCAGGCTGAGCTCCTCCTCACCAAACCCGTGTGCTTTTGCCCCGCTAAACCCCGAGACCGATGCAAATTCCGAGGGCATTTTGCTGCCATCCCCCGCGATTTCGCGGCTCCTCACCTCTCGCACTGCTTGCAGAAGTGCACCGTGCCCTGCTTGGGGATGCCCTCGGTGATGTCCACCTGGGCCCGCAGGCAGCCCACGCACATGTTGGCCGGGTTGGGCGGGATGGGGACGCCGCACTGGCAGCACAGGCTGGGACACGGGGACAGAGAGAAGCACAGTTAGTCACGGTCACGGTCAGAGGCAGCGGGAACCCCGGTCCCCCCGCCACCGCTCACATGTGTCCCTGCGCCGGGGCCGCGGGCACCGGCAGGTACTCCATGGCTGCGGAACACGCGGCGCTTTCCGGCCGGCAGAGGAAGGGGAGGAGACGGCGGGGCCAGCCCAGCCCGGCCCGGGGAGGGTGGAGCGAGGGGGACACGGAGAGGCAGGCGGGAACCGTGAGGGAGCGCGGAAAGGGCTGGGAGGGAGCCATGGAGAGGCAGGGGGGACCGTGAGGGGGCTGTGGGGGAGCCCTGAGGGAGCCCGGAAAGGGCCGTGAGGGGCCATGGAGAGGCGGGGGAAGCGGTGAGGGAGCCGTGAGGGGATCATGGCTGAACCGAGAGGGAGCGTGTTAAGGGCTGTTAGGGGACTGTGGAGAGGCGGGTGGGAGCTCTGAGGGAACCGTGAGGGGGCCGTGATGGAGGCGCCACGGAGAAGCATGAGGGAGCCATGGAGGAGCCGTGAGGGAGCCATGGGGGAGCCGTGAGGGAGCCCGGAAAGGGCTGTGAGTGAGCCATGGAGCAGGCGGGAACCGTGAGGGACGTACGCTGTTACAATTCATTAATTAGGAATTAAATGATATTTTCATTTACAAGGAGAAGCCTATGCTGTCTCTTCGCTTTGTATTCCGTTTGTGATGTACCACAAGCACCCTGTGGAGAGGAGGAACCGCCGTGGCAGGGGGTGAGAAATGATCTTTAAGGTCATTTCCATCCCAGAGCATTCTGTCATTTGATGATTCTGTGGCACCAAGGTTTGTTTGTGGATCAGCATTTGTTTCCTGCAGGTTATGCTGGAGAAAAATAAAGCTGAATTGCATCAACACCTTGTGTGGGATTTATTTAATGTGGTAACATCCTGATGGAAATGAAGAGTTCTTTCACTCGAGGACTGAAAATCACAGCTTGTCAAGCTGTCTGCCATGTTTATAATTCTTTGGCACATTTTTCTTTAGTGTGCTGCTTGTGTTCACACAGTTACTTCTCCTCCTTTGAAATTAAGTTTCTCTGCAGACCTCTCTAGAGACTCACTGGAACATATTATTAAAACAATGAAAAAAACCCCACAATTAAAAGAAAAAAAAAGTTTCCCTGCTCTGAAGTTTTGTTTCAGAACCTCTGCTACACAGCGGGTGTTACGTAGTTTTTACTTTGAAGCTCTGATGAATCACTCAATGTTTGATTTAGGAAATAAAACACTTCCAGGCTGGCATTTGGGGAGTGCCGTTGGGAGAGGGGAAGGACAAAGCCTGTCCTTTGTGGAAGCCACATCTTTGAAGTCACTGGGAGGAGAATTGAATCCTGATTATGCTGGAAGAGTTTCAGTTGCAGATTTCTTTTCAGCTGCAGATTTATTTTCTCCACCTAATTTTGGTGCTAATACAGCAAATCCCACCTCAGCTCGAGGCACAGCCTCAGTGAATATCAGAACTGGGTTCTTTGTAGTCATCAAGGTACTTTGTGTTGTCTCTGCAAGCTCTGGTTATCTGGCTTCCATGGAAAATTTGTATTTTAAACTGTGTTACAACCACTTCTGAAGGATTTTATATTCTTGCACAAAATGAGGCAAAAAGCAAAGCAGCCTGAATCTCACACCTAGTGAAAGCCATATCAGTTTGTACTGATTTCTTACGTGATTTTCAGTGAATATTAAATGTTCTATTGATTTTATAAGGACATTTTCTGCCTCTACTGCCATATTCTTTCACAGCATTTAAAGGAATTGTGTCATAGGCCAGGACAGCGAGCACACACATATATTTAAATATATGTAAAATTTAAAAATTTCACACTATTTTAAACCAGGTTTCAATATAGATTTGCTCTCAGGCTTTTTTTGCAGGTGGCTGGGCCCTCGAGAAAATCCCTGTAGGTGTTTTTGGGAAAGCTCAAGTGCCAAGGCCAGAAAAACCAGGAGACTTTGTGCCAGTGATGAGAGCTCCCAGCAGCTTCATTTTCAGTAGGAATGTCCAACGGAATGGTAAATTCACGGGGAATATCCCTGTGATTAATTGAACAGACACCTGAGGTCACTGTTCCCTCACATTCACTGGATCCAGGAAAGGAGGTGCTCCATCACCTCCTGGACCTCTCCTGCTGAGGAGCTGCTCTGACCTCCCCAAGGAGGGTTTGTTTTGCGCTGCTGTTTTCATTTCCTGTGCTCATTTCAGTGTAAAACTCCAGGAATTTAAGAACAGAACCAAAAAGTGTTTTACACTTATTTTTTCCTATTCACTCCCATGTAAACTGGGGATTCAGAGCAGTGTGCACAGCACCTCCACGTCACAAGCAATAAAAACATCCTCCTTTAACTGTAGGATTTTAGTAACAGTGTCCAGATGGAAGCATGGGAAGGGCTGTGCAATAACAATAAATCACCCTTCTGGTGCCCAGTTTAGTTCTGGAGACACCCAGTCTGTATTTCTTCACAAATCTATTCTAGAATTCTTTACAAATCTATTTCTCGCAAGTGTTCACACATTCCCAACAATTTTGCTCCTCTTCCTATTGCAGGAAGCCACGATTTAGAGAAGTTGAGCAGTTTCCATTCTGACAACAGAGGAATTTCCAGGATTCAGGGTGGGGAATTAACAAAGAAGAGTCACCAGGATTCAGAGAGAGGAATTAACAAAGAAGAGTCACCAGGATTCAGAGAGGGGAATTAAAGGCAGGGCTTTTTACAGGAGCTGTTTCAGCTCCCAGTGCCACTGGAGACATTCTTGGGCAGGAACAGATTGTGCCTGCCCTGGTGTGAGGTGGCAACTCCCACATTTATTCCAAGCCAGGATCTATCTCCCAGTTTGTAATCAGACATCTCCAAGAGGTCTATTCCTTTGAAAAGCGGGGATCTCCTTGATTTTCATCATGGATTGCAGCTGGGAGGTTGCAAACTGTTAATTTCAGCAAGGGCTGCTGCTTCAACGTGTCCTCTGTGGTCTGAACGGGAGGAATAACATTCCCTGATTCCCCTGGGACACAGCACTTCCAGGGGCTGCTTGCTGTGCGTTCACCTGCACTAAATGTACTGGGATAATGCTCCAGTTATTTTCCAGTTCTTGCCTATTTCTTCAGTTCTTGTGAGGAATTCAATTAGCAATCCAATTTACACCAGCATTATCACTGCTGAACTTCAAGGCAGGAGCAAAAGGAGCCAGAAGAGCTCCTTTAAAATAGCTTTGTGACAGGGATGGGGATATTGTGACATTCCACTCTCAGCTGATGGAGGTGAAACTGTGTTGCATCACCAGCTTTAATGAGTGTTGTCACAGCACAAATACCGTGGGTTGGCTTTCTTTTCATGTGTGTGTGAAACTTGCACGTCCAACACGTTGGATGCAGTTCAGGGACACCTCTGGAAGTGCTGCCCTGTGTCAGAGAGGGGGAAAACTCCCAGCCCTGCTGAGGCAGCTGGGAATAGCTGGATGCTCAGAGGCAGAGCTGTTGGCTTTGTGCAGTCAGGGGAACAAACAGCACCCCCTGCTTCCTAAATCCCTGGAACCTTTAAAAAACTCCTGCTGTGCCTGTTGTGGGCTTACAAGCAGTGGGATTTTTCTTTGTAGCCTTTATAAATCA